>NW_024080655.1:2386470-3117682 GCF_003009895.1 Hyaena hyaena | reverse complement strand
GGAAGGAAGGAAGGAAGGAAGGAAGGAAGGAAGGAAGGAAGGAAGGAAGGAAGGAGGAAGGAAGGAAGAAGGAAGGAAAAAAGAAGGAGGGAGGGAGGGAAGGAAGGAAGAAAGAAGGAAGGGAAAAGGAAGGAAGGGAGAAGGAAGGAAGGAAGGAAGGATGGAGGGAGGGAGGGAAGGAAGGAAGAAGGAAGGAAAGAAGAAGGAAAAAAGAGGGAGGGAAAGAAGGGAGAAGGAAGGAAGGGAGAAGGAAGGAAGAAGGAGGGAGGGAGGGAGGAAGAAGGAAGGAAGGAAGAGGGAAAAAAGAAGGAGGGAGGGAGGGAAGGAAGGAAGGGAGGGAGGGAGGAAGAAGGAAGGAAGGAAGGAAGGAGCGAACGAACGAATGAACGAACGAATTTAAGGATTTGGCCAAGGTTACGCAGGTGAGTGGTAGAGAAGAAATTTGAATCCAAGAGTGTTTGACTCCAAATACCGGGCTCTTAGCAGCCCGGGTGCGTTCCCACAGGGGTACACAGGGGCCCCACAGGACTCTCGCCTGAGAAGGCAGCTCCTTCTGGCCCTCCCCCCACTGCCCACACCACACACGTGCTTGTTGGCTACAAGGAGCCCTGCTCCCCCCCCCCCGCTTGTCTTCTCCATCAGAGGAGGGGGGCTGGCGAGAAAGTGCCAGCCAGGGAGGGCATATGCCAGGTCCTTAGACCTGGAAGGCCACCTGTAGAGCCTTTTGGGGAGTCCTGAGCTGAGGCCCCAAGGTGGGACCGGGTCAAGGTCTTGAGCACCAAGGTGCTGCGTGATGTGGGCCATTGTGTGATCAGCAGGCTCTGAAGGCTCTTCCTGAGCTGCTTTCTTCGAGGAAGCTGACCTTCCAGGGCTGAGAAGGCCATGGCTGCTGGACACAGATGAGGGAAGACACGGGCCGGCCTCTCAGCAGCCCCCCTTGCCTGCATAAGGTGAAGCACCCCAGCTGGGGCCCCCTCCAACCCAGCTGCTCCCAGGGAGAGGGTTGGAAAACCACCAACAGCCTCAGGTTGAGCCCCCCTCTCACTGAGTCATCGCACAGGGGACAGCTGAGGTCATCAGTGCATTGACAGGCCATCAGGGAATCTTTCCTGTGGGGGAGGGGGAAGGGGGGGTGGCGGCTATGAGCTGCTTAGCTGTCTGGCTGAATGGCCGGAAGAGGATGCTAAGAGAAGGGAGAACAAATGCAGAGGCAGAGGCGGGACCCAGCGGGCCTTACAGGTGGAGGAGACCACCCGCCGCGATAGGGCAGGTAGGTGACTCAGAGCCTGTGACCGGGTTTCTTAGCTCCCAGCCCAGTGTTCTCAGTCCGAGCCCCAGCCTGCATTTCTATCCTTTTGTGTGTCTGGGTGTCAGTGGACTGGGGCAGGATTGGGGTCCCCTCTGCCATGTCTGCTGGCCAGGGCCCAGGACAGCCACCAGCAACTTCCCCCTGCCTCCCAGCCAAAGCCCAGAAACCCTGACACCCCAGGTCCTTGGGGGCCAGCCGCAATTCTGCATCTAGTCCTTTGGCGCCATCTGGTGGTGAATTTATGAAATGACAGGAAGTAGCCCTCGGGCTGGGAGGGGAAGTGGTGGAGGAAAATGCGGAGGAGGCGGAACTGGAGGATGGTGAGAGGGAGTGGAAGAGGAAGAAGAAATAACTGCCTTCTGGCTTATATGGATCCCCGTATGCGTTGGTAAGAGACAGACTATTCTTGGTCCCACCCATTAGCAGCTGTGCACAGCCCCTCCCTGTGTGCCCCAGTTTACTCATCCGTGAAATGGGCATACATACCCCCAACTTTATACTGTTACCTTTTTTTAATTCTTTTTTTTAACGTTTTATTTATTTCTGAGAGAGAGACAGCGTGAGCAAGGGAGGATCAGAGAGAGAGGGAGACACAGAATCTGAAATAGGCTCCTGGCTCTGAGCTGTCAGCACAGAGCACGATGTGGGGCTCAAACCCACGAACCATGAGATCGTGACCTGAGCTGAAGTTGGACGCTTAACCGACTGAGCTACCCAGGCGCCCCTACTGTTACCTTTCTTTAAGTTTTCGTTTTGTTTTGGTAATCTCTACATCCAATGTGGGGGGTTGAACTCATGACCCTGAGATCAAGAGTCACATGTTCTTCTGACTCAGCCGGCCAGGTGCCCCTATAGTGTTGATGTTCGGGGAGGGGTTGACTGAGGGGCTTGAAGGGGACTTTAGCAGTGCTGGAAATGACCTCTGCCATGGTGCTGGCTCCACAGTTGTAAATAGTCACTGAGCCGTACACTGAAGGCTGTGTCCTTTGTGTGTTTTACCTTAATAAAGAGTAAACAATAATAATACCGACCCTGCAGGGCTGTTGAGAGGACTCAGTAAGACCGTGCAAGGAAGGGACTTAGCTCAGAGCTGGGCACGCAGTGAGGATGCCCTGAGGGCGACCATTGTCGCTGCCATCGCCAGGTTCTTTGAAATATAGCTTTGCCTCCGGCTTTACAGTTCTGTGAGTTGACCTACATTTCACAGCCGAACTGAAGCTTGGTGAGAAGCGGTCCAGATTGTCTCCTTCTGTGCCCCCGCCTTTTCCTCCCAGGCCTCGCCCTCTAGCCCATACGGGCTGAGCAGGTCCGGGCCATCAGAGCTGCCTGGGCCGTTCCGGGTGCCACTGGAAAGCACTGGGTCCAGGTGTTGGCCACCAGTTCCCAGAAAACCTGGGTCTTTTGGGTCACAGGGCACCAGAGGGGGAAACGGCCAGGCCAGGCCCACTGAAGGGGGTGACAAGGGTCACGTGGGTGTGTGGGGTAGGTGGGGGGGGGGGAGGGCAGGTCTGGGTCTCCATCCAGGCTCGGCTGGGTGACCAGAGACCAGTGTTCTCATCCATGGGCATCGATTCCTCATCTGCGGAATGGGGACGAGGAGATGCGTCCTTCTCGCGGCTCGGGGTCGCCATGACAGCTGCCGGACACTGCAGGGGTGAGGACGCTCAGGTCCACCCGCTGACCTTGCAAGGCGGGCAAGAGATGAGGAAACTGAGGCTTCAATGTCGCAGACCCTCCCCAGCTCCCGCCAGAGACTTTGGCCCCAAGATGAGCCGTGGCTCAAACACAGCCCGGGAAAGAAACCGGAAGGAAGGTCTGTGGGTTCGGTCGGGGTCCTAAGGCCAGACCAGAAAACTGCTGCAGATTCAATGGGAAGATGGGTGCGGCCGAGGGGACTGGAGAGCAGGGCATCCTTGGTTAACTCAGATCAGCACACACAGCCTGGGCCTCCACAGCCGTGGCTGCCCTCGCGGCCCCTCCCCACAGCCATCGTGACACCAGAGCTCCAGGGAGAAAATGGGGTTCCTGGTCTCTGGTCGGTCTAGGGTGGACTGTCTGGGAGTCCCGTGTGGCCCAGGTCTGCCACCTAGTGGCCGTAGTGAGAACTGCCGGGACGAGGCACCCGGCTGCGGTCCTGCGTCCCCTCCCACTGGGGCCAGGGAGTCCCTGCTTGAAGCCGGGGAGGGGAGCCCCTGGCTGT
Source organism: Hyaena hyaena (assembly GCF_003009895.1). Classification (NCBI taxonomy): domain Eukaryota; kingdom Metazoa; phylum Chordata; class Mammalia; order Carnivora; family Hyaenidae; genus Hyaena; species Hyaena hyaena. The sequence goes on along the minus strand of NW_024080655.1, from coordinate 3,114,173 downwards.
CCCCAGAAGCCCTCTGGTTCGGGGGGGGGCAGCATCTCCGAGCCCCCTGCAAAGTGCCTGTTGCGAGGCCCCAGTGCAGGGTCCAGGCATCTCTGACTGAGACCATGAGGTCACGTTGGCTTGGGATAAAATATTCTAACATAATTTCTTCGGGGCAACACAGAGCCCATGGCCCTGGGCGGGATCTCACTCCATAATAAACTCAGGGGTACAATCACTCACTTCAAGTTTCCTCCCAAAGTTTCTTCTGAGTTCTGCCACCTCCTGGTCTCACCCCTCACCCAGGATCAAACAGCACAGCGTTTGCAGCCCGTGGGGACAGGACCTCTGGGGTCGTCAAGGCGTCAGCGCCCCGGTCCAGAGGCGGGGGTTTGGCAGCTCCAGCTTGGGGTATCCCGTGGCACCCTGCGACGTTATTCTCCCAGGAGGCCTTGGCAACCCTTCGGGCGCCCCAGAGTACAGGGACTGGCTTCCAGCCACCCTCTGCTCCCACTGCCTCCGACCCCGTAGTGGGCCGGGGCAACCTGTCCTGTGTTGCCTCTGTCACCAGCCACCTGTTCTGGTTTGTATTGCTGTGTTGCTAACGAGCCCCAAACTGTCTGCATAAGACAGTCACGCTTCTCTGGGTTAGCAACCTGCACAGGTCACAGCCTGGCTCTGCTCCTTTAATGCCGAGGGCCTCGGCAGGGAGGCCTGAGGCTGGGGGGGCCCCAGAGCAGAGGCGGGGGGTGTTTCCAGAGCCAGCTCCTTCACTCACGGACCCGGTGGCCGACATTGGCTCTGCGCTGTGGGCGCCAGAGTATCCTGTCCACAAGGTCTGTTTGCCTGTGTTAGTTTGGGCTTCTCCGCAGCATGGTGGCCCGATCCGAGTGTCCTGAGCAGGGCAGGATCTACAGTCTCCAAAGTCATGCAGTGTCTTCCGCTGCCCTCCCTGGGTGAGGCGGTGGCAAAGTTGTGCGCAGGTCAGAGGGAGGGGCACAGCCCTACCCCTCGATGGCAGTGGCGTCGGGGTCACAGGCAAGAAGAACTTGTGGACGGGAGGTATGCAGCCGTCTCCAGGAACCCTGTCTCCACTACCACACGCAGAGCGGACACTTGCAGAGAATCCCAGACACCCTACTTTCCGGAGCCATAAACTCCCAGGAGCAAGGCAGCCAGAGCTGGGCTCTCTGTCGGGCCCGTGGGAGGGGAAATCCCACAGGAAGGGCTGGAAGTGGAAAGCTTTTCCGAGTGGAAAGTTTTGCTGCGCGCGGGGAAGCCCTTTCAGAGCAGCATCCAGGTCCTGGGAACAGGCTTCCAGGGAGGGGACGTGGAGCAGGCTGGTGAAAGCCAGAAGACAGACCTGTTTGTGTCCCAGAGCAGAGGAGCACAGCCGCTGAGTGGGGCTGCCTGGCCAGCTGTGCCTGGGCTCATCAGCTAGGCAACCGCGAGGCCGGCTGAAGGTCGATCCGTGTGCATGCCCACCCGGGGTCGGGGGACCCAGAAGCCGTGGCTGAGCGTGTCACGTCCGAACTCAAACACCGGGCCCTCGGTCAGCTCTGCCCCAGAGTCGCCAGGCCATTAAGCTTTGTCAGAACGCAGACGAACATCTTGGTGGATGACAGACCTCCAGGTCCAGGTGCCGCTGGGGAGGCCAGGCTCAGGGCACGGGGACGGACACCCCTGGCTTGGCGCTGGTCTGTGCCATCTGTGTGACCTTGGACGGATGACACCTCCCAGCCCCACTTTCTCACCTGCAACATGGGAGATCATTATAGTTCAGAGAGCCGTGGCCTATTTTCTGGCCAGGTCTAAGTTGGTCAAGCAAAATGTGAGTACAGACGCAACGACCCTCCCCTTAAATCCCCCTCCCCACTTGTACGTACACACATGGTTTCGGAGGTCCAACCGTGAGGAGCTATTCTAATGGAAGCCGAGCTTGGAGAACCGATGACCCAGAACGGAGAGGGGCCAAGGGGCGGCCAGGAGCAGATAGCTGGGCTCTCATAGCATCTGCCCTTGCGAGAATGTCCAAGCCCTAGTGGGATGGGGGTGGGGAGGGGGTGTGCAGGGGTTCTACCTGCGGGAGGAGCCTGGCTCCCCCCTCTTCTGCTGCCCTATTAGTCGCCTCTAATGTGGGTACATCAGGTTCGCGGGCTCTCACAGACACTAAGCCAGCAGGCATGCGTGGAGGCTCTCAGCACAGATCCTGGCGCAAACAGGTGCTCAGTAAACTGGGGCTGGCTTTGACCTTCATCTTGCTCTCTTGGACCCCTGTTTCAAGTTTGTTTTCAGCCGGGACAGCTGGCCCAGTGGATAAGATATCCAAACGTGTCCACGCCAGTTGGTAAATATTTGCTGTCCCATGCCACCTGTGTGCACCCCACCATCCCAGCATCCCTGGCCTCTTCCCTGGGACCCCACATCTCCCCATGATCCACAGCCTTGAGGATGTGGAGGCCCCAAGACCTTGTTCCGGCACTAGGCTGAAGTCGGCTCCAAATAGATGGTTCCATGAACTTCTAGGGTTAAATATTTCATGGAACCCGCTGGAATCATGTGCCCGCTGCTCTGGGGGAAGCTGTGAGAAGGAGCTGGCAAGCCCTCTGGGTCCTGCACACCCCTCACCTGGCCTGGGTTCCGGCTTCTGCCCTCGGGGGCCATGTTTGCGAACCAGTTATGTCCTGCTGGGGCTGTGTTTGGGGGGGGTGGGGGCTGGCAGGAGAATGCTCTGACGCCGGCGGGAGCACGGAGCTGGCCTCACCAGGGCCCATCAGGAGCAGCGGTCACGGAAGTGACCCCTCTCCTCACTGGCCTGCCCTGCAGCTGCGTGGGGACTCAGGACCAGTGCCCGGACCGTGGGTCCCAGCACTTTCTTACCTCCCCCGCCCCCTTGAAATGCCTGCGAATGCAAGAAGGAGCAAGTTTACCTGGCGGGCCTGGCAACTGGCCCAGAGCCGCTGACACCGTGTGATGTTTCTTTGAAGTCTTGGGTTTTGACTCAAAATCACACACAGATCCTGTGCTCCGCTCCCCGATGTTTCCGTCTCTATTTAATCTAAAAATAGCGCTTCAAATTACTTCCACTGAAGAAAATCGACTCTCCAGGAAGGCGCCAGGCTTATCCCGGGGCTTCGTGGACACCCCAGGCTCAGGGCCGTGGACCTCTGGGCCCCGCCCCCCCGGGGCTAGAAATGTGAGAATGTTGGCCCCACCCCTCCAGTGGACTGGGTCTCTGACCTTTAACCTCTGACCTGTGCACCGACAGCCTCCAATTTCAGTCCCTCTGAACCTGTAGCTAACCCTGGCCAGCGCCCTCAGGCCATCAGAAGAGAAGGCTTCTTGGAGTCCTGATAGTGCCGGACACTGTCACTCCACCCCCTCCCCCGGAGTGAAGGCAGCGGAGCCAGGGAAAGGGGAGTCCCCGAATCAACAGCACCCCGAAGGCACCGCTAGCCCTCTGGGAGGCAGCGGTACCCCGGCCCACCCCGGGGAGGCGCCCATAGATCCCTCTTGTTTCACCTAAGCTGGTAAGAGTGCAGCTCTAGCCCTTGCAACTGAAAGAGTCAAACTTTCACAGAGAGGGGCCCACTCAGGGGATCTGTTCCTTCCGTGCCAATACGTGGAGGCCAGTCTGGGGAGGAGGAAGCCCTCGCCAGAACCGAGACCTGGATGTAGGAGATGGAATGAGGCAGATTAAGAATGGTAGAAAGACACACTTTGAGTCAGAACTTTTTAGAAACCACAGGGCCTGCGTCATCAGAGAGTGAGCTCCCTGTCACTGGGGGTGTGTAAACATAAGCTGAGGACTTCTGGGTAGGAAAAGGGCAGAGGGATGGAGGTGCTAGATGGGGAGGGATGGGCTCTTTGTCCATAAAGTGTCTTCCCTTCCTGAATCTCAGATCTCATGCCACTCTAAGCCTGGTCCAGGGATGTCACCTTCATGCTCCAGTGACGAGCCCTGGCCAAAGTCGCCATTCCTCCCTTGGCTGGAAGCACTTTGGGGTCAGCAGGTGGGTGCATGGACCTGGTGAGACCTGTTCTCAGCAGGAGGCAGTGGGCGGGTAGGAGATGAGGGGGTGGGAGCTGCCGTAATAGTCAGGATTCCAGCAAACAGGAGAGCCCAGAGACCCTCCGCTGCTCTCCTCTGCTGCTGAGATTCACGCCCCTTGCATGCAAGCATCGCTGGAGGGGCCGTGTGTACGGCCGTGGCAATGCTGAGTTTAGCAGGAAGAACTTCTCATTCCCTCTCTAGCGGGGCCACTCCCAGTCCCCACCCCTTGACACCCCCCCCCCGCCCCCGGCAAAGATGAGACCAGTACCAAGAAGTGGAAGCCAGGTGTTGGAGGCAGAAGAGTGCAGACCCAAGCAAAACGTGCCTATGGAGGTCTGACCTCCCTGAATGCCACGCCAAGCCCCTGATGGAAGTCGCCTAGAAAGTAGACAAAGGTTGGGGGGTGGGGTAAGAGTGGTTCAGGAGCCGTCAGATAAGGAAGAGAGTCACGTGCACACTGCAGGGTTTTGAGGAATTCCTAAACACATCAGAGATGGTGCCAGGTTGGAGAAAGTTCCCGAAAGTGACCCGCAGCCCTATAGACGCTAAACATCTGGGAGGCTGGGGAGGGCCAACAGGTTCTTCCCCAAATTTGGGCAACAGTGCTCAAACCGAGGACAGGCGGCTGCTCTGGCCACCCTGGCACAAGGCCCTATACCAGATGCCCTGAGTATCAGGTAGCTGCCTGATGGTAAGGCTGTAGCTTCCTGAGCAGCCCACCGTGGCTCGCGGGCTGTAGCGGTGTTACTTCGGGCTGCCAGCAGAGGGCAGTAAAGTGCTCCCAGAAGAGGCGCCTTTCCCTGATGAGCCCAGAAACCCCATCCTGTTCCTTAGGCTGCAGGAATCTTGGAAATTGCAACCCTCCAGACTCAACCTTAAGAGTAAGCTCCCCTTTCCTATTTACATAGCTCTAATTTTAGTCAAAGTAATACATCACGTTTTTTTTTCAATGTCCAGCGGTTCTTCAGGACTTAAAACGAAACCCAGCATTCTCCAATCCCGCTCACCTCTCCAGATGTCCCTTAGGCGCAGCCACATGCCATCGTGCTCCGTGAGCTGTTCTTGAAGTTGCTTCGTCTCTGTATTTCTAAATAACCTGCTCATAGTTCTAGTGCTTGATTTCTTCACTGCAGGCATCATCCTTGACTTACAATGATGGGAGATGAAGATTTATCTTTTTTATCGTCTACCCAAGCTGCCTCTTCATACACATGCACACACTCACCTCTCTCCCAGTGTAATTATCTCACTGTTTTTTTCATTAAACCAAGATGCTGCATATTTATAGATTTCTGCCATATTTGCCACAGTGATTTTCTACCCAATGTTGATCCCGACCAGGGTATTCATTGCATAGCAAAAGAGTGACCATGGACTTGGGTTCAAGGAAATCAGTAGGCTCACCACACACTCCATCGTTCGGAGGCTGGGATCCCAACGGGAAAGTGGACTGGCCTTCAGGAAACTCAGTCGTACTTAGACTCCAGAGATGACACCCTGGAAGGTTGAGGCTCTGTCTTAGGGGGAAGAATAGGCTCTCACTCAGCATATTCATATTCTTTTCCACCTAATAACCTCCTGCAGAATTTCTTTCTTATCCCCATGACTTTGAACTCTGCTGATTTGGAGATCTCTGTTCCCAGGGGAAATGCTTCCAAGGTGGAACACAGCAATGGGCCCCTTCAGTTAGTTGATGAGACTGGAAGCTCCAGGTTCCTCCTGATGAACCGCCAGGCACGAGAGAAGGGTTACTCTACCACCCGCTGTGATTGATTCTGGTCATCACATCAGGCCGCTACTCTACATTGGATGGACTATGTCTGAAACCCTGAGGCCTTTGTGGGTCCACCTCTTAATTCCTCCACGTCCAATAATAAGAGCTAATGTAGAGCGACCACAAACAAAAAGGCAGGACCACTGAAAAACCAGAGTGTTTCAGGGGCACCTGGGCGGCTCAGTTGGTTAAGCTTCCGACTACAGTTCAGCTCATGATGTCATGGTTCATGGGTTCAGGCCCCACGTCGGGCTCTGTGCTGACAGCTCAGAGCCTGGAGCCTGCTTCAGATCTGTGTCTCCCTCTCTCTCTGACCCACTCCTGCTCACACTCTGTCTCTCTCTCTCTCTCAAAAATAAATAAACATAAAAACATTTTTTAAAAATTCAGACTCTTGCATCATGAAGATCTGAATCTCCACAGCCATCTAAAGAATATGGAACATGGCAGTAGGAGAAGGGGATTATAAAGGTCAGCTCTGACTCGGTGGCCAGGAAGGGAAGCAAGAATTATTGCAATCATGTGTATTCTCTCCTTGCTTATTACGTGTGCTTGTGTGTTTTATATTTGCACGTATTGCCTATTTCCTTTTCACCATGTCCTCCTTTCTCCTTAAGGTTTCATTAAAGGGTCGCTGATGGTGGTTGATTTTACAGTTTAGTCTCTAGGTTACAGGAGAGTCAGGTGAGAGTGTGATTCCACTTGCAGAGTAATTAGTATCATCCACAGACGAACACTAGGATTGCCACCCCGGGGCTGGAAACAGTGAATGTCAAGATGGCGTCTCCCCTTTGGAGACAGCTCCATGCCTGCTCCTCAGTGCTCTGCTCCGTGAGGCTGGGCTCAATCTGAACATTTCTCTTCTCACTTGCCAGCTGGCTGGCTGCCATGTGAGGGCGACTAGCAGAAAGGCAGAGGCAGGAGAAGGGGAGAAAGAACTTGCATCTCTTTCTTCTTGCTGGCATCCATTCCTGTCAGTATAACCCCAGCAATGGCTGTTGACCTTGGCAGTAGCAGCTGGCTCTGGAGGACAGTGGTTCATGTTTCCAGCATCCTTCAGCAGTCCCAGAACTAGCCTCCCCGCATGCCCTCAGAAGGGCTAGCAACAGGTGAGAAGCTCCCCTTCCTTAAGCACCTCACCTACATGAGACTCTCCTCTGAGATCTTGAGGTCTAACTAGCAGCCCATAACACCGTCACCCCATAGTCTAAGTGACAGCCGTGCAGAACTGCTCTTTTGAGCTTTAGAGATGCTCCTAGCAATGGCCAGGAAGCAGCCTTCCAGAGAGATCGGAGTCCCAGCCCCGAGAAATAATCTCCAAAATAATCTCTTCCCCTCCTCCCTTAGCCCAGGGGCCCTAGATGCTTCCTGAAGCTACACACTCTGTTTCCTCAGAGTCGGTGTCCTCTCCTTTTAGTGCTCTGGTGCCCAATCAAACAATTCTCCCTGCATTTTTCTTTCTGTGGTAACCCAGTGTGTCTTCTGCTTCCATAGCTGGGGCCCAACCAATAACAGCCACAGCAGGTAAATATGGTCAATCTGATTTCTAGTACTTGGAAAAGAAGAACTGTGCTCAAATTCTTACAAAAACTTTTTTTTAAATTACCAAATAGTTTGTGATGAATTGTTCAAGTGGACAGCATCTAGATGAAAAGAACTACAAAATGGAGACGTATACTGTTATAAGAAGAAGGTACCAATGCTATAAGAATATCAAGCAATAAGTGTCCCTATAAATCTACAAATGTAATGAAATTCCATCAATACCATTCAGGAATTTTTTTTTTTTTTTTTTTTGGAAGCATGACCAAATAAGTCTGAAGTTCATCTGGAGGAAGGACTCATCAATAGTCAATAAGGTTTTGAAAAGAAGGGGGATCTGTGTGACAGTTATTAAAATACATTATAGGGCATCTGGGTGGCTCAGTCTGTTGAACATCGGACTGCAGCTCAGGTCATGATCTTGCAGATCATGAGTTCGAGCCCTGCATCAGGCTCTGTGCTGACAGCTCAGAGCCTGGAGCCTGCTTCGGATTCTGTGTCTCCCTCTCACTGCCCTTCCCTTGGTTGTGCTCAGTCTCTCTCTCTCTCTCTCAAAAATAAACAAACATTAACAAGAAATTTAAGATACATTACAAAACTACGGCTATTAAAAGAGTGTGAACTGTATCCATGTCCAGTAATAGCGAATTCACTTGCATTGAATTAAACCTTCCTTCAGGTAGTAACTATACATTCTGAACAAAATATAAAAACACAACTATTTTTGAAGTACTAAAGAGTGAGCGAAAGTCAGAAATTAAGAGACACTGAGCATCGAAAGAAGGGAAATATGTTTAAAAATAATGTTTGTTTTGGGGCACCTGGGTGGCTCAGTCCATTGAGTGTCCGACTCTTGATTTCGGCTCAGGTCATGATCCCAGGGTCGTCGGTTCAAGCCCCACGTCAAGTTCCGTGCTGAGTGCGGAGTCTGCTTAAGATTCGCTCTCTTTCTCTTCCCCCTCCTCTGCTCATGCACTCTATACATACATACATACATACATACATTAGTATCGTGTTTGTTTCTCACCAGAGAGCACTCTGTGACCTGTGCAGTGTGGAGTGGCTAAAACTGAAGCAGAAAACAAGTCTCACTGGTTTTGGGAGTCATATGATAAAATATGCAGCAGCAAAGGCAAACAGAATGTGATGGTAAGTCCCAGAAATGGGGGGCCAACAAACTGGGTATAAGCTCTACAAAATCCTGGGCTGACCCTCAGAAATTCCAAGGTTACTGGGGAAAAGCAAGAACAGAAATTCTGACAGAAATAATGAAAGATTTCAGTTGCTGCCCCTTGAAGAGGAAACCGTCTGTAGTTTGGGTTCAGCCAAGTTCACTGATGGCTGGAGCAAATATCAGTGGGAAGACAATAGACTCGACACTCTCTCGACATATCAGTCACAATGTCTGGGACGCGATAAAAAAAAAAAGTGACAAGACAAGACACGTATGAAGAAACTGGAAAATACAACCCAGAGTTCAGGGCAAAATAATTAATAGAAACCAACATTCGGATGACAAAGATGTTAGCATCAGCATAAGGAATTTAAAGCAGTTATAAAAAATATGCTCAAGAACTTCAAGGAAAAATGCTCATAATGAATAAGCAGGAAACTAGAGCAGAGAAATAGAGACTCTAAAGAAGAATGAAACGGAAATCCTGAAACTGAAAAAATATGTGAAATGAAAATTTCACATAATGACAGCTCAGAGCCCGGAAGGTGGGTCAGCAAACTTGAACCTAATAAACAGATATTATTCCATCCAAAGGGGGAAAGAATAGGAAATAAACGACACAGGGCCTCAGAAATCTGTGGGACATTGTCATGTGGCCTAACGTGTGTGTAATTAAAGTCTCAGAAGGAAAGGAAGTTGATACTGGAGCAGAAAAAAATTATTTGGAGCAACTACTGGCTGAGAATGCCCCAAATGAGATGAAAGACATTTATTTACATATCCAGTAAGCTCACTGAATCCTGAGGAAAATAAAAACAGAAGGAAGTTATACCCTGGCACATCATAGTCCAAAGATCAAAGAGAAGGAGGAAACCTCGAAAGCAGCTAGTGAAAACAAAGCAAGAAAAGACACGTCGTCTACAGAGGTGTGCAAACGAACAACGGATGACGCATCTTCAGAGATAATGGTGGCTGGAACATAACGGACACCATCTTTAACGCGCCGAGAGGAAAAAGCGAATCCAGAAAAAAAAATATCCTTCAAAAGAGACACTTCGAATAAGTGAGGGCCGGGAGAGCGCGTGGCCAGCAGACCCGCTCTATGAGAAATACTCAGAGAAGCTCTTGAGGCTGCCCAGAAATTACAGCTGAAGGAAAGTCAGATTTACAGGAAGGAAGGAAGTCTAGAAATGGTACATGTGGAAGTAGTTATTGAAAAAAAAAGTCAATTCTCTTAATTTAATCTAAAAGATATGATTGAGGGGCACCTGGGTGGCTCAGTGGGTTGAGTGTCCGACTTTGGCTCAGGTCATGATCTCATGGTTCACGGGTTCAAGCCCCACGTCGGGCTCTGTGCTGACAGCTCAGAGCCTGGAGCCTGCTTCAGATTCTGTGTCTCCCTCTCTCTCTCTGCCCCTCCCCTGCTCATGCTGTCTCTCTCTCTCAGATATTAAAAAAATTTTTGTAATTAAAAAATAAAAGATATAATTGAAGTAACAACATCACAATACCGTATTATGAAGTTTATAATGTATACAGTTGTAATGTGTATGGAAACTGTAACACAAAGAAACAGGAGATTTTTACAAAGTTCTGACCTCTGATGTCAGTGATAAAATATGTCTGATAAACTCTGGATACATACTGAAATCCCTAGAACAAATACTACAAGCAAAAAGGTTTAGCTGAAAGCTCAAGAGAGAAAAGATTGTTTTTTAAATGTTTAGTTAATTCAAAATAACACAGGAAAAAAGGGACAGAGGAACAAAAAGATGCTTGGGACATATGGAAAATAAATACCAAAATGGATAGGCCTACATCAACAATATCAGTAATTGTATTAAATGTGAATGAATTAAACATTCTAGTTAAAAAGCAGAGCTCATCAGACTGGCTACAAGGGCAAGAATCCTTATGATTTTCTTTTGTGTTTTAATCCTTATGATTTTTGAGAGACAAAGAGATAGAGCATGAGCTGCGGAGGGGCAGAGAGAGAGACAGAATCCGAAGCAGGCTCCAGGCTCTGAGCTGTCAGCACAGAGCCCGACGTGGGGCTCAAACTCATGAACCATGAGATCATGACCTGAGCTGAAGTCAGATGCTCAACCAGCTGAGACACCCAGGTACCCTTCCTTATGATTTTCTTTTGCCATTTTATTTTTCCTAACTTACTTTATTGTAAGAAGACAGTATATAATACATATAACAAAAAATACGGGCTAATCAACTTTTCGTTATCAGGTTTCTGGTGAACAGTAGGCTACTAGTAGTTACATTTTGAGGGAGTCAAAAGTTCTATGCAGATTTTTGCCCTCACAGGAGTTAGTGCCCCCAATCCTCCTCATTGTTCAAGGGCCAACTGTCCTTTGATCTACTTCTCATTTATAGAAGACCACACCAAGCAAGTGCTATACATATTCTTTGCAAGTTCATATAGAACATTCACCAAGATACACCATATGATAGTCCATAAAATAAGCCTTAAACATTTTCCATCTTATGAAGTCTGTTCTCTGTGACCAATGGGATGAAGTTGGATATTAACGATAAGGTACCTAGAAAACCCTCAAAGAATTAGAAATTGAACAATGTGTCTTTTAAGTAACTCCTTGGCCAAAGAAGTAATCATAGAAACAACTAGAAAATATTTTGGACTGAGTAATAATGAAAATACTACATCTACAAATGTGTGGAATGCAGCTGGAGCAGTGCTTAGAAATTTATGCCATTAACTGCTTATGTTAGACAATAACAATTCAAATTCAATGGTAGAGAAACTAGGAAAAGATGACGGGTTAAACTCTGTGTAAACTATAGGCTCTTTTGTTAACAATATGTTATTGATATTGGCTCATTAACTGTAACTAACGTGTCAGAGTGATCAGGATGTGGTCACAGGGGAGACTGAGTGAAGGGCATGGGAACCTTGTACTATCTTTTCAATTTTTCTATAAAGCGAAACCTTCCAAAATAAAATCTACTAAAAAGAGAAAAAAATGTTAGCAGGTGTAATTCAGCGACACATAAAGGTGATGATACATTGTGACCAAGTATGGTTCTTTCCAGGAACGTGAATTTGTTTTAACATTCCAAGATCAATCCGTATAATTCACCTGTTTCCAGGTTATTTTGCTAACAGAACTTGACAGAATTCAATCCCCTTCACAATTTGTAAAATTGTGATTCAACCAATTAGCAGTAGATGGGAACTTCTTCCGTCTGATAAAGGAGAGAAAGATAGATAGATAGATAGATAGATAGATAGATAGATAGATAGATGATAGCCGTTAGCTAATATATTAATGAATGACCAGATGTTTGTCCTCCAAAATCAGTAATAAGACAAAATTTATTCTTGTTGTTTCTGCCCAACGTTGGACACATAGATTGAGCTAGCACAGTAAGGAAAGAAGAGAAGGAATACATAAAGATTGAAAAGGAGGAAGAAAAGCTGTCAGAGTTTGAAGAGGATTGAAATGACCCATTTTGAGTGTGGGATGAGAGTCTCGCTTGGCCCATGGGCAGGGACTCTGGTGAGGGAAAGAGATATCACAATCCATTTTGGTGGTTGCCTGGGTCCCGGGACTCTGCTTTACAAACTAAAGGAGATCAAAGTGCAAAGCCAGTGCTCCTTCCTGGAGATCTGCCGTGCTCGGGGGAAGCACAGGAAGCGAAGGTGATGAGCTGTAGACAGAGTGGAAACTCTGGCCTTGGTAGTCAAGAGACCAAACCACGCTACAGGAGGGGCCTGTAAGAACCACAGACTAGTTTCTTTCTCAGGATACAGGTTATATTTTGCACCTGTCGGGAGTGGGGGATGAAAGAGCTGAGCACAAAACACCCAAAGAGTAGGGGAGACAGGGATCCTTCAGGTTCTTAACCAAAAACCTGAGAGGGTCGCAGCTGAGGCATAGGGATGAACCAGAAGTAGGCTGAGTACCATTACTGTATCCATCCGTCCAATGCATAGCTTTGCGTAGATTGAGATGATGGGTCTCTCCTCCTATTTTCCTAACAGAAGAAAGAAGAAATCTTTGCTACTGGAAGACATAATTTGTATAATCTCTACGGTCCTCTTATACACAATGTCTGGCGGTGACAATTTAGAGGTACTAAGAGCAAGGGAAAGGTCACCAAAAATAGGAGACCCATTGATGACCCAGATGCTGGAGTTTGCAGCCGGTGCATAAAAAGACCCGTAATCAATACATGAAAATAATTGGAGGGATGGGGCGCCTGGGTGACTCAGTCAGTTAAGCATCTGACTCTCAATTTCAGCTCAGATCATGGCCTCCTGGTATCACGGGTTCGAGCCCTGTTTTGGGCCCTGCACTGACAGTGCAGAGCCTGTTTGGGATTCTCTCTCTCCCTCTCTCCTTGCTCCCTCCCTCAAAAATAAGTAAATAAACTTAAAAAAATAAATGGAGAGAAAGATGCACCAAATAGATAAAAGACAGAGAATTCCAGTAAAGCATTAAAATATTTTTTAATGCTTTATTTATTTCTGAGAGAGAGAGAGAGAGAGCGTGAGCAGGGGAAGGTCAGAGAGAGAGGGAGACACAGAATCTGAAGCAGTTTCCAGGCTCTGAGCTGGCTGTCAGCACAGAGCCCGACGCGGGGCTCGAACCCACGAACTGTGAGATCATGACCTGAGCCGAAGTCAGATGCTTAACCGACTGAGCCACCCAGGCGCCCCAAAATATTTTTAAAAATCTAATGACTACTCTAGAATTGAAAAAAAAAATCAGAATTGAAGAACTTGAATGGATATAAACAGATTGGACACAGAAAATGACTGGATCAGTGAATTCAAATGAACTCAATAGAAAATACTCACTTTAAAGTATCCAGAGAAAAAGTACAGGGGTAGGAGGTACAGAGCAGAGCAGAGAGAAGGATAAGTATGTGCGGCACATTCAAAAGCTCCAACATGCATGTAACTGAAATGCCAGAATGAAGAGAGAGGAATAAAGCACAACCAGTATTTGAGAAATAATGCCTGAGAATTTTCCAAACACCATAGCTTCCGTTATATTCAGTTATATAAAGGACAGCAAAATCCAAGCAGGGTAAATGTAAAGTAAACTACATGAAGGCTTATGATAAACAGCTGAAAGCCAAGGACAAACCGTAAAAGCAGTCAGAGATGAAAGGAATCCTTACTTAAAAGAAGTAAGAGAGAAACTGACAACTGATGTTTGCTAGAATCTATGGAAGCTGGAGGACAATAGAATAACACTTAAGGGGTCAAACGAAAAAGTTGCCAACTTAGAATTCTATACCCATGAAAAATGTCCTTTAAAATTAGACGTGAGGGACTCCTGGTCGCTCAGTCAGGTGAGCGTCTAACTTCCGCTCAGGTCATGACCTCACGGTTCCTGAGTTTGCGTCCAGCTTTGGACCCGCGGCTGTCAGTGCAGAGCCTGCTTCAGATCCTCTGTCCCCCTCTCTTGGCCCTGCCCCTACTCTCTCTCGCCCTCTCTCTCAAAACTAAATAAACATTAAAAAACTGAAATAAAATCAAATCAGAGGTGACATCAACATTTTCGTACAAGCAAAATCAGAACCATTACCAGCAAATCAGTACCAAAAGAAATCAGAAAGAAACCCTTCAGAGAGAAAGGAAATAACAGAGTGAAGGACAGAATTGCAGGAAGGAAGGAATAGAACGCTCCCCCCCCCAAAAGATGAACATGTAGGTGAGCATCAAACAGTATGGATTATGTAAACCGGCAACAGTGATAATGTATCTTGAGCTTAGAGGAGATGCTTGAGCACAAAGGCGTGGCAACAATAGCACAAAGGACAGGAACAGGTGTCACTGAAAGTGTTGTAAGGTCCTTGCCTTGAAAGTTCTCACCTTGTCCAAGAAGTCAAAGTAGGATCTTAAGGTAGACTGCACCAATGCAGGGCTGTGATGGAGCTCCACCAGAAGGGAAAAAAAAAACCCAGATCTCTAACTAAGATGCTAACAGAAATGAAAAATAGAAAAGCAGTTGATAAATCCAGAAAGGCAAGGAAGTGAGGAATTCAGGAACAAAGAATAAGATGGTTCCAGTGAATATCAGATCACAGGATGGAAGTATTAAACCCAACCATGTCGGCAACTGGATTAATTATAAATGGATAAATAGTCCCATTACAATTTCAAATCGTCAAACTGGACTACAGACGCAAGACTCAACGATCAGTTGTGCAGTTGAGAAACGTGATATATGAGCACACAGGTTGAAGTACAACAATGAAAAGATGTTGCATGAATCTCTTAGCAAAAAGCTGGGGTGGTTATGTTACCATCAAATAAAGTAGATCTCAAGGTGAGAAGTATTATTTAAATGCAGAAAAGGAAGAAGTAATTTTCCAAAATTCATATGCTCCCAGTTTAAAAGCGTCACATCTTTAAAATAAAAATAACAGAATTTTTACAAAGAAATGGAAAAATTCAAAATCAGAGTTATAGATTTTAATACATTTCTCAGTTTGTGACAAAACAAGTAAGCAAATAATAAGTGACGAAGTATGGACTATTTAAACAGTATGATTAACCAGCTTGATCTAGCGAATGTATATATAGACCTTACATTCATTAACTCCAGGATGAATATTCTTTTTAAATGCTTGTGGAACATTTACCAAAATAGACTATATGATGGGCCATAAAACAAAGAACAGAATTTCAAAGGGCTAAAGTTATACAGAATATGCTCTCTACTGGACTGAAATTCAATAAAAAATCTATACAAAAAGATAACTAGAAACCCTCCGAATGTCTGGAAATTAAGCAACACATTGCTAAAAAGCCCATAGGTCAAAGAAGGAATCACAATAACAATTAGAAATTTAAAAAAAAAAGTTAATGTTTGTTTTTTGAAAGAGAGACAGAGCACAAGCAGGGGAGGGACAGAGAGAGAAGGAGACACAGAATCTGAAGGAGGCTCCAAGCTCTGAGCTGTCAGCACAGAGCCCGATGTGGGGCCCGAACTCACAAACCATGAGATCATGACCTGAGCCGAAGTCAGCTGCTTAACCGACTGAGCTAACCAGGCACCCCACAATTAGAAAATAGTTGAACGAAAGGCTGATTAAAGCTTCTGAGATGCATCTAAAAGTAGTGATTACAGAGATTTATAGCTTGAAATGGAATTATTAGAGAAAAAGACACACGGAAAATCAGCTTTTCTTTTTCTAAAATACTTGTTTGCTTGTTTGTTTACTTACTTATTTATTTTAGAGAGAGAGCACAAGC
Source organism: Hyaena hyaena (assembly GCF_003009895.1). NCBI lineage: Eukaryota > Metazoa > Chordata > Mammalia > Carnivora > Hyaenidae > Hyaena > Hyaena hyaena. The sequence continues at coordinate 3,098,404 of NW_024080655.1, read as the reverse complement.
AAGGGAGGGGCAGAGAGAGAGGGGACAAAGGACCAGAAGCAGACTCTGTGCTGACCGCAGAGAGCCCCATGCAGGGCTCAAACTCATAAACTATGAGATCATGACCTAAGCTGATTGGAGGTTTAACTGACTGAGCCACCAAACACCCTGAAAATCAACTTTTCTAAACTTCTATCTCAGCAAATGACACCTAAAGAAAGTAGAAGAAAAGAACTAATAAAGATGAAAGCAGAAATCAAATGATAGAAAAAATAGACAATAAAGTCAGCATAGATAACAAGCAGGCTTTTGAATAAGTAAATAAAATCTCACAACCCCTAGCAATACATATCAAGAAAGGAGAAAGAGAGAGGAAGAGAGAGAGAGAGAGAGAGAAGAGAGAAAGCACAGATTGAATCACTGAGAAAAGAAATCATCACTCCAGACATTACAAACATTAAAAGATACGGTGACATCAAGCAGCATTTATTTATTTATGCCAATAAATTTGACAATTTAGATTAAATGGCAAATTCCTTGAAAACATAACTTACCGTACAAGAGAAAGTAGAAATACTATAGTCTGATATTCATTTGAAAAATTGAATCTTTAATTTGAAATCCTCTCTCAAGGAAACCTCCAGGGCCAGATGGCTTCACTGATGGATTCTTCCAAATATTTAAGGGCGGAACAATGCCAATCCTATACAACTTCTTTCAGAAAATAGATATAGAAAACACTTCCGAACTTGGTTCATAAAGCTGACATAACTCTGATAACGAAGTCTGACATTTTTATTATTATGTATTATAAGAAAAGAAAGGAAAACTGCACGCCAATATCTCTCATAAATGTAAATGTAAAAATTTCAAGTCAAATATTAGTAAAGAAGATCTAGTGACATATAAAAAGGGGAAATAAATCATGACCAAGTGGTTTAGTCCAAGAATGTGGCATTCTTTCAATGCAATTCACCATATTAACAGAATGAAGAAGAAAAATGATATAATCATCTCGATAGATACAGGATGATTCTTTGGCAAAATTCAATATTCGTTCATGATAAACTACCAGGAAACTGAAAATAGAAAGGGACTTCCCTCATCTATTAAACAGTACCTACAAAAAACACTCGGCTAACATCTTTTGATAGTGAAAGAATGAATGTTGTCCCCTGCAATTAGAAAGAGGATGAGCAAGGCTATGATCACTGTGTCTGTTCAGTATTGTACTGGGGATTCTAGCTGGTGGAATAAGGCAAGAAAAAGAAAAGGTATAAGATTGGAAAGGGAAAAGTAAAACTTCCATTTAGTCACATATGACATAAAATGATAGATGTCAAAAAATGCAGAAGGATTTATGAACAAACTATTAGAAGTAATAAACCAGTTTAGAAAGATTATTTAAATAAAATGACTTTTCACAAATTAATTGTATTTCTATATAATATTAAGGTAAATTGGAAATAGAACTTTAAAATCCACTAGTTAGAAGTGGATTTTAAAAATCAAATGCCTCAGGGGTGCCTGGGTGGCTCAGTTGGTTGAGCATCCGACTTCAGCTCAGGTCATAATCTCATGGCTCATGAGTTTGAGCCCCACGTCAGGCTCTGTGCTGACAGCTCAGCCTGGAGCCTGCTTCAGATTCTGCATCTCCCTTTCTCTCTGCCCCTCTCCCTCTCGCACTCTTTCTCTCTCTCTCTTAAAAATAAATAAACATTAAAAAATGTTTTAAATAAAAAAAGACAACAAAATAGAAATCAAAAGCCAAAATAATAAGAATATGTGACAGAAGTCACAGGCATCCCCCGAAAGCCTATAATACTCACTATCTGACTTTCCAGAATGTTTGCTGATCACTGCTAGAGGAAAAAAAATGTCTCAAACGCTCTCATATATAATCTAGCAGGTTTGAGGATATTGAAAATTATATTGAAAGCCATTCTGTTGTGTTGGAGGGTATATAAAATCTCAGCTGTTAAAACAAATAAGCAAATGAAAACAGATGAGTCTATTATGAACTCTAGGAAAAACAAAGAGCTGTAAAATAAAGGAAATTTAATTACAGTATGTCTTTGGCTCAGCAGCTCACAATATTCACATGGTCATTATGATGAAAACACTGAGTAGGAACCCAACCCAATAATGAGATCTAACCAAATCGAGCCTATGGTGGTGGTCAATGGTGGGGGGTGGGGGTGGGGGGTGGGGCATCAGGGAAAAGAAAGTGTAAATGAATTAAAGAGTCTCATCTACCATGTCAAAAAATCAACAGATAACATCTAAAACTGACCAATCAAAGGCTAGCAATATAAGTATAAAAGTTAGGAATACAGAGGCAAATACTAGCTGCACCAAAATAAATCCCAGGTGGATCAAATATTTAAACAAAATGTTCGAAAGAAATTAGAAGAAAATCGAGGACAATGTTTTTACAATTTCCTGAAAGAGGTCTTTCTAACTACGCCCACAAAGCCATAAATCAAGGAAACACAGAAAACAGTTGAATTTCCATAAAGTAAAAGACATCACAAATAAGCTTACAAAAAACTTCTGAAGTGAGAAAATAAATCGCATCATATATTTCAAAGGCTTTTGCTATCCTTAATATGTAAACTACATTTATAAATCAATAAAAAGACACAAGGTTTCCCATTTAAAATGGACAAAGGATGCGATCAAGCACTTCACAGAAGTACAAAAGAGTAATAAACATGTGAAATATGCTCACCTTGCTAACAAAATCCTGTCAAAACAGCAATGAGATAGATCACTTGCACATCAAACTATTGAAGATTAAGCACATTGGTGATGTTCAGCCTGAGGGTGTAGAGAAACGAGCAACTCATACAAAGTCAATGAGAACTGACACGGGTACAATCTTTTGAGGGCAATTTGGCAAAATGGTTCACCATGTAAAGCTGGGCATATGCTCTGACTCTGAAATTCCACTTTTGGAACTTATTCTAAGGGAATAATAATGAGAGGAGCGTACAAAAGACACACAGAAGGACAGACATCTACTTCAGCATTTTTACAATAGGACACGATGAACGAACCTGAGGATCCCTCTGTTTGTGTGTCTTTATGTGGCCTTTCCCTGGGTCCGTGTGAGCTTCACAGGAAAAATGGCTTTCTCTGGTACCGTCTGGGGGCGCGGTAAGTCTTCAATGGAACAGATGGATGGATGAGTAGATGGAAGAAGGGAGGGAAAGGAGGGAAACAGTGTTGAAGGTCATTTGCAATCACCTAGTCTCGTGATTCCCATATTTCTTAATTTCATGGACTAGTGACATTCCGAAAACTTGAGGGAACCAATTACTATCCATTTGATAACTTTTTATTTTGCCAAGTAAGGTCACTGGGGAGGGGAACCCCACGAAACTGCCTCCATCGTTTACATATGCTGTTGCCAACAGTCCGTAAAGGAAAGAACATTTAAACAGCAGAATAATTGGGAACCCATAATCTCAAATATAAGATCCTTCAAGATGGATAGATTTAGCTGTATGAAATGATCCCCATTGCTTCATAGTTTTCATCTTCACAACCAGGGAGAAGTTCTCCGACAGAAGTGTCTCCTTGGATGGGCAAGTGAAAACTGGTCCTTCATGTTACAGATTGTGAGACCGAGGCTCTGGACAGATGTAGGACCCGACTCAAGTCCCCCCAGACGCCGAACAGCAGGAGGACCAGAACCCACACCTCCTGCCTCCTGGCCCAGAGCTGTCTTCATGACAGCCCTGCTTAACATACTCCGTTAACAGGGAGCTCATATGTGCAGTGGCAACCCCTTTTGTTGTGGGAGTGGCTCCAATTCTTCCTCCCCCCCCCACCCCCGGCTGAAATCGGTCTCTATGTGGCTCCACCCAGCAGTCCTGAATCTGCTCCCCCATCTGCATGGGCCCCTACGTGTTCAGGAATGTGTAGCATTGGGGCGCCTGAGTGGCTCAGTTGGTTAAGCATCAGACTTCCGCTCAGGTCATGATCTCATGGTGGTTCGTGAGTTCAAGCCCTGCATCAGGCTCTGTGCTGACAGCTCAGAGCCCGGAGCCTGCTTCAGATTCTGTGTCTCCCCTGTCCCCCCGCCCCTCCCATGCTCATGCTCTGTCTCTCAGTAATAAATAAACACCACACACACACACACACACACACACACACACACACACACACACACAGGAATGTGTAGCATTCAGGAGTCCTATCCTAGAGTTTGCAGGGACTGGGAAACAGCCTCTCTGATACCTCAATCTCCACCCCACCCCCCTTCCTTATCCCTAATGAACAAAAAGAAAAGAACAATACTAGGAACATACTTCAACATTTCAATGATGATTGAATTGAACTCGTCCAACCCAATTTAAAGATGAGGAGATGGAGACTCAGAGAGAGAGAGAGAGAGAGAGACCTGTAGAAGCTATCTGTGCCAACACACCACACAGCGGCAGTCCCCTGAGATGCAAGGGGTCACCCAGATCCTCAGATTTGGGAGCAGTGCGCGACAACTAGCAGTCAGATCCATATTGCCACCTTCCCTGCCTTCACCCATCTGCCAAGGCCCCGTGGGTTATAAACAACAGAAAATTGTTTCTCAAAGCTCTCGAGGCCAGAAGTCCAAGATCAAGGTGCTGGCCAGAGTCAGGTCCTGGTAAGAACCTACTTCCTGGTTCAAAGAGGGTTGTCTTCTCTCTGTCTCCTCACAGGGCAGAAGAAACAGGAATCTTTCCGGAACCTCCTTTGTAAGCGCACTGACCCTATTCATGAGGACCCCACCCCCAGGATCGAAGCACCTCCCAAAGGCCCCACCACCTGAGGCATCACATTGGGGATTAGGCTCCAAACTATGAATTTGGGAGAGGGGCACAGACATCTAGTCTACTGCCCTGGGAGAGGGAGTTTTGGTGTTTTCAGCTTCTCTGGTGGGCACAATGGAGGGTACACCTTGCCTCTCCCCAAGTCTCAGAAGGCGGGAAGTTCTCCAGTCACCGGAAGGGACGTCAGGCACTGGGCAGCCAGAAAAAAAAGAGAAGTGTCCACATCAGCCTCGTCTCTAATGTGGGGATAATGAAACAAGATGGTTTATGAAGATGCCAACCTACTGACCTGCCCTCGAGGTGATCAGTGGCACGGGCACAATGCCCGCCTCTCCCGAGCTTGAAGGCCGCCGGTGGTTTCTGCTACATTTCAAATAAATCCAGACTGGGGGGAAGTGTGGCCCGGCTCCCTGCACACATCTCCCCCTCATCTCCTTCCCTGTCCCTCCCAAGCCCCAGTCTGAGCACAGTGACCTTCTGTCACCTCAACCCGGTCCTGTTTCGGGTCTCCTGCACCGGCAACTAACTCTTCTCAACTCGGTGGGTCTGGCCCCTTCATCCGTCCAGACTCCACCGAAAGGCTACCCTGTCCTCGTGATGTAAAGCCGCTCCTTCGCGCCATCGCACTATCCCCCACCTCCACCCCAGTCGCCTCACCTTCCTGGATGTGCGGCAAATGGTTATAAGTGGCTGTGGCTTCTGGAGAAAAGAGGAGTCTGTTTCCTGCCACGTCACAATGGGAGGAACTGATGGGGGGCTACTCTGAGGGGGTTGGGGGGGGCTAGTGGTCTGTACTTCCTGGGCAGCCGGCAGGGGAGAGGTGAGCTGTGTGTCAGTGGAGCAAAAAATAGCAATGATGATCTGACCCCGGGCAGCAGGTCTGAGCCACCATCAGCAGCTTAAGCCCGTTCCTCCTTCCTTCCAAGAGAGGGATCCCTCAGCTGTTGGGCAAGGGGACAAGACAAGACCAGAAGGGGACCATGCCTGGCTTAACACAAGGCCCATAGAATCCGGGTTCCTTCAGAAACTATTCCAAATGTGGATTTATTTTAAATATTTTTTTCTTGCAATTAAAAAGGGGGTGGGGTCATCTTTAATAAAAGACAGATGAAACAAAGCTGAGTCAGTAGGATTAGAAGTAGGGAAGAGGGAATGAGGAGGAAGCAACTGCCAAAGCTGTTGGGAACGGGGGTGGGGGGGGAGAGAATTTGGCTCTGAGCTTCCTGGCAGCCTCTGCAAAAAGGGAAACCTGATCAGTTATGGAGCTCTTCTTATTAGCAAGGGATAGGCTTGCCAGGTCCCCGGGTGAAATGCAGTTGATTTTCTGTTCTTGTTTTTTCCAGGCACTAAATCTTGAATGAAATTTCTCCCTCGAGGGTTTAGGGGGTGGATAATCAGTTGCTGGTGTGGACAACATCTTTGTTTTATAGCAAATGTGGAAGTGAAGCCACTAGTGAGCCAGGGGGCATTTAGCTTGTATCACTGGACGTATATTTTGCTGTATCATTATTATTAGTGGGTAAGAAAGGGCTCAGACTGCCTTTTCTTTCCAAAGAACTGAGCTTGGTTCACTTAGAGCATCTTATAATCCTCACAGGGGCCTGGAGGTGACTCAGATTGTTAGTACATTCTTTGCAGGGGGAGGTCTTGAAGTACTTGACCTCACATCACAAAGTTCCAGTCTCCCCATTTTGTGTGCTATGCCCAAGAGAGAAACTTGGGAAATATTTTACCAACCATTAGGTTGAAAAGCTGCATTGTGGAAAAGGACAATGAATCAGAAGTGTCCAAGAGTGGAAGACATTGGGCAAGGGAGTCAGGCAGACCTGGGTTCGAGTCTCATGCTCACAGTAACTAACTAGCTGTATGGCTTCAGGCAAATATCTCAACCTCTCTGAGCATGGTTTCTTCTGTCTGTAAAAAGCACGATGATGATTTCTGCCTCGGATTATTGAGTTAAGATGCTAATGTCCCCAAAAGTGTGTGCAGTGTGTTCTATCCATTTCAATCCCCTTCTGCCCCTCTCCTGCTAGTTTCAGGGAATCCAAGTGGAGGTCTCCCCCCACCCCTACCGCAGCTCACAGACCTGAGGTGAGCTTACCTTCTGTGGTGATTACCTTCAGGCCCTTGAGCCACGTGCTGCCCACACCCACCCCGATCGCTGTGCCGGCTCTTGGTTGCCATGGGCTCCCTTTGGAGATGGTTCCAGAAACTCTCCCAGCTTTGTTTCAGATTCCTTCCTGCACCTTGGTCTTGATTATGCGGCTACGTGGCCACTTCTTGAGGGCAGAATGTGAGACCCCTGGTCCAAACTCTTGATCTCACACAGGGAGAAACTGAAGCCCGTACAGAGAGCCCCACGCTCCAAGCCACCCGGTGTGAGCTATGCCTTGGACCTGGATCTCTGTCCCGTGACGTGTCCCTCTGCTTTCTGAGGGTGACACTTGAGGCCCCAGCTCCCAGCCTCCAACGCCTGAGGACCCGACCCCACTGCATGGATGCAGCCCCTAGGACCTAATTTCCTTGCAAAGGGGAAGCCAGACTGGGCCAAATGAGTGGGGAGATTTAAATAGAAATCCAGTGCCACAAGGAAAAATCCCTCACTCACCAGCTCATTCTCTGAAAGACCTTTTTTCAGAGATCCACTTGGCTTTGATCCACTTGGCTTTCTGGCCTCATCTCTAATTCCCCTGCCCACCCACTCTCTCCTCCAGGCACGGCTGACCACACATCAGACACCCTGGGCACTTCTAGATCTGTGCTGGAGCTGTTCGCCTTTCCGAAATGCCATCTCACCACTGGTGGGAATTCCAGCCTCCGCGAGGCCCACTTCTGACATCACTTCCTCGGTGTACCATACTCCTTGAAGGGAGCGAATGGCTCCTTCCTCAGTGTCTTTCCCCTGCCTAAGCACTTGACTTCCAGTATAATGTGTAAGGAAGCTAGCTGGGTGTGCATTCATTATGGAGAAAGTTCGAGTTAGATGAAGACCTCCTTGAAGGATGGCTCCGTTTGACTAACCTTGGTACTCTCCTGTACCCAATACTCTGCCTGGTGTGGGCCAGATAGACCCTCCCGGAACTTTGATAGTTGTAATGGATGCCATATAATTATGGCATTAGCTACTGTTACTTGAGCGTCAACTGTGAGCAGCCTGGTGATGGGCCCCTTGAAATAAACCCTCACCACCCTCACACAGAGCTGGCAGAACACGTGGGTCATTTAGAGTGCCTCACTTTGCAGATGAGGAAACTGAGGCTCAGAGAGGGAAAGTCACTTACTCAAGCTCACACAGCTAGAAACAGACGTTGGCTTCCAAGAAGCTGCGTTTTTGATGTCAGAGTTAAGGGGGAAAGATGACGGGGTATATAAAGTTTTTCGCCGCCCCCCCCCCAGACCCCCAACATCCAGACTCCCAAGAGCCACCAGCATGTCCTAGGACCTGACTATGAACGCCCATCTCGGGGCCAGGCTGCCAGCCAGCAGTGGGGTCGACAAGGAAATTCATTCCTTTGGGAGGACGGATCCCTAGGGTGGTTCCCACCAGCGGCTGCCTGTGCCAGCTCCAGATGGGACTTTGGGGGGGGGCGGATGGGGCGCCCCCCACTGGGCAGCGCGGCACCTAGGCGCCTTCGTGGGATCGCATCCCTCCAGACAACTTCTGACTATGCCTCGCGTTTCAGAGCCAGAAAGCACAGCCGCCCCTGGCAGGAGACCTTGCAGTTTGGCCCGCAAGCCTCGCACACAATGCCAAGCGAAAGGGGTTATTTTGGGAATGGTTGTCCCGGTTACGGTTAGGCCCTCCCGGTGTCCTCTGCCCCATCACAACCCCTCCGGCTTCCTGGGCGCTGACGGAAGCCTTTGAGACTTTTAAACACTTTGTCTTTATGAAAAATTCCGCCCCATCTTTTCCGGGCTACTTTGTGATACTGAATCCCATTCACAGACGGAGAAACTGAGGACCGAGCAAGCGAGCCAGGCGTAAATGTCTTTTCCAAGTCGGCCAGGAATCAGCCTATCGGATTCGCAGAATCTCAAACCCTGTGACAAATTCCGATTTGAAGAACACGTGCGGTTTCCGACCTAAAACCGCAGTCCCACGTAAACAGTTAACATTTCAAGCGAACCCCCAAGTCCCTTGCCCTCAGCTTTCGGCTGGTCTCCTACGTTTTACAACTTTAGTTTGTATCTCCAAACTGCTGGGCATCCAAAGGGTTAAAAGGCACCAGGAGGGGGCCTGCTGCGCGGGCGAATGGGTTAAAAATATAAACGCATTAATTCCCCCTGACTATTCGGTTCAAAACGGGCAGCAAGGGGGCCGGGAGAGCCAGGGAGCCCCCTCCCCCCCGATGACTTTTTTAAATTCTAGAACTTTTAATTCCGACCAAAAAAAAAAAAAGTGTCCCAGTTCGAAAGTTCTTTTAACCTTTTCTTTTTTAATTTTTTTTTTTCTCGATTTCTCCGCGGGCTGCGTTATAAAACTCGCCCTCTCCTTTTGGGTTCGAGGAGCCCGGTTTCCCCCCTCCGAGCAGCGCGCGGGGCGGGGGCCGAAGGGGCCCCGGGAGTTTTCTCCGGGGCCGGGTCGGGACGCGGCTGGCGAGGCCCGGCTCCGGCCCCTGAATTGGGGGGTCCGCGTCTGCCCCAAACGCCGCTTTCTTCCGTTTTCCATGTCATTTCCTGTACTAATAAGATGGTGGTCAAAGCAGGGGAGGAGAGCAGCAGCGAGTCGCCGCCGCCGCCGCCGCCGCGCCGAGGCTGGCGCTGAAACTTTGCCTCGCCGGGGACCAGCGCGCCCGCAGCGCGGCCGCTCCCGCCGCGGGGGCCGCCAGCCGGGGCCGCGCCGCCTCCGCCGAGCCGCCTGCCGGGCCGCCCGCGCCCGCCCGGGCCCCGCGGCCGCCGCAGCATTCCCGGGAAGGTGAGTCAGCCCCGGTAGCCAATGTGGCCATTGAAAATGGCTTCGGAGAGCGCTCGGCAGTTTGCCAGCGAGCGCGGGGGCCGCCGGTGCAGGGGCTGCGAGCGGCTGCGGGGGGCGCGGGCGGCCGGGGGCCCGCGCGGGAGGAGCTGGGTGGGGGGTGGGGGCCCGGGCGGCGCGGGCGCGGGCCGGGGTGGGGGGGTGGGGGCGGCTCGTCCCGGCCCCGAGGTGGGTTAACCCTCGGCAGGTAGCTGCCGCCGCCGCCGCCGCTGCGGGATTCGGGGGCCGGCCCTCCGCCTCCTTCCTCCCCGCTCGCTGCTCGCTCGCTCGCCTTGTTACAATGTAGCCTTTTCTCTGCGCCGACGTTCCGCCCGCTGACGGACGTGGCCGCCGACCAATGGGAGCGGCGCCCCGGGCCGAGCGTTCGGAACGAGAACGCGGTGACACGGGCGGGGCGGGGCGCGGAATGCTGGAGGGCTCGCGGCGGCCGCTGGCCTAGTTCTCGGGGGGCGCTTTGGGCTCGGCGCCCGGGGCTGACGCGGGGGGCTCGGGCCCTTCCAGGAGGCGGTGGGGCCTCTTCCAAAGCGGCCCACGGCTTCCCCGCTAACGGGGGCCGAGCCGGAGGCCGTTCCGTGAATATATTTGAAATCTTAGTTGCGGTGTCGACTCTTCGGCAGGTCTCTCTGGAGTGTAGCCTCCATTCCCCACCCGCGGTCCCCGAGGTGCTCTCCCAGGCAGAAACTGCAGGAACTTGGCGGCCAACGACCTTTCTCCGGTCAAGGCCAGCACGCCCTAGGCAAGTCGCTGGCAAGGAGAATACCAATGTCTTGAGCGCGGGGCGACGCTGGTTGAAAAGTTGCTTGTGTCTTGAACCGGGTTGGGCAATAAAGAGGCTTGACCCCTGGGATGCGCCGGGACTGAGGGGAGAAAAATGTTAAATCTTTCTTCTGAGACGTTTGCTTCATGTGGAGAAAGGCTGTGGTGTATAATTTAGAGTGGCTGAAAGGAAGCACACCCAGTTCTTTGTGCGAGGGGACAGGAGGCAGTAATGAGAGATTGCTCTTGATGCCTGGAAACCCTATAAACTTAGGGGGTTTTTGTCTGGGCCGGGGCAGAAGAATTTTCCATGGAGTTCGATGCCTGCGGCACTCAAGCTTCCTTTGTCCACAGTACCCCGTGAGAGGAAGGGAAGCCTTGGGAGCGCGGGGTCTGTGGCCATGAACCTGAGGAGCTGGGCAATGTCTTCACCCGCCCGCGCTCTCAGAGGTGCGCAGTGCTCTGCGTGGGCACCCGTCTGAACACCTTCTGGGGAGAGCCCGGGATTGGTTGCTTTAGTTTAAGGAAAAGGGGTTTCTCTGTTGGAGTCCTTCCCCCTCCACCGCCTAACTTGTGTGACTTTGGATTTGGCAGTTTTACCTTTGACCCCTCTGAACCTTGCTTGTCCATCCCTAAAGTGGGGCCCACAGAGCCTGTCAGGCAAGGCAGCTGTGAGATCCAAGCGGACAGAAATAAGATGCCTAGTCCACACGCTCGTGGTGTAAGAAGTGTGGCTCCTGCTCTGGCATGACTGCGGAACATGCCATCCCCGGATATGGGAACGGCCTGGCAGATCCCCCTCCAGTGCCACCCAGTTCCCACTGACAGACCCTCCAACGAGCAGCTGGGGCGGGGGCTAGTTCTCTTCTCTAATGACATTCTCAAAGAGGAGGGGTTCTGCCCTTTGTCCCAGGAGCCTTGATCCGCCGTCACCACCACCACTTCTGTCCTCTATTGGCATGAGTTAGGGCTCTGTCTTCTAGGTCCCTTGGATTGATCCATTTCATGACTTTACTCTCCTAGGGGGTCAAGTATGACTTCCGTCACCTGGATCTTTCCTCACCCGGACTTGGATGGGGAGGCAGGGTTTCCCTGGTTCTAGATCACCGGCAAGTAGGAAGGAAGTAAAGGCCACTGGACTACAAGTTCAGGAGTCCTACTTGTTTATCCAGAAGCTGCCTCCTTGGCCTGTCTTCTTGGCTAGGTCATAGCCGTGACCCACAGGTGGTGTCCCAGGCTGTCCCTTAACTTCCTCCTTAAGCCTCCCCCGGGGCTCTGATCTTGGCCAAGGCTGCCACCATCTTGCTTGTCCTTAAGGAGAAACGTTGGGGTCTGTGTTCCCTCACCCCAATCCGCGCTCTTCCCCATGTCTAGAGAACTGTGACCTCTCGAGTGAGTCCATCCACGTCTCCCCATGTCCTCTCCAGCACCCTGGTCCAGCCGGCGCTGTGCAGTTCGGGTGTTAAGGGCCTCCTAACTGCCCGCCTGCAGCCTCCCTTCCCTGCTGGTCTCCACAGCGCGGTCAGTCAGACCTGTTCCATCAGGCCTCCCATTTCTCAGTTAAAACAGTGAGAAGTCTGCCCCGTGCTTCTGGAATGAAGAACCAGATGGTCCCCATGGCCTAAAATCATTGGAGTGGGCTGGCCTCTGCCCTCTCCTTGGCCTCCTCTCCCCCGCCCTCTCCTGGGTCTCCCCGCGCGCTGTGGGTTGTTTTCTCCTGCACGCACTTGGCCCTCCTCGGGAAGACTGGAGCCGTTGAGATGTAATGAATGAGTCAAGGCTGGCAAAGGGCAAGATGGGGCGGGAGAGGGTGTGGTGGCCCTTATTTCTGTCCCGTAGATGTGCCCAGTTCACCCAGGCACATGGCAGGGCGGAGTCTAGATCCCCTCGTGCCGGGCTGGGGCTGTGTGGCTGGCCAGTGAGCTGTGAATTACCGCGGCACAGGTCACACTGGGCTAACGCATTTAGTGGCTGGCACAAGCCCATCCTGAATGCTCTTTTCCTGTGGCGTGGCAAACAGCGGTAGGCGGGATGGTGGCTGCTTCTGCTAGCCTGAGCCCTCATGTCACTGTGTGGGATGGAGCCCCTTGCTGGCCCACGATGGACATGCAGCACCAGTGATAACTAAACCTTGTTTTAAACCACTGAGACTTGGGGGATGTTTGTTACTACAGCATAACCAAGCCTGACCTGACTGATACAGGGGCTAGAGGAGCACCCCAGGCGGAGACGAGTACACACACACACACACACACACACACACACACACACACATCCTCAGCAGCGAGGGTGACCCTTTTGACAAACAAATCTGAGTCTCTCAATCCCGGCCTGAAAAACCTTCAGGGACTCTCACTGCTCTTAGGAGAAAGATAGAAATCCTTCAGTTTCCCTCCAGACCCTACGAGGCCACCACTTTGTATTCCCCCATTTGCTGTGTTCCACCTGACATGGTACTTGCCTCATATTGTCCCCTCTCCCCTGATTGTGCACAGCACTCCATAAGCCCCCCCCCCCCCCCCCCCCCCCCCCCCCCCCCCCCCCCCCCCCGCTTAGGCTTCCTCATCCTTCATCGTTCAGTTTCTGCATCACCTCTTCAGGGAAGCCTTCTCTGATTAGCTCGAACCCTCCATTACAGCCTCTCATGCCCCATGTACCTCTCCTGTGTAGCGATGGTACATTTGTGGGTGTGATTCTTGATTGTGGTTTCCCCCTTTCATCAAAGCGGGAGCCCTGCGGGGATCAGTGCCTGGGTTGGCTTGTGTGTGCCTCTGTATTTCCAGGGTCTGCACACAAGAGCTGCTCAAGAAACAGCTTCGGAAGAATCCCCGAGCATGGACTGCAGGTTCACTGCGCGCTGGGGGTGAGGGACAGGATACGTGCACGCCGCTTCCCAGGCATAAGGGCGGGTGGGTGCAGCGGGAACGAGGTGGCAGCCGTGACCGGCCTGGAGAGTCCAGAAACTAAGCTCCCCGTACTTCTAGGAGTCCGTGCCCCAGAAGGGCCATGTTTCTGGGGTGTTTGGGAGGAGATTCCAGGAGGGCACGAGGGTGAGATTTTGCAAACCCTTGCTGATCTGCTGATCCAGAGTACATGATTCAGTGAAGGGGCCGCAGAGAAGGTCCAGGGGTGATGAAGGTAATGATGATGAAGGCACCAGATGTTTGTTGAGGGGCAGTTGGGTGCCACGTATGGTCCTAAGCACGTCTCTCTGCAGAAGACAACTCTGCACGGTGTGTATTGTCATTTCCATTTCACAGATGGGTAAACTGAAGCCCCAAAAGGTGAAGTAAAGGATCCAGGGTTACACAGTAGTATGGCCAGGATTGGAACCCTGGCATCCTGATGCCACCTCCTTAGGGATACCCTCTCAGAATGACGGCAGAGAACCCCAGCCCCACCAAGGGGAAGTGCCTTTAGAAACGTCACACGGGGTTACAGAATCCTTAATGGGAGGTGAGTTTCCAAGAGGCAGCACCCACCTAGTATTGGGGTTTGTGTGAGCGGGTTTCTGGCTCAGAGCCGTTTGGTGGCCTTGGTGCCAAGGCTGGTCTAGAACCATCTGGTGCCTCTCCACCCCTGCTGGGGGCTAAGAGTCTTCAGAGGCCCCAGGGCCCCATGTTCTCCGAGGGGGGCCTGGGGGAGCTTTCCCTGCAGCTGGCCCAGGGGCTGCGCTGGAGACGTAAGCCCTGCAAGAAGAAAAAAAAACAAAAAGCAATGAAGAAAAAAGAAAAATGTGCTGTTATTTTTAAAATAAAGCCTGTTTCCTATTGCAGATTTGTATCTGCGCTGGAAAGGCCAGTGTTCGCACAGTGTAGCCACTCTTGTGGTGAGGTCTCTGGCTGAGGCTGTGCAAGAAGGGAGGCTTGCGGGCATCTCTCTGGCCTTCCTTCATCCGTCAGGCGGTCGGGGCACACGTGCTGGGCATGGGGGTGTCGTGCGGAACCCCATCTTCACCCCTGCAGAATTCACAGGCCAGTGCGAGAGGTGAGCGATTCACCGGGCAGCTACAGGTATCTAGTAGAAGGGTGAAAGGCAGGATAGCCACCAACTGTAAGTCAAGGAGAGCTTCCCTGAGGAGGAGGCAGCCTTTTTGCTGCGTGGGTGCAGAGGCATGGGCCTCAGGAGGGCTTGGAGAAGCTCAAGTAGTTCACGTAGCTGGAGAATAAGGGAGGAGGTAGAGGGAAATGAGGCTGGAAAGAGAATAATAGTAATTGTAATATGAGTAACACACCAGCCCCAGTCCTGCCTCAGGGCCTTTGCACTGGTTGCTCCCACTCCCTGGAGCACTCTTACCTGTTACCTGCCGGGCAAGCCCCTTCACCTCCATCAGGATTTGCTCAGATATCACCTTCTCATGGGCACCTTCCTGTCTTAAATTCCCTACCCCTGGTCCCCCCTCTTCCCTGCCTTTCTTCTTTCTACTCAGCATGTAGCACATGTAACGAGCCCTACGTGGTCCTTATTTATCTTGTTTTGGGCCATCTCCCTTAACTGTAACACAGATTCCCAGGGAGCTGGGATTCTTGTCCATTTTGGTCTTTGCTGTGTGAACGGTGCGTAGCACATAGTAGGGCCTCAGGTGTTTGTAAAATGAGTGAATGAAGTGAGCACTTACTCTGTGCAAAGTGCCTTACATGCATTTTCTCACTTGATCTTCCCAGCAGTGCCCTGGTACTGGCATGATTATCTCCTCGTTCTTTAGGGGAAATGGAAACGCAGGCTCAGAGAGCTGGAGTGGCTTGCCCAAGGTCTCCCGGGCAGGCCCCCGGATTCAAATCGAGGCCACCAGGCTCCTCAGCGCTCCCGCCTAACCCCTGCTGCTTTACCCCAGCCAGGCTGTGAAAGGCTGAGGCTGCTGTGCTGAGGAGTTTTGCACTCTGTCTGTGGGGCCCTAGGGAGCCATGGAGGGTTTTTGAGGAGGCAGCCAACGTGGATCAGATGCAGGTCCCAGATTGCTGCAGCAGGTTGGAGGCAGGGAGCCCAGTTAGGAGGCCGTTGTGGTCATCGAGGCGACAGGATGAGAATGGAGGTCTGGGGGTGGCATCCCGGGGTGGAAGGTGGGCTGGCAGGGATGTGGCCCTCTGCACTGGGGCTCAGAGTGGGGGGCTTGGGGCACAGCTCTGTTTCCAGGTAGCCGGGGCACCCCTAGTTAGGGCCCCGCAAATTGGGCCGGCCTCTTGGCAGGGAGAGGGAATCCGAGAGGGAGGCAGGGGAGCTGGTGGGGGGGGCACGAGAAGGGTTGAGTCCCGCCTCGGCCCCCGGGAGAGCTGGGTGAGCGACTGCCACGCTCACAGTGTTTCCTCCTCGGCCAAGTGTGGATGATAACGCCGGCCTCGCGGGGGCTCTAGAGAAGGAAGCACTGAACACCAGGACGTGGCATAAGGCCAGCTTGGGGTCGCCACCTCCGGTGTGAGGTCATGACCACAGGGAGGCATGCCCGGGTACAGAAATAATCGTGTGCCCCTTGCTGGGGACTCCAGGGCCCAGATATGACAGACTAAGTGTGGCCTGGAGGCCTCTCTGCTTAGCATTGACCTGACTACGTTTTCAGGCACTCATTCCACCCCATCGCGCCCATGGGCTTGTGTTCAAGGCCAGACATGCCTTGGCCTCAGCTTCCCTTTCTGTAAATGGAGACATTCGTATCAGTCCAGTGCTACGTTCTCTGCGAGAAAACGTTTTCCTCCGTTTTCTCGTGGCCAAATTTAGGAGGAACACATATTATGCCCCGTGAGGTTGCTTCTACGTCCACTTATGGGTGGGGAAGCTAAGTCAAGTTCAGAGAGGTTGAGTGACTAGCTCCAGGTCACACAGCCATAATCATCTTTCCAGTTACCTTAAGACACCCACCTTTATAAAGGAAGCCTTAGGGGTCACCTACCTGTGTTATATGATGGCTCCTAGCAGGTCTCCTGGGTGCTTTAAATGTGGGGTTTCATTCATGAGCCCTTGGTTTACAGAGCTCTCGGGACCCTCTCTCAACCCTGGGAACTCATGAGCAAGAACTTGCAGGCATATTTGGACAGGCCAAAAACCTCCACAAGGAAATGACACTGGGTGAGGGGAGAGGGGAGAGGGACAGAAGGCTGCTGGCTGTCCTGCTCCCCGGTATCAGCCTCAGATCCCGGGTGGGCGCCATGGGGTAGGGACCCTGTGAGCAGAGGGTCAGTGCCTTCTAGGACTTTCTCTTCCATCCTTCTCCCTAACCTACCCAGCCCGACCCATAAGGCCGATGAGAACTCTTCCCAAGCTCACCTTCTCCCAGGTGACCTGGTGAACACCCTGGCTCTCTTGAGCCCCGTTCCAGAGCTGAGAAAATGGAGCTCGCAGAGGGAGAGCCATGTGCTGGGGGTCGTACTGTGTAGGGTGCGACCAAGCCAAACCCCAAATCTAGCACCCCTTCCCATGCACCCACCTTCCTGTGATCATCAGAGCAGGGTGGGGACTTCAGAGAGCATTTGGCCCCGTGTCTGTGCCCCTCTCCCCCAAGGAGAGGCCGTAGGGTCACTGCTTCACTATCTGCAGTGGCCGTAGCTCACCCCTTGGTGAGGGGGCAGGGCCAATGGACCCCCAGGAAGGCACATGGAGGAGCTGGGGTGGGCAGGGCCAGCGGGGCTTCTCCCGGGCTGATGGCGGGGTTGGGGGCCAGAGTGGGACCGGGAGAGAAGACGAGCAGCTTGACCTGGGCACCAAGCTGGGCTGGTATGGACGTCACCAAGCAAGTAAATATGGAACCGCCCCCACAGTGTCAGTTTTCCCGGAGTGGCTTCTCCCACCATCTCTCACTTTCCCCGAGGGAAAGGGGTGACGGCTGGGAAGGGATCCTGCTGCCCGATGCCCGGGGGATGCAGACGGATGGCCCGGAAGGCTCCGGGACAGCGGAGGGGCACGGGGCCCTGCCCACTGAACCCTCCACCCCAGCAGGGGGTGAGCCTCTCGCGAGGGCGGTCGACTGGGACTCAGCCCAGGTGGACTCAGCATTGTCGTGGCCCGAGGTACAGGGAAGTTGGGCTCTGTGGGGGGGAGGGGGGAGGGCGTTTGCAAGCTGGGGCCCGTCGCTGACCTCGCCGCAGCCCAACAGGGTGGCATTTTCCCAGGGCGGGACAAGTCATCTCTGCAGACAGCTGCGCCCTAGAGGAAAGGCCAGACCAGCCAGAGGCACTGGTGTTTATTTAAAAAAAAAAAATTTTTTTTAATGTTTTATTTCTAAGAGAGAGAGAGACAGCGTGAGCAGGGGAGGGTCAGAGAGAGAGGGAGTCACAGATTGAAACAGGCTCCAGGCTCTGAGCCGGCAGTCAGCACAGAGCCCGACGTGGGGCTCAAACCCACGAACCGCGAGATCATGACCTAAGTGAAAGTCGGACGCTTAACCGACTAAGCCATCCAGGCGCCCCATAGGCGCTGGTGTTTAGAGAGGAGGTGAAGAGGTCAGAGGCTCAAGGTGTCCCAGGGACTGTGGGCGGGGTACTTGGACTGGGGTATGGGAGGCCTGGGGTGGGGGTGAAATCTTCAAAGGAAATCAGCAAACTTAGCAACCAGGGAAGAATGTACCCCCCAAAAAAGACATTGGGTCTTGGGCAGAGGAAGAGCAGAAAGGGAGGAGACAAGGCCAAGTTTCAGGCTGGGTGACCCCGGGCCTCTATAAACATCAGTCACAGCCGAACTTGAATGAACCTTATAAGCGTGGATGGGCCCTGCCTGAAGCAGTGTGCTGCCCGATCACGCAGGGGTTATTAGCCTCCACTAACGGAGGGGGAAGTGAGGCCCAGAGACGTCAAGTGACTTACCCAAGGCCACACAGCTGTGAAAGGCGGAACTGAGACTTGAACCCAGGTCCCTCTGATTCCAGAGTCTGAGCTCTTCTCTACTGCATGGGGCTGCTTCACTGTTACTGCAGGGGCACCTGCTCTTGGAGGCTGTGCTGGGAAGGAGAGTGGACCGGAAAACTTGCAGCTTCCAAGCATCTGCCCCGGGGTGCTGGGTGGGACTGAGAAGGTACCCGTCGGCCAGGTGTGGCATGGGGCCGATCACCCTCTCTGTGCCTCCGTGTGCTCAGCTGAGAAATGGGGGCACATAGCATAGGTGCTGCCCATGTTACAGGGTTGTCGGGACCTTCCCATCCAATATTTGGGTCCACAGATGTTAGGGGAGTGCCCCCCCCGGGCTCTGGGGGACCAAACATAAACACATGACTCGATGGGCCATGTACTCAGAGAGAGGATGGCAGGCACACCCCTGCCCGTCTGTGAGCTGTGTTACTGGTCTGCAGCTAGGTACATACAACATTGAGAATAAGTGATGAAAAACTATCACAACTTGACCTTGTGGTGTCCTTCTTTATTGTAATTCACCAAAGCATCAGTTGGCAACAGATGGGAAAAAAAATCTCTATCACAAATAGCGTCATTAGCTCTGGCCCGGATCCTAACTGTGAGTGAAGGCGGGAGGTACCCTACTTGCTCAGGGATGTAGTGGGTAGGAGAGGAGACATTCGGCCACAGATGGTGGGAGAGGGAGAGCCTGCTAGGCTTCCTGGAAGAGGTGACATAGAGCTGGACCTTGAAGGGAGAGTAGAAGCTTGCCAGGTGGAGGAAGATGGCAGGAAAGTTTAGGCACCGGGAACAGTGTGTGCGAAGGAAGACGGCCTGAGGATCGGCTGGTTCAGGAAAGGACACGTGGTCCTGGGTGTTTGGGAAAAGGTAGAGGAGAGAGCCCTGTGAGCCACACCAGGAGAGCTTTGAGTGCCAGGCTGAGTCAGGACTTGAAGACTGTTCTAGAGACAGAGGTCCTGAGGTGGGAGATGAAGTCACAGCTTAGGAGGTGCTTTAAATGACCGAAGGAGCCATCCAGGTGCTGTTTCCTTTCGGTCTTCAGCCTCAGGAAGGCAGTTTCTTGGTGGCCAGTGGGGTAAGCTGTTGGTGAGCTGGCCTGTTCTTGTCCCACTGGAGGCAGCCAGCCCCAGTTCTGCTGGCGCCTGGCAGCCCCCGGGTCACTTATGGCTGGTCGGGCAGCGGGCCTTCCCTGGCCATCCTGGTCAGTGGGTTGGCATGTGGCATGGTTGGCTGGCCACGGTGGGGCCTTTGTGGCCCCGCTGCCTGATGCCACCCGTGCTGTGAGCTGTCCACGGGGGTGTGCCGGCCGCCCCCAAGGAGTCCAGAGCCGTGCCAGGCAATGCGGGCAGCGGGAGGGAAGGCCGAGGTCTGAGGCCGAGGTGGGGGGCTGGCCGGGCACTGGGCGTGATGGCGTGGTGTCCAAATAGGTGAACAGTGGGCAGCTGCCTGAAGTGGCTTCCGCATGCACCCTCTGCTGGGTCAGGGCTCAGGCCTGCATTTGTGGCTTGAGGAGCGAGCCATTGGTTGAGGTGGTGAGGGCTGGTTGGTGTCCTGTCCTGGGTGAGCTCAGGCCGCGTGGTGTCAGGTGTCACTGCCATGGCACAGCGGGGGGCTTTGGGGGGGGGAGAGGAGGCAGCCTGCCCTGTCGGGGGGGCTGCTGGGAACAGCCCATGCTGGGCCTGGGCTAGCATGTGGCCACAGGTCCAGGGAGAATGCCCACCTGCGGGGAGGAGGGAGCTGTGGGAAGCGCAGCCCCGCCTACACCCCTACACCCTCTTGGCGGGCGGCCCTGTTCAGAGCGGCCCAGTCTCCTGCTCCCTCCCTGCCTCTCGCTGGCAGCTGGGCCCCCAAGCATAGGCCAGACAATGTGGCTGCCATTCTGTGGAGGGTCCAGCTTTGGAGGGAGGGGGGGCGACATTCACAGCCTGGCCTCAGGAACAGGAGTCCCCGGGGAGCTCTGGGTTTGACAGTGGCCTTGTGCTTGGAGCCTCAAGACTTGGGTCCTGGGACCTCTGTGGCTCTCTGTGCCCTGGGCTGGTCCCGCTCCGGGCTCAGTACTTGCACAGCCCTAGGGCCTCCCTGAGGCGGGGTCGGGTGGCTCTGGGGGCACTAAGCCTACCTCTGGCTTCACGCTGCCGCCAGCTTTTCCCAGAGCCGGCGCTTTCCACCGTGAGCACCAGGTGGGACCTCCTTGCATCTCAGCGTCCCGTGTGGCCCGGGCCACTTTACGTCCTGGATCAGATCCTCCAAGGCTGTGCCCAGGGCCCGAGGGCAAGTCCAGCCCTTTGGCCACTGTGGCCTGTCTTGGCCTCTCTGTGATGGAGCTTTGCTTTGCTTCCGCCTGGTTTCCCTCTGTGGATCTGCCTCTGCCCCAGTTCCCTGTGAGGCAGGGACTCACTGGCCTGGCGCCTGGAGTCCCCTCCCCCAGGTTCAGGGAGAAACTGTACTCTTCCTTGGCACCTGCCGGTGGCTGTCGGCCCTCCCTGAGCACCCTGGCCCTTGGCCCAGGATGGTGGCCAGGAAAGGCTCCACTGCTCTCCGGGACTCACGCCTGTCTCCTCCCGCGCCCTAGTCTCCGCGTGGAAACACTCCTCCATGTGCTCCTTCCTGGTCCCTCCCTGTGGCCACACACGGGCCCCTTTCTGGCGGCCCTGGGGCTTCAGACTTGCAGCAAGTCCAGCTGCTTTTGGGCCTCAGTCGTGGCCACCTCGTTTCCTTGGTGGCCCGTGTCCGTGGCATGGATGGGGCCTCACGTCTTGTGGGAGTCCACAAAGAAGCTATGTGGACGATGTCTCATTTTGTCTACACAGCAGGCTTGGGAGTGAGGTACCATCCCCCCATTGTGCAGATGAGAAGGTTGAGGTGCCACGGGGTTCAGTGACTTTGTCAGGGTCTCTTAAGAGAAGTCAGGGGCAGATGCTGGGACGCAGACGCGTATCTCTTGGCTCTTTTCTAGATCTGCCTGCTGTCTAGCCAGGCAAGGTAAGAGCCTCGCCGACCTGTGCTTGTTATCAGGGGCCGGGGCCGGGGCTCAGCCTCTTGCGGATTAGGGCTCACCACGTGGCCATGGCTGTGGCCAGGGCTTGGGCACCGTGTCACAGGGGCCTTCAGCTCTATGAGCCTTTCTCGTCCTCCTTCCTTCCTGAGCTCTCGTCCCCACAGTGAGGTCCGCCCGGAGACATGACTCGTACGCTGGGGGTCTGAGGCTAACACGGGGCGTGCTGGCCAGCGGTGGGGGCTGCTGGGCTGGAGCGGCCGGAAATAGGGGTCCCTGGGGGAAAGGGGGACGGAGGGGCTGGCCTGCGCGTCTCTGCCCAAGGCACAGCGAGGGCCCACAGCCTCTCTCTCCTCCAGGGTCCTGTGCTCTGTGCTTCCTTAAAGCCACTTTTGATGCAGGAAGAATTAGAGCTTTGCCCCCCCCCCCCCCCCCCCCGGCTCTGAGGCTCCAAAGAGCCAGCGAACCCACCACCTACCCTGTGCCCTTCAGGTGCCTGAGTCCCTCCACCCTGGTGCGGATGCCTGCGTACTTCCAGGGACAGGTAGTTCCTGGTTCCCGAGGCAGCCCACTGGGTCTCTTTGTGTTGTTTTACTAAGTTTTAATTGCGTAAGGAATACAAGTATACTTTTGTTGTAACAACGTCAACTATTATTTAAGCAGCTAAATATTATCCTCTCGGATAACCCCACATTCCTGCCTCCTCTGCAGGGTTAATCATCACTGCGACTACGTCGGCATATCTCCTTCTAGATGTTTTTCTATCCGTCATTGACACAGAGAACCGACAGGAGTGTGTGTCATTATAGTGTGTGTGTGTGTGTGTGTGTGTGTGTGTGTGTGTGTGTGTGTGTGTTTCAACAAATGGTTATAGATCATTCTGTAAATGCTTCTCTCACTTAACATTGGATCTAGGAAATCTAGTCATGGTTTTGCGTAGTAAGGCTCTGTAATTGTTTTTTCCTTCCTTCCTTCCTCCTCTCTCTCTTCTTTCCTTCCTTCCTTCCTTCCTTCCTTCCTTCCTTCCTTCCTTCCTTCCTTCCTTCCTCCTCCCTCCTCCCTCCCTCCTCCTCCCTCCCTCCTCCTCCCTCCCTCCTCCTTCCTCTCTGCCTCCCTCCCTTCCTCCCTCCCTCCCTCCTCTCTTCCTTCCTCCCTCCCTCCTCCTTCCTCCCTCCCTCCTCCTTCCTCCCTCCCTCCCTTCCTCCTCTTTCCTCCCTTCCTTCCTCCCTCCCTCCTTTCCTTCCTCCCTCCCTCCTCCTCCCTCCCTTCCTCTCTCCCTTCCTTCCTTCCTTCCTTCCTTCTTGAAACCTAGTAGTTTAAGCCATTAATGCAGGGCATTTAGTTTAATTCTGATTTTGTTCTGCTGCCTCCCAGGACTTACCTAGAGGAGCTATACTGCTGGGTATGGGAGCCTGTTGCATTTTTAAAAAACTTACTGTACAGTATTTGAACCCATCCACTGAGATTTTGCCACCCTGTAGTTCCCAACTATCCCTGGCTCTCTTCTTTAGAGCGAGAGTAAGAGGCTGCTGCCGTGTCCCCTGCTGGCCCCCAGAGAGCTGGAGACAGTGGCCATGGCCCCTGGAGGCTCTTCTCCTTCCCACTTGGGTCTTCCTACCCTTACTCAAAGGTCACGGTTTTGAGTGGCCCATCTCTGGGGTGGCTGTTGTGGCGAGCGGACTCTGGAGTCGCTTGGTTCTTGGTTCAAATCCCGGTGGCCCTGGGCAATCTCCTTCCCCTCTCTGTGCCTCAGTTTCACCCCCTGTAAAGTAGAGGTGATGATAGCATCTGTGTCCTGGGGCTTCTGTGAGGACCAAGGAAGCGAACACATGTGTGAAGTGCAAAGAGCTGTGCCGGGTACACGGCCATGTCCCCAGTACACTACCCCGCGGTCTCGTCTATTCCCCCTCCCGCCCCCGCCGCCCTGGGCAGGGGCCTGCGTTCCCGGTGGGCGCCCTGGGATGGCTCCAGCCCCTGCAAAGGTCTCATCCCGCTGTCCACTCGCTGATCTCCCGGAGGAGGCCACTGCCTGGGAATGCAGCAGGCGATTGGATTTCTTCCCATGTTGGCCCTGCAGCTCCTGGACCAGGGCCTACAGGGAGGGAAGCAGGTCAGCCTGACCCTTTGCTCAGCGGTGGTGGCCGGGAGCCTGGTAACGTAACCGCACACCTCGGGCAGATTTACCAGCTCTCAATGGGGCCTGTTGTGGCCGGGGATTTGATCCCCCTTGGCCGGCATGGTGGGCAGGAGAAGAAAGCAGCCCGGGGCCAGCCTCTCCCCGGAGAGCCCTGGGGCCCCTCTGGGCCACACTGGCTGGTCCAGGCGTGGGTTTGCCTTTCAGCTCCCAGGGCGCATCTCTGCAAGTGATTGTATATTTAGTGCTGGAAGGGATGGCGCCTTTGCCCATTCCTTACCTCCTCCCCAGCCTTTGGGTTCAAAACCACCTCTAATGCATCATCTAATCGGCCCGTCGCAGCCATGCTGTGAAACGGGCAGCCTGGCCAAGGCCGTTTCACAGATGCAGACACCGCGGCTCAGAGAGGTCAAGTGACTTTCCCAACGCCACACAGTTAGCCGCTGCTGGGGTTGAGAATACACCCAAGCTCTCTGGCTTCTTACTCGGTTCCTTTTCATGAGGCCGCCCAGTGGGATAGCCTTGGCAGAAGGTGTCCAGCTGGGCGTCCTGCCTGACCTCTTCCCCGTGGGTCAGTGGCACATGCGGTCAGTGAGCACAGAGGGTTCAGATTGTTTCCTGAGAAGCGAGAAGCAGTGTAGCTGGCTGGGGGCCCAGCCCTTCCCCAGCACCAGACATAAACCCCCTCGGTAGCCAGAGATAGTGGGGGACCATCAGCCCTGCTGGGGAGAGGGCTTGCCCTCGGAGCCTGTCCCGTGGGGCAGGCAGGGGGCACGGCAGCCCTTGGGGCGTTGGGTGCTCCTGCCAGGCAGATGGGAAAATGGCCATCATTGGGCCCATGTTAAGGCTGGAGAAGGCAAGGCTCAGAGGCGCCCAGGGGCAGAGGGGAAACTCGAGCCCCACCTCCTGATTCTAGAGGTTGAGCCCTTACCGGTCACGCTGTTGGGTCACACCAAAGACCTTGAGCTGGCCTTGCTGTGAATTAACAAGCACGGCCAATGTGGGCCTGGGTCCTGGGTCCATAATGACTTTTGCATTTATTGAGCACTTACTATGTGCCTGGTGCTATTCTACGTCTTGACCTGTAACATTTTGCTTCATCTTCAGAATACCCTCATGGGGGTAGATACTGTTAGTATTCTCCATTTGCAGCCAAGGAAACTGGCACAGAGAGGCTACGTGACTCCCCACAGTCCTATGGGGGTGAAATTGGGATCTGAATCCCAGCCACATGGCTCCAGAGGTTGTGTGTGAATCACTATAATGTTGCTTCTGGCCCGGAGGGCCACCAGGGTGAGACACACCTGCCTCAGTCCTGGCAGTGCCTGGTGCGCGGCAGGTGCTTGGTAAAAATACATCGAGTGAATGATTCCCTGAATGACTGAGGCTTCGGACCAGGAGCTCAGTCTTCCTGGGCGTCAGTGAAGAGAATACCAAGCTACCATTCCTCCAGCATTGATGGGAAAGGGCCACTTAGCGTGTCGATATTTGAAAGCACTGACGAGCTCAGGGCTTGGGCCACAGCAGCTCGGGTCACTCTGAGGGGACAGTGCCCCTGAGCTGCTCTCAGCCATGTCCTGGCAGTGAGTGGTGCTCCTCTGAGCTGTCGCACTGGCTCCCGGCTGCCTGCCCCAGGGGACGGAGGGGAGTTCT
Source organism: Hyaena hyaena (assembly GCF_003009895.1). Taxonomy (NCBI): domain Eukaryota; kingdom Metazoa; phylum Chordata; class Mammalia; order Carnivora; family Hyaenidae; genus Hyaena; species Hyaena hyaena. Next base: position 3,073,266 of record NW_024080655.1, on the reverse strand, counting down.
TTCTGCATGGCTGGTGGCGGGGTGTCACCGGGGGCCAGAGGGGCCAAGGGGAGCATCGTGGCCATGGTTGTGCGGGACGTGTGTCATTCATTCATTTCTCACCCGGGCAGGCGAAGCCATCTTCCTGGGGTTGACGGGATGAAGTACTTGAGCTTCTCCCCGTGAGACCCCGCACTCAGCAGGTCCCCAGGGGCAGCCATAGGGGTCTGTGGAGTGTGGTGGGGCCGGGAAGGGTGGGTCATGGATGGTTCTGGAAGCCCCACCAACAGCCCTGGAGGCTGAGTCCAGAAATAGAAGCCCCCAGAGACAGAGGCTCCTGATGGCCGGGCTGGCCTCTGCCAGCCCCCGGGAGGGAGGCCACATGGAGCTGGAAGCGTGGGCCCTCCCTCCCTCGGCAGCCTTGGGGCTAATTTTACCTTCTTGGTTTTCATGAATCATTTCCCATCCGGGGGCGTGCGAGAGAAACGGACCCGGCTCTGCCAGCTGGATGCCCCAGTGCCTGCCAGAGTGCACCGCCTGCGGGGGGCGAAGACCCCACAGCGTACCCCCCAGGGCTGGCCCCTTCCAGCCCGGCCCCTGTACCCTTGGGCGATCGCGACTTGGAGTAAATGAGCCACAGCTGGTCCTGGAGCTGGACCATGGGCTAAATCGAAAGGAATTTGGCGTCAAGTGGCCTTACCGGGACGGCCATCCAGGGTCTGTCTGGACCTCGGCAGAGAGGCGGTTCGCAGAGAGCCCCCGGCGGCGCCGGGCACCTTTTTGTGACCGGCTCCAGGAGCCTGCCCAAGTGCCAACTCTTCCTAGTGACAGAATACCAGAGCCGACAGGTCCTGACAGAGTCAAGCCTAACCACCTGGGATGAACTGGGGCCCAGGCGGGGGAAGGGATCGGTCTAAAGTCTGGCAGCCGGTGGAAGAGGTCAGGCTGATAGTTCTTTACGGACGGCTTACCCCTTGGCCCGCACGGCCCCGTTTGACTGTTATTATTCCCATTTTCTAGAGGGGTAACTGAAGGCACAGAAAGTAACATAAGTCCCCCTCCTCCGGATGACTCTGTTGAGAGGGGTGGGGTGACTGTCCATACCGAGCTGTCTCCCCCCGGAGCCCACGATCCCGACTTCCAAACCGCGCCGCCTCTTGGAGGGGACTGGCAGGACGTCTCACACACTCTCCTTTGCTTCTGCCACCCCCGAGCGTGTGCTGAGCCCCAGGTACCAGGAACGGGGGGCTTGGGGACAGCCAGAGCCGACGGAGGCTGGGAGGCTGGTGAGGTCCCACCCAGCACCCCATCTCACCTGAAGCGGGGTCCCCAGAGGATAGCGTGTGCCCAGCACTGAGGTCTCCGCTACGTGGCCGTGACCCCTGATGCCAGGTGGGCAGGGAGCGCGCCTCGGTGACACAAGCCCCCTGGGCGCCTTGCCCGCCACAGCCGGGTCCCCACCCCTAGCGCCGGCAGGTCATCGCCCTGTGGAGCCGCCTGCCCGCTGTTGCCAGCGCTCGTGATTTTCCAGGAAAAGCTGAACATCGTGGTGTCACAGCAGCTCTTCTGTTTCTTCCCAGTTGGCAACGGAAGCAAAAATAAAAATTAAGGGGAAAAAACCCAAAACCGAAAACCAGCCAGCAGTTTGTAACCTGCGGGTCCCTTCTTCTGCTGCCTTTCCAGAGGCCTGTTTCTGGTTGGATCAGGTTCTAACTGTCCCACCAGGGCCACCTCTCCTGGGAAGCCCCTTCACTCCCTGTCATGGGAGACCATACCCCACCCCCTGACTGCAGGTGGTCCCCACCCCCCACCCCCTCCATGCTAGACTGCCACCTGGGAGCCATGGAAACAGCATGGGCTCTGACTCGGATAGATTCCAGACAGTGGCTGTGCAGCCATGTTCAAGGCACTGATCCTCTCTGAGCCTCGATTTCCCATCTGGAAAACAAGTGTGCTCGCTAGGTTTTCTAAGGACCCAATACAGTAAGACAGAAACTCAAGTGCATCAGGACTAGGCCAAAATGGAACTTAGGGGCCTAGTAAAGTGCAGAGTCCAGGATCATGTACGGCCTCAGGAACAGATGGATCCAGGGCTCACACAGCGTCCTCAGGACCTGGTGGTTCATCTTACTCTGCCATCTTCTGTACTGGCTCCATTCACGGGCAGGCTAGCGAATGTGGGGCCACCATGGCCGGCTGCCCGCACCTCCATGCTAACCCTATTCTTTCAGTGCTCTCCCTCTTCCCAGCTGGTTTCTCCGCAGCCCCAAACCTGACACTCGTGATTGGCTGGCCCTTTACCCTTCCCTGCACCGTTGGCTATGACTGGCAGGTACGAGTGCTGATCGGTTGGTCCTTGGTTGTGCTCCTATCCCAGAATGAGCATCTGGAGAAGGGGGCTCTGCAAGGTCAGCAGGGTCCTTGGTGCCGGCAGGGGGAGACATTCCACCGAGGCTGCAAGCCTCGCGAGGGCGGGGACCTAGCTCTCCAGGGGCTTCCTAGCACCTAGGACAGTGCCTGGAGCTTGGAAGCACGCGAGAAGGTCAAGTGAATCGTTGGATATCCTCTAGATCGCGCAGACCACCCGGCGCTGAGCCTGCCCTCAGCCGCATCGTGCCCTTCCTGCCTACTTCCTGGGGGCTGGGATAAAGGTCCTCCATCCCTCCTTCCTGAGGGCTGGGATAAGGGACCTCCATCCTTGCCAGGTCCACCTGCTGGAGGGAGTGTCCTGAGTCCAAAGTGCCTGCCCAGTGTTGAGCCTCCTGGCTTAGCCGGGGAACCCCAGAATGCCCATGCATCGGGCACACTTGACAAACAGTAATCATATTCACCGGTGGCCACGCCGCCTTGCATTCACAGTCATTCTCCAAAATCACGTCATCCTTTGCTTCTTTATTGCCTGGGTCCAGAGAATTGATGTTTGTCTCCGTTTGGAGACCGAGCTACAGGCAGAGCTTCAGTTTCATCAACCATAAAACGGGGATGTCATCTGCCCCTACTGCGTCATAGGGAGGATTAGGTGGCATGAGAAAAAAGTGGAGCACGGGAGCATAAGGGCTGGCACAGAGTGGGGCGCTCAGGAAAGGCCAGGTTCCCCGCGAGTCCCTTCAAGTCAAGGTCTTGTATGAGCCTTTCCATGACTGCCTTAGTAAATGGCCATAGAGGAAACACACACACACACACACACACACACACACACACACACACAGACACACACACACAGGTAGGAGCCGCAGTCTTAGGGCCAGGGCTCTACAAATCAGCAGGGCAGTTGACTACAGCCCGGCGAACAGCAAGATCATTACATGGTGGCACTGGGAGCTGCACCCTCGAGTCCCATGGGGTGACACGATGGACCCAGAAGGTGACCGTGCAGGCAGTGGGTTACCCAGTGTGAGGAGAACTTAGGGCTAAGGGCCCAGCACCCTTGGCAGCAGGCAGTGAACAGCCAGTTCCCTTCCCCTGGGACTGAGCACTTGCAATCTGCTTGCTTGGCCCTATTTAATTACCTGTGTGCCCAGTACCCATGGGGCTCAAGGGCAGGGGATGGCGAGGCCTTAGCAGTTTGCATACTCAGCAGGGATGCTCAGGACCCTTAGTGGACTGGCTCTCTCATCACTCACACACACACACACACACACACACACACACATGTCTTAGTTGTCCAAAATTGGGTGGTGGCCTGGGCCACGAGCAGTTCAGACAGGTGCTTTCCAAACTCTTACATGCACGCTCATCACCTGGGGCCATGTCTCATGCAGCAGGTCTGGGGTGGACCATGCGACTGCATTTCCTTCTTTTTTCTTTTTTTTTTTAATATGTACTTATTTATTTTGGGGGAGGGAAGGGCAGCGAGAGAGGGAGACAGAATGCCAGGCAGGCTCCGCTCTGTCAGCACAGAGCCCGACAGGGCTCAAACTCACGAAACCGCAAGCTCAGGACCTAAGCTGAAATCAGGAGTCAGCCGCTGGACCGACTGAGCTCTCCAGGTGCCCTGGGACTCTGCATTTCTAATAAGAACTAGGTGACGCCCTTTGTGCCGGTCTGCGGACTGCACGCTGGGAAGTAAGGATTTCGGTGACTTTTTGAGGTTTCTTTTAATTTTGAGATTCTGGGCAAGCCTGGGAGAATAGAATAAAGAGCCAGTGAGAAGGGCAAGGGCAGGAAGGAGCAGCGAGGGAGGAGGAGGAGGAGAAGACTGCCCAGGAAGTAAAGGCAGGGTGCTGGGCCCACAGGGGGCCCCCATAGTCCCCCAGCCGCTCCCTCTCCAGACCTTCCCTTCTGGTCTGCACTGGGACCCCTTTCCTTGGAGCCAGAATAACACGCGGGGTTTCCCAGGGTCCTACCTCCCTAAAGGGAGGCCCCAGCTCCCCCGGGCAGGGGAGATGTGGGTTTGAGAATGTGCAGGACACCCCGGGGGGGGGGGCACGGAGAAGGGAGGGCTGGGCGAGGGGCTGCCCGGCATAGACCAATGGCAGTGGGCTCTTATCTCCCACCACCTTCCTCCCGGAGGCTTTGAGCAAGCCAGTCCTACTCTGGGCCTTAGTTTTCCAGCTGGGAAAGGAGGGCCTTGGACCCAGTGGTCTGGGCGTAGGCTCCCAGCTCCCACAGCCTGCTGGAGGGGGTGGGATGTGAGAGCTCACTTACGCAGCCCTGCTCCTTAAAAGCCTCAGGGGTCTTGGGTGCAGATGGCTTAAACTTCCCGCCTTCCTCATTAGCATCACAGGGGAGGGGACACAAGTCTCTGACCTAAATAGAGAGAGACCCTGTGGGCCTCCGGCACCTGCGTACTGGCCGATCGGTGCCGCATGGCCCTATGCTTCAGGGATGCTACACATCCAGGCCTCTTTCACTCTCCACCTCCTTCCTTCCCACGTCATCGTTTCCAAGTGTGGCCGGCCTCCCCGAGGCCCTGGTAGGCCCAGCCCAGAGACCCCCCCCCCCCGCCCTTGACAGGGACACTCCCTCCTCCCCAAGCCAATTTTGTCTGCGCTTAATTTGGTGCTTGGGATCCGGAAGCCAGATCGGCCTTAGGGAATTTGTTTGGACTTCTGAACCCCCTGCCCAGGGACAGGAGCCTTCTCTGCCCATCAGTAGAGGCCTCCCCTTCTGCACCGCTGTGCTGGTCGCTCCCTGCAGGTTATTTTTTAAACTATTAATTCTAACATGCCTTTTAAAACTTGTTATGAACAAAAACATAGAAGAGTGTAAGAAACTTCCGTGAACCTATCATGCAGCCTCAACAATTACTAACTCGTGGACATCACTAATCTACTTTTTAATGTTTGGTTTTTTTAGTTTAGAGAGAGAGAGCGCACACAGGGAAGGGCAGAGAGAGAGAGGGAATCCTAACTAGGCTCCACACTGTCAGCGCAGAGCCGGACACGGGGCTCAAACTCATGAACCGCGAGATCATGACCTGAGCCAAAGTCAAGGGTTGGGCAGTTAGCAGACTGAGCCACCCAGGAGCCCCTACTAATCTATTTTTAAAATCCAAAATGCACAACTCTCATGTAAAACTCCGTGCAGAGTAAGGCTCTTTCCTCCGTCAGCCCTCTGGCCCAGGAGCAGCAGATTAAGATTAAGAACTATTGACAGTCGGACCTCAGCAGCCGGGCACCGGAATCCATGCTCTGAACCATTTTCTGCAGCCTCGCAAATTATGCGTGCTGTCTTGACCCGGGTGTTGTTTTCAGCACCGATCCTGTAACCCATTCCACAAATGCTTCCCGTGTGCCCGCTCTGCAGCAGGCACTGTCCCACGTGCGGGGGGGTTACAGCCACAAACGGACGATCAGCCTCTCTCTGCCTCTCTGGAGCTGGGGAGACAGAACGCAAATCGCATAAACGGACACCATGTCAACGTGATGGCGAGTCCTGCTCAGGGGAAGAATAAAACAGGGAAGGAGGGGTAGGGCTGGTCAGGAGCTGCCAGTTTTCTGTAGGTGGCAGAGAGTGTGACGCTGAGCAGAGAAAGGCCTGATGGGAGTGAGGGAGCCATGCAGGTTTCTGGAGGAGGAGCATTCCCAGCCGAGGGAACAGCCCATGCAAAAGGCAGGCGGTGTCTGTCTGGAGGTTTTTGCTGTTTGCTGCTTGTGACACGGACTCCGCGGAGGGCTTGGAGCAGGGCCCATGTGGTCTGACAGGTTGTGACAGGCTCGCCCTGGCTGCAGGCTGGAGAATGGACAGCAGAGCGGAAGCTGGAAGGAGCAGTGGCCCCGACCACGGTGGTGGCCACGGTGGGAGCGGGACGGCCGTCCATCACATCCTTCCCTGAAACTGCTGCCCGTAGACCCTATCATTTATTTAACCGGCCTCCAGACGGACTCGTTGGTTATTCCCAGTCTTTTGCTATTCTAGACAGTGCTGCAGTGAAAACCCTTACGTGTGCATCTCAGTGAAATTCCTAGAAGTGAAATCGCAGGACAGAAGGTCATGTGCATATTTTTTTAAAGGTTCCTGGGATTATCCTGCTCTCCACTGATATACCAGCATATGTTCCCACCAGCAGTGCATGAGGCCGAGTGCTCAGGTCACAGCTTCAGGCCATGGGCTTCGGGACAGGGGTGGCAGGGGTGAGCTGTTGTGGGCGCTCCTCATTTGCCCTTTTGGAAGCCAAGGCACCAAGACAGACCCCCCCCTTTTTTAAAGTTTATTTATTTATTTTGAGAGAGAGAGAGAGAGAGAGAGGAGAGAGAGAAAGAGGACAGGGATGGGACAGAAAGAGGGGAACAGAGAGTCCCAAGCAGGCTCTCGGGGACTCTGTCCCATGAACTGTGAGATGATGACCGGAGCTGAAATTAAGTGCTTAGCCAAGTGAGCCACCCAGATGCCCCAAGGCAGGGTCTTTGCAGAGGCACAGCCCAAGTAAGTAGACAGGTGCGGGTACCTGTGGCTGGGCAGAGTCCCAGTGGGCGGGTGGGGGGGGGGGGTGGCTTGGCGGCCATGTGGAATAGAGACCCACCCCAGGGGGCTTGAGTCACAGAGGCGGAACAGGGCTGAAGAAGCGAGGCAGACCACAGGAGCAGTTGATTCCATCATCCCCTAAGGTCCCCGTCCCTGACATGTTTTCTAACACCAACCAGGTCTTTGATTCTCCAACACCAGTGAGGTGTCCAGCAACCCCACCCAGTTCTAAAGCTAAAGGCCCAGAGTTAGCACTGATCCCCAAGACTCCGTCCCATAAGGCTGTCCCTACTTAGGGACACATGGGGGGCTCAGTCAGTGAAGCGTCTGACTCTTTATTTCAGCTCAGGTCATGATCTCCCAGTCCGTGAGTTCGAGCCCTACATCAGGCTCTGTGCTGACAGCACAAATGTGCACAAATTTGACATAAATTTGCACAAATTATAATTTGCTAGAATGACTCACAGAGTTGAGGAAAGTGCTTTACTTACAATCGTCGGTTGATTATAAAGGATATAACCCAGGAATAGCCAGATGGAAGAGACGTGCAGGGTTAAGCGTGCAGGAAGGAGCCTCCTTGCTCTCTTCTGGCGCAGGTCTCTAGCCTCCCAGAACCTCCACGTGCTTGCCGACCAGGACACTCTCTGAATCTTGTTCAAGAATTTTTTAGGCTACTTACTGGATGAGAGAAAATATTTGCAAATCATATCTCTGATAAGGGATTAATATCCAAAAGATATAAAGAACTCATACCATTCAATAGCAAAAAAAAACAATCCTATTAAAAAATGGGCAGAGAATGTGAACAGATGTTTTTCCCGCAGAAGACACACAGGCCAATGGTCACAGGAAGACATGTTCGATGTTACTTATGGCCAGGGGCGTACAGATCTGAACCACAATGAAATATCCCCTGATGCTTGTTAGAATGGCTGTCATCACCCACAACCAGTAAAGAAATGGAATCCATAATCAAAAACCTCCCAAGAAACAGGAGTCTGGGGCCGGACAGCTTTCCAGGGCAATTCTCCCAAGCATTTAAAGAAGAGCTAACAACTATTCTCTCGAAGCCATTCCAAAAAAATAGAAATGGAAGGAAAACTTCCAAACTCAGTCTATGAGTGAGGCCAGCATTCCCTTGATTCCAAAACCAAAGACCCCACTAAAAAGGAGAACTACAGACGAATTTCCTTGATGAACATGGATGCAAAAATTCTCAACAAGATACTAGCCAACTGGATCCAGCAATACATTAAAAGAATTATTCACCACGATCTAGTGGCATTTATATCTGGGATGCAAGGCTGGTTCAATATCCGCAAATCAATCACTGTGATACCTCATAGCTCTCATCAGGCAGGAGATAGCAAGTGCAGGCCAGAATGTGGAGAAAAGGGAACCCACACACTGCTCTGGGAATATAAATTGGCACAGCCACTGTGGAAACTGATACAAAAGTTCCTCAAAAAGTTAAAAATAGAAACACCATGTGATCCAACATTTCCACTTCTGGGTATTTATCCAAAGACAATGAAAACACGATTGTGAAAAGATACCTGCACTCCCACGTTTACAACCAAGGCATGGAAACAACAGAAGTGTCCATGGACAGGTGAATGGATAAAAAAGATGTGGTATAGATACACAGTGGAATGAAATCTTGCCATTTGTGATGACATGGGTGGACCCCGAGGTCATTATGCTGAGTCATGTAAGTCAGACACAGACAAATACTGTATGTTCTCGCTTCTGCATGGACTCGACACCAAGCCAGACCAAGCTTGGAGACACAGAGAACAGATTGGTGGTTGCCAGAGGGGTGGGGGAGGGGCGAGGCACAAAGGGTGGAGGAAGACAGAAGATACAAACTGTTAGTTGTAAAATAAACAAGTTCTGGGAATGAAATGTACAGCGTGGTGGCTATCATTACTAATACTGTACTGCGTATTTGAAAGTTGCTAAGAGAGTAGATCTTAAGTGTTTTCATCACAAGAAAAAGAAATTCCACAACTCTGATGAATGCTAACTACACCTACCGTGGTGATCATTTGGAAATATAGACAAATATCGGATCATTACATGGTAGACCCGGCACTAATATAATGTATGTCACCTATACGTCAGTTTAAAAACCTAAGAGTTCACCAAACTCCACACCCGTAAAACAAATAATCCAGTGAAGAAATGGGCAGAAGACATGAACAGACACTTCTCCGAAAAGGACATCCAGATGGCCAACAGACACATGAAACGATGCTCAGTGTCCCTCCTCATCAGGGGAGTACAATCAAAACCACACTGAGATACCACCTCATGCTGGTCAGAGCGGCTAAAATGAGCAAATCAGGAGACTACAGATGCTGGCGAGGATGTGGAGAAACGGGCACCCTTCTACACTGTTGGTGGGAATATAAACTGGTACAACCCCTTTGGAGAACAGTGTGGAGGTTCCTCAAAAAATTAACAATAGATCTCCCCTATGACCCAGCAATAGCACTGCTAGGAATTTACCCAAGGGATGCAGGAGTGCTGATGCACAGGGGCACATGTACCCCAGTGTTCATAGCAGCACTCTCAACAATAGTCAAAACATGGAAAGAGCCTAAGTGTCCATCAACGGATGAGTGGATCAGGAAGATGTGGTTTATCTATACCATGGAATCCTACATGGCAATGAGAAAGAATGAAATCTGGCCATGTGTAGCCACATGGATGGACCTTGAGGGTGTTATGCTGAGTGAAATAAGTCAGGCAGAGAAGGTCAGATACCATATGTTTGCACGTATAGGAGGATTAGGAGGAACTTGATGGAGGACCATGCGGGACAAGAAGGGGAAAATAATGGGGGAGAGGGAGGGAGGCAAACCATGAGAGACTCTTGAATGCTGAGAACAAACTGAGGGCTGATGGGGGTTGGGGGAGGGGAAGGGGGGAGATGGGCACGGAGAAGGGCACTTGTGGGGATGAGCACTGGGTGTTATATGGAAACCAACTTGACAATAAAGTATTTTAAAAAATTAAAAAATAAAATCCTAAGAGTTTTTGTAGATCTCAATCTCGAGGCCACCTGCCCTCCCAGGAGGTCAGTGGGTGGGGACTGGAAGTTCTCACTTTCTAAACGCTGGGTCTCCAGGACCGGGTCCATTTTGAGGCTATGTAGGGACCCCACCCTAAGTCACTTATTAGCATAAACTCAGGTGTGCTAGAAAGGGGCTCCTTATGAACAACAAAAGAAGACACTCCTATTAGTTGGGAAATTCCAAGGGTTTAAGGTGTTCTTTGCCAGGACCTGGGGACAAAGAACAAATATATTACTTATTATACCACACCTTCCCTGTGCTCTGTGGTACTTGCTGCATTCTAAAGGGTGCTTCCCGAGGAACTTGGCTGCTTTCCTCAACAATGGCCGCATCCTTTCTTATTCAAGTCCTAAAATAAAAGTCCTTTTCTTCCTTTGATGGGCCTAAGTAGGTCAGGCATAGGACCTTGGGAGGGGAATGTCAGGTGCTAATTAAAGGCCAAGCTCCATGATCTAATAATTGGGGAGGGGGGTGCTATTGCCATGATTGGCTTAGATTAATCTGAGCCCATGCCTGGAGCTGAGGGTAGTCTCAGCTTCTGAGTCTTACAGGTCCTGGAGGGAGGGGTCGCACTTGAACAATGTCCGCTTCTATTAGTGGGGAGGAAAGGGGGAATGGGATCCAGGTAAGCCACCAGCAGTGTCCACTGTCAGAAGCAAATACATTTAAAATAAAATAAAAAAAAAGTGCCATCTTGGGACCCCTCGGTGGCTCAGTCAGTTAAGCATCCGACTTTGGTTCAGGTCATGATCTCGTGGTTTGTGGGTTCGAGCACCACGTTGGGCTCTGTGCCGACAGCTCAGAGCCTGGAGCCTGCTTCGAATTCTGTGTCTCCCTCTCTCTCTGCCCCTTCCCCACGCATGCTCTGTCTCTTTCTCTCTCAAAAAATAAGTAAACATTACAAAAAGTTTTTAAAAAGGTGCCATTCTTGACCATCTTCCGCACTTGCCTCAAGAAACTTTACACTGCTTCACCCAACCTACCTCTTGTTTTTTTTAAGTTTTATTTTGAGAGAGAGAGAACACGTGTGTGCAAGCTAGTGAGTGGGGGAGGGGCGGAGAGAGAGGGAGAGTGAGAACCCCAAGCAAGCTCTCCCCTCTTCGTTGTCAGAGCTGAGCCCCACTGGGGGCTTGACCCCACAAGAGACCATGACCTGAGCCGAAACCAAGAGTCGGATGCCTAACCCACCAAGCCACCCAGGCGCCCCTCTTCCAACTTCTTTTTATTGTAATTTTATCAATGATGGAGTCAACCTGTTGCCTTTAAAAGGTTCAGCAGGAGGGACCTCCGTGGGAGACCGTGTTCCACCCCGCCCCCAGATGTACTGCTGCTGCTCCCCTGAAAACTGCTCTGCAAAGCCTGAAACCCAGTTGGGAGCCTCACTGGCTGGACCCCAGTTCCTCCAGCTGCAGAATCATGGGCTGGACTAGGTCAGTTTCCCCCATGGGTGCTCTTTGCTCTTAGGGCCCCTGCGGATATTTTTCTTCCTTTCTCCTAACATATAAACACATAGGGAAAATGTACATGTTATCAAAGCATGGCTCTATATTTTCAGAAACTTAACACACCTAATGGACCAGCACCAAGTTAAAAAAAATAGAGCATTACCAACATCGTATAAGCCCCTTCCACATTCCTTTGTAGTTATCCCCAAAGATTACCACTAACACTTCTTTTTTTTTTAATTTGTTTAATGTTTATTTACTTTTGAGAGAGAGAGACCCAGTGTGAGTGGGGGAGGGGCAGAGAGAGAGGGAGACACAGAATCAGAAGCAGGCTCCTGACTCTATGCTGTCAGCACAGAGCCCAACGCGGGACTCAAACTCACGAATCATGAGATCATGACCTGAGCCGAATTCGGACGCTTAACCGACTGAGCCACCCAGGCGCCCCTGCCACCAGCGCTTCTAACACAGTAGTTTTGCCTATTTTTTTAAACTTTATATATAGAATTATACAGTATGTACCCTTTGGGGCTCGTTTATTTTCTTGGCATTATGACTACGTACTATAGCGTGTAGCTGCGGTTTGTTTATTCTCATTTCTACATAGTATCTATCCACCGAGCTGTTTTGTAAACATAAAAATCTTAATGAATATTGTACAGTTCTCTGTAATCAGCAGAACTACATGAAGGAGCATGCCAGATTTCTTTGCGTTTGCTTAGGAAGATAGCAACTCACCAGTTTACCGTGATTAATCCATATAATCCATACCGGTGTATATGGGGGAAACTAGGGCAATGAATGAATTATCACACAACACATACAGTCTTTTCAGTAGACAAAATCTTTAGAAATGGGAATCATAAAGAAAAATCAAAATAGCAGTCTACGTGGCAGAAATATTAGGCCTCTTACTGATCAATCCATTGATTTGCGTTCATAGATCAAATATACAGTAAGTGCCCCTTATATGCCTGGTATTCAGTCTCTAATATGGAATCCTTCCTCCCAAATTGGTTGGGTCTCAGCATCCAATGACAAGTTGGTGAGAATGGCAGAAACTTAGACATCATCCTCTCTAGCAATTCCTAAATTAAATGAGTATGAAGAGTATAAATGAGCTTTAAAGAGTTAAGTGACTTTTTTTTTTTTACGTTTTTTAATTTACTTTGAGAGAGGGAGATGTGAGAGAGTGCATGCGCACTTGCGAGCATGAGTGGGGGAGGGGCAGAGAGATAGAGAGGGAGAGTCCCAAGCTGCTGACAGTCCAGAGCCCAACTCCGAGCTCCGTCTCACAAATTGTGAGACCATGACCTGAGCCAAAATCAAGAGTTAGAAGCTTAACCCACTGACTCACCCAGGTGCGCTGTGACTTTCTTTTTTCTCGTAAGCAAAAAGAAGAAAAGAGAAACACTTTCTCTTTAACACACTGCTCCAACTAACCACAGGGGATCCACCAGGATGTATCCTCCTAGACCTGTGTGTGCAAATCCGTGTATGTTTATATATATATATTTATATATATTTATATTTATATATATATATATGCTTTAATGTTTATTTCTGAGAGAGAGCATGCGCTCGCACACGCGCGCGCGCGAGAGAGAGAGACAGAGAGAGAACACATGAGCCAGGGAGGGGCAGAGAGAGAGAGGATCAGAGGATCCAGAGCGCTGACAGCAGAGAGCCCGATGCGGGGCTCTAACTCACTAACTGAGAGATCATGACCTGAGCCAAAGTCAGAGGCTTAACCAACTGAGCCACCCAGGTGTCCCAATCCAGATATATTTCTAAAGTGGAATTATCTTATATCTACCTTTTCACAACTTTCTTTTTTTTAAATTTGTTTAATGTTTGTTTATTTTTGAGAGGGGGGAGGGGCAGAGAGAGAGAGAGGGAGACACAGAATCTGAAACAGGCTCCAGGCTCTGAGCTGCCAGCACAGAGCCCGATGTAGGGCTCGAACCCATGAATTGGGAGATCACAACCTGAGTCGAAGTTGGACGCTTAACCGACTAAGGCACCCAGGTGCCCCAACAACTTTCTTCTTTAAAAATAGGTTTTGTTTTCTAGAGAGGTTCTAGATTCACAGTAAAACTGAGGGGAATGTGTGGAGAGCTTTGATAGTCTCCCTGTCTCGGCATACCCGCGATCTCCCAGACTACGGGAAATTTACCCACAGCGCTACGTTTGTCACAGCTGATGAACTTGCACTGACACGTCATTATCACCCAAAGTCATGGTTTACTTTCAGGCTTCCCGTTGGTGTACATTCTAGGGGTTTGGACAGATGTATAACGACATGTACCCACCATTCTGGTATCTCACGGAGTAGTTACAATGCCCTGCGAATCCTCTGGGCTCTGCCTCTTCATCCCACCCCCCTCCTAACTCCTGGAAACCACTGCACTTTTTACTGCTTACATAGTTTTGCCTCTTCCAGAATGTCATATAGTTGGAATCATACACCAGGGGGCCTTTCAAATTATCCTCTTTCACTTTGTAGCTTTCATTTTTCATGAGCAATATGTTGAGCGTGTGTTTCCAAGTCCATAAATAGTCCTCTGAAGCATTGTTAATTGCTGTCTAATATTTCACGGTATGCTACGTATTAACTTCTCTCCTGTTTTCAAGGTTTACTTTTATTTCTGGGTGGGTTTTTTGGTGTTTTTTTTTTTGTGTGTGTGTGTTGTTTTGTTTTGTTTTTTGGCTACTAAAAATAGTGTTGCAAAGGACAACCTTATGGGTAAATAAGTTGAACACAACTTAATTATGTCCCTAGGAGAAATTCCTAGATTTGGGGTTGGTCCTACAAAGGTTTTGCTCATTTTGAGTCTGTTGATCTGTGTTGCCAAGTTGCCCTCCAGAAAGATCATAACCAATTTATACTCCAACCAGGAGGGCGTGTAGGATGTATTCCCCACATTCTTGCCAACGTGGAACAGGATGGAGATTTTTAATCTTTGCCAGCTTAATAGAGGAAAAATGATGCTTATTTTAATTTATATTTATTTGTGGATCCAAGTGTTGTGGTTTTTTTCATCAAGCATGTTGGCCATTTGTCTTTCTTCTTTGCAATTGCTTTTTTAATGCCATTTTCCTTTTTTTTTCTATTGGGATGAGCATCTTTATAGTAGACTTATTAAATGCGTTTCTCTCTCTGAAGGGTAGTAACTGCTTGTAAAGACCCTCTTTTTAATGTCAAAAAAATTTCCATCGACATGCCCCCTGATGTCTGCTATACTTTTAAAATAATAAAACGAAGGATACTAAGAACTAATTTTTCTAGAGTGATTATTATATGCCAGATATTATGCTATGTAAAACGGCTTATGAGATAGGTTCTGACCGCAGTCCCACTGGACAGGGAGAGGAAGGTAGGAGTGGTTAATTTCCCCCAAGGTTACATAGCTCATAAGTGGCTGTGCTGGCATCAGCTGATGAATGAAACATGTGGTGACATTTGGCTCCTCTGAATTCAGTAACATTTTAATATAAATTTATCATTTGTTCATCCTAAAAGTATGTACCTATGTCTACAAATCTGTCTCAGGTCAAAGTTTGAGGCATATCATTATTCTCTACAGGCAGTGCTTGCTGGGCATATAATTCAACAACTCCCTCAATAATTCCATGCTCTTCCCCCATCATCCCCACGATTTACTGTTAAGAACCATGTTGGACCTTTTATTTCTCAAGAAAGGGGGACTGAGGCTCAGGGCAGGGCAAGAACTTGCTCAAGGTCACCTACAAAGTTCATGGCCCAGGCAGGACTGAACTCAGAGCTCGGGAGGCCCAGCCCAGGTGACCAGGTGACCATGTGACGTGGGCCAGCCCTCTGATCTGCTGTCCCTCGGTTATTGGACGGAACAACGCAGGATGCTATGATGGTACCAGAGCAGACCTGTCAGAGTCTCATGGTGCCGGCCTCTAGGGAGACCAAGTGGGCACAGATTCCCAGTCCTCAGGCCACGCTGGCCGCCGGGCATTCCAGGACCCTGGCACTCTGCCAAGGGTGAAAAGAGAGCTGTCGCCTCCTGAGTTGCATTCTGCCCCCTCCTCTGGGGCTTGCATCTCATTGCTGGGTTTGCAACATGCCTAATCTCTGCGTGTGCAGACTCACAGGAGCCAGAGAGAGGGAGCATTGCCAGCAGCTCGGAGTCCTCCGTGAGGCCTGCTGACCACCCCTCCCCCAAGCCCCTCGCAGGGCAAGCAGGTCCAGGGCAGACGACAAAAACGGTTGCTGAACTTCATCTGGTACAGGCTTTACCGTGCCCGCTGAGATGGGCCCAGTGAAGGACTCGAGCCTGCAGTGTTCCCTCTCTCTTCCCAAATGGAAGTCCCGCCACATCCTGTCTTCTCCCTCCCCCTCCCCGCCCCCACAGCCTCCACTCCAGACACAGGATGGAGTTGTAATGTGCCTCAGCCATGCAAGCAAGGCTCGGTTCCGGTTCCCCAGGCAGCCGGACTCCTCTAAGAATGGAAAGAACTTAATTGTGCAGTCAGTAAATAAGTGTCCAATAATGACTACGCTGTAACCCATTGTGTTTCCCTTTTTGCTCTCACTGCCAGGAGGCTCAGAACTGAATGGGCAGCTAGATCACTGACCATCTTACAACAGATGCTTGGTATAATTGACATCAATCTTTCTCCACGAAATCTCTGTCCTGTTGAGTATGTGTTTGTGTTATAAATCATCACAGTTCTTTTACCTGATGAAGGTGGGATGTAAATGAAAAGTAAGACCTGAAAGGATATGGCCATCTGTCTCTCTACTTTGAGGGACAAATGACTGCTTTTCTCAGAGGAGATCGTTTCCATTTAAGGCATAGAAAAAGGTCTGCATGTCTTCCCCCTACCCCCTTGCCTGCTTTCCTCTCTTCTTTCCCTCTTCCCCTCCATCCTTTATTCTCTTAGTTGTCTTTTACTTGCTTTCCCATCCCCTTTCTGGTCTGTCTTCCCTCCATCCCCCCTCTCTCTTCTTTCTTCTCAGCCTTTGCCTCTGGGTGGCCAGCTAAATACTAATACCCTCTACAAACTCGTAGCACTTGGCTCTTCCCAAGGTCTTGCCCCAGCCATTGTTTCATTCATTCCTCAAGGGGATAGCCTGGCAATTATGATGATTTCCATTTTACCAAGGAGGACGCTAAGGCCTGGCGAGTTGAAGTGATGTTGCCATGCTCACAGCAGACACTTTATGGCTTCCTATCAAGTTCAGATCCAGGACTTAGGAGTTCAATTCCATTCATACTCTCCACTGGACCTCACTGCCTCTCAACGCCAGCCTCGCCCTCCGGGCCGCCCACCTTGCCCGGCAGAGATCACTGAGGGAGCACCCCAAAGAGGATTCAGAACAATAACCCACCCACCCTGTCTTCGCTTCTGAGATCTCTTTCAGGGTTGAGATTCTCAATGGGGCCAGCAGGGGGCTGGTGAATTGCAACATGGGTCGCTGGTCATTCATTCCTTTGGCAAATATGGAGAATACACTATGTGCCAGGCAAGGCTGAGACAAGGATGAGGCAAGCAAGGCACCTGGGGTGCCAAGTTCAAGGACGCCCTCACGTTCAGGGGCCATTCCTGCAAGTGCATGACCCTGAGGGTGGGTGCCTCCTTAGAGTGCACGCCCTGGCACCTTGCCGGTCTTTCCCTACTCTTCCCCGATGCCAGACACTGTAACAAGTGCCCAGTGGTGAGCAAGAGTGCCTACCCTCGTGGGACTTACCATCTATTATGGGAATCAGGTATAAATTTTTAAAATCCTGCTACCAAAAGGCTGTTCTAAGGGCGACAAGTGCCCTGCAGAGAGGCTGGGGAGGGTATTAAGTTGGGGGTGGGGGCGACAGGGGGGCTGAAGGTTGGGTAGCAGTTTTCCAGGTGTCCTCCAAGCGAAGGGCACAAGTTCATAGGCCCCGTGGCAGGGTGGAGGTGGCATACAGGTGGCGCTGGTGGAGGACGGACGGGCCGGAGCAGGAGAAATGCAACATATTCCCAAGCAGTCTGTTTCTAATAATGTGCCAGGCTCTGCAAATGATTGACTTAAAAAACAACAACAACAACAACAACAAACAAATCCAGTCCAGTGGAGAGAATTGAAAGCCACCCCTTAATGAGGTCACTCATACCCACCTTCCCCATCAGCTCTCTCCATGTGCGGATACGCAGAGCCCGAGCCTCGCCCCTCCAAACTCATCTTTGTCCATTTCACGCAGCCACGCCTGTGACGGAATCTAACACTGGCTGCGTTTTCCAGGTGAACAGATGGGAGCACAGGGAAGCTGGGTGTCCTGCTGTCCTCGTCTGTTCAGGCCGCCGTAACACACTGTCATAGACTGGGTGGCCCAGAGCGCCAGACATTTATGTCTCAGGTTCAGAAGCTGGGAAGTCCAAGATCAAGGTGCAAGCTCATCCGGTTCCTAGGGGAGAGTTCCCTTCCTGGTTTGCACACTGGTGCCTTCTCACTGTAGTCACGTGATGGAGGGAGGGGGGGAGAGAGAGAGAGAGAGGGAGAGATATGCTGTCTAGTCCTCTTCTAAGGGAACCAGCCCTTAGGACCTCATTTAACCTTTATCACCTCCTTGCAGGCTGCCTCTGAATATAGTCACAAGAGAGGTGATCTCATCAACATATGAATTGGGGGAGGGGAGCACACACTTTCAGTCCCTGACACCTGCCCAGGGTCGCACAGCACCTCAGTGGGATTTGAACACAGGCAGTATGTTTTGGGGACCCAGGCTTCTAACCACCAGGCTTCACTACCGCAGGATGTGTTGTGTGTGAATGTTGTCCCTCCAGGTGAGAAGTGCTCCTCGGGGCAGGAAGTGTTCGGTGAACCTTTACAAATTTATAGGACCTTGCCCCCTACCTGGCAGCTGGACTTGCGGGCTGCCTTCACCCACCCCAAGGTGATCCCGATGATCCTTCTGGAAGAGGCTGGGCTGAGGGTGTGGCGTGAAGGTGAACCAAACCTGAAACATAACGCTTGAATCTGGGGGGTTCTCCTGTTTTCCAGTTTACTGAGCAGGCCCCAGGTTCCAGTCCAGACTCCGTCAGGAACGGACTGGGCGACCTTGGGCAAGTCCCTTGGCATCTTCCCGTCCTAGGTTCCTGCCTCCGTGACCCGCAACCCTTGCCCCGTGACGGGTGGCCGAGGACCCACCACCAGGCATGGAGCCCCTCCCCTCCCCGCCCCGCAGGCGCCCGGTCCCCACCCTAGGCCGCTCAGGTGGGGAAGGGGCGGCGTGCAAGGATCGGTGTCGCTAGCTTCGCCGCAGGCCTCGCCGCAGCCGCGCGGAGTCCGCTGCGGCCGCAGGGAAGGCGCGCGGGGGGCCGGCCGCTCAGGTCGCCCACCCGCTTCCCTCGCCCGCCAGCTCCGGGCTCCGCTCCCCGCCGGCGCTCTCGGCCACCCGGACGCCCGCCCGGAGCCCCCCAGCGCGCTGGGGGCGCTGGACTCCCTCCCGGGCCGGCCCCCGGCCGCCGCCCCTCCCGGGCGCCCGCTGCCTCCCGCTCCCCGCGCGCCCCCCTCCCGGCCGCCAGCCAACTGCGTGCCCCCGGGGCCGGCAAGAAGCCACATGCCCCCGCAAGGAATGCCGGGCCTGGCGGGCGGGGGGCGGCGCTGGGCAGGGCCGGGCTGGGCAGGGCAGGGAGCTCCCCGCCGGGAAGGTTGGTGAGAGGGAGAGAGCGGCCCGCGCCCTCCCCGGCCTCCCGCGCCGCCCCTGCGCTCGGCCGCGGGACCTCACACTTTCCCTGCCGGACACGCGGGCGGGACGCCGCGCGGGGCCGTGGGGGCGGAGGGGGGGGCGGTCCGGGGACCGGGGCGGGGCGGTCCGGCCCGGCCCGGGAAGCCCCCGCCCCCTCGGCGCGCCCCCCGGCCCCGCGGGCTCTTAGGAGGGGGCAGGCCGTCGTGTTTCCCCGCACCCCTCCCAGCAGCCGCCGGCTTTGGGGCCCCGGTGGGGAGCAGGGGGCTGATTAGCGGAGGAGCAGGGGTGTGGCCAGCGGGGCCCCGGGTAGTGAGTCACACACGCTGCTCGCCCAGTCCCGGGCCGCGAGCGCGCGGTCCCAGCCTGAGCTGCGCGCCGCCCTGGCCCGAAGAGTGTTCCTGGGCTTGGCATGAGGACCCAGGGGTGCCGAGGGAGGGGCTGAAGCCCGGCGCGGTGGTGGAGGAGGGCGGTAAGCGACGGGCTGGGGAGACTCCCCTAGAGGGAGCGGGTGGGGCTTGGAGTCGGGGCTGGCTCGCCGGCCCACACCAGGACCCCCAGGCCCCGCCTGTACCTGCTCTGAGCTGGCAGAGCGGGCCTGGCCGCATTCCCTGGCAGCCTCTGGGTGAGGGGCTGCACGGCCAGGCACCAGGGGCCTGCCTGGCCGCGTTTGGTCCACCAGCCCCCCTCGGCCCCCGCTGGACTTGAGTCGATCCCGCCCCTGCTCCCCGTTGCAGACTTCTGTGCGGAGGCTCCTGTGGATTCTCCATACCCTATGCCCGTTGGTCTTGGGGTCCTGGCTGTGCCATCCAGTCCTGCCCCCTGGCCTGAGCTGCCCCTCGGCCTCTGACCCCATGGGGCTGGTGGCTTTAGTCTTCCAGGACCAGCCCGGGATAGAAATGGCATTTCCTCTTGGCCCAGCGACAGCTGTTTTTGTTGTCTGTGTTCTCAAGCGCTTCCTCTGGGGACCTGGGGATGGCAGGGAGGGTAACCAGACTCCACGGGACCCCCGCTTGCCCTCCTGACACTCACCCTTCTTCCCCTGTCTCTTTGATCCTCTTCCTGTGCTGGTCCCGCCTTCGCGTCCCCAGGACAGAATGACTGAGAACATGAAGGAGTGCCTGGCGCAGACCAAGGCGGCCGTGGGGGATATGGTGACGGTGGTGAAGACCGAGGTCTGCTCACCCCTCCGCGACCAGGAGTATGGCCAGCCCTGGTGAGGCCCCGGTGTGGGGACAGGAGAGGGAGAAGTGGGGAATCGCTGGGCTGGGTTGGTCGGAGGCCGTGGGGAAGAGTTCCCACTCCCGGCCCACCTTCCTGGTTAAGGAAGCTGCTCTGGGCAGCTCCTGGGAGAGAGGGGAGAGCACAGGCTCTAGTAAAGCACCCGGCAGTGACCCTAGAAGGCCCGGGTCCGGGTCCCAGACCCTGCCTTTTTGCTCTTGCTGCGCCGAATGGCCGGGGCTCCTCTGCCCGCATCCCCACGGCCCCACGGCCAAGGCCACGGCTTCTCTGCCCAGCAGCCTCCCGCCCTCTGATGGCTTCTTTGCTTTCTTCACCGGCCCCTGGCCTGGCCAGCTCCAGGAGACCAGATCCCTCGTCCATGGAAGTGGAGCCCAAGAAACTGAAGGGGAAGCGGGAGCTCATCATGCCCAAAAGCTTCCAGCAAGTGGACTTCTGGTGTAAGTGGAGCTCGAGGCTGTTCCCGGGTTACCCCTCCCTTCGCCCCACTCCCACTCGTCACCCCATCTCTGCTCCGGGAATTTGCAGCCCTAATACTAACGATAGGCAGTCGCCTATTACATAGCAGACACGGATCCCCGTTTCAGTTTATCTCACCGTTAACCACTGAGGTGGCTGTTACGGGTCCCGTTTTCCAGGTGGGGACACCGGGGCGTGGTGAGGGTTAAGCACCCTGCCTCGGGTCCCGCAGCCCACAGAGGGATAGTTGCAGTGCAAACGCAGACCCATCTGACTCCAAAGCTGTGCTTGAAACCTGATACAAAGGGAGCTACTGGCTTCCTTCGCGTTGGCAGGCATGTCCTTTGAGCCCCCGGGGGAGGGTAATGGGTTATTACCACTTAAGACTCAGGGGCCCCCCGTGGCGGGCTGGGGCGGAGCCAGGGCCGGGAATCCCAAGTCCAGTGCAGTGGACTTTCCATGGCCCTGTGCTGTCCTGCGGGTGGGCTTCCCATCAGCCCCTCAGGCTCGGCCGCGGAGGGCCTGCCTCCCTGCAGCAACTGAGGCTCTCTTCGCTCTTTCCGTCCCTTCAGTCTGCGAGTCCTGCCAGGAGTACTTTGTGGATGCGTGTCCGAACCACGGTCCCCCAGTGTTTGTGTCCGACACGCCAGTGCCCGTGGGCATCCCAGACAGGGCTGCCCTCACCATCCCGCAGGGCATGGAGGTGGTCAAGGAAGCGAGTGGGGAGAATGACGTGCGGTGCATAAATGAGGTCATCCCCAAGGGTCACATCTTCGGCCCCTACGAGGGGCAGATCTCCACCCAGGACAAATCGGCTGGCTTCTTCTCCTGGCTGGTGAGTGTCCCCGAAGCTGTGACGGGGGAGAGGGTGCTCGCAAACCTGGAGGGAAACCAGCAGGGGGAGTCCCACGCTGGCCCAGCCAGGCCCAGGAGCTTTCCTGCCACCACTCCAGGGAGCGTGGGCAATGGACCTGGCCGCCCGTGGCCCTGGCCGAGTGCTTGTGATCCTTGGTGGCCGAGGGCCATGCTAAAGAGCCCATCTGGCCGTAGGCAGCGGAATTAGCAGTGGGGCTCTAGGGAGCCCGTGGGACCAGCCAGCCAGCCAGACTTCAGGGTGATTTTCTCACCATTCTTCTTGTGCGGGTCTGGTGGGCTGTTCGGTGGAACTAACAAAGGGTTCACCTCAAGCCCTCCTCCAGGGAGGGTGACTTGGGTCTGGGGGCTGTGGGAATGCCAAGCGTGACATTCTGCTCAAAAAGCAGTGATGCCAGGTGCCAGACTGGGTGCCACGGGAAACGCGGTCCCTGCCCTCGGGCAGTGAACAGTCGGCGGTGGGGGGACAGGCGTTGAACAGGTACGTGCACATGTGATCATTGGCGCATTCTAGTTGCAGAGAGAGACGGTGGCGTTCATGGTGCTCATGGATCTGGGGCCCGGAGCCCAAGTTCATTATGGCAGCCAGCTTTGCTATTTACTCTGTGATGTGACCTTGGATGAATCCTTTAACTTCTCTGTGCCTGTTCTGTAACTGAATAATCGTAGTTGATGGTGGCGATGAAATAGGTCAGTACTGTAAAGTGTTTAGCCACCCCTGCCTTTCGTAAGTATGAAGCGAATATCAGCTATTATTCTTGTCGTCGGCCTACTCGAGGAGTGGGGGCAGGATTTCCTTTAGTGTGAGACTTGAAGCATGAGTAGCACTTAGTGGAAGGGGGGCGGGAGAGTGCTGCATGCACACAGGACAGCTGAGCAGAGGAACATCCGGAAGGTCCGTGTGGCGACAGCAGAGCCTGACAGAGTGGCAAGAAATCAGCAGGAGAGGGCGGCAGGGGGCAGATCAAACTACATTTCATAAGCCAGAGTGAGCGCATGCTTCCCCCGGGGGCCAGGGGAAGCCTGTGAAGGTTGTCAGGCAGAGGCCTTAGCGAATGGTTAGGTTAGGTTGCAAAATGCAGAATCGGGACGCTGGGGAAGGGGGGTGGGTTCAGGTCAGAAAAGAGGCTGGTTTCAACTGAGGTGCTAGAGGCAGGCACGTTTTATAGAGACTTAGGAGGGAGGATCTCTAAGATTTATTGATGCACGGGACGTGGTGGTAAGGAAGAGAGTTTGTAAAGATCTGAAGTGAAAGGATTGTCAGGGACACGTCATGGAAATCAAGCTTGAGCAGAGATGGAGGAAGGTGAGGCCGGTGGGGAAGAGCAGGTTAGGAGGGTAGGAAGATCATTCATTAGTCATTAAATAAACCTTTCTTGTGGGTCTCGCTTATGCTAGGTCCGAGCCGGCCTCAGGGCTCCAGTGGTGGGCCAGATCAGACATCAGTCCTGCTCTCACAGAGCTTACTGTGGGGAAGCTGCAGTGAATCAAAGAAGGTAAATAAATGTAAAATTATGATTCAGGTGATGCAGAAGCAATGAGGCTAGGAGAAAAGGGAACAGCCAGAGGAATTGATGTGGCCGTAGGTCAAGGAAGGCTTCCCGATAGTTGAGCTGGGAGTGAAGAATGAGAACGCCCACCAGATGGTCAGAACAGCATGTGCAAAGGCCCTGTGGTGGGAGAGAGTATGGCATGTTTGTGCAGGTAGAAGATCATCGTGCCTGGAGTCGAGCGAACACCGGGGCCTGGAGGGGGAGACAGGCTTGGGCATATAGGGCCCAGTGGGCCAAACTGGGACTTCTGTTCTTTGCTTTAAGAACAATGAGAAGTCTCCTTTATGTTTTGAAAGGGTGACTTTGGCCGCAGGCTGGAGAACAGACTGGGAGTGGGGAGCATCGGTCAAGAAGGCATCGTTGTCTAAGTCAGCAACGGTGGAGGCCTTGACTGGGGTGGGGCAGTGACATAGAGGAAGGGTGAACTGGTTTGTGAACTGTTTCAGAGGTGAGCGAGATTGACTTGGATATTGATCGACGGGCCTCAGGGAGGGAGCGGGAATTGGCAAGGACGAGTCCTTCAGTGCTCCGCTCTCAGCAGGTCAGGAAGATGCCTGTCTCTGAGAAACAGAATACAGGCGGGGCCTGGGCAGAGGCCAAGTCCCGATTCTAGCATTAGACACGTTGAGTCAAGGTACCCCCGTGGCCGTGTCAACCAGGCGGTTGTTGCTAGGGGCTTGGAGCTTGGAAAGGAGATTTGGAGATGTCACTTCCCAAATCACCTGTGCACAGGTGGGGGGTGGGGGGGGCTGGGAGTGTCGAGGGCCGCCCCCGGGGAGAGCCGACGAATGAGCTTTCAGGATATCCAGTGCTTTGGCGGTCCGAAGGGGAGGGTGATCCTGTAAGGGAGACTGAGGGAGGGCGCCCCGACAGGTGGGGAGGCCAGAACTGTCAACAGTGCCAAATTCTGAGGAGCCAGGCAAGGGAAGGGCTCGAAACTGTCCGTCGGGTTTAGTGCCGACCGAAGTCACCGGCCACTCTAGCCAGAACTGTTACTGTCAGACGGAGGTTCCCCACCTGGGGCAGTTTGCTCCCCTCCTCACTGCCCTTCCCTCCCCCCACCCCAGGGGGACATTTGGTAATGTGTGGGCACATTTTGGGCCATCACACCTTGGGATGGGGATACGCTACTGGCGTCTAGAAGGTGGGGGCCAGGGTGCTGCTAAACCTTTCATTGTGCACAAGACAGCCTCCTACGACGAAGAATGATCTGGTCTCCATCGTCCAGAGGGCTGTGGTAGAGAAGCCGGGCAGGAGAGCCGCAAGAAGGGAGCCTTGTTAGAAGCCTGGTGACCAGTATGGGCTTCTTAGAAGTTTGATTAGAGATAAGTGGAAGAAAGGAGATAGGGAGGGTGAGCTGCTGGCAGACAAGGCGGGGGGGGGACTTTGTTAGAGATGTTAACGTCTTTGGAAACCCCAGTGGGAGGATCCCGCGGAAGAGATGGTTGAACAGAGATGAGGTGTGATGGACAAGCTCTCCTGTCACCGAGAATGTTCCGACGGAGACGGAAGCGTTGCGATTGGAAGGGAGATGGGTCAACAGTTTTTCTGTCCCTGGAGGGGTCGCCTGGAGGCTTGGAGCAGATGGAGGGAGGCGAGTGTCGCAGGCCAAATAACGGCCCCCTGAAGTTGGCTGCGTCCTGATCCCTGGGTCCTGTACGTACGTCATCTTCGATGGCAAAGGGGACTTTCCAGGGGTAATTAAATCAAGGCTCTTGAGTTGGGGAGATTATCTTGGATTATCGGGGTGGGCCCCGCGGAATTACAAGCATTTTTATGAGAGGGAGGCAGGAGAGTCAGAGTCAGCAAGACTAGAAGATGTTATCCTGCTGGCCTTGAAGGTAGAAGACGGAGCCAGGAGCTAAGGAACGCGGACAGGGTCTAGAAGCTAGAAAAGGCAAGGAAGTCGATTCCTCCCCGAAGCCCCCAGAAGGAACCCAGCCAGCCCTCTGCTGACACCCCGATTTTAGGACTTGTGACCTCTGGGCCGTGAGGTGACAGACGCGTGGTATTGGAAAGCCGCGGCGTGGTGGCAGTTTGTGAAGCACCGATAGGAAGTGAATGCGGGACCTGGGGGGACATCTGCTGACACGTGCGTGCGGAGAGGTGGAGGGGGCTGGCCTGGGACTGGAGAGCGGCGAAGGCGAGTTCAGGCGGGGTGAGTCGAGCTGGGGGTGCCCATGAGGTGCCCAGGTGGGCCGGCCAGGGGCGCACCGGCACACGCGGGTCACCCGAGGACAGAGGCCTGGGTAGAGGGGACACTGAGCCTGTAAAAGGATGCAGCTGAGGCCCTGGGAAGGGACAGGCGGCGGGGGCAGGGCTGAAGGGAAGTGTGGGGCCTGAGGGCCGGGCCACCGGGCTCGGGCGGCACGGGGACACAAGGCTGAGAAGGTAGCACTCAGGAGTTCTGGGGACAACCGGCACACATGAGGTTTGCTCCCTGTTCTCATGGAGCCTGCGGTCCGACTACAAGGAGCAGGAGCTAAGGTGGATGGGAGGGGAGGAGGCCAACTGTGGCTGGTCATTGTGCTATGACAGAAAGCTGTCGGGCCAGGGAGAAAGGGGAGCTGGTTTTGACTGGCAGATGGGAGAGGGGTCTTGAAGGATGTGTAGAAGTTCAGCAGAGGACACAATCCAGGGCCATGCCCCCACCTCCCACCGGGAGAAGCTGCACCTCGGGACAGCCTAGCTGGGCAAGCTTGGGGTCTCTAAGGCAGGCGGCTTCCCTGGGTCTGTGACCTGCCGTGGGTCTAGGGTGTGGAGAAGAGGGAGGCGAGGAGGCCCGGGAGTTTGCAGCCTGGTCATGGACGGGGACACTGGCGGTCGTGGGTGGGCGTGGCCTGCAGTTCAGGGCCCAGGGGCCAGCAGTGTTGTTCCCTGGGAGCCCGGAACCGTGCGGGGAGGGAGTGGCTGGAGGCCGAGGGACCACACGGAGGCTCTGTGACCCCGAGGGGTGAGAGGTGTTGAAGGCTTGGAGAGAACAGATACGCAAAATAGCTCAAGAAAGCAGAACCTATGTGTGTATGTGTGTGTGTGTGTGTGTGTGTGTGTGTCCTTAGTAAGGGAAAAGCCAGAATGAGGATCAACTCTGCCGGCTCAGTGGATGGGCTGGATGAATGGGGAAGGTGGGGTGAGCCACAGCACTGATTTCGGACCAGGATCTGGAAGCCCCCACGTCCTGAATAAACCTCACTCGTTTGTCAAGCCCTGTCTCAGAGCCACATTTGATGTCCTTTCTTGACCTCCTGCCTGCGCTCAAAAGCTCTGGCCTTCATCCAGCACGACCCATTTCCGTCCACAGCTCCTCAGTGTGTGTGGCACATTCCAGCAGAAATAATGATGCGGCTCAGGATCCGCGTGGCTGCTCCTGCTTCTCGAGCGCTTGGGAGGCTTCTGGGCCCATGCTCAGCACTTCACAGCAGCTCTCCTTGATCCTAATGCCGCCCCCGTGAAGTAGGTTTTCTTCTACCCATTGTACCAACTGAGAAAACCGAGGCCGGGAGTGGAGAAGTCCTTGTGCACAAAACTAAACAGCTAGTGAGCCGCGGAGCTGGGCTTCCAACCCAGTGGTCTGGACTCCGGAGCCTCCCCTCCTGGGCCTTTGCCGCCTTCCTTCCTTATTTTGCCCACTCCTACCTGCTGGCCTTGGGTGACTTTCTTTTTCTCATCCTCCCTGCCCAGCACTGGTCCCCTCGGCATCTCCCAGACGCAATAGATGGACCCAGTGGCCATTTCCACTTTGCACCTCTCCTCGGCCTGGCCTCTGCTGCAGGAATTTTGCCATCACTTCTGGCTATTCGGGAAAGAGCCACCCCCTTCCTCTGCTTTCTCCTCTCATTGGCAGTGACAGACTCCATAAGTCATTGCCAAGGTTGCCAGGCGGCCCGTCAGACCCCGAAGGCCGGCCACGATGCCGCAGGCACGCGGCGTTTGGGAGTGCCGTGCGGCCGTGTGGTTTGGTGAATAGCAGGAGAAAGAGGGCCAGCCCAGGGGTTTTATTTACGTCTTACACTTAGACCCAGTCTTGTTCCAGAAGGGATTTAAGGTAGCCTAGCAGGACACATAAAATACACCATGATAGCATGTTAAAACTGGGAGAGACGGAAGAAAGGAAAACAAGCGTGGGGACCTTCAGCGGAGCCTGGAGGGAGCCTAAAAATGCATACCTCGATGACCTATATATGCACTTTTAGTGTATGCATGGGGTCCAAATCTGGCAGCCGCTGGGCGAGGGCAAGCGTGGTCAGCTACCGGGCATTCCGTCCATGTCGTGAAGAGTCCCTGGATAGCTCCTGGGGCGGTCCCCCTTCTTGGCTCTGATACTGGATGGAAGATTTCCCACAGGCCCTCACAAAGAGGACAGTTCTGGTGGCCTTGCTCCTCTGCCGTCATTCAGCCTCTCCACTGACCAGACCCCTACTGTACTGGGGGTAAGCAGAGGGGAAATGGTATTTCGGGTGTTTCCCGTTTCAAGCTCCATCGTAAAGTGGAGCTTTATCTCGAAACTTGAAATTGGATGCACGAAAGCTCGTGACACAGCCTCCAGCACAGAATCTGAAAACCCTGAGTGATTGGGACAGGTGGAGACACAAGCAGACGGTTGCACGGACACGAGGTGTCCGCGGGAGCAGGCAGGTGTCCCCACGTTTGGGGGAGCTCAGAGAAGGACAGATAACGGGCTTGTCCAGGAAGGCAAGAAGGGACGTTTCAGACCAGTTGCCTTGCACGGGTGTGGGCACGTGTGACCTGGGTATGAGCAGATGCTTTTGGTGCTCGTTTGTTCATTTCTGTTAACTCTTTATTTTGAAATGTTCATGCTCTGCAGAAAAGCTATAATCGTGTAATAAACACCCACACGCCCAGCACCTAATTCACCCATTGCTAACCTTTTGTAACAGTTGCTTGAATCTCTGTCTCTAGCTACCTACAGGCACACACACATTCTGTTTTGTTTTGTTTTGTGTCTCTGAGCTGTTTGAGATGTGGCTGTCGACCTCAGGCTCATGGGCCATGCATTCTCCGTCTCCACAATTCAGCTCTGCCACTGCAGGGCGAAAGCTGCCAAAGACATACACGAATGAATGTGTCTAGGTTCCAATAAAACTTTTTGATGAACGCTGAATGTGCATGTCATTATAATTTCAAGTGAAATTAGAATCCCATAAATTTCATATAGATGAAATGACATGAAAAAACTTTTTTCCATCGTTAAAAAAATGCAAAAACCATGCTGAGTTCACAACTGTATAAAAATGGGATGGGGGGGGTGCCCAAGTGGCTAAGTCAGTTAAGCACCCGACTCGATCTCAACACAGATCTTGATCTCAGCTCAGGTCTTGATCTTGGGGTTGTGAGTTCAAGCCCAGCATGGAGCCTACTTAAAAAAAAAAAAAAAGAGGGGGCTGCATTTGAACTACAGGCAATAGTTTGCTGACCCTTGCCCTACATAGCTGCCATATAATTATTATACTCGGGAAATCTAACCATGGATACTGTACAATACTGTCTCAACTGCAGTCCTTACTCAGATATTCCCAATCGCCCTGGTGAAATGGGCTTTACAGATTGTCCCCCAAGTAGGTCCCACTCATGCATTGAATTATGGCGTCTCATTAGTCTCCTTTCCTCTACACTTGATCTTAGCCAAAAGGCCAAGAAGCGATAGTCTCCTTTATTCTACAACAGTTCCCTGCATTGTTTTTTTTTCCTCTTTCAGGATATTGACACTTTTGAGAAGTTCTGCACTGTTGTTAGCAGAAGGTTGCACAGTTTAGATTCGTCTGATTATTTCCTCATGGTAGATTCAGATCGTAGATTTTTGGCGTGAAGGATGTTGTGTCTTTCTCCCTGTAGAGAGTAGGAAGCATATGAGGTCAGTTCGTCTTACCGTTTTCCCAGTGGTTTCAGTAACGGTTGATGATTCTTGCCTGTATCCATCATTATCCATGGTTTCAAATGATTTGCATTCGACCGTCTTCATTTACTACATCCTTCTGCAAAAAGAAAAAAAAAAAGATACTCAACTTTCTCTGCCACCCCATCGCTTGTTTTAAAGTTATTTTTAGTATCAGTACGGACTCGTGAATCGTTTCTTTTCCCTTCGGCGTGTTCTAGTCCATTCCTGACATTCATTCTGATGTTTAAATTGCCCTAGATTTGGCCAGCGGAAGCCCGTGAGGACTGGCTCCTTTCCTCTATTTTAGTACTTCCCTTATTTTCTGGTGCAAAAAGATGTTCTGGCCATTTCTCCTAAGAGTCAATTTGTTATAGTGGAAATAGTGTTTAGAGTTCAAAATCCATGGGCACTAAGTGTGTGCGTTGCTCCTGGGGTCTCCTCGCTTCTAGGCCCAAACTAGGATTTGAGGGATGAGTTTCAGTGAGTCAGGGACTGAGGCAACATGGAGTCACGAGCAGTGGGCACAACACGTATAGAGGTCCCGGAGCATGGGTGGCGTGGACCGGGAAAGGGAACAGGGTGCAGCGCAAGTCCAGAGTGTGCTTAGAAG
This sequence comes from Hyaena hyaena, assembly GCF_003009895.1. Classification (NCBI taxonomy): domain Eukaryota; kingdom Metazoa; phylum Chordata; class Mammalia; order Carnivora; family Hyaenidae; genus Hyaena; species Hyaena hyaena. The sequence goes on along the minus strand of NW_024080655.1, from coordinate 3,043,529 downwards.
GAAAAGCGAAGATCGTGCCAGAGAGAAGTTGCTTTGCTCATTTTCAAAGTTGCTACAGATCTTAGAACCCCATCAATTCAATATCAGCTTTTCCAGGAATAAAAGTATGTCCCTCAATCTTTAGAGTCCTCTTGTATCAGAAGCATTAAATGAGCTTGCCTTGTATAACTTTTATAAATGCTGGTCTTTTGGTTATCGAACCACGAAGCAAACCAAAGATTCCCCTCAAATATGTCATACGCCAGTGAACCCGCTTTGGCTGGAACTGTCTGTAATTCTCGAGATCTATTATTTCGGAATAAAAGTAGAGCATGGAAAACTCTTCTGAACTGGCGCCATATCTCCAGGACAAAGTAGCAGCTCGCTTGACCATCCGTCACCATCGCTTGGGCTGTGATTGTGTGTGTCATTTGTGTTACATTGAAGTGACTTTTCAAATGTGTAGGTAGCTGTAGCGGCTTTGTGGTGCATTACCTACCCAGGACTTACTTATTTTATTTTGACCATCTTCACCCACTTCAGCCACTGCTCACCTTCTGCCCCTGGCAACCACCAGCCTGTTCTCTGTATCTCCGAGTTCAGTTTTTTGTGTTTTTCTTGCTTAGGGTCCACATGTAAGTGGTGTTTGTATGGTATCTGTCTTTGTTTGACTTATCTGGCTTAGCATCGTGCCCTGAAGGGCCGTCCGTGTTTTTCCAAGTGGCAAGATCTCATTGCTTTTTATGGATGAATAATATTCCGTCGTATTTCCACATCGTCCTGAGCCCTTTTATCTGTCGGTGGACACTAGCGCTGCTCCTGCGTCTCGGCTCTCGTAAATCATGCCGCATCTATCTCTTCACATCAGTTTTCACTTCCTCCTGATAAATGCCCAGGACTGGAATTGGTGGATCACGGGGTAGTTCTCTTTTTAAGTTTTTGAGGAAACTTCCTGCTCTTTCCCATAGTGGCTGCACCTGCTTTCATTCCCAAAGCAGAGGGCAGGCTCCCTTCCCTCCACTTCCTGGCCGGTGCTTGTCGCCTAGCCCTTCCAACAGGTGTGAGGGGATATCACGCTGTGCTTTTGACTTGCGTGTCCCTGACGGCCTGTGAAGTACCTTTTCCTGGACCTGTCGGTCTGGTGACTTTTAATGTTCAGGCTCCCAATGCGATATTAATTTTATTCCGATGAAGCGGTTTAAGCATAGAGCTAGATGAAACAACATTTCTAATAGCTTTTGAAGAGCTATAGATCCAAGAGACTTGCGAATATCATATGAGCAGAGCGATGCAAACTTATGTAATTCAAGCGAATGAAATCAGCGCGATGCGTGGGATAATGCTTTTTACCGAAATGAAATTGCTATTTCCCGGGTGACCATGGTAATGACTATAATCACCCAGATTCTTTGGCATTTGGCATGCCTGTGCTTTCGTGTGCTGTGTTGCACCTTGATTGTCTTCCTATGTCTCTATTTGACACACTGGGAAATCCTATAGTGCAAGTGCCTTGACGGTTCTCACTCGTTTCTTTGCCGGAATGTATCATATGCCCATCAAGTTGGAGTTTGCTCTTTTTTCACCAGCTCACGGCCAATGGTAAGATTGATGTTATATCGTCAGCTCTTACAGTGTGGCAGGCTGCCTCCAAATTTCCTGCCAGAGACGTGGGGTTGCACCCTTTTTGTGTAAAGCGCCAGACTGTAAGCAGTTGAGGCTTTGTGGACCTTATGATGTCTGCCCCAGCCGCTCGGTTCTGTCCTGGTAGCAGAGGACAGTCACAGGTGTGGCGTACGCTCGGAAACCTTTTTATGCGTTCCAAAATTTTGAACTTTCACGGGATGAAATCTTCTTCTGAGTGATTCTCAACCATTTAGAAATGCACAAACCCTTCTTAGCAGGTGGGCCATCCAAAAGAGGCGGCGGGCTGGATTTCCCCTGCAGGGCCGTGGTTTGCTGGCCCGTGGCGTAGAGTGGCAGTGATTGATCCTTGCTTGTGTACCGCTGGCTGAACTGTGACTCCTTGTTTATTCTGCCACGCCTGCTGGTGGACTGTGGGACGGCTGGTTTCGTTGGGCACGGCCGGGCCCCTCTGCCACAAGCCACAGGGCCATCTGTCTCCTCATGTGGGACAGGTTTGCTCCATTGCATGTCAGCTCTGGGCCCAGACTGAAGGAGCAGGGGCTCTCTGAAGAAGCTCTTCTCCTGGCGAAGGCAGATATGGTCCCAGAGGCAAGCTCCCTCCCGCCACCCCCCAAGCACATTCCTGGTCTTTGCTTGCTTGGTGTGTGTTAACATCCCATTGGTCAAACAAGTCACACAGCTGAAGCCAAGGTCAAGGAGTGAAGAAGTACAGGCCACCTGTAAGAGAGAGCCCAGGGCAGAATCCCACGGCCAAGGCCCATAGACAAGGGCGGGACTGGGGCCAGGAATTCAGCCCACCACTGGTGCCCGCCAGGTACACACACAGCACCTGGGATGGAGATCTCACGGTGATTCCTGTATATTGATTTTTTTCAAGGATAACATTGAATTAAAAATTCTTAGGGGCGCCTGGATGGCGCGTCCGACTTCGGCTCAGGTCTTGATCTCATGGTTCGTGGGTTCGAGCCCCGCATCAGTCTCTGTGCTGACAGCTAGCTCAGAGCCTGGAGCCTGTCTTTGCATTCTGTGTCCCACTCTCTCTCTGACCCTCCCCTGCTCACACTGTCTGTCTCTCTCAAAAATAAATAAAACATTAGAAAAATTTTTTTAAATAATTAGAACTTTTAGATCCTGAGAACATATCCAAAGACCCTTGTTTGAGAGACGCTAATTTCTAGTCAACTTCCTGGCCTGAATCATAGGGAACGTGGGGTTTTCTGGTCTTTGAAAATTCCTTAGGAGAGGTCTTGTCAGAGCCTGATTCAGCACCCGTAAGCCCCAGTGGGTCCTCAGCAAAAGCTAGCGAGGGAGGGTGGGGTGGGCAGCAATAACTCTGACAGTCACCGCAACAGCTGCTGTTCACCAGGCGCTAAAGGATTTCTGTGCCCTAACTCTGTACCCTCACAGCCATGCCATCAGATAGGCACACTTCACTCCCTTTCTACAGATTGGGAAACTGGGGCTTCCAGGGCCAAATTACCTGTCCAAGGCTGTACAGCTAATCGTGGGGCCACGACTTCAAGCCAAAGCTCCAGCTCCTAATCCCCAGCCCCCCAGGGAGACCATCTGAATGCCCATGTGACCTCCCCTTGGCCTTCCCACTCACACAGAAACTCGTGTTTCTCCAACGGAGTCCTTTTCTTTTTTAAAAAAAGTTTTAATGTTTATTATTTATTTTTGAGAGAGAGACAGACAGACAGAGTGCGAGCAGGGATGGGGCAGAGAGAGAGGGAGACACAGAATCCGAAACAGGCTCCAGGCTCTGAGCTGTCAGCACAGAGCCCGACACGGGCCTTGAACCCACAAACTGTGCGATCATGACCTGAGCCGAAGTAGGATGCTCAACCGACTGAGCTACCCAGGCGCCCCCAGGGAGTGCTTTTCAAGCAGATGGTATAAGGTGGTTTTCTTTATATTGTCTGATTGCTGCCGATGAGCATTTGGCAGATTGCTTACAACTGCGTCATTGAGATATTGGCACATGCCACGCAATTCACCCATTTAAAGTGTGTAACTTAATGGCCTTCAGTAATTCACCGCTGTGTGCAGCCATTACCGCCATCCTGTGTATAACACTTTCGTCGCCTCATAGAAGAAACTCTTTAACTGTTACCCCCTCTCTTCTCCTCCCCACTTCCAGCCCTCACCCATTTACCCTGTCTCTGCTTGATGTGAATAAGATCAGGCTGTGTGGTCCTTTGTGACTGGCTTCTTGTGCTTAGCATAATGTTTTCAGGGTGCATCCGTGTTGTGGCAGGTTCTCACTGTGTAGCATTGTCATTCCTTTTAATGGCCTTCCCCTCCTCATTGCACGGACATGCCACATTTTGTTCCCCGTCTACCTGTCGATGGACAGTTAGGTCATTTCCATCTTTGGGCTATCACGAGTGATGCTACTATAAACATGCGTGTACAAGTCTCTGTGTAGACCTGTGTTTTCATTTCTCTTGGGTAACACCTAGGAACAGAATGGCTGGGTCACATGGTAACCCATGTGTTTAATCATTCAAGGAAATGCCGGACCATTTTCCAGAACAGCTAGGCCTTTTTACATTCCCAGTGGCAGCTTAAGAGCGCTGATTTCGCCACATCCTCGCCAACACTTGCTATTATCCGACTTTTTGATAGGAAGTGCTGTCTCATCGCGGAGCTTTGGTTTATTCTCTGCTTTTTTTTCTATCTTTCGTTCCTTTCTCTGGTTACTGGAGGCGAGCCACCTGTGATGGATGTGCTGGTTGTGCCCCGGGTGCTTTTCATGCCAGCTTCCCTCTACCCTGTTGCCCTGGAAGACCCTGCACATCTGTAGCATATTTCAAGTTTGTTTCTGTTGGATTTCTCTCGGGTCACCGGCCCATCCCAATTTGCATTTTTGCTGCTTCCTAGCTGCACAGATTCTCCTGGGGCTCTCTGCCTCCCTTGCCCCGGAGCCCCTCCCGTAAGGCATAACTGCCAGCAAGGATTCAGGCCAGCCTCCCGAGGCTGAGTTCAGTGCCTGCCCCAGGGCTCAACCCACTGGTTTGACCATGAGCCACGTGTATTATCAAGAAGAGCGAGGCCAAATGTGTTCAGGGCTGGAGGGTAGTTGGTCCTGAGGCTGGTAACAAGGCCGGGGGACCTGTACGGGCCGAGCAGAAGGACTCAGGTGGGGAGGAGCTGTCTGGGCTGGTTACGGGGCTCTGAACCCCGACATTCCTCTTGGAGGGACGTACACCTTGAGCGGGATGCCTGTCGTCTCAGAGCGCTGGTTTTCTTAAGCATAAAACGGGGTTGCACGGATTACAGGAACATGCCCTGGTGAGTGTGAGCATCGATGCTTGCTGCCTGCAGGTGCATAGCAAGTCGAGGAGCAGATCACAGCTCTCTTTATTATCTCGTTAGCTATGTGGGGGGCCTGGGGGCCGTGAGAGAAAGGACAGCATGCAAAACCTGGATGTGGATTTCCGGATTGTGTGTAAACTTGCCCCATTTGCCACGCCTCCAGCCCTTTTTTGAAATTTGATGAAAGAGTTTTAGAACAATAAGAGGAAGCACTAACTGCACTATCAGTTAAGGGGTGGGGGTGGGGGCGGGGAGGACGTTCGATCACGGCTCTGGAGCAGCCTGACTTGTCTAGGAGGTTACACTCGTACATATACAACTGTTCACGAAATGCTGTGCATGTTTTACAGGATCTCCCCTTCCCCTTGCGGTAGTCCATCCATAGGCACCAGGTTAGGAAGCCAGGGCCTAGATAATCTCAGAGCTCCCCTTGCAGCCCAAGCATTCAGTTCAAGTTCAGGTTCAGGCCAGCCTCTTTTTCGCTCTGCCATGTCAGTTTGCTAGACCAGGAAGTGGCTGGGGAACCGAGCTGATGCTGTCTGCCTCCTGGGACCTTGGGAGGGGCTTCTGAGACAGGCAGAAGTCCTTTGTCGACTGCCAATAGCTTCATAAATCATTTTTGCAACCACTTTGCTCTTCGGAGGTGCAGGGCTGAAAATCAGAATGTTTTATGGGTTCCACGCATTCCTGGAAAGTTGCAAGCAAATCAGGTTTTTGAAAGTCTCATCTCTGCAGCATCCGGTGATGGCACCGTTCACAGGAGCCCAACAGTGAGCCCTTGGCTGCGGCAGACCTTCTGCCACCAAGCAGAAGGTTCTTCCCTATTAAAATGCGGATCCTCACGTAGCAAATCTGCCCCAACCAGCAACGACACTGGAAATCTGGAGGGGCCCCCCGAAGACATTCCTGGTCGATTCTGACGAGGTCATCAGAGGGAGCTTGGGCGTGAGGTCCATCTCTTGGCAGAGCGCATAAGAGGTCGGCTGTTGTCTCTTTGGACAAACTCTGGCTTTGCCACCCATCTCCTTCGTGGCCACGGGCAGATTGCCTCATGGCCCTGAACCTCAGTTTCCCAATCTGCAAAATGAGAGTAGTGGTTATAGCTACTTTACAGTCGTGAGAATCCATGGAATGGTGTGGCAGAGGTCCTTGGCACGTGAAATTGCTTTATTAATGGCAGCCACTGGCATTAATCATTACCATCTGGTAATTACCACTAAAGATGTTAATCATCACCATAGTCAGAAATAGCACCCTGATCCTTACAGACCATGCTTGCCCTGGGGGGGAGGGGACCCAAACTCAGGTTTTGTATTATTTTCTGAGAATCTGTCCACATAGAATCATACAATCTGGGTTGTAGACATACTTTTATTTATTTATTTATTTATTTATTTATTTATTTATTTATATTGTTTTAATGTTTATGTATTTTTGAGGGAGACAGAGAATGTGAGCCAGGAAGGGGCAGAGAGAGAGGGAGACACAGAATCTGAAGCAGGCTCCAGGCTCCGAGCTGTCAGCACAGAACCCGAGGCAGGGCTTGAACCCTCAGACCATGAGATCCTGACTTGAGCTGTAGTTGGACGCTTAAGTGACTGAGCCACTCAGGTGCCCCTAGACAGAAGTTTAGAAGTGGTTTAGTACAGACTTCCACTCTGTGGGAAAGCCACCCTAATGGTGGGTCATCTGTCTTCTGCTTAAATACTCCCCGTAACAAGAGGCTCATCACCTCACCCGAGTGCTCTTTCTGTTGTAGGACAGTCTTGCCTGCATATTCCTTGTGCCCAGTTCAGGCCCGTGCCCCTCTAAGTTGTCCCGGCCCTGCACCATCCGTGTGGTGGTCCTTCCCACATTTAATGATGGCTCTTTCTCTGGCTTCTTCTTTCCAGGCTAAGGAGCCCCCCCTTACCATGCTGGTCATCCTTGTCTGGGCAGGTCCAGGCTACCAAGATCCTTCTCATATCACAGTGTTCAGAGCCTGGGCAGTTTCAAGAAGGGCTAGGTCCAGAGGGGCCAAGGAGTTGACCTTGTGGGATAAGGGGAGGGGAGGACATTACGGGTCCAGCCTTCGGGGGGCGTGGTCCTGAGCATCTGGCCCTGGCTGGCCATTCCGGGACCATCTCAGCCTGCTCTCTACTGAGGGTGGCGTGGGCTGCTCAGTGACATGTGACACGGTCTACAGACCAGCGTGACTCTGCCCGCTCCTGCTCCTTCCGCCTAGGACGCCCTCCCTTCCTCTCCTCCCAGACCTCGGCTTAGATTCCTTGCTTCCCAGGAAGGTCCTCAACTGACTCCCGGCTTCTGGCTCCAGCTCTGAGTTCTCTGGCCACAGATTCCCCGCTGCAGTGTCAACCACATGGTGTCACCATGGCCTCCCTTCTGTATCTCCCCAGACTGTGAGTTTTGTGAGAGCAAAGACACTGTCTCTCTGGATGACCGTTACGCCCCCACCAGAGCCTGATACTGTAGCTACTCCCTCGGGATACTTGTTCGACGAGTGATGGATGCCTGATTGGAGAAAATCCTGATGTGGGAAAGAGAATGCCAGAAACATCCTCGGCAAACCTCCAGATCTGAAGTCCCCGTGAGGGGCCTCCGGCAGTCGCCTCACCCCTCCTAGCTCCCAGCGGGGCCTCTCTGCCCAGTCGAAGGCAAGACACAATAGCACAGTGTGGACCCGAAGACCTCCCCCTGCCCAGAAGTAACAGCAACTGACTGTCAGTCTCTTCATTCCGAGACCAGAGATTGTGACGGTCACAACCGAAATGCTAATGGCGATCCTTTACTGAGCGCCTCCCACACCAGTCATCAGGGCAGTGCTCCGAGGTTGCGTTGTACCCCATTTCACAGATGTGGAAACCGAGGCCAGGCCAGTGGAGGTGCCTGCCCAAGGCCACTCCCTTGGAAGCGGTGAAGCTGAGGTTCTAGCTCATGCCTCTGGCTCCGGGGCTCTCACTGCCCCAATGGTGCTCCCGTTACTGGCTGCAGGGCCCAGAGATGCTTTTCCGTTTCCCCAGGAAAGAGAGGAGCACTCAGAAAACGATACTGTAGGGGGACTAGTACTATAATGATGTATAGGGTTCTGTGAAATTCCAGAGGGAGGTCCCTGAGCACTGTGGCAGCGTCTGCGGAGACTTGGAGGGGGGGTGCGTAGGGAGGGGGGAGCCTCATCTGCATGTTTTCTCTTTTCGTCCATCTGAGAATTTTAAACCACAAAGGCGGTCTAGTCTCACAAATAGACAAATAAAGCAAACGCCTCCTCCTGCTTTCCTCTTTCGTTTCCTCTAGAGGTAACCAGACTTGAGAGCTTGAAATGTGTTTTCCAGACTTTCTGTGCGCACACGGACACATGCGCATAGCGGGCGCTGGGCGCCATGGGGGCGGTGGCAATCCCGGGGGGGCAAGGGGATTCGCGTGTGCCGATCTCCATGGTATAAATGCTCCCGCCGTGGCTGCTTTAGAGATAGCAGCGTGATGTCGCTGGACCAGGAGGTGGAAGGAGGCAGGAGCAACTATTCTATAACGTTCCTACTGTACAGAGACAGCACATGTCCATCTTCCTTAAGAACGCAGATTAGAGTAAGATGTAAAAAATAATTAGGAAGTGGTAAGCTTTGAGTAGTTATGAGCTTCACAGTATTATTTATCAAATTGTAAATTTCTATCATTTAATTCCTAATAATGGCTCTGTTTAACAGCTGGCTCATGAAATTCTGGGAAATTTAACTGTCAGTTCGCGTTAGTACAAGCCAGCTCCAATATACCACTCATGTCCTTTTCACTAAAATACTAACATTGTGTACTTTTTATTCTTTAATTCACTTTTTACTTAAAAAGCTTTTCATCCAGGGGCGCCTGGGGGGCTCAGTCAGTTAAGTCGGCTCACGTCATGGCTTGCAGTTCTTGAGTTCAAGCCCCACTTCGGGCTCTGTGCTGACAGCTCGGAGCGTGGAGCCTGCTTCAGAGTCTGTGTCTCCCTCTCTCTCTGACCCTCCCCTGCTCGCGCTCTGTATGTCTCAGAAATAAATAAACATGAAAAAAGGCTCTTCAGGGGCACCTGGGTGGCTCAGTTGGTTGAGCGTCCAACTTCGGCTCAGGTCATGATCTCACGGTTCGTGGGTTTGAGCCCTGCGCCAGGCTCTGTGCTGACAGCTCAGAGCCTGGACCCTGCTTCCAATTCTGTGTCTCCCTCTCGCTTTCTGCCCCTTGACTGCTTGTTCTCTGTCTCTCAAAAATAAATAAAAATGTTAAATTTTTTTTTTTTAAAAAAACGCTCTTCATCCAATCATTCATTCATTCAACTAACATTCTGCTGTGTGCCCTGTGTTCTGTTAGCACATGGGGCTGGGCCACCGTCATGAACGAGACAGCCATGTGCTTTGCCTTCATTAGCTTAGGGTCTGGTGAGGGACAGAGTCAATTGCCACGCTGACAAATGACGCCATCAATAGCAAAATCGCACCCTGTGATCAGGTCTTTAAAAAGAAGTGCCCGGTGAGGTCATATAGATAGTGCTGGAGGGACAGGCACGTGAAAGCCGGGAGGTGACAGGGAGAAGCCACTTTTGGCTCAGGTCAGGCAAAGCTTCTCTTCTGAGGAGGGGACAGAAACTGAGACCCAGGAGATCAGAAGGGACCAGTCATGCAAAAATCAGTGGGGAAAATGTACAAAAGAGTGTGTTGACGCGGGTGGCATATCTGTAAACTTCACAAACCTGCAAACGGTTCTGTACACTGTGTCTAGAAGACTCCTTGTGGAGTGAAAATGGCAAGGCTCCCTGCCAGCTTCTGGACGGAGGCTAACCTTGGAGAGAGAATGAGTCGGAGGCAGGGATGGTCTTCAGCAACATCGGGTGTTTCCTCGACGTGAGCGAAGTGGGGGACAGAGACCACTGGAGGTCATTTTTGTGGGCTCTGTTGCGGCTACACGGTGTTTAGCTGCGTGACTCGTGATAATTTCTGAATGCTTGAAAAATTTCATGAGTGTTGGGGCCCCCAGGTGGCTCAGTCGGTTAAGCTTGGTCCAACTCTTGATTTAGGCTCGGGTCATGATCCCAGCATTGCGGGACTGAGATTCTCTCTCCCTCTGCCACCCTTTCCCATTCATGCCCTCTCTCTGTCTCTCAAAATAAATATAGTGAAAACAAGTCTTTTTTTTTTTTTTTTAATTTCATGAGTGTCAACTTTTTAATAGTATGGAAAAGAGTCTGTAGGCGATGAACCCTACCAGTGTAGAGGCTCACTGTGAGGCCATTGTGGCTGCGACTCATGAAGGGAGGAGGGAGGTAGGCAGGGACCGGGTTATACGGGCCTTGAAGACTGTGATCATGGGTGTGGATTTTATTATAAGTGCCACACGTGATACCCGGTGCATGACGTGATGGGATTTACACGAGTAAAGATTACAGTGGCTTCTCGGAGGAGAACTAGTGCAGAGTCGAGTCAGGAACGGTGTCAGGGAGGTCAGTTAGGATCTCCCGTACTTGTTGGGAAGAAAGCTGATGGCTCAGACCAGGGTGGCCCCGGGACACCATGATGCCACAGGGGCAGTCTGGACATCTGATGGCAGGATTTGCTGAGGGCTCGGATGGAGGAGCATTGAGAAAGCAAGAGATGAAGGGTGACTTTCTTTTTCTTTTTGTTGTTTTTTTTAAACATCCTTTTCAAGGTATAATTCACATACCATACAGTGTACTGTTCACTGGTTTTTGGTCGGAATCTCTTCCTTTTTGAAACCTGTGCCAATAGCGGTTTCCAACGCCGTAAAACCTTGGATGGCAAGTAACTTCTTCTACGAGGGCTCTGCAAGATCAGCAAACATTTCTAATATGTTAAAAAAAAATTTTAGGGGCTCCCAGGTGGCTCTAGTCAGCTGGGTGTCTGACTTCGGCTCAGGTCATGATCTTGCAGTTTGTGGGTTTGAGCCCCACGTCGGGCTCTGTGCTGCTGACAGCTAGCTCAGAGCCTGGAGCCTGCTTTGGATTCTGTGTCTCCCCTTCCTCTCTCTGCCCCTCCCCTGCTTACGCTCTATGTCTCTCTCAAAAATAAATATTTTTTAAAAAGTTTAAAAGAAAAAGACAGCCTCTGAATATCAATGACAAGTGACTTCATGCTGAAATAAAAATTATAGAGTATTCTGAAAATGGATGTTAAATAACCGTTTAGGATCTGTATCAAGAATAGGTTTGACTCTGAGTAACTGAGATTCAAAATAACGGCAGTTCAAGCAAAACAGGAGTTACATTTTTGTCCTGTGAATACATTGAGTACATTTCAGGGCCTGGTGCGGTGGCTCTGCCTCACTAAGTCCCCAGGGAACAGAGCTTGATCCCAGCTCATCACTATCTCAGTGCTAGGATTATCCTCATGGTCTGGTGAGTTGGTGGCGAGAACCCCGGCCATTACGTCTGCATTCCAGGCAGTGGGATGGTGCAAAGGCACATATCAGCTGTCTTTTGAAGAAGTTTTCAAGAAGCTGACACGTGACACTTCTGACTGCATCCTATTGGCCAGAACTTAATTAACAGAGAAGCCAAGAAACGCATTCCCTCATTGCACGTAGCCAAGTGCCCCGTTACAACCCAAGGGTGCTGTGACTGTGGATGAAGGAGGTGACAGATAATGAGGGATAATGAAGAGTCTAGCCTTAGGATCCTTGAAGAAATTCAGGCTAACACCCACTAAAAAAGACCAAAACAGTGGATTTTTGTTCGTGTGCTTGAATTTAAAACCTCAGCCCTTCGAAAGATGTCGTTAAGAGAATGAATAAACAAGCTTCTGATGAGGAGAAAACGTTTTACATCGTATGTCTGATGATGGACTTGATCCAGATCCAGATGAACATATATTTTCAAAAAAGCCTCAAAACTCAATAACAAGGGGAAAAAAACAACCAATTTCAAAAATGAGCAAAGGTTTGAATAGACTCTTCACCAGAGAAGATATGTAGCCAGCCGGTGAGCGCACGGAGAGATGCTCAACGTCATTACTCATTAGAGACATGAAATTAAAACCACAAGGAGCTACTACTTCATACCTATCAGAATGGCTGAAATACAAAAGACTGTTCATGCCAAGTATTGGCAAGGATGTGGACCAGCTGCTGGGTCCCTAGGCTGCTGTATGGGATTATAAAATGTTGCAGCCACTTGGGAAAACAGCTTAGCAGTTTCTTAAAAGTGAAACATATACTCTCCACGTGACCCAGCCGTTCCACTGCAGGTATTTGCCCACAAGAAATGTGCGTGTCTACAGAGAGATTTGTAACTGAATTCTCATAGCAGATTTATTTGTAATAGCTGACAACTAGACACAGCCCAAATGTCCATCAATAAGTAGATAAAAAGGCAAGTTGTGGCACATCCAGACAATGAAATACTACTTACCAGTACGAAGGGGTGAACTTTGACACACACATCAGTATGGACTAATCTCAGAAGTGTGCTGAGTGAAAGAAGCTAGCCATGGCTTCTATTTGATTTCATTTCTACAAAATCTTAGAGAACACAAAGTAATTTATAGTAACAAGAAGTAGCTTGTTGGTTGCCTATGGACTGGCAAAGAGGCTGGGAGGTATGGAAGGAGGCAGGCTGGGGAGGTTTTGGGGCACAAAGAAACTTAGGAGTGATGGATATGTTTGTTTTCCTGATTGTGGCCATGGGTGTACACATTTGTCAAAATGTATCAAATGGTACATTGTATTTCCATCATACTTCAATAAAGCTGTCAGGAAAGGAAAGAAAGGAATGTGACATTATGAAAGAAAGAGGTGGAATGAACGAAAGATGGCTATGAAGATGCTGGGAAGGAAAAATATTCATTGCATTAAAAGTACTCATTTAGAAAGGAAGGCAAAAAAGAAAGGAAGAAGCTTAATATGTGGATAAATTCTCGACTAGATACAGTCAAAGAGAGAATTAGTGAATTGGAAGAGAGTCCTGAGGAATAGTCCCAGAGCACTGCCAAAAAAGAGAGAGAGAAAAAAAGAGAAAGGTAGTTAAAAGACATGGGGGCTACTCCTAAATATGTGCCCTAGAAATTCTACACCTAGAAACTGGAGACAATGATTGGGAAGCTGTATTCATGAACATAGGAGTTTTTCTAAATCTTCCAGAATTGAAGAAGAGATGTGTTTTTGTCAAGTAATATGCTCATCAAGTAATGAGAAGTTTAAGAAAATAAATCTCCACTTCAAAACCACACAGGGAAAGTGCAGAAAATAAAAAATTTTTAGATGCACATCTTAAATTTTACCATAGAGAGCCTTTCCATCAAAGAATGGCAGTAGGTTGCTGAGCAGCCCATGGCAGTCTTTTGGACAGTCTTCCAAGCGCTGAAAGAAAATAAAACAACCTGCTTAGAATTCCATACCCAGCTGAACTCCAGCTCAAGAGTGATGAGCAAATAGGATATTTTATAGACGAGCAGAGCCCAGCCCGACCCTGAGGCTCTTGAAGACTTAGAGGCTGGGGAGAGGAGGAGCCCTCTCACATCACACGTGCTCCGTCATCCAGTGCTGGCCTCTGTCTCTCACAGAAGCTAGAAGAGAGAAGAGGCTGGATCCTTGTTCCTTGTTGCGGTGCGTGGTTACTGGAAGCGCCACTCCCTGACCCTGTAGCCGGGTCTGCTCTCGGGACAGGAGAGGGAGATGGGATTCCTGACCCGAGCTGGGGATTCAGCCCTACGGCAGTTGGGGCGTTGTCGCAGAGGGCAAGAGGAGGGGCCGGGGGTGGCAGATGGGCCAGGCCCCTGGCCCTGGCTTGGGGCGGAGCCCAGGGACGTGAGAGCCTCCGTGGGGTGGCCCCTCCTAGACTCTCTCTCTGTCTTCCAGATTGTGGACAAGAATAACCGCTACAAGTCCATAGATGGGTCAGACGAGACTAAAGCCAACTGGATGAGGTGAGTCCTGCTCTCTGCTGCTGATTTCCCAGGAGCCCGGCCCACACTCTGGAAAGGAAACCAAGGGAGTCGGGGGGTCTGCAGTGGTGGAGGCCCCTGAAGGCCCTGGGACTGCCGTTTGCAGAGTCTGTGATGCGTCTGGTTCCAGGGGACCTCTTGCTCCGGAAGAGGCCCGTGGGTTGCAAGGACCCGTAGAGGCTGCACATTCGTCCCTGTGTCTGGAGTACCCAGGGTCCCCAGCTCCGGGCAGCATTCCCACCAGGGAGGGCCCCCTCCCCCCAGGATCCCTCTCAGAGGGCAGACTCTTGCTCTAGGGGTACGGGGCTCAAGTGGCCCCCAAGGGAAAGGTGCTTCCGGCCCAGGCTCTAGCTCAGTTCCGGATGGCACTTGCTGTCCAGCCGTGAGGACTGTCAAGAGTGGTTTTACAACAGTCCGGTGTTTGGGACAGAAGTTTGCGCCAGAGAGAAACTTCGTGGCCGGCCAGAGGGAGCAGGAGGCTGGCCCAGGGTCGCCCATGGGGGCTGAACCGAGCCTCTGGAACCGAGGACCCAGCTCACGGCTCTCCTCTCGGCTCCGTGCCGCTGGCCCGTGCAGCGTGCCGGGGCCCTGCCCAGAGGGGTCTGCGGGCCGTGTGAGGGGTCAGACGGGCGTTGGTGCCTCGCCCAGGGATGGTGACGGGATCTGGGTTGGGAGGGAAGGGAGGCCCTGGACGGCCAGACCCGGGGACACCGTGGATCGGGCCCTCGGGCGGCGTTTGTGCAGTTGTGTGACCCGTGGCGGCTGGGGGGGTTGCGCAGGAGAGGTTGTGCCCGGAGGGAGGACAGTCAGGGACCTCCTACAAGGGAGTTGGCTGCATTTCAACTCTGACGCCTTCCAAGCAAACAAGGGGAATTTGGTTCGCAGTGGGAGTCTGTGATGAGGTCTGCTGTCCCCTTCCCTGGAGCCTTCCCGCCTGAGAGCCACCGATGGCGGTTGCAGGGGGAGTGCGAGAGGGACTGTGGTTCACCCTCCTCGGGGCACCCTAGGATCTGTCCTCTCATTGTTGGGGGAGCTGTTCTCGTGGCCGCTTCACAGGCGCCGAAGCAGAGGTGCCCGGGGACAGGTGGGCCCCTGCGTCATATATAGGGACATGCCACTCCCTCCTTGCATCCCCTTTCACGTGATCGGGTCAGCCACTGCCCTGAAAGTGGCCCCAGGAAGGCCATGGACACCCTGCTAACTCCTCCTCCCCAACCACGGGGCGCCGGTCAGCTCGGCACTCGTGCTTCACCACCATTTCCAGAGCTGCCCCGGCCATGCGGTGCCCTCGATGGACTGGCCCTCCCAGCCCTCCCAGGGCTCACGCCTTCTACCCCGGAGTCTGGTTTTTCCTGGTTGTTGAACGAAGGCACAGACAACATGGGGCAAGGGCCCAGGTGAGAGGAGGGGGGCCTCAGAGTGAGGCCTGCGACAGGGCCAGGTTTTCGTTGGAGGGCACTGTGACCAGAGACATGGAAGTGGGGACCAGACCCCTGGCCTGGTCTCCTACTCCCTATTGCTCCGTCTGGCTCTAGAGAAGCGAAGGAGAGCGTGTGTGAGTGTGGCCCTGCATCAGGCCTCTCTGTGCTGTTGCCTTCGAGGCTCTAGACGCTTTGCCGGCAGAGCTGGTCCCGTTACCTGCTTCCACCCATCTCTGATCTTTCAGCCTGGGGACAAGGCTTCCCCGCAGCCCCAGGGAAAGACATCATCTGAACTAACTGAGCAATCACCCGATGCCCCTGAGATTCTGGCTTAATTGGCCTGGGCGTGAGCCCACGGTCTTTTGTAAAACTCTCCATAGTGAGTCTGATGCGCCGCTGGTGTGGAGAGTCACTGCTCTGTGCTGATCATCATGCCACAGTGGCAAAACTGAGGCCCGGGCCAGGGCAAGGTCTCGCTCAGGATCATGCGGTCACTGGCGGCGCCAGGACTTGAATTCATGTCTGGACTTCCGGGCCAGCGTTCTTTCCGCTTGTGCACGGGGCCCCAGCAAAGCATGGCCTCCTGGGCTCTGTGGGGGGTGGGTTCTGCTACAGCTGCCTTCCCGGTGGGGGAGGTCTGTCCTGTTCCCAGTCTGTCCCAACCTCCAGCCCTGTCCTAACAATGCAAGATGGTGCCAGGTAGTCACAGGCGGTGGGCCCCCTCTCATTTAAGACTCAAGGTGTAGGCTGAGGTTGGGTATGTGGTCCGTTGCCGTGGGGATGTCCCTTTGGTGGTAGTTGGAGGGGAAGGCAGTTCATCCTGGGAACCTGCCTTCCCCAAGTTACCCTATAGCTCATTCCAGTTGGCAGATGCCTTCACTTGTACTGTTACAGCCTAGGGGCTCGTGGATGATTGAATGGAGTTGGTTAGGGTTTTTCCAAAACATAAGTGGTGGGCGGGGAAGAGAACGGGCGTCCACGCAGTGAGTGTTGACTTGATGGCATCCCTATGCCACGTGCTCCACATTCGCGAAATCGGTGGTCTGAACCCGGGGGCTGTTTCGTTCTGAGACATTTTGGGGTTGTCGCAGCTCTGCGGGTGACTGCTCCCGGTGTCTATCGGGCAGAACGCCAAGGGTGCTTATATTACCTGGGATGGCCACCCCATGCACAATGAATTTTCTAGCCCCAAACGGCCATAGTGGTGAGCCTGAAAAACCCCGTCACTTCCTCCCGGCTGCCCTGAAGGCAACACTAGAATTACGAGCCTCCTTTTATAGAGGGGGAAGGGAGTGTGCACCGGAGGCTCAGCCCCTAGGTCCAGGTCTGAGTGCATGGCCCCAGCCACAGTCACTGTCTTGGCCAGGTAACCAAGCCCCGACCGTCCTTTCTCCTGGGCTGTGGCGGTCTGGGTAGGTGACGTGGGAAGGTAGAGGCTGAAGGATCTTTGGGCCCCTAGCCTCGTGCTGTGGTTTGGGGGGCAGCCGGAGGAGTGAACGGGGCTCCAGGTTTCCCTCCACTAGCCGGGTTCCTCGCTTTGGTTGCTCTTGCTCAAGGTCTTCCTCAAGCAGCCCCTGGCTACTCTGTGCAAATGGAAGCCAAGGTCACTCCTGGTTTCCATCCGAGTGGAACTTGTCTCCCAGTGGCTGCTCATGGACCGCTTACGTTCTGCCCATGAGCTGCCACCAGGCTACCGCGGCCCACCCCCAAACTGAGCTGCTGCCAGCCTGCACCCCAGCTGGAGGGGAGCCTACACACACATCCGGCGGAAGCGGGGGAGAGGAGGGGGGGAACCTGGGGAGGACTCGGAGGCCAGGGAAGGAGACAAAGAGCCACAGGACAGAAAGCGCTTTCTGGGACCACACCCTGATGGCTGGCATTACCAGCAAGGAGATTTAAACATCTCTCTGTTTAAACACTCTTTCTGTGAGCCATCTGTAGCGGCAGTGGCCTGGTCCTGACCCCAGTAAGGACCCTCAGTTCTTGTTCGGGGCTTTAACACTCTTTTACATCACTCCGCTCTCCCCTCTCTGGTGACGGCCCTGAGGATGGTGTGGTTGTCCCTCCTGACCCGGCTGGGGAGAGAGGCCGGGAGGGGCTGAGCGAACCGCCCCGGCTCTCAGGGCTGGCCAGGGGCACGGCAAGGCCTGCCACCGAGGCGTCTGATGCGCGCCGTGCTCCCACCCACTACGCCGCATCTCTCCCACCCGCCTGTCCTCCGAGGAGTAGTGGAAGGGGCCTCCGGCTAGGAGGAGGGTGTGGTGGTGGTGACAGGCAGGGTGCCCGGGTGCCTCCCGGCTCCCCAGCTGGGGGCCGGCAATTAGGAAGGAGGACCGCCCGCCCTGACGGTCATTTACCCACTTGTGCTTTGTGGGATATTCAACCCAAGGAATGTGGCGCCCCTGACCGAGCGTAAGAGGAAGCCCAAGTTCTCCAAGGAGGAGCTGGACATTCTGGTCACGGAGGTGACCCACCACGAAGCAGTTCTCTTTGGGAGGGAGACCATGCGGCTGTCCCATGCCGACAGGGACAAGATTTGGGAAGGCATAGCTCGGAAAATCACCTCCGTCAGCCAGGTGCCCCGCTCCGTCAAGGACATTAAGCACAGATGGGATGACATGAAACGGAGGACCAAGGACAAGCTGGCCTTCATGCAGCAGTCCCTGTCGGGCCCCGGGGCCGGGGGCCGGGCCCCCACCATCGTGCTCACTGCCCACGAGAGGGCCATTGAGTCGGCGCTGCTCACGGCCCGTTCCGGGCACAGCTTCCCCAGGGCGGAACTGGACGGCACCGACAGCCCCTCGACCAGCTGTGAGTACCACCTGCTCCCTCCCCGGGCTCCCCCTGCCCAGCCTCCTGCCCCCTGCTTCCCACCCCCCCCTACCCTTCCCTGGCCTTCTCCACTCTTCTGTCCCTCTCTGTCTTGTCCAGTCCTCCCATGCACCCTTCCCTCCTTCCCCCGCTCTGTCTTCTCCACCCCTTTCCGTTCATTCATTCTAGAATATTTCCTGACCTCAGTGCCAGGAGCCATGCTAGGAGCTGGGAAGACAGAGTTGTGTATAAAACCGACACCGGCCCCGATCTGGGCTAGACTCGTGGGAATAAACAAGCGTGGGCAAGGACAGTTGTAATAAGGGGATGACGGGCGAAGGCCGGAAGCGCTGAAAGCGCGGCTGACGACCTGGGCCACCTGCGCAGTGTCTTTGGGGCCCCACCCACGGGGGTTCCTGCTCTGCCGCCGCCCTCCTGAAATTTGCACTGCTTTTTGAACAAGGCGCCCTGCGTTCGAATTCTGCATTTGGCCCTGCCGGTTATGTGGCAGCTCTGCCTGAGAGCAAGGGGCCGGGTGAGCTGGCTGTCCTCGGGAGGAGGGGGGGCTGGGAGGGCCTCCCTGGAGTGACAGTCGCACTGACTTGCAAAGGGTGAGTAAGAGTTAACCAGGCCTCGGCGTGGGGCGCCGGGAGGGGAGCGGGGAGCCTCCAGGCTGGGAACTGCATGTACGAGGCCCCCGTGTCAGGAAGGCGCTTGGCACATTCCAGGACAGAGAAGGGAAGCCCAGTGTAGCAGGCGAGGGGGAGGGGGTGCGGGAGGAAGCCAGCCAAGTCCTCAGGGCCCAGGCCACGGGGAGGGGTGTGGGGGGGAAGATGAGCTCCTTCTCTCTCCCTTCCTAACCCTCTTTTATTTCTGTGTTCTGCTCTGTGCTTCTGTGCCCATTGCTCTCTGCCCTCTGCCTCTTTCTCCCCCTGCTAAGGCTCTCTCTCAGATCTGTCCATCTCACCAGGTCCCCTCCCGGCCCTTACCACCCCTGTGTCCCTCTCCAGCCCTTCTGCTGTATTCGCCTCTGCTTCCCGTGTCCCAGGATGGACTTGGATGCAGGGGCCTGTCGGCGGAATCTTCTGGCCCAGGAGGCCGTAGTTGGGGCTGTGGTTCCATCTAGGATTCCCCTGAACGGGGAGCAGTCGAGACCCTTCTGTGCTGGGGCTGCACCCCCCTCCGCCCTCACACACCCCCACCTCCCGCCCACAGTCCGAAAGGGAGTCCGGCCTATGGCAGACGGAGTAGGGCGGGAGGACTCCGGGGAAGTCCGCCGCTGGCCAGCGCGGGGAAGGTAGTTCACCAGGGCCGGGCCTTCCCTCCCGCGGCCCCCCGCTGTTGGATGGGGATTGCGCTCATTTCCTGTTTGGCTGGGGCCCCTGACAGGTGGCCATCCAGAGTCCGATCTTCAGGACTCGGAAAGGAACGGAGGTCGTCGACTCTGACTTGCTTGCTATGTAGACAAGGCAGCTAGGTTCCAGAAACAGAGGCGGCCCCCCAAGCTAGATTCAGAACAGGATGCCAGCCCAGGCCTGCCGGCTCCCTCAGAACCAGTGTTGCGCTAAGTTTCGGGGTGATCCCACCCAGTTAGGAGAAAGAGAAGGGGCCCTGGCAGCCAGTGCAGGCCTTCCGAAATCCTGCCCTGCTCTGTCTCCTCCATCTCCCTAAGACAGAAGGTAATGAGGTGACCAAATGTGACCTGGGCCGGGCCGGGGGCCCAGGACCCCTCCACCGCAGGCTTGGCCAGGCCCCCCTTTCCCAGCCGGTCGACCAGCTGTTACAGCACAAGGCCAGGGGTTCTGGAAGGAGGCCCTGGAAGGGGGGGTGGGGAGGACCATCTCCTCGCCCGCTCACTCCTTCCAGCCTTGCCACGCCAGGACGGGTGTCCTGGGACTCGGGGGGGGGGGGGGGGGGCTGGCAGCCATCCCACCAATACAGTTATGAGTCACCAGGTTCTTCTTGTGCGGTTCCACAGGGAGGCCCTGGGACCCTGGGGAGGCGCACGTACGTGTGTGTGTGTGTGTGTGTGTGTGTGTGTGCATGCGCGTGTGTGTCTGGGGACGAGAGGAATCTATCTTCTCGGTCGCCTCCCCCGGGGAGTGGTTCTGAATTTAGCCCCTCTGGTACAGACGGGGAACCTGTTTTTTATTCCTGCCGTGGGAATCAGCTCCTAACCTTGCTCACAAGAGAGGCAAGGCCTGGGTGCGCAGGGCCCGGCCGCTCCCAGTGACCGGCTGTCCGGGTGGGGTGCCCACAAGCCTCCGGACGCTCCAGGCGACAGCGCTGTATCTTCCCCAGGTGGCCCGCCTTGGGGGCCTCGGGGACACCAGGACCGGCTGCAGAGGTGGCTCTCCAGCCCCGTCCCTCTGCCTCCAGGCTACAGACTGCCCCTGGGGCCTCTCCCCTGTGACTTAAAGCTGCAGATTCCAGCCAGCCACAAGGTGGCCCAAGCGAGTCAGCCATAACTCCCAGTGCCTTTTGGCGGCTGGCACTCTGGGCTTTGCCAAGCTCCTTGGTGCCCGTTCTCTTCTTTAATTTTCTTGACAGCCCTGTTAGGCGGGCAGGAGCTGGGCAGGTAGACAGAGCGGCTGTGATCTTTGCTCTGAGGAAACCAAGTCCCAGAGAGACGAAGCGAGCCAGCAGGTTGACTTGCATCACGGGGCCTGTTGTCCCTGAGTCCCCTGACCCGGGCTCTCCCCCAAGAGAGCCGCTGTTCCCGCGAAAGGAAGGGGACCTGGGTAGTGCTCACCCTTGTCCCCGGGGACGGGTGCCTGGCCCGCACGCCCTCAGGGATTTGGGGAGCAGGTGTCTGTTTGTGGGTCGGTGGGGAGCAGGCATGTGCCTCATTAGGCTCGGGGGGGTGGCCAGGCGGGGGGAGTGTCAAGTGACTGGGAGGGTGGGGCCAAGCCCAGAGTCGCCCTGGTTCTCTCTGTTGTAATTATTTGCCCTTCTTTGTTTCTATTCTGCAAGATGACGAAGAGGAGGAGGCACCCGGGCCCTCAAGGCAGCCTCTGCGGGCGCCCCGGCAGCGCTCACCGGAGGAAGAGGCCCTCCGGGCCAGGCCTACCCTGCTCCGCTCCTCCTCCTCCTCAGACCAGTCCGAGATGGTGGGCCCCAAGCCGGAGGCCCTGTCCCGGCCCTCGCCGCAGGCCCAGGCCGCCTGCAGGACCCCTCGGCTGCACCCCAGCCCGCCCGGCGCGGGCCTCGACTGGCAGCTCCTCCGAGCCCACGCCCAGCAGACTGAGGTGCTCCAGCAGCTCTGCCAGGAGCTGGTGGCCGTGCACCGGGACATGGCGACCAGTATGCACACCATCGGCCAGACCATGGCAGAGCTGGCCAGCCGCGTCGGCCAGATGTGCCAGACGCTGACGGAGATCCGAGACGGGGTTCAGGCGGCTCAGCGGGGGCCGGACGGGGGAGCCCCCACGGGCTCCACCCCTCAGCTCGAGGCGCCCCCGGCAGAGCCCCCGCGGGCTCCCCCCGCACCTGCCCCTGCACGGACTACCAGGTCTCGGAAGAGAAAGCACAACTTCTGACCCGGCCAGTCGGCAGTAGGAGGAAGCGAGACAGAGGACGGGTGCCTGGCCTCGACACAGAAGCCAGTCTCTCGCGTCCAGGACCAGTGACCCTTATAGGAGGCAGGGGAGACCACCGCTACCTCCTTCCCAAGTGCAGGCCAGCTGCCCCGGGGTCCACCAGAGTGTGTGTGGAGCCCTGCCCCCCATCTTCGGCAGATGCCGAAGATAGCGACCTGCTTGATGCCTGCTTGCCCTGGGGCGGCAGCCTCCTCTCCGTCTGCACCAGCCGCAGCCCTGCGGGGAAGAGGGTAGCAAGAGCTGGGGAGCATCCGAATGGAATCCTGCTTGCCAACCACATCTGCCTCCCACGCCCTGATTCTGCTGCTTCCGAAGGGGGCGAAGCTGGAGGATGGGCAGGGGGGGGCTCAGCCCTTCCAGGAGGGGCCTGCCCTCCCCTTCCCCAGGGCTCCAAGCGCGGCGGGTGGTGCCCCTGCCTTGACCTTCCGCTTGCCCTTGCGGTGCGTGTGCTCAGCTGCTGTGCTTGCCTTTTGTGGAATGGGGAGAAGAAGGGGATGGCGTCCGAGGAAGGAGAAGACGCCCTGGAGTTCTTAGAGAGAGCGCCTTATGCTTTCCCTGCGTCCGCAGGTGTGTGATCTCAGTGGGTTCTCAGGAGAGGCAGCGAGCCGGTATCGGTATTGTTGTCACTATTATTACCGCCACCATTTGCATTTCATGGGTGACCAGTGACACAACAGTTAGTCTGGGGGGCAGGGGCGGGAGGGGGACCAGGACTGGAAGGCAGGTCTGCCGGTTTGTCCAGCTCCCCTGTCAGAGGCCAGATAGGGAGTCGGGGGAGGGGTCCCGCTCCTTGCCCGGCCTGGGACTGGCTCTCCTGGGTGCCGGTGAGAGGGCGGTGTCTAGGAGGTGAGTGCCCCCACCCCGCCCTGGCGCTGAGGCTAACAGCCAGGGGGCGCCGGGGAGCGGCGGGGCCCAAGCCTCAGCACCCCCAAGGTGTCTCCTCTCTGGCGTCTAAGAGAACCCAGCAAGGCTCCCATGCCGTCCGAGTTCCAGCATGTCTCGCCTCTGCTTGCTTGGGCTGCAAATGCATTAGCTACACACATCTCTAGCTTCGTGTTTCGTCTCGGAGTGTGGGGAGAGAGCCGGGGTCCTCGAGTGGGGGAGGGAGGTGGGGAGGCGGCCGCAAGCTTAGCTCTGACCCAGGTGTAGCTCGGCTCTGTGTCCTCCTTGCTCCCTGGCCTGAGGCTGACCCTGTCTCCTGCCTCCCCCCCAGCCCTCCATCTCCCCCATGTCTGCCCCCTAGAGCCCTAGTGGGGGCTGGGAGGACGGCTCTACCCAGTGCCTGCTGTGGCTGGTCCCAGAGTGCTGCTTCTAAACCCAGACCAAGCTTTGTCCCGGGGAGAGCACATGGAGGGCAGCCACCAGGTCCCTGTGTCCTCAGCTCCATCGCCCCCCTCTCTGATTCTCTGGGGGCTCCTGCCACCCTGTACGAAACGCTCCCCCCGCCCCCCAGTCTGACAGCCCAGTGGCTTGAATATTGCCTGGCATCCCCCTGCCCTCCCAATGCTGGAGTCAAAGATTGCCTTCCCAAGTACTTTTGTTAAGACGGCAATAAAAAGAAATTGATCTCACACTTGGAACACACCCAGTCTCCAGGATCTTTCTTTGGTGTATATTCTTTCTTCGCTTCCTGTGAAAACCTCAAGGCCCCCAGAGCAGGGGTTAGATGATGGAGGGAAAGCATGCTGGCCACAGGGGCCCCAGGGCCCCTGCCGTTTCCCGGACTCCGGAAGCACTCAGATGCCCCATATCGGGCACCAGGCTGGCCCTCAGAGGAAGAGAAAGGGACCGATGAGCTGAGCGAGATGAAACAGCCACTCTGAAACCCCTGAGCTGTATTTAACGTCTCCGCACAGCAAAAGCAAGATGCTGCTAAGCGAATTTTACCTTTTGTTCCCTAAAAGAAGCTAGGGGCCCTGGGGGTAAAAAATCACTATTTCTGGCAGGAGACTCCGGAAGGTCAGGGGCTATCCATTCGCCAGTGTACTTCACTCTGAGGCGTGACCTTTTTTTTCCTCTGGACAGCTCCCCACAGATCCTAGCATCTGTCTATCTATCACAGGCCAGACCCTACCCACAGAGATCTGAGGCTTTCAAAGTAACCAGAGGGGCTCCTATGGGTCCCTTTGGGAGTCTCCTTAGAAGAGGAGAAGGGGCCTCCTAACCTGTGCATTGCCCTGGCTTACTGCCAGTCACACGGAGAGGTTCTCCCAAGCAGGAAACCCCTATGTCCTGACCAGCGATCTGTCCCCGCTCCAGAAGGTTCCAGCCTGCCTTTGACCTCTTGGAACCTAGGTTCTCCTGTTCTTGGCCGAAAAGCTTGGGCATGGGAATCAAAGTTACTCGATTTCCACAAGAGGCAAAGATACTGTGAAACCCAGCCCGCGATCTTCTCCAGCAAGGTGTAGGTACTGGCTGGCCCTTCCCTCTGGTCCTGGGGAGGGAAGGGATCAAGTTGGGGACAGAGAGATGGAGAGCCTGTGAACTTCCGATGAAATTTTGTTAGGTCCTTTTTATTGGCTTCAGTGAGGATTGTGGGTCGAGCACACCAAAACAGGAAGGTGGAACAGAGGCCAGTGGATGGAAGGGAATGGGTGGCCCATTTCAGCTTGAGATAGCGAAGTCCCACCCTAAGAGTCCGAGGCCTCCGGCAGCATTAAAGGCTGGCTGGGTGATGTTCTGTCAGAGTTCGGTGACCATCTGGTGGGTGGATGAATGACCCAAAGATGCGCCCAGCTCAGAGACCTAAATGCATGGGAGAAAACAGAATCCCGCCTCTTCTTGGTCAGTCTTTCCCATTCCTGCCTCCATGGTTGGCACATCTTCCTCTCCATCAGAGATATACCCGCTGAGCAGGAATGTCTGAGCCCGGGATGCCCCGTGGGTTATTGTCTCTCTTCGGTTGAAACCGATAGTCATTTCCCGTCCCAGCTAGAAAAATCTGGTGCATCTGATAAGGCACTGAGGGTGAGGTCTAAGAAGTGCTGCCTTAGTGCCTATCTACCCAATACCCAAAGTCAGTGAGGAGTTCGGAATGAAAACAATCCATTATCATCACGAAGAGTTTAGGCCAGAGCACAGCTCTCCACCACCACTGCTACCACCCACCCCCTCGATTGCTTCAATGGTTGTCACCCCTGTGGGTCTGATTTAAAAAGCTATCAGGTGACCCCTCGCATGTGTAGAGTGGCCTGTGCTGGCCATTTTCCACCCTCCTGACATATGCTGTGCCTTCTCTCCAACGAGGTAGTGACCTCAACAGATACAGGGATTTTCACTAGAAAATTTTCTCTAGAAGCTGTGTCTTCCAGAAAGGGCCCTTGGTGATCTGCAGCCATGAAATGGGACATGAAGGGATTGTTGTGTGGAAACCGAAGGATTCTGAGAGTGGATTAAACCATGGGACGTTATTGCAAAATACTTAAAAGAGAGAGTTCTCATCCCACAGTACTGGTGTTGGGATTTAGCTGGCTCCATTAAACATCTTGGGGGAGTGGGTTGTTACCATTCACTGAGAGTTGCCATCTATATTATATTTCAAATGCCAAGTTTTAAAATGACCGAATGTGACCAGATGCTGAACAAATTTTGATCTGTCTTGAAAGACTGTGATTGATGCAGAGATTTGGGGGCTCTTGTTCCAAACCTCGATCCTTGTTGGGCAGGAAACCACCAGGAGGTAGAAAGGGAAATGGACCTGAATCTTTCTAAACCTTCGGACCTAGTCTAGAAGTTGCTCTTTTGAATAAGTCCCTGATGGTTACGTGTTCCTCATCTCTTTCTCTCCTAACGTTGAGCGCCAGAGGAGGTAATGCTAGCTCTTAGAGACTGATGATTGTTTATACCCCCAAAACCAGAGAAGAAGTGTATCTTTCCTTGTGCTCTGTGATGGAAGTGATTCTTGTGAGGCAAAAGATGAATGAGCAGTTTGCCTTTGGAATCCGGGAGTAGGAAAGTTTGGATCTACCCCAGTTCTGTTCCCTGCTAACCACACGTTTGATTAATTTTGGAATGTCAAACCCCAGGCTCTCACTAAATTGGGGACTGGAAAATATTTTGCACGTTCAGAAGGAATCGCAGATCTGGGGCAAAGCGGACCCCGGACTGCTGGAATGCTGCAGCTCAGAAGCATCCATCTGGAAAGACTTCCCTGGGCCAGGGGTCCTCTTTTCCTTCCCCCAAGTTCTTGGTTAGCAGCGTGACTAGGCGTCACGGATATCACAGTACTGACTTCACAGCTCAGGGAGACCAGCGCTCATGTTCGATGCTGCCAAGCACGCAGATGCATTGACTTAGTTTCTGGACACAAGCACGTTCTGGGGATCTAAGCGCCACACACCCTGTGTGGCCCCCACACCCCTAGGATACGTGCTGCAGCCTGTTGCCAGGTAGATTGGTCCCTGGACTCTGGTGGTCCCCATTATAAGGTCACAGCCTCCTCCAGGGCGGAGGAGAACAGAGTACAGGGGACTCTCTGTGACAAGGGGCAGGATGTGCTCTCAGGTGCTATGCTGAGGGGCCAGGAATGTAGATTCACGATGCAGCCGGCCATGGAGATGGCCACTGGGACCGGAAGTGGAGTTTGTGTGTCTTGTCTTAGGGGGTGGAAGAGGGGTAACTGTAATACTTGCCTACTAAGGACAACCTGGAAAATACAGAAAAACTGATAAAGCAGATCCACCTATAATGGACAATCACTGTTACAACATTGGTATATTTCCTTCAAGTCATTTACTGAGGCTTGTTTTTAAAGCATGATGGGAACCATAGCCTAAAGAGCTTGTTCTCACTCTGCATTCTATCAGGACATGCTCCCCTGTCATGAAAGATCGTCTGAAACCACTGTGCTATAAGGTGGGCCACAATTCCATCGTACGAACCTGCCACGGTTCACTACTAAACCGTTTCTCCGGTATTCGGCGTTTCCATGTCTTTGCTCTTGCATTATCGTGACCGATGATATAGCCAGGGCGGTGGTATGCCAGGTTTGTCGACTTGGTCTGCATCTTATCATCCTTTTGGAAATTTTTCCAAAATGGTGACAACACACAGATCATAAAATTTGTTTTTTAAAGTATGCGGTTCAGCGGCGTTAATTTCATGCACGTTGCACAGTCTCACCAACTGTCTCCAAGACTCTTTTCCTCTTCCCCCATTGACACTATATTCCCATGAAACATGAACTCTCCATGCCCCCCTCTCTACCCTGGCCCCTGGCAACACCCCGCCCCAGGTCCTCCTTTCTGTCTCTATGAATTTGACCGTTCCTGCAAGTACCTCATATAAATGGAATCCTACCGTATTTGTCCTTTCGTGATTGGCTTGTTTCCCTTAGTGTATGTCTTCAAGGTTCCTTCGTGGTATAGCATATAGCAGAATTCCCTTCCTTTTGAAAGCCCAGTAATAGCCATTGTCTGTGTATTCCCCGTTCCGTTTATCCGCTTATCCATCAGTGGACACTTGGTGGCTCCCACCTGCTGACTGTTGTGAATAATGGTGCTGTGAACGTGGGTGTACGAATACCAGTCCGTGTTGCCAATTTGTTTCCCAAAGGCTTGTGCTAATTTATTCTCCACCATTCGTCTGGGAGACGCTTTTCTCGCCAATGTGGGTATTATCGTTAAAAAGAGAGAGAGGGAGACAGGGAGAGGCGTCTGCGCCAATGAGACGATGGGCTACTTGCTGTTTCTTTTCTTATTAGTGAGGCTGGATACTTGTTCATTATCCATTTGGGGTTTTTCCCAGGAATTATTGCGCACCCCGGACTGCTCCAAATTCAGTTCTTTGGGCGATGCCAGTCAGTCCGACTTTGATTTCTAGCCTGGCTTTTGAGACAAATCGTGGCATAAGGAAAAGAAGTTTATTTTTTATGATGAATTTCCTGGATGCCCGCATGGCACGGATCCTTAAGCCTCCAGATAGTTTCCTCTTGTCCTTTTGATCTATCCGCCTCTGCTTCTCTGGAGGTGTTACATCATCTCAGCTTTGGAAGGGGGCAGGTTGGATGTTGGAAATGTCATTTCAGGGAGATGGGGTAAGGGCGAGATTCTGAGGGTTTGGCAGAACTTTAAAGGTTATCTGGGCATGGCTGAGTTGGTGCTTTACGTGCCCACATAGGAGCCGTGAGATCTTGTGGGAAAATCACAGACCTCAAAGCTCCATCTCCCATTTATTCACTGTGTGACCTCAAGCAAGTCACTTAGCTTCTCTGAGTCTTAGTTTCCTTACCTTCAAATAACTTAGATTAGTCAGTCATCACTTAATCTTCTCTTGTCTCTTATTTACCTTCCTCTTCTGTCCACATGGGACACTCGCTTTTTAAAGACATTGATCTTTAGCATTGGTTAACTGACCTTTTGGGCACTCTTGTCACGTGGGTTCTTTCTTCTAGGCTTTGTGAAATCCTGGAGACAGCCCAAGAATCCCACACTTAACTGCCATCAGAGGCCTGCAGGTGTCTGGGAATCCCTGCGGTTAAAATTTGGTGAAGAGCAAAGGAATGACGCGATCTTTCAGTTCTGTCGTCATTTTTGTATCTGGTGTTGAATTTTATATTTACCAGTACGTGGGAGGTCGGCAGGGCGGCTGTCATTTCTAGTCTCAGAAAACGGCGATCCTCAGAGGCTCAGAGACTTGCTTGGGGTCACACGAAACCGTGACGTTGAGATGAGGAACCGGCTCTGGCCGGGTCCCGACCCCAGACAGGCGGCCGTCCTCCGACTTTGGCGCACGGCCCTTGCTCGCGGACCTCCGACCTCCCGCGCCTGCGCGGCACGGTGCCCCACCGAGTGGCCCGCGCCTTCTCACCTGTCCCCCTCGCCCCCAGGTACGTGGTCATCTCCCGGGAAGAGAGGGAGCAGAACCTGCTGGCCTTCCAGCACAGCGAGCGCATCTACTTCCGCGCGCGCCGGGACATCCGGCCGGGGGAGCGGCTCCGGGTCTGGTACAGCGAGGACTACATGAAGCGTCTACACAGCATGTCCCAGGAGACTATCCACCGCAATCTGGCCCGAGGTGAGTGCCCACCGGAGGCGGGCTCCGGGAGCTTCCTTCCCGCGAAGACCGCTGGGAAATGCAGTGCGGCGGCAGTGGGGAGACCCGGAGGGACGCGGGGGTCGAGGCGTGGGGCGGGGGGTGGGCATGGGACGGGCCGCCTGCGAGCAGCAGCTCCGGGCAGGACAGCGGTCGCTCCAGCTCCAGGGGACACGCCCGGTACAGACATTTGAGAGGATCCAGGAGAGAGAACAAGGCCCCGAAGCCAAGCACATAAGTTCAATCAGAATTGACCCTCTTCCTCCACCTCTCAATGATGGGAAGACGCTATGTCTCAGCAATAGCTGACATTTACTAAGCACTTACTCCTTGCAGAGCATTCGTTCTGCAGGGTCCACATGGTCATCACAACACCTACCTCTAAGTGCACTGTGGGCATGAGCTGGGGAATATACACGACACATTTAGAACAACGCCCACCTTTACCATTGTAAGCCCTCAATTGTCACTTTAGAAAAAAAATTTTTTACTCTTATCTTTGAGAGAGAGAGACAGCACGAGCGGGGGAGGGGCAGAGAGAGAGGGAGACACAGAATCCGAAGCAGGCTCCAAGCTCTCAGCTGTCAGCACAGAGCCCGATGCGGGGCTCGACCCCACCAACCATGAGATCATGACCTGAGCCGAAGTCGGATGCTCAACTGAGCCACCCAGGCGCCCCTGTAAACTTTTAATTCTAATGCTTGATCCCATGTGGCTTATCATCCGCAGCTTACAAATGTAGAAACTAAGCATCGGATGTAAATAGGACTGGCCCAGGGTCACATGGCTGTGGGGGAGGGGCGGTGCTGGGTTTCTCATCCACATCTGTGTAACGTCTTAGTCCAAGGTCTATGCTCTAACCCATGGTGTTATACACGACCTCTCAGACCAAACTTGTTTCTTCCCAGCTTCCTCCTGGTCTCATTCCTGAAAGTCCTAATAACACATGTGCATGAACAATCTCTGTTAGAAGACAGTTGGAGGGAGGTGGGAAGGTGACCTTAGGTGTGGCTGGTGGCCTGGGGGTGAGATGTCCATCAGCTCCATTTAATTGAGTCCTTTGAAAGTGGCTTAAAATACTCCCCAGCCCCTAGCTGTTTGCCTGTCTATCCCGTCCTCAGCCTGAGCCTAGGCAAACTGGTGAATCCGCACTTTCTTTCAAGGGGACCTTCCTTGCACTGAAAAAACATTCAAATACCCAGAGTCCATCTGGTCTCAGGAACCAGGGCTGTACCCAAGCCCCACGCTATCACGTTCCTGACCAACCTACTTACTAGAAATAAATCTTCATATGGAAGATGAGTGGAGAAGATGAAAAGGGGGTGGGGTGGCCCATTGCAGTTAAGCTATGTTGATTTTTTAAGTTTACTTATTTATTTAGAGAGAGAGAGAGCACTCACAGAGAGGGGCAGAGAGAGAGGGAGAGGATCCCAAGCAGGCTCGTGCTGAGCCCAACACAGGGCTTGATCTCATGACCGTGAGACCATGACTTGAGCCAAAATCAAGAGTCGGACGCCCAACCAACTGAGCCACCCAGGGGGCCCCGAAAGCTATTTTTAAAACCCAAACAGAACAAAGCAGATTGTGGACATTGAGTGTACAGCTGCTGCCTGACTTGGTAAAAGGTAACTGTGATCGGATGGGCAGTGAGGAGGCCCCACAGACATCCTCATCTGTTGTCTCTTTGTAACCGGGGGCTGGCCACATGCCCACCTCACTCGGGAAGGTGTGTTTCTATGATGAGATTCACGCGGTTTCCATCCGGCCTCTGAAGACGCCTTGTGTAAACGTGCCTGACACACAGTAGGTGCTCAGTACATCTTTGCTGAATGGATAAAAGAAGACACGAATGAAGATGGCCAAGAAGTCTACAAAAGAATCCTATCACCAGAAGAAAAGAAAACCAAGAGAAGTCATATCTGAGGACACAGATTCCATCCCTTGGCCATAATCTTCTTAAACTCTTCTGGATTTGTAACGTCCTTCTTCCCCCGCCCAGCCCCCACCCCCAGAGTCTTCTCCAAAGCACCTCATGCTGCAGTCATGCTCAGAGAGCCCTGAGACCCAAGGGGATTGCTCGGAGAACGGAGTGAGCTTTCAGGAGTGGTGCAAAGGAGGCGTGGCAGAGAGGCTTCAAATGAGATACATGAAGATTTGTGAAGATACAGGAAGAAGGAGTGTCTATTCCTGGCCAGGCTGAGCGGTAGGAAACAGGAAGGAGACTGAAAGGCACCATGGGGCCGGGCCAGAGCAGTGGGTGGGCTCGATCCCAAAGCCCTTGGGAGCAGTCGTGAGCTCAGTGACCTTTAGATGCATAGATGTGTCTGGAGCCTGCTGCTTTGGCAGACTCTGAATACAGTCAGTGGCATCTTAGATGGGCATGCCAGCCCCGCTCTGGAAAGGGCATCCCTACACTCAGTCGCTGAAGGTCTCGCATGGAAGGAAGTTTCTTTGTAATTGGAGGCTGGAGCCCTGAGAAGGGCCAGAGCGTGAATTACTAGTCTTCCTTAAGTAGGGACGTTAACTGAAGCCCAGAACTGCTTCCTGAACACAGTGGAAAAAGTATGCCTTTGTGGTTCTCTTTTAAGAACGGGATGCATCAAATATGTGTATTCAAAAAACCTTATGTTATTTGATCTACCTTGAGTCACTGGTTCACTTTGTGGTGCTTTCCCCTATATTTTACGGTGGCTTTGAAATCAGTTTCATAACGCTGAAAGGTCTTTTTCGCCCTTCAGATTTTTCTGAACGCCTTGAGTCTTAAGAAGTCTCCCACTCATCCTAGGAAATTTGAATGACCTTGTCTTTAAGCAGAGAGGCGTGAGGACTCTCTGGCCAAGAGGCCTTGACCCCCTGACATCCTCAGCTGTTTGCTGCCCGATCAGTCTATGAGAAGTGAAAGTGTGGCCCTTGATGTTTAGAGATTCTAAACGGGCAAGTGTCGTATCTGACCCGTAATGCAAACGTGTTGCGTTTTTACCAAGTGTTCATCTCCCTACTCTTCAGAAGTGACAGCAATGTAGGCTGTGAGGATCACCTGACATCCAGGGGCCTTGAACGTAAGGTTGCCATTCAGGCATTCATGTGAGGATGGAAGAGAGGCGTTCTGACTAGGTCACCCCCTTCTGTGGTGTTACCTCTAGGAAACCTGCATGCAAAAATGGGCCAGGGCACGGCACCCCTTGCCAGCTGCAGGAAGCCAGGGCTCGGTCATTGCATGGAACTTCTGGATTGTTCACAGAGATCCTCTGGCCTTCGCGCAGAGGTTTTTAGCAAACGCACTTTTTGGAAACCCAACTGTGACATATATTCAGGTCACGTCATTACCCAGAGTCGTCTCCCGGGGCCCCACCTTTATCTAGGAAGCCTTTGAGATTTCCCAGCTCCACAGGCTGCCGCCAGGACCTTCTGAGGGTCCC
Source organism: Hyaena hyaena (assembly GCF_003009895.1). Taxonomy (NCBI): domain Eukaryota; kingdom Metazoa; phylum Chordata; class Mammalia; order Carnivora; family Hyaenidae; genus Hyaena; species Hyaena hyaena. The sequence continues at coordinate 3,011,388 of NW_024080655.1, read as the reverse complement.
CTTTAGCGCCTGCACCCCAGGGGAGCGCACGCCCTTTCTATAGCAATTTATGAAGCTGTGTCGGTCGTTTCAAAGAATCGGGCTAAAATTATTGTTGGGAGCTCAGCCACGTCTTTGAAGGCAGTCGCATGATGGAAAGAGCTAGAAAAGGGAACGTTCTTTGTACCATGAGGTAAGGAGACACAGCTGTATTTCAAGAACGCTTTGGGTCGGCATGGCCACGCCCCTCTTTATCGTGCTGGAGGCCACCGGCCCGGGAGCCGTCAGCCACTGTGAGGGCCCCCATCTTCCCTTTCCTTCCTGCCTCGGTTGTGGGAGGAACCACAGATGTTCAGGTCACACTCTCTTCCGTGCACCTCATCTCCTGATCTCTGGGCGAGTTAGGAAGGATGCTTGCTGTGGGTCAGACTTGGCCCCTGCGGGGCCGGCTCGGGGCAACCAGGGAGCAGGAAGGAGAGGACTCCGTGTTCCGTGTGTACCTTTTACCAAGTCGAAGCAGCCATCTTCCAACTGTCAGGACTGGACTAGAAGCCTGGAGGGCAGGGGCCCACGAGAACTGAGCTCTGAGGGCCGCCCCCACGCACGCTGCTTGATCGCTGGGGTGTCGTCTTCTAGAGAGACTGAACTTCCAGCCACCCTCCCCCATGGCATTCTCTCAACTTCCAGATGCACCCCTTATATGCATAAGTCTCCCTTGAAGTGGCCTTTTTAAAGAATGCTTCCCACTTGTGGGGGGTCCCACGCTAGACCCTGTGATGCCCTGAGTGCCCCGCCTCTCCCTTTTTTGTCACACCTGCCCCACAAGGCCAGATGCAGAGGGACCTGTCCGCTGACTTTCCCGGTAGGAGCCCCTGCCTGGTTTTCTGTTGGTTTCTCCACTTTGGGGCTTTTCCCCACTTCCTCACACCCTGGTTTTCCTTCCTAGGAGAGAAGAGGTTGCAGAGGGAGAAGTCTGAGCAGGCTCTGGATAACCTAGAAGACCTGAGGGGGCCCCTTCAGCTCCCCGTGTTGAGACAGGGCAAAAGTCCCTACAAGCGTGGCTTTGACGAGGGGGACGCGCACCCCCAGGCCAAGAAGAAGAAGATTGACCTCATTTTCAAGGACGTGCTGGAGGCGTCCCTGGAGTCTGCCAAGGCGGAAGCGCACCAGCTGGCGCTGAGCACCTCCCTGGTCATCCGGAAAGTCCCCAAGTACCAGGACGATGCCTACGGTCGCTGCGCCATGACCGTGTCCCATGGCGTGCCGAATGTCAGCCGGACACAGGCGGAAGGAGACCGCAAGATCCCCCAGGGGGCCTCCAAGGAGCCGGCCGCGTTGGAGGACGAAGAGGAAGAGCCATCGTCCTTCAAGGCTGACAGCCCCGCCGAGGCCTCCCTTGCATCCGACCCTCACGAGCTCCCCACCACCTCCTTTTGCCCTAACTGTATTCGCCTCAAGAAGAAGGTCCGGGAGCTCCAGGCCGAACTAGATATGCTTAAGTCCGGGAAGCTTCCTGAACCCCCTGTTCAGGCCCTGGAGCTCCCAGAGCTCTCGGACCCCGCAGGTAAGTTGGCGTGTGGATGAGACAGAGGCCGGAGGGAAGGGTGCCCGGCGGGCAGGGCCCTGTGAGGGCGGTGAGGAGTGCCAGGCAGGGGGCGGGCTCCGGCCCGCAGGTACCTGCCCGGGACAGGCTGCTTCTCAGCCCCAGCTGGACGCCCCATGTCACACCCTTGTATCCTCCCCATCAATAAAGGAAGTTCCACTGCAGGAGGGGTGTGTGCTTTGTTCTTGACCTGCTGCCTTTCTCTAGTGGTTCCCCTGCCGTCTCAGCCCCATGGCAACTTCTAAAGCCGATCTCCCTGTCTCCCCAGTCCCAAGCAGGGCGTCCCGTCGAGGGGGTGGGGGGGCTTCTTGAACTCAGTCCCAGAACACAGCCTCTTTCTTCTGTTCCCAAATTGCTCTTCTGCCGCACACAGTCCTGTCCCCCTTCCCCTGCCCAGAGTTCTAGAAGGATCCGGATATAGGTAGGGCGTGCGGCCACATGCCGTGGTGCTTTTCTGTTGGCTGCTCGGATCGTTAGAATTGGTCGACCACCAGGAAGGGTTTTTTTCAGAACACAGCTGCAGCTGAGTCCGGCGTTTACATAGCATTTCCTATTTTAACCTCATCCCTCAGCAGCGCAGAGCGAGGTGTCTCAGATATTCAAAGCATGCGTCTTAACCAAACTGCGTTCTGATCCTGAAATAGCCTGGGGCTATGGCAGCTGCTTTCCTGAGAGGGAAGCTGCTGAGATGCACAAGCCCCAGGTCCTCGCTGGGCGGGGGGCCGGGAGAGGGGAAGGGGGGGGTCTTGGGAACACTCGACGGGCTTTGTTCTCTCCTCAGGTCTGCCGCTCAGTTGATGGGGAAGATATTCGATCCCTTGGGTGCCCACTAGTGGAGGGTGAGAGCGGGCAGGCTGGTGGCGCAGGGCCGGCCCCCAGGGCCGACCCCCAGACAGGAGAGGTCACACGCGGGTTAACAAGAGCGCTTCTTATGAGACAGATTCTAGGGCCGGGGTCCAGAATGCGTCGTAGGAATTGGCCCGTGTGTGACCCGGCGTGCCACCTTTGGGACGGCGTTCCTGCCCATGTCGGAGGAGCCTGGGGTTTCCGCCACCGGGTCTTCAAACGTCTCCTTCCTGTTTGTCTTGCAGCCTCCGAGAGCCTGGTGTCCGGCCCCGCCGTCATGGAGGACGATGACCAGGAGGTGGACTCCGCCGACGAGTCCGTCTCCAACGACATGCTGGCCGCCGCCGACGAGCCCTCCAAGATGTCCTCGGCCGCCGGGCGCCGCATCCGGCGCTTTAAGCAGGAGTGGCTCAAGAAGTTCTGGTTCCTGCGCTACTCCCCGACCCTCAACGAGATGTGGTGCCACGTGTGCCGCCAGTACACGGTGCAGTCGTCGCGCACGTCGGCCTTCATCATCGGCTCCAAGCAGTTCAAGATCCACACCATCAAGCTGCACAGCCAGAGCAACCTGCACAAGAAGTGTCTGCAGCTGTACAAGCTGCGCATGCACCCCGAGAAGACGGAGGAGATGTGCCGCAACATGACGCTGCTTTTCAACACCGCCTACCACCTGGCCTTCGAGGGCCGGCCCTATCTGGACTTCCGGCCCCTGGCCGAGCTCCTGCGGAAGTGCGAGCTCAAGGTGGTGGACCAGTACATGAACGAAGGCGACTGCCAGGTCCTCATCCACCACATCGCCCGCGCGCTGCGGGAGGACCTGGTGGAGCGCCTCCGCCAGTCGCCCTGCCTCAGCGTCATCCTGGACGGCCAGAGCGACGACCTGCTGGCCGACACGGTGGCCGTCTACGTCCAGTACGCCAGCGGCGACGGGCCCCCGGCCACCGAGTTCCTGTCCCTGCAGGAGCTGGGCTTCTCGGGCACGGAGAGCTACCTGCAGGCCCTCGACCGGGCCTTTTCCGCGCTGGGCATCCGGCTGCAGGACGAGAAGCCGACCGTCGGCCTGGGCATAGACGGGGCCAACGTCACGGCCAGCCTGCGTGCCAGCATGTTCATGACGATCCGCAAGACGCTGCCCTGGTTGCTGTGCCTGCCCTTCATGGTGCACCGGCCGCACTTGGAGGTCCTGGACGCCATCAGCGGGAAGGAGCTCCCCTGCCTGGAGGAGCTGGAGAACAACCTGAAGCAGCTGCTGAGCTTCTACCGCTACTCGCCGCGCCTCCTGTGCGAGCTGCGGTCCACGGCCTCCACCCTGTGTGAGGAGACCGAGTTCCTGGGGGACATCCGCGCCGTGCGGTGGATCATCGGGGAGCAGAACGTCCTCAACGCGCTCATCAAAGACTACCTGGAGGTGGTGGCCCACCTCAAGGACGTCAGCAGCCAGACCCAGCGAGCGGACGCGTCGGCCATCGCGCTGGCGCTGTTGCAATTCCTCATGGACTACCAGTCCGTCAAGCTCATCTACTTTCTCCTGGACGTCATCGCCGTGCTCTCGCGCCTGGCCTACGTCTTCCAGGGCGAGTACCTCCTGGTGTCCCAGGTGGACGACAAGATCGAGGAGGCCATCCAGGAGATCAGCCGGCTGGCCGACTCCCCCGGCGAGTACCTCCAGGAGTTCGAGGAGAACTTTCGGGAGAGCTTCAACGGCGTCGCCATGAAGAACCTCAGGGTGGCCGAAGCCAAGTTTCAGTCCGTCAGGGAGAAGATCTGCCAGAAGACCCAGGTGATCCTGGCTCAGAGGTTCGACTCCCGCAGCCGGATCTTCGTGAAAGCCTGCCAGGTGTTCGACCTGGCCGCCTGGCCCCGGAGCAGTGAGGAGCTGGTGAGCTACGGCAAGGAGGACATGGTGCAGATATTCGACCACCTGGAGGCCATCCCCGCCTTCTCCCGGGACGTCTGCAGGGAGGGGCAGGACCCCCGGGGCAGTCTGCTGATGGAGTGGCGGGACCTCAAGGCTGACTACTACGCCAAGAACGGCTTCAAAGACCTGATTGGCCACGTCTGCAAGTACAAACAGAGGTTCCCACTCTTGAACAAGATCATCCAGGTCCTCAAAGTGCTCCCCACTTCCACCGCCTGCTGTGAGAAAGGCCGCAACGCGCTGCAGCGAGTTCGCAAAAACCACCGCTCCCGCCTGACCCTGGAGCAGCTCAGCGACCTGTTGACAATCGCCGTGAACGGCCCGCCCATCGCCAGCTTCGATGCCAAGCGGGCCCTGGACAGCTGGTTCGAGGAGAAGTCTGGCAACAGTTACGCGCTGTCGGCCGAGGTCCTCAGCAGGATGTCGGCACTAGAACAGAAGCCCGTGCTGCAGACCGTGGACCACGGGTCAGAGTTCTACCCGGACATCTAGGAGGCCGGCGTCCCAGAGTTCACTAAGCTGTTGAATATTTTTTTAATCTATACTCATAAGCTTTGATATATTATATAAATATATATTATATTATATATATATAAATATATATATATAAATCCACACTGAAAATTTTTAAAAACCAAGGTGACACACCCACCAGAAGCCACTGGGAGCTTTCACGGAGAAATGACGTTGGAAACGGACTCTTGTCTACAAGGTCTGGCGGCCGAAATACACTTGGCGACGGTTTTCACTCACAGAAGCCTGTGCCGGGGCCACAGCGTTCCCACCTGCCAGCCAACCCACAGCCTAAGCTAAAATGACGGGTCTCTGTCATCACCTTTAGGTGGTTTGTTTTTGTTTTATGTTTTCGTTGGGGGGTTGGGGGGTTGGGGTTGGCGTTTCTGCCCTGCCTTTTCTTTTCTCGGTTTTGACGTAGGATGGGGGTGCCTGGCCCCTTCGCCGCCACGCAGGTGCCCATCTCTGATTTGGGAGGGGTTAGGTGCGGCGTCACTTTCTCCCTCGCCCCCCTGATTTCAGCTTGAGAGGTTTTCACTCATTTCCTGTTGAGCGTTCCTTCACGGTCTTAGAAATACACGTGTCGGTCAAACTGTGACACCCAGCCTCTCCCCACCTGGTGTTGCCTCTCCCATCTCTGGGTTCCGGATTCCCTCCTTCCAGCCCCCTGGATCCTAAAGATGTTACCTGTTATACTGAAGGCAAAACTGCCTTACAACCAAGCTTGAAATCCTGGGGAAGGGATGAGGTGAGTGTTTTTTTGGGGGGGGGGCGGGGAATTTGTCTGCATTCCTGTTCTCACATGCTGTGGGGTAAAATAATATAATTCCATTCAGATCCAGGACTTTGGGGGAAATGAAGAGCCAAGAAGTCCAGACCCTAATAGGGCAGTGATTTTTGGCTAAAAGCACGGCAAGTGGGAAGTATGTATTCAATTTACATGAATTATTTATGCTCTGTCTTTATAATCATATAACGTGTTGGGGGTATTTTTGTTGTTGTTGTTCATTTAATAATCAAATGCCTGCTACCGTTCGTAGCAGGAGATGTCCATGTAAATCGTGCCAAACCCTTCAGCCTGGCAGGAGGCCGTGGGGGACCGGGCACTGCATCTATGCCCGTGAATATGCCTCCTTTTTGGAACAGGGTAGAGACGTCCTAAGGGAAAGGAATACACAAGAGGTCAGACAGGACTCTCAAGGCATCAGCCTACACACGCACACACACATGCACACACACGCACGTACACACACACACACACACACACAACCACAATATAAGCTTTAGAAATAGCCACTTGCCTATTCCCTGGGGCAAGCTGTGGTTTAAGCTAAAGGAGTCTGATCGATGCTCTTTTGTTCATTTAACTACCAGTATACCTCGCAAGGGAGTTTTGTTTTTTTTTTTTAAAAACAAATGTGCGTGAGCTGTTCAAAACTTCTGTTCGTGTTTCCACATCTGATTCATGCATATTGGATATGCAGAGACCCCTGTATGGTGGACGCAGGTCATATTCGGAGGAGGAAGGAAGACGCGCGTCGTCCGTGGTCCGGTCCCCTCACTTGGCGGACGTGGGGCAGAGGGTGGTGTGCTCTGGCCACAGGCAAGGCCCCCGTGCCTCCAGCCTGCTTGGCTCAGACGTAAAACTGCGGTGGCTTCCTTCCTCCTGAGTTTATCTTCTCTCCGAGGCCCCGTGCCACTGTTGGTCATGGAAATGTCATCAACACTGACCATGTCACTCCCCTTTCCTTGTCCTGCCAGTACCTTCACCCCCCACACACGTCCCGCCCTCCACCCCTATGGTCTTGGTGCTAAGATAACTTTAGAATCATTGCTGCTAGTTGATAGCTTTCATTATATAAATATATTATATATATATATTATATATTATTTTTGAAACTTTTTGGTTTGTTTTCAACAGTGATGTAGCATGTTAAAACACACACACAAAAAAAACAAAAAAAAAAACCCTGGTTTTCTCCGATTGTCCCACTGCCAGGCCTCATATGCTGCCTTGTTCAACAAATCAATGCACCCCTGCCTGGTGACATTCACCCCTCCCCCCCCTCCCCCGCCACTCCTTCCCAGTCCCGCGAATGCCCACCCTACTCTGAACAAGGAGAGAGCAGGGGTTAGCAAGGAAACACCAAAGCTCTTGCTGGGGCTTCGGACTTCCCAGCCTCGGACCACGTCCCTCCTTTAAACTGATGTGCCCCCCCCCCACTCCTCACTCCTCCCATCCGGGTCAGTAATTGTGGTCAAGTGGGGTGCTCTTGCAAAGCACATGGGTCCACCCTCCCCTCCCCGGCATCCTCTCCTCCGCACACAAAAGCTCTGGGAGCTCCCTTGGACCATCACACAGACTAAGTAAGATGGGTTGGAGGCAGAGAAGGCCGGCCAGGGGAGCCTCTGTGGGGGGCCGGGAAAGTAGGCTGGGACCCTTTCTTCTAGCCACCAGCTGCCTTACACCTTCTGCTTCCCCTTTCCACTCCTCCCCTCCCACCACATTGGGAGCCGCCCCTCTGGGCCGCTCATTTGAAAACCAGGAAGCAAGGATCACTGCTGTCTGCCTGAGTGCTAGTCAGGGCTGTGACTGTTTCAAACGGTCATGGCCAAAATCAGCCCAAATTTTTATCCAGACAGGGGGGAAAAGACCCTCTGGGCCAATGCCAGCATCTACTGTGTGTCTCCCGAGAGCTGGGAGCTGATGACATGCCTCTGGGCTAGGAGCGTGAGCGGGTCACTCGAGGGGCTGTTGGGGGGGGTGTGGTATCTCCTGACGAGCCTGGGGCAGGTTGAGCTCTCCTGGGTGGGAAGGGTTCTCGATGTTCAGCAAGGCGCTCTCAAACTTTGGGTGCTCATGACTTGTGTTGAATCCAGCGAGGCCTGGGTTATATAGGCACTCTGAAGGCCACTTTACCTTGGGACAGGAAGTAACCAGGGAACAATGTGGGTGATGCACCACTGCAATTTACACAGGGTCTTTTTTCAACCTGGGTGCTCCCAGGGGGCTCCGCACTTCCAGCCTGTGAATGCTGCATGTGATTTCTAACACAGGAGTTTCCACTCTTCCTTCCACCTCCTTGTGAAAGACTTCTTGGGCTCAGGGGACCCACAGGGTCTCACCCAGAGAACCACGTGCTTAGCTAGCCCAATCTCCCTTTGATGGGTACAAAGAGCTGTGGCTGGGCAGTCCTTGCATCCCAGATGTGGTCACTTCAGATGAGAGTGAGCCCTTTAGCTCAGCCGCTGGCTTGGAATGCACGTTTGTCTCCGGGGTCAAGACTTGTCCTAATTGGGCCGGTGAGTGACTTTCTTTGGCTCACAGAGGAGGGTGGGAAGGGAGTTCAGGTTCATGGCCGTGTGTGCCCAGTAGATACATTGCAGGGCCTGGGAGCCACGAGCCTTTGGATTAAGACGGTTCTCGCCTCTCCTCGATGGAGGAAAAAGACGCCCCTTGCCATCCAGTATCTGTGGACCCCGAGAAGAGCCCAGCCCTGTCCCCAAGTCTTGCCACATCGGAACCCCCACGTTTTGCCTGCCTGGTCGGATAGGAGAGTCCGCATCCAAAACACCAGGGTTTTGATTTTGATTTTGATTTTTTTCCATGACTGCCTACGACATCCTGTGGTGTGGGGCAGCCCCAATATCTCCTGATCTTCACTTGGGAATGAGGGCAGGCTTGAGCTCCGGGGTTTTCTGCATGGCCAGCTTAGGTGCTGGGCCCTGAACCTAGGGCACTGGGGGTCTCACTGCTACCTGTTTCCGTGTTGAGTTGTCTTGCTGAGCCCCCTCTCCTTGACTCGCTTATGTCAGCCGTATCATTTGGAGGAAGGACCTTGTAATTGTTTAGGGTAATGTTTAAATATCTTCCGTTTGTTTGGACTTGATACCGAAAAGCAGGAAACAGGGAAAAGCATGTAGAATACTGAAACTGATCGCAAGCGAGACAGGAATGGACTAGAGGCTTGGCCCAGCTGGGCTGTGGGGCCGCTGTTCACCTGAGCCGCGTGGGGTCCAGGAGGTGGCCTGGGGTTGAAGTAGAACTTCTTTTCTAGATTCTTCCCCCTGCGTTTTCCCTTCCATCCCCTCTCGGAAGAGGAATTCTGGATCTGGTCTTGGCCTGTGGTCTGGGTTGATCTCCAGCCAGAATCTGTGCTTTTTCTAGGTCCTATGCCCAGTTTGTGAAGAGGGTTCTGGTGACACCGAACCTGTGCCCCCTTCAATGGCTACCCTAGCCAGGTCAGCCCAGGACAGCCAAAGCAGGGAGGCCAGGCCTCCTTAGGTGCAAAAGGTGCATCTGGACAGCAGGTGACCTTGAGGTGGTCTCCTTCCAGACACCAGCCTCGTGGGAGTGGCCCTGGGTTTCTGTGCTGGGTCAGGAGTCCTGGCCGGGTTTCCTCCTGGCATCTTGAGGAAGGAAGATTTCCTCCCTAAACACGCGGGGCCCTTCTGCTCCGAGGGAGACGCCTCTCCTGTTCTCTGCTCACTGGGTCCTTTCGCTGAATGGGCGGAGCTGCAATGTTTTAAGGAGCCTTTGAGGTGATCCTTGTGTGTTAGTCCGAGGGAGAAAATGTGCCCTTTGGGGAGGAAAATGGTACAGCCCTCCTCTTCCATCTGGCTTTCCCTTCTCCCTCCCCTCCTCTGCCCGCCCCACCCCATCCCTTCAAGTGGTGTTGCCCTGGAAATACCTATGCAATCCAGTCTCCCTAGGAGAGTGTATGGCAGCAGGGGGTATGTGCAGTGTATCATACAGATGCTACAGCATATATATTGTATATATGGACATATGCAGTACGTATACACACAGAGTAAGAGATTAAATCACGTCTATATATCTATAAATAATATCCTATATATTTATACATTTCTATGTTTTAAATAGATATAAAAATAGAGTCTATAGAGAGCTGGGAGAGCAACGGGAAAGCCTGCCGCCGTGCAAAGAGGGAGGAGCAGAGCCTATGCGGAGGGAGAGGCGGAAGCGGGGGCGTGTGCCGGGGTGGGGCCTCCTGCCCACCTTGCGGGAGAGGAGAGGGTCCCGGCCTCCGCCCTCCCCCTTCGCCTCTCCGTGCACTTTCTCCCGTTTACTGCAGGCTTGGGCTGAGGTGGAAGGAGACACCCTCTGAGCTCCAGCCGAAGTGCCCCCCACGTCCCCCCTCGCCCCTGCAATCTGACGCATAGGTGGTCACTGCTGCTTGGCCCTGGGGCGTGGGCTCTGGGCCCTGGTGGAGGGGCCGCTGCACAGTTTCCCCAACTAACCCCTCCTCCCACCACCGAAAGGAGCAGCGCTGGTGGCAATAGGAAAGGTGCACATTGGACCCAGAGGGGCCCAGGGAGGACGCCGCCTTTACCCCCTTAGGTGCTTCTGCTGACCCCTAGAGGCCAAGCCTCTGAAGTACCGGGGCGCTGCAGGGGTGAAGCAGGCGGCGTGAACAGCGCCAGCCAGTGCTTCCCACTAAGCTCTCTGGCCAGGGCAGAGGCTGCCCTAGAAGGGTGGGAGAGACATACAGCGCCCCTCCCCCCCCCGCCCCCTCAGAACTTCAGCGAACACTCAAGTTCAGAAGCAGGGCTTTGGCTCAGCCCGCTTTGCACAGCTGCGGTCGCTGGCTGTACTCAGGACAACGCTCTCCCCTCTCCCGCGTGGAGGCCCGTGACCCCTCAGCCCACCGCCACCGTACCAGGCAGGTTTAGTTCACGTACACTGTTCTGATTCTGTGACTCGAGGCAGCGGCTGAGCCGGATGCCCCAAGCTTATCTGCTTCCACTGGGGAGGACGCCTTCCCGGGCCTCTACCCCTCCTCCGGCCCCAGCCTGGGAGGGTGCGTCCGGGGGGCCGGGCAGCCACGGGTGCAGCCGGCAGTGCGACGGAGGGCTTGGGCGGCCCTGACCAAATCAGGAGCCCGGTGGCTTCCAGGTTTCTCTCTACAGTTTCTTCTCCCTGGAGGTAGGGGAGGAGGGGCTGATGGGGCTGCAGGTGACAGGAGACAGCCAGCGGCTGGACCCTTCACTCCGGGCCAGCCTGGGCCTTTCGACTCTCCAAAGGCACTTACCTCTGTCCCCAAGCCTCCTCCCACCCCACATCCTCCTCTTCCCTGCCATCCACCAACGTACCTCAGTCTCCAGCAGACCCACCCCTATGCCTATGGTCCAGGGCGCGTCTGTTCCGCCAATGCCCACTTCTCCCCTCCACGTTTGCCCGGGTCTCCCTGAGCCACAGCTGGCCGCCCACTGGGTCTCGGAATCCAGTGCCTCCGGAAAGATCAGGCCGGCCCGAGCCTTCCCGCCAGGTGACGGCTCAGACCTGTGGCCAGGGGTGGGCATCCCCGGGTAGCAATCCACGATGCACTGTACCTCAGAGAGAGAGCATACCATGGGCCTCACGGGCACTGTGCCCTCCGTCCGGGCGAGGACAGCCGGTTACAGTAAATACTGCTGGGAAGAAGACAAGGGCCAGGCCACCCTCCGGCGCCCCTCGTCTTCACTTTCGTCTCTCGGGAAGAGCCAGCAGTCAGATTTGTTCTTTTCCAGCCCTGTCTCTCTCCTTCTCTCCACCCCCACGCTGCTGAACCGATTCATTTCAATCACAAAGGAAAAATAAAAGTGGGGGGGGGATACCTAGGAGTCTATTATCACATACATATTAATATGTTAATACTTTCTTTCTTAAAAAAAACCAACCTCTTGACGTTATTATTTTGCAGACTACGCTTTATAGTACCTGTGTGACATGACTTAGAACACTGGATACAAATAGAGCTATGTTGGTTTATCATGATATGTACGCAGAAACTTTCCTTTTGTCATATTATCCTTATAATGTAAGAAGATTGTTAATAAAAGCATTTAAATTTACTCACCAAGGTCGAATCTCTGCCTCTTTGCCTCCATCCCAGGCCTGGGCTCTGGTCGCTCCAGAATGGGTCCCTGTCTCAAAGGCTCCAATGTCCGGAGAGGAGCCTGCCTGCTGCCAGGTCGGAAGGTTCTAGAAGAGACCTCTAAGCCCCTTCCTGCCTCTCTCGCTCCCCCACCCCACCCCAGGCAAGTCCATTTCCAGCAGGTGACCTACATGCCTCACCCACCTATCTGGCCAAAAGGAGGTGTAACAAACCATTTAAAATAAACCTGCCTGCCCCCACATGCATGTATCTCCCGGAGGCTCTTGGAGGAAACACACACGGAGCGGTTACAGACAGACTGCTGTTCAGATGCTCCCTCCAGCTGCCTTGCACGGTTTTCCACCTGCAGACTTGGTCCCTGGGATGGGGTGGGGGTGGGGGGGGTCTTTCCCCACTGGGCTACTAATGGCACTGGCACGGGGGCAGGTGATAAGCAAAACTTTGCTCAAATTGTTTTAGAAAGAAGATGGGCATACATTCAATAAAGACATAGATACGTGTTTTTATATCTTCTCAGGATACTAAGCTCTCCCTGCTCTCGGCTTCTGCTCCCCTTCGTCTGGCTTCCTTTCAGGGGCCATCCTTCTCCCCTTCTCTTAACCTCTGCCTTCCTAGTGCCTGCCATCTTGCTCCTGGCCTGTGACCCTCCCAGGACCACCCCCACCCCAGCTGGTCACTCAGAGGCTTCCTGTTGGGAAAGCCACCCCACAGTGCCAGTGGAATGTTCTGATTCTCTTCTTTTCCCAGAAGAGGGGGGATGGGAAAGGAAGGCGCAAAGGGCCATAGCTGTCCATGTCCATTCAGCCCAGGTGAACCAGCGTCGGCCCTCACTCCGTTGCTGGCCATCTGGATTTGCCATACATTGGCAGTCGTGGCTGGAACCTACGATGAGTTCATCACTGGGAAGCAAGGAATAGAAAGATCCTCCATTGGCACTTGGCCACGAGGTTGGTCTCCCCCGAGCTGGGCTTGGAGGATGTGGTAAGATGATGAAGTCTAGCCCATTCCCTTCCTTACCCCTTCTCCCCCAGATGCTCCCTAACTTCCCTCTACAAGAATCAAAGGACAAGTTGAGTTCACCTCAGAGAGATGACTCATAACACTGGCTAGTTGCCTGAAGACCCAAGGGGCTGCTCTGTGACAATGTCTACCGTGATCTTTTGAAAACACCAGTCTAGTCATGGCATCCTCTCTGCTTAAAACTCTCCAGTGGTTTCCCATTGCCCTTGAAGTCCAATCCAGGTCCTGAGCATGATCATCGCCCCGCACTGTCTATCCCCTGCCTCCCTCCTGACGTCAGCTTGTGAGCTCCTCTGCCCGGGGTCTCCAGCCACACCGCCCTTCTCTGTTCCTGGAGCTCACCAAGCTCGGGTCCCATTACCCCCGGTCCTCTGCCCGGGGCGGTTTCCCCCAGGGTGGTTGTGTGGCTGAGCTCATCTTGTCTTTTAAGTTCAGCTAAAATGCCACCTTCTCAGAGAGGTCCTCTCTCAAAATGCTTGTCTTTGTTTGCCACTGTGTGTGTGTGTGTGTGTGTGTGTGTGTGAGAGAGAGAGAGAGAGACAGAGACAGAGACAGAGAGACAGAGAGACAGAGAGACAGAGATTGTTCTATGTCTGGTCTTCCCCCTCTAGGTTGTAAAGCCCACAAGAAAAAGCGGAGACTTTCTAAGATCACTGTGTGCCCTTCCTGTCCCATAGTAGGCATTTAATCAGTGTTTATTGCAATGACTTTAAGCAACACCTGATAAAAGTATAATTCCATGAATACTGTACTGGTCACAGGGGAAGTCCTGGATTCTTCCACTTCATCTGTCTCTGTATTAGTTTCTCCATTTGATCAGGATGACCCTGCACCTGACGCCTGGCTACATCTGGCCTTGGCCCAACCTCTTCTCTATACAAAGCTGGAGGTAGCCCCTGAGGCGTCTACTTGAGGGATCCTCCACTCCAACTTGCTCTTGTCCCTTGAATAATGGTGTCTTCCAATTCAGGCAGGGGTGCCCTCTTTCCCCGAGCAAAGAGAACTTCCCAGCTCCTTCCACCTTGGTAATTCTCAGTCCATGGTTCCAGGTAGCATTTTAAAGCCACTGTGTGCATATTTAGGTTACCTCTCCAATAAAGACGCTTGGCTGCTGGCTGTATGTCGGAGTTTGGACTTTTGGGTTAGAGGACACCACATTCAGTCCCTCCTCTGCCTCTTATAAGCTGTGAGACCTTAGGTAGGTCACTTATCTGAGTCTGCGTCTTCAGCACTTAGCACAGAGCAGTGGTCTACTACATGCTGACTGTTTATCGTCATTATCGTGATATATTGTTACCTCTTAGATCAGGATGTCATAGGTGGTAGGAAGTTGTGTGGTTCCCCACTGCCATCATCCTTCACCCAGAATTCCTGGGGCTACAGGGGTCGCCTGCGACTCTTAATACAGAGTCGCCTATACTTCCACTGACAGCTAACGTGGTCTCCTCTGCCTAAATGGGGGTCACCTCTTCCTTCTCAGTCTGGAGAGCCTCAGGGAAGATTCTCCTGCTTCAAGAGCCCATCCTACCCGGCTTTCAAGGGACAAGGGGCCACGGAGAGATTCTGTTTGTTTTTGCCTGGAAAAACAAGTTTCTCTCTGCTCGCCGCCGGCTGGAGCACCTGGGTTTCTGAAGGAGGGTTCCTGCCATCACCCACTTGCCCCTGGGCTGTTCTGAAACACCGAGAAAAAGCGCTGGGTAATTGCAACGGGGACCATGCTCCAGCCTGGGCTGCTTGAGAGGAGACCACAGCCGGCTGAAGAAGAACCACCTCGGGGCCCTGAGCACATGGTGGCCACCACTAGACCGGTTTCCCTGACAACGCCTGGCTTCCGGCCCCAAGACTGACTTCCTCCCACCTCCTCCCAGGTACGTGTCTGCCTCCCTCTCCGGCTTGGGGAAGATTCTGAGGTTCCTGCCAGGAACCATCTGTGCCGGCTCACCTGCAGGAAGGGAAAGAGGGGAGAACGGGGCCAGTCTTTCGACGCGCGCAATGAGAAAATGCCCAACCCCCTCAATCTATCCATAGCCCATCCTGCGGCTCCAGCCTTGCCAGGTGTCTGCCCTGGAAGGGGGACAGAACAGATGCTAGGGCTCTGAGCTTCTGGAATGGTGGTGCTTCCGGCTGGCTATAAAAAAAAATAGAAAGTCTTGGGTGGAAAATTACCACCAGCTGCATTAGCAGTTAAGCACAGGAGAGGAGGCTGACTCTGAGCCTCAGGTGACATCGTATGTTGTCTCAAGGAGTGGGTGGCTGTCAGGAGGGACAGTCAGAAGATGCCCGGCAAGGGGCAGAAAGGGCAGCTACACAGGGACATGGGCTTGGCTCGTTTTAGGTATGAGATGGGAGACCACAGATGTGTGTGAAAAGGATATTGTTGCCAGTCCGGATCACAGAATCATAAAACCTTAAAATGAGTGATCGTTTGGTCCGAATTCATTTTACAGATGGGGACACTGAGGGCCGAAGGTGAGTGACTTGCCCATGGCCACAAAGTGACAGGGCCATGCTGTGTTGCCGGTTCTTAGCTCCTAAATGCAGGACCCTAGCCTTGAGTGCTTCTGCAGGGACAGAGCCTCCTTTTTAAGGCAGTTCCGTGGAAAGCCCTGTATAAGGTGATTAACTCTTCTTCCCTCTTCCAGACTCTCAAATATTCATTTTGGGCTCTAGTGGGCCATATGCATAGTTACCTGGGGAGCAGTCTCTATTTGGCTCTGTGAGATAGGACCTACTTCTACTCCACTATGAAAATAAAAATCCTGGTTGTTATTAAAATATAATAAATATGTGTATAATGTAACATAGGGAATTATATGTGCAGGTTTGGAAAGCAGGGACATCTCCTGGCTTTCTTCATGGATCATTTATCCTTTCTAAGAACTTTTTTTAAAAATTTTCTTTAATGTTTATTTAGTTTTGAGAGAGGGAGACACATAGAGTGTGAGGAGGGGAGGGGCAGAGAGAGAGGGAGACACAGAATCCGAAGCAGGCTCCAGGCTCTGAGCTGTCAGCACAGAGCCCGACACGGGGCTCAAACCCATGAACTGTGAGATCATGACCTGAGCTGAAGTCAGCCGCTTAACCAACTGAGCCATCCAGGTGCCCCCTAAGAACTTTGCTTTTAATCAGCCCAGCTGATTCTCTACTGACTGTGAAACTCAGGCCCCGCCCTCTGCCTAATGTCAGAGGCTTTTCCTCCAGAGGCCAGGGCTGCAGAGGCCACCAGCAGGCCCTATGGTGACAGGCCGCCAGGGGTCCGCTGGTCCTTGTCCACCTTCTGGAGCACAAGAGCACTACTGGCTGCTGCACTGATCTTCATGACAGGAGTGTTCCCTTTGGGGATGTTAGAGAGAGAAGTCTCTAGTTTCTACCTGATTTTTTTCTTCTCAAGATTGAAGTCAGAGTCCCAGAGGCCATGCCCAATGCTTGTACTGCCGCTTGTATGCAGCCCCGTTGACCCAGTGCCCAAGCAAGGCTATCAAGGCGCATGCGCATGCACACACGCACGCACACACATAGACACAGAGAGCACTTTATGGTTCAGCAAGTCTACTCACTCCTAGGCACATACCATAGAGAAATGTATATCTGTGAACAAGGGGACATGCACCAGAATGTCCACAGCAATCTTGCAATAGGGAAAAAAAAAAAAAAGGAAACATCTAAATGCACGTCAATAAGAGAATGGGATTGTGGCATCTCCATATGATGGAATATTATACAGCAGCAAATGAATGAATAAATGAATGAATGAATGAATGAGTGAATGAATGAATTAGAGCTCATATGTCTGCGTGGATCAAGCTCAAAATTTTAACATCGTGAGGCAGCCCCTGGATGGCTCAGTTGGTTAAGCATCCGTCTATTGATTTTGGCCCAGTTCATGATCTTGCAGTTCATGAGCTTGAGCCCCACATCTGGCTCTGCATGATTGCGTGGAACCTGCTTGGGAGTCTCTTTCTCTCTCCCTTTCTCTCTGCCCCTCCCCTCCTCATTCTCTCTCTCTCTCTCTCAAAATACATTAAGAAAAAAAGCTTAAAAAATGTTAATGTGGAGCAATAGTGAGATGCAATTTAAATAAAGTTTAAAACACAAAAATACTCTTACACTGCTCAGGGTTTACACATACATGTAGGGAAGGGATGAGGAAGTGCCCAGAGGGAGACACATGGCGGTCCCCTGAGTGAAGGACCTGAGAGGACTTTGACTTCATTTGTCAAGTGTTATAAAACTCGGCGCATGAGTTTTTACCAAATTACTTTTTGCGCATTTTATATGTCTAAAATCTTAAGTGAAAAGAAAAAAACCAAAACACCAGGCACCTGACCTCATTGGAAATTATTTATTCACCACTGAAAGGTTGGTGCTCCCAAAGTTGACACCAGACATAGAACTACAGGTCTCATGCGACTTTTTGTGCTTCCGTTCATGACGGCAAAACAGACACACACTTAGCACTGACAACAGGAAACACGGGCGGCAGAAACAAATCACAAAGACGGAGTCTGTGTCTCTTGGGGTCCTCGCCTTGATCTGGTTTAGGCTCTGACTATCTCCCCGCAGGACTTCTTTACATCCCAAAGGAACTGTCCCTGGAGAGCCCATCTTCCACCCTTACCCTCTCTACATCGGCTCATTTGGAGCGCTGTGTCACTCAGCCCACACCAAGAGTCATATCTCAAATTGAAATGGACAGACATGCGCAAGGTCTTGGTCAGCAGGTACCCAGCAAATGCACACTGATTTGATGTAAGAAGTGAAGTCACAGATTAACGAGGGTGGACTCTCATTGCCATCCAGGTAGGTCACCTTGGGGGCCATAGGCCAGTCTGCGATGGGTTCTCACCTTATTTTCATCTTGCTCCATGCCCTTCTTAGAAAACGCTCCCTGGTCAAGTACAACGTGTTCCTTTCAGAAATGATCAGCTGAATTCATACAGGCTCAATTACTCTAATTTGGGAGTAGGTTGCAAATGTGTCTGGTACAAGGTACGCGGAAGAGAAGGTCACTCAAGTTTGTTGATTTGGCAGTCTGGTAATCTCTGGGCAATTTGAAATTCACCAAGATGGAGTTTCAGTGGAAAAGCACAGCAATCATACTCTCTTCTATCACTGGGTACATTTACGGAGAGCTAGGGTCTGTCATTAGGTGAATGGTAGTGCTCAGGCTGACTGCTGAGGTTTCCAGTGCTTTTAACATTGGGGACTCAAAGCAGACTGATTTTTGTGCCACTTGCAGTGTCTTTTGCTGCCAACGCCCTATTCATCTTTCTTCCATTAATTAATTCAACAGATATTTATCAGGGGCCCATGAACTAGCTTCATTCTAGGTTCTTGGAACAGACCAGTGAGCCCAGTGGACAAACCCCCCTGCAAAACCTATCTCATTCTGTGCATGCCTGCCAGGTGAGATGATAGGTGACACTAAGATGTACCGTGGTGGCGTCTGACTCCTATTGGGGGCAACCTTTAGTTTGGATTCTGGAAAACGAAACTCTTGAGATACAAAGAAATGGATGCCCCGTGATGGAATGACCATAGGCAGACTTGATATTTCTGGCATCAGACCCTCTCTCCAGCCCACCTCAAACATCCTGTAGTGTGACTGTGAGGCAGGTGCATAGATTTATGAGGAAGTAGAACCTGGTTTCCTGATTTTAAGTCTAGAATTCAGAATTTTTTACATTGGAGTAGCGGATGTTGCCAAGAAGAAAATCCTGGTCAGCTCACATAGGAAATGTTTTGTTTTCTTGTGGCTACGCCAATCAAGCCAGGCAGACCGGAGTGTGAGGGGAGCCTCAGTAACATGTCATAGGAAATCATTAGCAAATGCTTTGTCTAAAAACCAGTTGGCAGGGGTTTTAATGAGCAAGATCTCCAATTATCTGAAAGCCTTTCCAATGAAACAGGGATCCGATATTTTTTTTCTGTTTCTTCGGATGCTTTTCTACTTCCGCACAGAAAGGCAAAGTCATGACAGAAGGTGATAAAGCCCTGCTTGGACTCTCAGGGAGAGCCCTAGAATGGCCTGACTTGTTGCAGGAATGAGCATGGCCCTTACCCATCTCGCCAAGGGGTTCCTTGTGGGTCATAGGACTGGGTGACATTTGAAAGCCCAGAGTTTGGACATCAGTAGCAGAGAGCCCAAATGAAGGATCCATGGGTCTGGAAGTGCCTGGGATGCTTCTGGCATTTTCCAGTCATTGTCAGCTGCCATCTTGAAGCTAAAGATGACCTGTGTGTGGCCCGAGAGTTTGTTTTTTAGCCTATGGTGTCTGAGTGCTGTTTCATCTACCACCTCATTCAGAGACAGAGCTACCATGTCATTGGTCTTGTTTTAGAGATGGCCAACAGCAGAGCCCAGGAAGCCGGGTTCATGGGCAAAATGCCCACTCAGCAAGACTCCTCTTTTAATTGACTATGTGGACAGCTATTTGGAATAAGAAGGTAGGAATTCGAAACCTAGGCTGCTGGTTACTTACTGATTAAAGTGACAGGCCCTGAAAATTCAGGAAGGGAGGCACATTTGCAAGACTTTTTTCCTATTTCAAGTTACCTTCCTTCTCTACTTCACAGAGCCAGACATAAGAGACTAAATGAACATGTGCCCCACACCAAATTCCTTCTGGAATGCCTGGCATGCTGAGAAAGGTGGATCTGGCTCAGAGGGTCACTCTGGTCATGTTGGTGGAGGTGACGAGTGCCTTATGACCAACAGGAGATTCCGAGTACAGCTCATCAAGGAAGATCTCCCCGAGTATAACATGAACCGAGTTTGAGATAAAACGATAGAGTTTTCGAACAAAAAGCACAAAATTCAGCCCCAGAACAGTATCTGAAGAGCACAGATGAAAATATTAAGCATTAAAATAATTAAATTAAAAAATCCAGAGAGCGCCCCTTCTCCCCCCCCCCCCCCACATTTCGCACTGCCCGCTGAGATGCCCAACCCTGCAACCCACTGCCCCAAGGGACTGCAGCCCCGACAAGGACTGGGAGAATCCTGTCTGGAATGTTGTAGAAGGGATGTCTCCAAATGCAGTGCTCCAACCTCGGCATCCAATCTGCTCTGTGCTGGTTAAAACTGCAGGTGCCTAGGTTTCAGCCAGGAAGATGGATTTGGTATGTCGACGGGTGGGCCCGGGGAACCTGCTGGTGATTCTTCACACACTAAGTTCTGAGAACTGCTGGGTGCCCCCGGGGACCGGGGCGGGGCGGGAGGGGGGCGAGGGGAGGGGGGCATGATTTAATGCTTAAGGTTAAGATTTCATCCCATCCTGCTAATCCTTAATTCGCTGAGTTGACCCAGGACACTTTACTTCCTCCATCATGTTTGAAATGCTTCTCTTTAGAGAGCCACGTGCTGCGCGGACATTATTGCCCACATTAAGCTTCCTCTGCATGGGGCCGGACACTCCTCTGCCAAACCCGCACGTGGGCTGTATTCGCCAAGTGTCTCTTCAACAGAACAGATAAGCAAAACGCACTCCTCAGTGGGACCCACGTGTCCTGTGTCCACACCCTGCCCTGCCTTGCTCATGGTTTAGAAATGAGAGTGTAGGAAGAGAGGGACGGGGTCCTGGCCTTTGCAAACACATCTGTCCCCTGCATGTCAGAATGCGGATGGGGCACAAAGAAGCCATCGCGGGGATGGCGGTGGGGCTGGAGGGGTGGGACTGGAGAGGTGGGGCTGGAAGGGCGGGGCTGTGCCCGGCAGGGGAGGAGTCAGGGGTGGAGGGGCGGGGCTGTGCCTGGCAGGGGAGGAGCCAGGGCTGGAGGGGCGGGGTTGTGCCTGAAAGGGGAGGAGCCAGGGCTGGAGGGGCGGGGCTGTGCCCGGCAGGGGAGGAGCCCAGGCAGCGGCTTACAGGTGCAGCTGATGCCACATGGCGATCTGCCGCCGAGGGTTTTTGAGCATCTCCTCCCAGTGGCTGCGCTCGGAGCCCGAGGCGTGCAGGCCCAGGCTGCAGCGGCCAAGCGCACAGCTCTGCCCTTCCTCGTCCTGGCCCAGCACCTCCAGCTCCACGCTGGAGGCCTGCAGCAGGTCGTCCGGCAGCTCGAACATGATCATCTCGTTCCATACGGGGTTGATCTTGTGCTTGGCCCGTTTCGTCTGCTTCTTCTTCAGCTTCTGAGCCTGGTGCTTTAAGGTCACCTTGACAGAGACGTCTGGGGGAAAGAGAGAGGCAAAAGAGTAAGCTGGTGAGGTGTGGCGGGACCCGGGTGACACTCCCTCTCGAGGCTGGAGAGACAGGGTCTCCGGCTCAAGATGTGCACTGAGGCTCCCTCTGGGCACGGCCTGCTCTCACCGGGCCATGCACTCATTTAGCAATTATTAAATGCCCACTATGTGGACCTAGACATGGGCTACAACAAAAGTACCCATCTGCCTCCACAGAACTTAGGCCGTGGTGTGGAAAACACACACGATTAGCATAATACATGAAGGGTGGTCGTTTGGTGGCCCATGCTTGGGTCCAGCTACAGCCACCACTTGCCAAGAGCCCTTCCAAGGATCTTCATGTCTCACACCAAATCAGGGCCAGGATAACGGCTCAGCTGGATTTTAAACTCAGACCAGATGGAAAACACACACGATTAGCATAATACATGAAGGGTGGTCGTTTGGTGGCCCATGCTTGGGTCCAGCTACAGCCACCACTTGCCAAGAGCCCTTCCAAGGTTCTTCATGTCTCACACTAAATCAGGGCCAGGATAACGGCTCAGCTGGATTTTAAACTCAGACCAGAAAACCTACGCCACCCCATGTGTTCATCCCATTGGCTGTCCATGCAAGTATTCTGGTTGATTATTAAGACAGAAGGTCTCCTCCTGGTAGGTTGAGTTCCTCTCCTCTATCGTTTTATAAATATTACTCGGCGGCCCCAGCCTCATGTGGAGGGTGAGTGCAGACTGCCTTGGCCCCCACAGAATAGCGGCACAGGTCACTGGACAAGCTTCAAGGGGACCTCACGAGGCTCAGAACCCAGATGATGTTTTCATGAGTCAAGGTTCCCGAAGCTAACGTGAGAATAATCGTTACTCGGTATTTATGGCTCTAATTATCATCCCTGGGTGGCCAGTTTGTTATGTCGGCAGATAGATCTGAGAGACAAAGGGCTGTGCTGTAATGGTCCTGACAGGAGTTGTAAAAAAATAAAAATAAATAAATAAAGAGTAGGAGGCAAAGAATTGTCTGGAGGGGATGAGAGAAAGCACAGAGTTCTGGCCTTGGGCTCAGGAATCTGTCGGCAAGACCAGCTCTTCTGATGTCATCTGCCCCAAATCGTTTGCTCAAAGATCATGAATGTGGTGGCGAGTCTCACTTTGTGTCCTGCTATAAATATCTCTTTATTTATACCCTGCGATGAGCAATTGGCTCCGGGGCCAGGTATCATACTGTTAACCAGAGATGCTTTCCCGCTCTGACCAGAGAGCCTGTTCGGTCCCCAGCCTCGGGGTCTGTGCTGGGGTTTCCAGAGGGAAACACGGAGGCTTCCAGAACATTCAGAGATGTTTATTTGGATATATGGGGCACAGACGCCCGAAGCTTCAGGCCGCCTCAGCCCAGGCACCCACACACCTTCTGCCAGCATCCGCACTCAGCCGGTGCGGGGTGGCAGGCTGACAAAGAACGAGAAGAGAGAAGAGCCTGGGGTGGGTGAGACGGGAGGACCTGGCCTTCCAGACACGGGCCAGTGAGGTGCGTCTAGCCGGGTGTGGGTGACGGGCTAGGGCTAAGTTTCCTCTACAGCCCAGATGCTCCAGTCTGTGGCTACTGTCCTATCCTTGGCTTTCTCTGACCCATGGGTAGGACTGGCTCCTCTCAAGGTGGATTTGGAAGGTAGGGAGCTCCAAGCAGCTCGTACCTGGGCCTGATGAAGGGATTGTCCCAGGAGCAAACGGATATGAATGTGAAGAAAGGAGTGTGTCCTCACTCACCCTTCCCCAGGAGCGCCTTGGGCTGGTTGGAGTGGAGGTTCTTGGCCTTAATGAGCACGACCAGGAGGCGGTTGGCAGCTGGGAGGTAGCTGATGGACAGAAGGACCTCTCCAGTCCCTGCAGATGGCTCCTGACACAGAAGAGAGGATACGGGAGGGGAGCGTCAGGTAGGCGTGGCTTCTGACCCATGAACTAAAAGGCTGAGGGTGGGGTCACACTGGACTTGTATCCAACGGGCACCCTAGAAGCCACTTACCCATCAGCGCTGCTTTCTTGCAGAGGGAGGAGGAATTCTAAGTAGCATGGGCCTCACTGAGAATTTTCATTTGCCGCAAAATATGATTCTCCAAGTATCATATATTCAAACCCAACATATAAGATGCATCCAAGAGATGCCAGTTAGGCTGTGTCAGGGGCAGAGGGCCAGGACCCCCTCTCACCCTTCGCCACCCACCACAAGCTCCTGGGATATCGTTATAGAACATTGGGGTTCTAGGGGACACCGCTTGAGAACCACAGCATCAAGCGGTCAGGTTCCTGCAGCAGTGGGGAGTTGAGATGCCTTACTCTGTTTGAAAAGATCATTCCTTCCAGCCCCTGGAGGCCTGAGAGTCAATAATGTGATGTACGGATGCTAAGCAAGGCCTTGCTTGGTCAACAGAATGGCCAACCATGTCAACAAAAATGCCGGGCATGCAACGTTAGGAAGGGCCTAGAGGCCATCGGCAATAACGTCGCTTTGCAGGAGGTGCTGATGCCCCCTATGAAACAGCCAGTACACCTTTCCTCCATCTGTGGCTCTACAGAGTATCTCCACTGAAATTCCTACAAGAATCTGTTTGGGATTTCAACAAATCAGTTGAGGGATGTAAATGACCAAGAAGGAGGCAGATGCCTGCCACAGTCCAAAGGTGACGTGACAGACTCCAGCACCAGACCATTGAGGTCTGAGCACCATTTACTGGCTGTGTGCCCTCCCGCCCATCACGTAACTCCCCCAAGCCTCTGTTTCCTCATCTGTGGAATGGGAACTGTTCGCTGTGATTATCACCATCGGAAGGACAACCACCACTTTTTGAGATTGTTAAGTGGGAATTTTGTTTTTGGATGAAGAAGAGCCAGTTTGGGCTTTGGGAGTGAGGCTGGAGGAGGCTGGCCGGCCCTCTGCCCCCTGTCACCCCTTTCCTCTGGGAACAACGTCTTTGACAATGACCACATCGATTCGACTAGCCCTCAGTAACTAGTCACATGACAGAATGATTTGGGGGCTGCCGGAACTTTGACAGTGATGTGAGTAACTACAGCTAAGACTAATTAAACACTTACTATGTGCTAAGTGTGATGATACTATCTATCTGACTGGGCTGTGATCTCCACAAAGCGGCTCCCAGGACCTGGCATACAGTTGACACACTCTACTTATTACGTGTGAGAAGTAAGGGAGATGGTTCATTTTGAGAAATGCCAAGGGAAAGCTGTGCTGTCTAGTTAACAGTAGGTTTACAACCTATTGGACATATGTACGAACCCCAGTCCCCCCACAACGGAGTCCCAAACCCTTAGACATTTCACTTCTTGGTTCTTCCCCTCTCCGTTTCTCAGGCTTATTTTCTCGGGCTTTGCAAGGGGCATGCGCCAAAGAACAAAGGGAAGAGGGACTGAAAGTCTCTGCTTCACGTCAGGGAATGTACATTTGTCCAGTCAGACCACTTCTTGCCTTACGTGAGCATAGGCACTTCCGGGTAAGGCTGTAACCTCTGGAGTACTCAGCCAATGAGGAATCAGGGGAGGGACTTCAGGCTAGGAGATAAATTGCTGTAACTGCCCACGGAGTGCTTGCCCATCAGACACCTGCTCTTGCAAGAACATTGATTAAAGCCTCCTTTCACTGTGCTCGGAGTCTCTGTATCCCTCCTTTGATTGGGTCGGTGGGCTCATTTCTCACAGTGAGAAGCAAGGGTGAGACATCCTACTGTATCTCGACAACAATCCTAGCGATACTAATTTTGTTCCTTTTTTAAGTATAAGATCTTGATGCCCCAGAGAACACGTCCCCGTCTGAGGTCATGTAGCCAAAGTAAGGAAAGTAGCAAAACTGAACCTTGAAGGGAGGTCTGGTCTGATCCCGAAGCCCAGGTCCTAAGCCAGAGCTCTCCAAACCTCTCGTTCCACAGTGAAGGAACCGGGCTCAGGGACTTGTCCTGGCACCCAGGGGGTGCCAACAGATTAGGATGGACCACAGCCTCCTGATTCAAGGCTGCTTCTTGGAGGCCCATGGGTGACCTGTGCTGTAGTCACAGGATGATCCGGCTCAAGCATCCTTCTCCGCTCAGACCAGGTAAGGGGAGCTTGGCCCCATCGGCCTGTAAAAGGCTTGTCACCTTTTTGTAGGGCGCCAAGGGCCCGAAAGAGCCCAGCCGGCTGCACCCCAGCCAGATAATTTTAGCAGCACCGGCCACCTCAACTCTGCTGCTTCAAGTACCTGCGGACAGAAATAACTCTTTCTTCACCCTCACCCGCCCCCCATCTTTCTCTTGGGCTCTCAATGAATCATCCGAGATGCCCTTGGAGTCGGTTGCTCTATGATCCCTGCTGACGCACATGCTGCTTTTTGGCTGAAAGTCTTCTGGTGAGAACTGCAGCGCAGCTGCCCATTAACCTGTTCTGGCCCTTAGAGGAGCCAAGCAGCCACCGAAGGCTCTGCCGGCCTTGCTCAGTCAGCCCACACCCTCCAGGGCCGCCCTCGCCTGCCTCGGGGCACCAGCTCCTAGGTCTGATGGCTGGCTGCCTCTGACATTGCTCACGTGTGTGGAAGCAGGCCAGGGGGCCAGGAGGATGTGGGGGTGTCCTTGCGACACAGCGGCGCCTCTGAACGCAGTGAGGATTCGAATGCGGGCACTGTGCGGGCAGGGCCTGGTCCTAGTGACGGCTGCGTCCCCAGCTCCCGGCACTGTGCCTGGCACAGGCTGGAAGCCCGGCAAGGTATTTGTGGGATGAATGAATGAGTTTTGGTCTTTCAGGGGGAAGGATAGCAGGTCTGAGCCTTTCAGAGAGACAGGCTCCGTAGGCCCTGGTGACACCAAAGTCTCCAAAGCCCTGGGGGAGCCCCTCCCCCCGCCTCCAGAGAAAGCAGGTTTACCAGCCGAATAAACCAAAGTGTGGGATCCTCCTGCTGGGGGCCCCGGCTGTGATTCCGCACAAATCCCAAACCACACGCTAATTAGAGAGTGTGCTTCGGAACAGCCTGCTTCCAGCTGAGAATGGCTACCAATTTTTATCAATTTTCTGAGCCTGGGAAAGAAAGAAAAATAAGGCAAGGAAGAGGTTATAGCACAAAGGGGAGCAGGTGGGGACCGGAAGTGTCCATCAGGAAAGGCTCTGACTGATGGAGCCTCCCTCATACGCCGACGGCCCCTTCCACGGCATGGTGGTGAGGGAACAGCATGGGACTCAGAGCCAAACCAGCCTGGCCGCGAGGTCCCGTTCGTGGTGTCCCCACTGGGTGACCCTGCATGGGTCACCCAGCCATTCTAAGCCCCAGTCTTCACGTCTGTAAATGAGTCACAGTGTCATCTTCACCTGGCTGCTCTGGAAAAGAACTGAGGTAAAGTTCTAACCACAGCAACTGATAGATAAGTACCCAAAATGAATGTCCTTTTTAGTATTTTCTTAGTCTCGCATGGGAGTTGGGAAGCATTTTCTGTAAAGCCACGTAGTAAACACTTAGGGCTTTGTAGGCTACACGGTTCCCCGAGAAGGCGCCAACCAGCTGGTTGAGACTGGTCTTCTAGAAAGTTCTCTCTAGGCTCCACTGTGGCAGGCCCTTGGATAAAGCCTTGACCTCAGGGCCTAAATAACCACACACCATCCTACAGCCCTGACGTCTCCGACCCCTCACTGCCCTAGCCAGGGAGCATCGATGGTCTGCTCTCCAAGGGACCCCCTCTCTGAACAGTGCAGCCTTTCAGCAGACCTGCCACTTACACTCTCAGCTCCCTGGATGGCAGAGGGGCGGGAGAGCCATGCCGGGGCTGGTGACAACAGAGAACACTGGGCTCCGGGGCTGCCCCCAGCCCAGTCCATCCTTCAAACCCCAGCACAAAGGCCATTCCACACCAGGCCTTATAGAACTCTCCATCAGAGTTAGGTCAGGCCTCTCTTCCATGTCTTAGGATTCAACGCATGTCCAATATCATTATCGTCCTCGTCATTGTCACCTGTCTGTTCCAATTTATCCCTCTGGCCTGTTAAGTTCTGAGTAGAAGCATTCTACACGGTGTTTGCCTCCCCAGCAATGCCTGGCACATAGTAGGGACACAGGGAATATACGTGGATTTAAATGGGGCCATTGCTGGGGCGCCTGGAGGGCTCAGGTGGTTGAGCATCCGACTCCTGATTTCAGCTCAGGTCATGATCTCATGGTCATGAGATCAAGTCCCATGTCAGGCTTCATGCTGGGTGTGGAGCCTGCTTAGGAGTCTCTCTCTCTCCCTCTGCCCCTCCTCTCTCTCTCCCTCTACCCCTCCTCCATTTGCTTTCTCTCTCTCTCTCTCTTTCAAAATATAAAATAAGATGAGATAAAAAATAAAATAATATAAAACAAAATAAAATAAAATAAAATAAACAAGGCCATTACTGTCAGCATCAGAGCCAATTCGCACATAATGTGTTTTCCATCATAGCAGGGGGTGACCTTAGGTGGCAAGCTAGAAGCAAAAGCAGACTCCAGAAATTCCATAGCCTGGGCCGTGAGTCCCTCCAGCCCTCCGCCCTGTTCACGACTCCGGGCTTCCTCGCGCATGCGCACGCGCCCACGCACAGCCCGGGGAAGGTCTGTGAAGTTCGTCCCGTGAGCGCCAGCCCGGCCCTGCCACAGTCACGCTCCACGACCAGGCTTCAGCTTTGCCGGTGCAGGGTCGCCCTACCTTAACTGACGTCTTCAGCTCACCCCACTGGGCGGCCCCCAGAGGCACAGACACGCCATCCAGGCCCAGGCGGAGCTCCCCGACCACGCTGTGGCGGGAGAAGCGGTCGCAGGTCCGCAGGGTCAGCAGCAAGGTGGCTGTGGGGAGCTCCTCCTCCGCCAGCGGGAGCACCAGGCCTTCCTCCCACGTGGTGTGCAGCTGCCGCTTCTTCAGGGCCGTCTGGGCCTCCGTGGTGCCCGTCCCGTTGGCCAAGCTGCCTTGCACATAGCAGTCACAGCCTCCGTCGTGGCCGCTGGTCACAGCTGCAGCCAAGGAGACAGCAACATGACATGGACCGCTCAAGGACAAGGGGAGAGGAGAGACGCGGGCCTGCTTTGAGCAGCCACATCCTGCTTAATGGCCATGACCTTGGTGTATGAGAGCCCAGGGCTGAGGAATCGCCTTTCAGGAAGACACTTAGACATAGGAGATCCTCGCAGTTGGCCACGTCCTTACACGCTGGTCTTCCCTGGGGAGCCGGGACATGACAGGCAGCTCCCCAGGGCCCTTCCCACCCGTGACCCTGAGGTTGCCCCAAGACCCGGGGCCCACAGACTGCTGAGGGCTTTTGTGCTCTGACACTGTAACTTTCCATTCTGTCCTTTAAGTATTTCCCAGACAGCCATTTGTGATGTGAAGCTCTTGGCCATTCTGTTGTTTTATATTCTGAACTTGGATGCTGTCAATGCTCCACAGTGTGGACGTATCCAGAAACGTGCAGCTGCGGTGCTTTTGAGAACTGGAGAAATGGTAGCTGAGCTCTCCCAGGAAGAGCAGGTGAAAAATTGAGGCCGTGTGTCCTGGCGGAACTCTCCACAGAGCTTCAGGGGAAATGGGTTTCGTCCGGGCTCTGGAGAGATCTCAGACAAGTCACCTGATGCTGCTAGGCCTCAGTGTCCTAATCTGTTAAATGGGACTATTGGGGAGCCCAAATGTAACAAAGTATATGAAAATGCTAAAAACAAAAATCTTGAAAGAAAATAAAAAGGGAAAAAGCCCCTTAAAATATAAAATTTAATACAAAAGTCCAATTTATTCTATTCACAGTTTCCAACCCCCAACAGCCATTGAATGGCCCACTGTTAGCCCCAATTTCTTTGCAAAGACTTAGCGTTGTGTGCCAATGGTGAAAGTGTTGGGGAAAAGAGACCAGGGACCCCCAGACCCCTTGGGCCAGTCCTTGGATTACAGAAATTTTGCTGACCATTCAGAACACCTCCTT
Source organism: Hyaena hyaena (assembly GCF_003009895.1). Taxonomy (NCBI): domain Eukaryota; kingdom Metazoa; phylum Chordata; class Mammalia; order Carnivora; family Hyaenidae; genus Hyaena; species Hyaena hyaena. The sequence goes on along the minus strand of NW_024080655.1, from coordinate 2,982,485 downwards.
ATCCCCTACAAAGCCCCATTCAATGTCAAAGGCACCTGTGGCAGAGACAGCCGGCCATTCACCACAAACCCATTTCCTCTCTTTGCCGAGCACCCACTAGGCCACTGTTCCCATGCTTCTTTGCATCCAGTGGCCACGTGACAGTTCCAGCCAATGGCCTTTGCACAGGAGTGATGCATGATCTGTGTGGCCATGGACTTTAAGGGATGATTGTGCTCCCTCCCTCTTCTCCCTCTCTCTCCACCTGCTAGATACAGATGACAAGGAGGCCTGAGAGGGTTACGGAGCCCCTGGTGGAAAGAACCTGGTCCTGAATCACCATTTGGAGGAAAGATGTTTGCCAACCAGGAGTCTCCACTCTGAATGTTGAGAGAGAGAGAGAGAGAGGGAGGAGACATCCCCCCACACACACACATTTCAGGGTCTGTTCTTTAGAGTGTTAATCCAGCAGTGAGTGCTCCCTCCAGCCGCAGGTGCTCCCATTCCTCCAGAAAGACAGACACACAGGAAGCCGTGAAAGTCACATACAAGTAATACCTTCCAGGTGAGTCACAAACAGTTCTGCCTTCTGCTGGTCATAGTCCAAGCGGTAGTGGAGTTTTGGGGCTTGGTTCCAACTGGCCACCTTCTCTGGGTTCCAGGCCTCTGTGACACACACGTCCTCCACCACACCTGTTGAGAGAGGCAAGGTCGTCACCGCCACCCGCACTAGGGGCCTAGGTTTTCGAGATCCTATCTTTCCCATGTGCTGCCCACGCCATGAACGTAAACCGAAAGCTCTCTGGCTGGGGGACAAGCCATGGTGGCCACATCCGGGTGACACCTGGGATCACATTTTAAGGGACCATCACAGTCCAGTGGTCAAGACATGGGCTTTGGTGTCACACATGAGCTGCCACATAAGACTTATGTGTCCTTGGACAAGTTTTGTGACTTCTTCAAACCTCAGTTTCCTCACCTTTATAATGGGAATGATAATAGCGCCACTTTCCTAAAGTTACTTGCATTAAATGAAATGATGTGGGTAAAGTATTTGGCCCAGGGCGTGGCCCATGGTGAGCTTTCAGTAAGGGAAGCGGTCACAGCCAGTGTGGTTCTTCACCCTGATTCTGACAAACCAACCCTAGCCCATCTCCAGCGCCTCCCCACCCAGAGTCTAAGCCCTGCTCCCCAGGCGTTCATGGCTGGAGATAGTGTGCAAGAACAAGTCAGGAGGAGACGCGGGGGCAAGGTCAAGGGCAGCGGATGTGACTTCAGTGCCATGTCCAATAAATGCTCGTGGAATGAATGAATGATGTATCTTTAATTCAGAAGTTCCCCCAAACCTCTAACACCGCTCACTCTGCCCCACACTCGAACGGGAGCCAAACCTCTGGAAGATTCTCATTAGTCAAACATAATATAAGAGTGAAAGGATCCAGCAGCTGTAGCTGACTCCACTTTGAGCAAATTGGAATTTAAAAAGGTTCGATGTTCAGAACGACTTTATAGAGGGCAGAAATGTAAAGGACGATTGAATTTCCAAAACGGCTCGTTACGGGGTTCCTGCACGTGGTGAAAAATTCCCCTGCCGCGTCTAAGTAAGGAACAGATGGACCCAGGGTGTGAGCACTGTGTGAGGCGAGACCAGCACGAACACAGGACCCAGGTGGCTTCCAAGGGCGCCGCAAGAATGATGAAAGCGGGGTCAGTGCCAGAAGGATCCTGTCTGGCACCCACAGCTCTCTTCTCTTGACTACCTCTGCCTTCAAATTCAAAACCAAATCAAAACCAGACCAAAGCCGGCACCACTTGGAAATGCAGGAATGGATGCTGCTTTAAGAAACGGGAGGCTGGGGGCGCCTGGGTGGCTTAGTCGGTTAAGCATCCGACTTTCGACTTTCGCTTAGGGCATGATCTTGCGGTTCGTGGGTTCGAGCCCCGCGTCAGGCTCTGTGCTGACTGCCAGCTCAGAGCCTGGAGCCTATTTCAGAGTCTGTGTCTCCCTCTCTCTCTGACCCTCCCCTGCTCATGCTGTCTCTCTCTCTCTCTCTCTTAGAAATAAATTTAAAAAAATATTTAAAAAAAAAAGAAAGAAACGGGAGGCTGAGCTCCCCGGGGGACGAGGCGGAGGGGGGGAGGGGGGGTCATCACAGGTGGGAGCAGGACACGCTGGACCCATGGGAACAGTGTGAGTGTCCGATGGACCTGGCATCCTCCTCTCCTGCATTCCCCTGCCTCCGGTCAGGATTTGCTCAAGAATCAACTCCCCCTAGCTTTCTGTGAGAGTGGTGCTTGCCTTCTGGGGTACATGAGGAACGATGACAAAGAGAAGACAAACTGATGCGTTGTGAAGTCTTCAAGGTTCCAGACTCTGACATCCCCCCTCTTCTTCCTGGTGAGCAGGGTCCAATCCTGGCTTCCCCGGAGCTTTGGGAAATCTGGGACTCCCGCAACAGAGGAGCCGTCTTGTGAGTATGATTTGGGATCACTACCCCCAAGGCTCCACAGGCAAGCTCCTCCTCATGCTCAGTTAAGTTCTCAGGTCCTCAGAGGATCTCTTTTACATCTATTTAATGGGTCTATTTTACATCTATTTAAAATGCGGGCTCACAAACCTGGGGGCTAAAAGCTGAGCAGTTGCTCTTGACACAGGCACCTTGTGAATTTGTCCTTGAAGGAATGCGGGGCTGACTGCTGTGGTTCTGGGCGGACTGGGTGGAGGGGCGCCTGTTCACTGGCCAGCGTGCACTACAGCTGGACCCAGGCCAGGAGATGCATAAAAACCGGGGCGGGGGCGGTGGGGGTGGGGGGAGAATGTCAGAACCAGGTACGCTGTCTCCCCTTGCACCTTCTTCCTCCCCAAACACAGAAATAAAACCCCAGACCACACACCAATCCATTTTCCTGGATGCATTTCTTGCCTCCTTATGAAAAAGCCCACATCCCCTTTGGGTTAGGGGCTGTGTCTGCTTCCCGTACCCCCCCCTGGGCCCCGAAAGAGGCTGCATCCTGAAGTTGATACTGATGAGAAGGAGAACAGAAACAATAATAATAACAGTGTGTTTTGATTACCTCTTTTGTGCCACCCCCTGGGCTAAGCACTTGATATGCATTATCTTTTTTTTTTTTTAAATGTTTTATTTATTTCTAGGAGAGAGAGAGAGAGACAGCGTGAGCAGGGGAGGGTCAGAGAGAGAGGGAGTCACAGACTAGAACAGGCTCCAGGCTCTGAGCTGGCAGTCAGCACAGAGCCCGACGCGGGGCTCGAACCCACAAACCGCGAGATCAGGACCTAAGCGAAAGTCGGACGCTTAACCGACTAAGCCACCCAGGCGCCCCATTGATATGCATTATCTTATTTACACTTCACAACAGCCTTACCTGGAAGATAATAGTACCATCCCATTGTATGTACCAGGAAACTGAGGCCCAGAAAGGTTAGCCACAGGAGCAGGCCACACAAGGAGCACTTAAGAGGGCAGAGCACTGACTGCACGACTCTGAAAGCCCGTGATTTGACCGTGACCCCTCCACGTGAGTTGAAAAGGATGCTCCGCTTCCCAGTCGGAAGCTGGAGGCCTCAGAGAGAAGCCATGTAGCAACAGGTCCGTAGGAAGAGAGGACCGTGAGTCCCAGGCCCTGTGCCCACGTGCTCGCCCAGTGTCAGATGCCACGGGCGCTGGCGCGGGCCAGGTCCGGCATCTGCAGAGACGCCGTCTGCCCCCCGCGCGCCGGCCACGGAAGAACGAGGGGCAGGGGGGCCCTACCGTTCTGAGGAAGGATGAACAGCTCCTCGGTGACCTGCCTCTTGACGCGGCTGTCATTCGGGGCCTGGGGGCTGGCCGGGGCGGCAGGCTCCTCCGTGGTCCTCAGAGTGTAGTCCGCATAGTTGATGACCTCTGGGGCTGTCACAGCCGGCCTGGGTCCGTAGATGTCGGGCAACTTGAGGAGGGCTCGGGGCTGGACGGGCTCCGTGGACTTTTTAACATTGAACTGCAAACACACACGACTCTGATTAGTCCACGGGAGGACCTCCTGCCTGTTTTCTGCCCACAGGAAGGAGAAGCCATGACCTGACCTTTTGCGGGAGGTGGGGGGGGGGGGGAGGCACCACCCAAGAAGCCAGCATGTCATCTCCAAACCCACCGGAGTCCACGGCATTGCGAGTGGTGGTGGCAGGGTGCGGTGACATCTGGGCCCTGTCCCTCTACCCCCTTCCTCCCCCTGCCCACTGGTCTTCTGCTGTGTCCCCTGCGGCCATCCGGGCCCATCACCTTTTCAAGGGACCTACAAACACTTGCCCAACCCGGCACTACTCACCTTTCTGACATTGCCCCAGAATCCACCCCCCCCCTTGGCAGACCTCCAACCACTGGCCTCTCTGCTTCTCAAACAGGGCTGAAGTCTTTCTGGGTCTCATTTCTGGACCCCAACCCCTCCCCCCAAGCCCTCACCTCCCCCTTCACCTGCTGTAAATTAAGTCCCTCCTCCAAGCCTGTCCCTCCCTTTCACCACATCCTGCTCTTTGCTTTATAGCTTTGAGGTCACCCCATATTGGTTTTTTCACAGATTGGCCTGTTTGTGGCCAGATCTGTGTGAGCTCCGTAAGCACAGCGATTATGTCTTATCCTGTTCCTTCTCTATCCCTGGTGCCTGCACAGTGTCTGCTCACAGGGAACATGCAATACGAACCCATGGCTAAGGCTGCTATGTTCAGTTGTATGGTTTGTGCACTGCACAAAGGAGCGCAGACGAGGGACAAGTGAGGGTTGAAATGCAGTGCATGCCCCACATGCCCAGCTGTGTGCCCCGAGGTAGGGTCTTAGTCCACCTGGAGAAAAGGGCATCTTTTTCTCTACACAAAGGCCTGCTTGCTTGTGAAGCTTCAAGTATCCAGGGCTGTGTCACACAGACGAGTGGAATTTTCTATCTTTGCCTCCACTAGGGACGGAGATCTCTTCTACCGAAGGGATTCCACTTATATACCAGGCAGCATACTGGGGAGCGGCCTAGTCCCCCAGGAGATCGGGGACGAATGGCTAGACCTGGAACTCAAAATGCTGGGTGGGTAGCCCATAAAATAGCCCTCATGTTGGGGCAGGTGCAGACCCACAATAGAGTCCCCCGAGGCTTCCTGGTAGCCTGCCTTGCTGGTCCTGCCATCCCTCCCCATGGCTGCTGGAGGGGCTGACCAGGGGTCAAGGCTGCTCTCTCCAGTGACAGGGGATGACCCAGGGGCTGGGGAGTGCCAGACAGGGGTGGCAGTGGGGGTAATGAAGTCCTGGAAGGGGTTGGCACTTAGAAGTTCACTTGGTTTCCAAGCGTGTGTTTATAGTGTTTGCACTCTCTACATGTCGCTATCCCCGGATAAATCCCGGACACTCTGCCCTCCCTGACACTCTGCCTCCGACCATCCCCGGTGGGAGGCTGGACCTTGGTGACAGGATATCCTTAATTATCCGCATCGACCACACAAGAGATGAGGAGGGCACCAGGGCTCAAAGGGGCTACATCACCTCTTTCTTCCCAACTCCCTAAAGGGCTTCCAGGGGATAAAGCACTTCCTTTCTCTCTCGGAAACACTGCCCAGCAAACTCAGTACCGCCAAGCAAAGGCACCTCTGTCCCGGTCCCCGCTGAGTGTGCCCGGCTCGTTCGGGCTGGAAAAGCACTTCTGACTTACATGGAACATAGCCGTCCAGGAGCAGACAGCGGGGCGGCGGCAGATTTCCGCCCAGGTCGCCCGTGTCCAAAGCCCCGGCAGCTGTGACTCACGACCTCCCTCCTGCCTTCCAGCCTTTGCCTGGCACGTCACCCACTCATCAGAAACGTCCATCACCGTTACACACGGTGATGAGTCCCCTGCAGAGGCACCCTGCAGGATCAGGTCCCCTTGGCACGCTCACACCTCGACGGTGTCCCCAGGGCATCAAGGGACCTGGTTTCTAGTACCGACCCTGCAGCCGGAGCTGGGTCACTGTTGGCAGGTCATTTCACCTCTCTGAGATGTCGCCTCGAGTGACATGTGATTTCAAGGCTTGCTGTGCCCTGCATTCAGAGCTCCAGAGAGGCGGGAGCCACTGCGCATTATCTGCAGTACAAGAGAGCTGGGAAGACCATCACGTGCTGGAGAGTAAACAGCAGGCCTATTTGGCAGTTTGGGGCCCTGCACTGCAGAAGCAGGCAGCAGGTGGTCTGTGTAAATAGCCTTGGGGGAGGGGGAGGGTGCCTGCAAAAGGCCAGCAGGAGTCTGGGAGGGCAGGACCCAGACCTTGAAGGAGGGGCACAGTAGCAAGTGGGGGCAGCGAGTTGGGGGAGGAAGCCTGTGCTCCTGACTTGAGGAGCCCAGGGCCCCAAAGGACACGCACAGAGCAATGACACATCTCCACGGCTTTTAATCCTCCACAAAGTGGTGCCCGTCTCCCAGATTTCATCCGAGTCTGAGTTACATTCACTTTGCTATTGAGACGCCTGGGTGGCTCAGTGGGTTAGGTGTCCGACGTGATTCTGGCTCAGGTCTTGATCTCATGGCTCATGAGATCGAGCCCCATGTTGGGCTCTGCGCTGACAGCACAGAGCCTTCTTGGCATTCTCTTTCTCTCTCTCTCTCTCTCTCTCTCTCTCTTGATCTCTGCCCCTCCCCTGCTCACGCGCATGCGTGCACACACAAATCTTCCTCCTCTCTGTCAAAATAAATAATGTTTAGAATTATGTTTATTATATTATACAAGAAATCATAAGCTTGAGCAAGTTCAAGGTCATAAAACTGACAAGCGATATATAATTGAGCCTCCAGACATTTTGACTCCAAATTTGTGTTATTTCCACTGCCTTGCAGCTGCTGCTTCTCAAAAACCAAGTCTCTGTTGGTCTAGGACGCAGGATGCGAGGTGGCAAAGGCGGTGTCTGCGCTTCGGGCTCTAGGCTTATTAGCGCAAAGGCACTCGGTTTGCCACTGGCCACTGGCCACTGGCCACTCAGACTATCTGTCATTTCTGGGCCCAGAACTGAGGGTGTTTGGCTGGTTTGGGGAGCACTTTCGTGGTTTTATATCTGCTTTCATCCCAATTCAATCACTTCAGACAAGGGCTGTGTTGATTCATTTCCAGCTTGGCAAAATTTGGCTGGTTCTACATTAAAAAAAATTTTTTTTAAATGTTTATTTGAGAGAGAAAGAGAGAGAGAGGCGGAGCGTGCATGGGGGAGGGGGAGAGGGAGAGGGAGACACAGAATCTGAAGCAGGCTCCAGGCTCCGAGCTGTCAGCACAGAGCCCGACACAGGACTCGAACTCACAAACCACAAGATCATGACCGAAGCTGAAGTCAGCCGCTTAACATACTGAGCCACCCAGGCGCCCCTGGTTCTACATTTTTAATGGAAAAAGAATGATGGGGCTCAGTTATGACTGAGGCTCACTTTGTGTTGCTTCTAGTCCCTACAGAGCCTGGATCAGTGCTCCTTCCTACTTGGTGGCTCTGAATTTGTGAGCCCCTGATAAGCTCAAGAGCCTGTGACAAGAGCTAAGATGCATCCCCAGAGCACAAAGTTGGGATTTTCTTTCTCAATATCCATTCCCTCTCCATTCTGCATTTTCTCCAGATCTCCGGGCTTCCTGGGTCCCTCCCGGGCCCCAGCTCTGGGATGAGGCAGGAAGACCTGTTTAGTCTGATCCCATCAGATCTTGGTACTATTTCCAGCAGGGGGGTGGGCCCCTGTCCCGGAAAGCGAACCCAGACAGACAGAATGGAAAGACTTGCATTTCACCGAAGTAGGAGAGACCCTCTCTCCTGCTGGACAGGAAGCCTGTGGGCCCCCCTCCCCCCCCCGCAAGCTGGTGACCACAAGGTGAGCCAGTCTTGGGACAAAGTTGACATGGTGGACAGCAGGGTGGAGAGAACGAAGGAAGCTGCCTGTCTGGTGACAGTGTCATTAAGCCACCGAGTCAACCAAGCCCGGTGCCCCATCTTGGCACTTTGATCGCACGAGCAATACTGTCCTGAGAGTGATTTGTCGCCCTTAACTGGGCCGGGCGCACAGTCTGATGACTGCTACGCTAGTCCCTTCAAGTAGTAAAAGCAGTGGCTGCTTCCCTATCTCGTTCTCTTGTACAGCCTTATTTATTGCATTTCAAAACCCTGGTTCCCCCACATCTTTCAAACGCACCTATGCTTCCACTTAAATGGGCAGAACTGCAGCGCCCGAGAAGCAGAAAAGCGGTCTGGGAGGGAGGGAGGGGGGCTGGGCAAGAATGAGTGGGGCACAAGCCAGTGTGCCGGGAGGAGGGGGGCCCCCCGGGGAGCTGACCACTGGAGAAGGGCCTGCGCTCCAGACGACACCGGGGTGTGCGAGGGGCCGGATTGGAAGTGGGAGCCATCTCTCCAAATGTCCCTTGAACCCAGTGGAAAGGGCCTGGACATGTTGATGCAGAAGGAGCCAGGGAAGGTACCCAGTGGGGCAGACCTTCAACAATTAAGGCCCGCCCACCTGTGCTGCATGGCAGGTACAGAGAGAGGACGCCCCTCTGCTTCGTCTCTGCCTTAACTGTCCTGGGAGCCTCAGGCCACTGGCTGCTGCCGCACGTGTGGACCCTGACCACCTTCACGTGGCACAGCCACCTGCCCCGGGGCTTCTCGTGGCTGCTAAGGTGCATGTGACATCCAGCGACACTGTGGCTCTGCCCAAGGACAACCCAGATATGCCAGGACTTCACAGTCCATGGGACTGGGGGCAGGGGAGGAGGCCGGGGGGCTTGACCACTGCAAGCTAGAAGCCAGACCTGAAGTTTCCTTTCCTCCTTCCCACCTTTTCCCAAAGTATCTCCAGTCACCTCTTGGAAGATGACACCTCCAGCAATTGTCATTGGCGCCAGGTGGTGGCCAGCTCCGTAACTCCTCTGTGTGTACCCCCCTCCCCTCCCCGCTGCATCTGACATTGCACTTCCCGCCCCAGAGCAGCTCAGAGGTCTCAGGGTGGGCAAGGCTTTCCACAATCCGGGCAAAGAAAGACAGATGGCACCGGGAGGAGGGGTGGGAGATGAAGGGGCAAACCTTCATTTAACGAACAAATATTTATTGAGCCCTCCCGCAGGCCAGGTCCTAGGCTAAGTGTTCGAAACACAGCAGTGAACAAGACAGATGCTGTCCTTCCCTTATGGGGCTTGTGTTGGAAAAGGAGAAATTAATTACGCAGTTAATGATCCGTAAACAGACGCTTAACCTCACCAGAGACCTTAGGTGACCCCTAAGAATGTCACAAACATGATTAATTTTTTTCACCTAAAGACTGCTTATTAAATTGGGCTCTCGGGCTAGGGCACCCAGGAAGTTATGGGTGAGCAAGGCAGACCTGGCTGGAAAGTGGGACAGGTGGCTTATTTCCCTTACACTTGACCTTTAAAAAGCAGAGGGCAGAGGAGAGAGATGCAAACACAGAGGATTTGGATGTTATCAGACACAGGCCACTGCAGCTAAGCTCAGCGAAGTCCCCCTTGGAGGGGAGCTGGGCTTTGGAGCAAGGGGCCTGACAGCTTCAATCTCTCCGGACTCGTACTGGTAACTACGCGCACTAACTCGTGTACAAGAGTTTGAGACGTAGCCTGGTGGTCGGCCGTTCAAGCTTCAGAGCAAGACAGAGTGGTTGCACTTTAGGTTCCGCCAATTCCTTGCTGTGTGACCTTGGCCCTGGTTAATTAACCTCTCTGTGCCCCAGTTTCTCCATTTATAAAACGCAGATGCTAACAACACCTGTTTTTGGGCTTGGACTGAGGACTAGCTCTTATTGCAAGCTCTTGTCACAAAAGGCTGGCATAACAAACCCTGAGCAAATGCTGGAAATGCTTGTTGGAAGCTAGGGGTCTAGAGCACTTCTATGCAAAGCAGGGTTTGTGCCCCGGGGCCTGTCCGTGGACTCGTTAAAAGAAGAAGATACGTAGATGTTAAAACCAAACCAAACAGGTTCCTCTCCCACAGACGGTGTGAGAAGTTCCAGTGTAGATCGCGCTTCTCACCAGAGCTGCTGGGGCAGGAGGCTCTACAATGGCCCCCGGGGGCCCCCTCACCCCCTGGCGGGCACCCTCTTGTGCAGTTCTCTTCCCCCGAGTGTGGGCTGGACCTCGTGACTTGCTCCCGATGAGAAGAATATGTGATGAGCTGTCACTTGTGAGATTAGGTTACAAAAGAAATTAGATTTCATCTTGTCTGCTCCCTCTGACAAGCAGCCTGTGATGTTGCAGCTGCCCTTGGGGCGGGGGGGGGGGGGGCGGGGGGGAGAGCAGCTCATGAGGAGCTGAATCCTGCCAATAACTTAGCAGTAGATCCTCCCCCAGTCAGGCCTCAAGATGACCATGGCCCCAGACAGCACGACCCTGAGCCGGAGGACCCAGCTATGCCAGGACCAGATTCCTGCCCTCAGGAACTGTGAGCTAGTGTTATTTTAAGCCACGAATTTTGGGGATAATTTGTTACACAGCACTATATAACTAATACATCTGTTCAGGAGAATTAAGGTATAAAAAATATAGGAACTACCACATATGCATCGGAATTAAAAAGAATGACAACATTGGGGCGCCTGGGTGGCTCAGATGGTTAAGCGCCTGACTCTTGATTTTGGCTGATGTCATGATCTCCCGTCTGTGAGATCAAGCCTGGAGTGGGGCTCTGCGCTGATAGGGTGGAGCCTGCTTGGGATTCTCTCTCTCCCTCCCCCAATCACTCACTCACACTTTCCCTTTCTCTCCCTCTCTCTCAAACTAAATAAGCATAAAAAAAAAAAAAAAAGAATGACAATCGTAAGTATCAGCAAGGGTACGACACAATAGGAATGTTCGTATGTTGCTTGGAAGAAAAAACAGTAAATCACTTTGGACACCTGGAAGTTCCCTGCAAGTTAAACTTCTGTCTACCCCACGGCTCAGCAATTGCACTGGTAGGTATTCATCCAAGGAAAATGAAAATATACATTTACACAAAGACTCGAACATGAATACTGATAGTAACTTGACTCATAGTAGTTCCACACGGGGAGTAACCCAGGTGTCTAACAGCAGGAAGATGAATAAGTAAATTGTGGCTTCTTTTCACGATGGAATACTCCTCCAAAATGAAAAGAAATGAATTATGTGTACCCTTGACAATAGAGAAAAATCACAGAAATGTACTGAGCAGAAAGAGGGAGGCACGAGGCACGAGAATAGAGGGGCGCCTGGGTGGCTCAGTCGGTTAAGCGTCCGACTTTGGCTGAGGTCATGTTCTTGTGGCTTGTGAGTTCAAGCCCCGCTTCGGGCTCTGTGCTGACAGCTAGCTCAGAGCCTGGAGCCTGTCTTCGGATTCTGTAACTCCCTCTCTCTCTGCCCCTCCCCCCCTTTCTCAAAAAGAAATAAAGATTAAAAAATATACATACTGCAGAATTCAATTGATATCTTAACTCAGGGGGCATTTGCAAAATCTGAAGACATTTTTGCTCGTTACAGCTGGCGGGTGGAGGCTGCTACTGGATAGAGGTCCGGGGTGCCGCTCTTCATCCTCCAGCGCACGAGACAGCTTCCTACAGAATTATCCAGCCCAGGTCGGCAGCAGTGCAGAGGGTGAGAAACACCAATTTGCATGTGGTTTTAGAACACGTGACAGTAATCAGCAGTGATGGAAATCAGAACATTGGTTGCTTCTGAGAGAACTGAATAGTATGATGCATGTCAGACGTGTGGGTACAGCCTATGGGATAAAATACTTGTCAAAATTGATTATGGGTACAGCCTATGGGATAAAATACTTGTCAAAATTGATTAAGCTATACACTTAGAATATGTGCATTTCACTGCATGCAAACTGTACTTCACTAATAATTTAGATAGAAAGACAGAGGTGGAAATAGAAACTCTCTCTCTCTCTCTCTCTCTCTCTCTCTCTCTCTCGCTATCTCTCTCTCCTAGTAGACATTAGATAAGTCTTCCAGAGAGAAATCGGGGTGTAGCTATAGAGACTCTCCACCAACCCAAAGGCTTGATCTCCACTGCCCGTTCCCCACAGATGCCATCCTTGCACACACCCACCACTGGCTGAAGCTTCATGGCTGATGGGCTACTTGTTACCAGCCCTGTATTAGTCAGACAAGGCTGACTGCCCTGTAACAAACAGGCCCCACGCCTAAATGGCTGAACATCATAAAAGCTGATTCCTCACGGTCTTCAAGGGTCTACTAGTTCTTCTCCAAACCTGGAGGCGCAGCCTCTGCCACCTGGTGGTCGTGCCCACCTGTGCCCTGCGCCGTTCAGATATGAGCTCACTGAGTCCCCACCATAACCTTACCAGGAAGTGCTACTAGGATCGATCCCATTTTCCAGATGAGGGTGCACTGCCAACTAGTGAACCCTGGGGGCTCTATTCAAACCCCGGCTGACTCATCCCAGAGCCCTGTGCTGAGCTGCTCTGCCCTGCTCCCGGCTCCTTTCTCCATCTCCTCTCATCTCCATCCATACTTTACTGCTCACTGGTGTTTTCCTGCCACGTACACTGATGCCCAGGCCCCTGGGTAGCCCCCAGAAATCCAGGTAGGATGGGCATAGAAATGGCCTCCTGTGCGGTGAGCTGATTCCTAGGCACAGTGTCCTTGCCTCTCGGCAAGGTCCCTTGGCTCCACACAGTTTCTGGCGATGGGTCTTCCGCTCCAGGAAAACTGCTGGTACCAAAACTCTACGTCGTGGAGGCTTACAGGCAGGTCCAGGGTCAGGCCCCGGGGGAGAATGTACTTTCAAGCTGTAAAGTTGAAATTCACTTTGAAGAAGCAGCTTGCCTTCGGGTCCAGGCACCACACAGTGTTTCCATGGCAACCCAGCCACTGCTCCATCCTTCATTACCCCTTCCAGTACCGCCTCCTCTGTTTATTACAAGTCTGGGCCCCCAGTCCCTTCTCCAACCCCCATCCCTGGGGACACACGCACTGCTCTCTTTCCCCTCCTTTGTTATTTGGAAATCAAGAAAGCTTAGTTTGTGGGTGACTGGGACACTCCCTATCTCCCTACCTGGTACCTAAGACAACAGACCAGAAAATACAATAGACTAGGGGGTCTGTCCATGAGCTAGCCTTGCTTCAGTGGGGTCAATGTGCCTCTCAACCGGGCAAGGGTGAGACACCACTGAAAATGGCTGGCAGTCACTCATTTGATCTTTGTTCAACACTTACTAAATCTCTAAATGCTGGACAGCTGCAGGAACACCACCATCCAGTCATTTCCCTTGTGGGTTGAGCGTCGCCAGTGGGGCAGAGAGCAAGAAATCACCAGATGCAGAAAAGGCAATCTCAGGGACAGGTTAAGTAAGGTGGCGGGGGGGGAGGGGCAGGAGGGGAAGTGGTGTCCACCAAAATTTTGAGTCAGGAACGGTTTTCTGAGCTAAAATTTGGGCGCAAAAATCCTATCTAGCATTAATCCCGTGTTGGATACAGGTGTAAGCGTTTTACCTTGGTGGTGGGGGGGCTCCATTTAAACCTCACAGCCTCACCAGGGAGAGGTTATTATTATACCCACTTTACAGAGGAGGACACTGAGGCACAGAGGACTTAAGTCTGAAGTCACGTGGTTAACTGGATACAGAGCTGGTATTCGAACCTAAGCACACCACCCCCCGTGCCCTCTGATGCCAGCTATTCATTCATTCATTCGTCCATTCACTCATTCTATCAATCACTGTCTGAGACTGAGAACCTTTTCTGTAGTGGAGCTCACACAAACACTAGTCCCTGCCCTCACACACTGTGTGTGTGTGTGTGGAGTGGGGAGGAGTGGGAAGGAGGGGGATTCATATAGTAATTAATGCTGTGATGGAGGCTGGCAGTGTGAGACAGTATGTGAAAGCCCATCAAAGTGCCTAGCGGGATCTCAGGGTGGATTGTGTGCATCAAAGGGAGATTCTCAGGAAGATTCAGAGGCTCTGACTTTGAGATGGGCACTCCCGGAAGTCAGGACAGCCGTCTGATGGTGGAGAGATAGGAGAAGGGCCTTCCGGACCAAGGCTGTGGCTTCAAAGTCTGAGTGTGTTCAGAGATCAGCAGGTAGAGCAAAAGCTTAAAACCCTGTGAGGAGAGGAGGGACACTTGCTATTGCCATTCTCTCAACATTTCCAGGGTAAACAGAATTCAAACAACAAAAGCAATGGGTGGGACTGGAAGCCGCAACGTGGCAGGATGCTGCCTAGGGCTGTACTTCTTGGAGGTGGTCCCTGCCTTGACTTCATTAGTCACATCATGATGCCGGAAAGGGCAATATGGCTGCCACCTCCTGACCACTGTCTGCGTACCAGATCCTTCTCAAAGCACCACAGACTTCACCGTATTTGATCCTCACCCAACCCTATAGGTAAGTGCCCAATATCTTCTCTATTCCGAAACACCCTAATTTTAAAAAATAAAAACAGCCCAATCCTTTACAAAGGAGGAAACTGGGGCTCAGAGCATTTGAAACTACTCCAAGAGTCTATAGCTAATATATTACTGCTCTGGAATTGGAAGCCAAGTTCACCCAAAGCCAGAGCTGAGACCACAACACTACACGACATGGGCCCTGGGGGCTGTCTCTGGATACCACGCATGAACAGGTGGAAATGGAAATACCCAACTAGGTACTTTTGATTTGCTGGCAGACGCCGTATCATCAGACCGATAATAACCCCACCCCCCTCCCCATTCAGTTGTCTGGGGTTTTGTTTAATGAACTGTCTGGATGATTGGGCATCAGCTTTGTTACTGCTCTCAGTTTTGAATCTGGGCTTGACATTCTTTGTGCAGAAAATGCGTTTCATTTGTGACAGGAGTCAAGACAACGGCAAGACGGTATTGTAACCTCATCAACATCCAGCATAAGTGTTATTTCAAAGCCAGGATGTCTTGAAGGTCAGAGAAAAGCCCTCTGGTCTGGGGCTCAAACTCAGTCTTGCCACCCCAACCACCCCAGCCTATCCTTCCTCTGCTGCCGCCATAGCAGGGCTGTTGGCAATGGGTTTGCCTCAGAGCACAATCTCAGCCAGCCTGTATCTTTCAGAATTTCCACCTGCTCCCCACTCACCGTATGGGTTTCCTGGGTCCTTACGCGGCCGACTTCGGCTCAGGTCATGATCTCAACAGTTTGTGAGTTCGAGCCCCGTGTCGAGCTCTGTGCTGACAGCTCAGAGCCTGGAGCCTGTTTCACATTCTGTATGTCCTTCTCTCTCTGCCCCTCCCCTGCTCGTTCTGTCTCTCCTTCTCTCTGTCTCTCTCCCTCAAAAATAAATAAGCATTTTAAATAATTGTTAAAGGCTGAGAAATCTGGTTATATGCCAGTTTCCTTGACACCGAATTCAAGATCTTCTTTCAGAACAGCTACAGGATTTTTTTGATTCTGTAGTGCTTGGTAATCGATGAAACTATGGACAAAAGCAACCGTTTTTAACCTTGTCCTTAAACCAATCTATTACAAGCAAAAGCCAAGGTACTGAAATTTGATACCTGTCTTCTTAATCCATTTAAAAAATCAGTTCGAGCACATTCAAGGTTATTCTGATAATAATACCTCCTTCACACATCTGCATTCTGATAAGCTTTTCTTAGTGGGAGAGAAAGGAGGTAAATTCTGTAAAGCCCCTGAGCATGTGAATATCACCCATCGAAAGTGCTACAGTGTGGCGTAAAAATGCAGAGAGCCCCTAATTGAAGACCGCCATCTACATCTGCGCGGGCACTTGGAAAGCACATCATTTTCTAAGCTGGTGGTTTAAATGATAGCCACGTTGTAAAGTGTGGCTTCAACACAGGACAGTGACTGTCTTATTAGATTCTCCTTATATTTTGCTTTTTAGCCCAAGTCCTCCCATTTCTATCCAATAAAACAGAAATCAGCACATACTTGTTGCCCACAAACTACATATTTACTTATCCTTAAAACCATGGAAGATGCACGAATAAGTCCCTGCCCTCAGGAAGCTTATCATGCCATGGTGGAGCTGAGGCGTTCCATAAATGGGGAATATGCATACGTTTTTGCTAGAACTCTCGTGTCCCCACGCCAGACATGACTAATCAGTTAAAGCATTATTTCCTGCTCTGCTCTGCTGCAGCCTGTTCTGCTCAGGGCTCTGAGAAGCCACTACAAATTAGTAGAAATTGGTATACAAGGTGGAAGTTACATGCTTTCCCTGATGCACAGCTATAAAAAGAGAAGTAAGTATAGAAGGCAATCTTAAGGGCCATATGTCTAGACTAGGTGCTATAACCGGCTATGGAAGACGTCCTTACCATCAGTGAGGTCAGAGAAGGCTTCCTGAAGGAGGTGCTTCAGCCCAACATTCAAGGATATCTACGGATAGGAGGGGCAGGGGGAACTCAGATGGAGAGAATGGAGCAGTGTGGGCACACAGGGTGCACACTCGAGGCGTGGGGACCCCTGTGTCACTGTCACTGAATTGTGGGGATTAAATCAAATCCAGGCATTTGGCAAATCAGCCACAGAGAAACACTGGGATTGGAGAAATGGCTTTGCAAAGGGATGGTGAGGCCAGGTCATGAAGGATCTCGAATAGCCAGCCAGAGATTCTGAATTCTAGTTTAAAAACAGTGGAGAGACTCGGGTAGCTCATGAACAGAATGACAGACATGAGCATTATGTTCAGGAAATCAGAGTAGCAGGTGCATGCAGGAGGGACTGGAGGCGAGAAGGCCAGCCCAGAGCCAGCTGAGGGGAAGTGAGGGGCCGGGCCACGGTATGAAAATGAAAAATGAAAGCAGCATGCATCTGAGGGCTGCGGTAAGGGAGCGGCACCTCCATCACTTGCCTCTCGCGTCTCCCTCCTTAAAAAAGCCTCGTCTCTGAGGGTCACTGAATGTCCACGGCCATGGAAATGTTTAGGCAACTGATTCTCCTGTGTGACTTTTGTGAGAGACAGCAAGGGACAGGACCAAAGGGTGGCTTCTCACATTGCACTCCCAGCAGGCATTTCAGCAGCCTCGGAGCTGGTGAGTATCAGCCGTAGGCGCAGCCGTTAACTGTTAAATGGGGTGCTGACCTATCAGATCTCCCTCCTGCACCACGTGGGCCACCTTCCGGCACTCTACCACCTGCCACAAAAAGGCGATTGGATCGTGGAAGGTCAGTAATATCAGAATATTTGGCTCCAAGTTACTGTAAACGTCAAACAGATTTCCTCAGCTCATTTCAAGCTTTTTGAAATGAGAAAGACCGCCGAACTTTCCTACCCACCAGTGTGTCTGGTACAAGCACGTATCAGAAGCTGTAAGATGTGCAGACCACCTTGCTGGAGGCTGGACCAAAGGGAAACCCTGCGAGGGGCTAAAACCAGTTTCTGAACATCAAGCCTTGTGCAAACTGGGGTTTATCATTGCTGGCCCTGACCTTTGCCAATGCGTACACCCTCCCTCTGCTGCGCAGACCCTACCTTTGTTATAATTATCAGGTTGGAAACAGCAGCTAACGTTTATTGAGTGCCCTATCAGTAAGGGTTTGGGCAAGAACAGAAGGCACAAAGTAGGTCACTGAGGAGAGTGTGGGAGATTAAGGAAAACAACGCGAGATGTGGAATCTCCCGGAGCCAGCGGAAGCGGGGCATGGGCAGGGGGAGGCTGGGAAATGGGGACGGGTTTGGGCGGGCGTGGCAGGGAGGGGAGAGGGATGCGGAGAGTGGACTGGAAGCAAAGGGATGATGTCCAGCCTGGCGCTTCAGTTCTGGGCACTGTCGAGCTGGATTACGTGATTTAATCCCCACGATGCAGTGACAATCACACAGTTAATAGACGGCCACAGTGAGACGCGGACAGGTGAGGTCACTAGCCTGCCACCACCCAGCAGGCAGGGCGCAGACTGAATCTGGGAGCCCGGCCCTTCCTGTCCCCCACGCCTCGACTAGTACGGAACGTTAAATCACTTTACTAGAGTCGTTTCGATGACAACTTAATTATTAATACTACTTATTAATCCAGTAGTCAGTTCATGTACTGTAGCCATTAGCTCAGCCCCCCGAAGGCCGCGTGGAGGAGTCAGAGGAGCTTGGTATCCAGTGTGGCTGCGGTCAGAGTCAGCCTTCTCCTCTGCTCCCGAGGAGGTGGGGGCCGGGATGTGACTCCGCTGGGGACAGCCTGTGCAGCCGTGTCCATTGCCTGGATCTCAGGCAGTGGCCCAGGGAACTGCAAACACAGCAGCGGCCTCAATCCCGCCAGGCCCTGCCTGGTCCTCCTATGGCCTTTGGAGGTAATGGATTCAATGCACGCCCTGCTTAGAGCCCCACGTTTCCCTAAAACGAAGAATTCCAGAAACACTACAGGGCAGACAACTGCTGACTTCACTAGCAGTTGGCTCATCTGGTCTTCTTAACGACGATTAAGTCCATCATTTATTCACTCTACCACTGTGTCCTCACCCCGCACCCTACTGGCCTTGTGAGGGAACTAAGAATCAGTCTGGCACCTTCGACTCTGTTGGGCACATGGCCCTCACTCTGCAAGCTTCCCAACTTGATTCCATGGTCCATCATTTCCACAGCACCCCTTAGTCTCAAGACCCCCCTTGCCTTCCCGTCCTTCCCTGATGCCATGTGGTAAAACCCCAACATTGATGAACGCGCGACAGCGCAATGCCTGCCCTGGACTGGATCCATGAAACATTCATGGTCGGCAACCTCAAACTGGCTCCCAGCCCTGCCTGGCAATTCCACGGTTTCCCCAACTCCTCCCCCGAGCCCACATTTTGGAACCTGTCTCTTGCCTCAGGCTTTTTCCACAGACAAAAAAGGAAGCCAAGAGAATGGAGACCCCTTCAGGCCAACCCTGGCTGGACAAATGCTGTGGCCACCTGGTCCTGTTACCGCGGGAGGTGCAACCCCTTTCTCCCCCTCCAAGTCCAGTCCGTCCATCCAAGCTTTGCACCCGTCCCCATGGCATTTGTGGGAGCCTGACCCCAGGTATTTTCCATCTCTCTCTTCCTTTCTCTTGAACGTTCACCTTTCTCTTTCAACTGGCCCCTCGCCACCTGCTTTTATATGCGCTCAGCATTGCAATGACTCCTTGTCCCCTGATTGGCTACTGTCCCCACCCTCTCAGCCACACGTCTTAAAAGAATTGCCTGTGCTCATTTCCTCACTTTCCATCCATGTAGCAAGCCACTCCCAAAGGGCCCCGTCAGCCCACTGAAGGCCGCTGTTAGTCTCCAAGGTCATTGATGACCTTCACCCTCTAATTCCTATGGATTTTTTCAGTCTTATCTTACTTGGCTTTTCCACGGCAGGTTCTCAGTTCATGATTCCCTTCCTCTTAAAAGGCTTTTTCTCCTGTTATTCCTCATCTTTGACATTCCCTTCTCCACGTTCTCCTCCTTCCCCTCTGGCCACTCCTCTGGCTCATAGAGTGTCCAGGCGCTTTTCCCTCTAATTCTGCTCTCTTCCTGGGTGGTCTCAGCCACGCTCCTGGCTGTGACCACCGCTTCCTACAGACGACCCCCCCATGTACATCTTCTGCTCCCCAATATACGTCACAGCCATACTGTGGGCTCCAGACCTGCCAAATCACTGGCACGACTGACATCTCCATGCAGAGAGTGCAAAGATTCCTCGTGCTCTCCCCGCGCAAAAGTGACCTCATGAATTCAAATCCATGACCTCATTTTTGTTGAGGGTTCCCTGTCTCGCTAATTGCTAGCACCATCCAGCTAGGTAAGTGAAAACCTTGGGTGTCACCCCTAACTCTTCCTTCTTCCTGAAACCCACACCCAACCCATTGGCAAAGCCCGTCAATCTATTTCCTTTTTTTTTTTTTTAATTTTTTAAAACTGTTTTATTTATTTTTGAGAGAGAGACAGCACGAGCAGGGGAGGGTCAGAGAGAGAGGGAGACACAAAATCTGAAGCAGCCTCCAGGCTCTGAGCTAGCTGTCAGCACAGAGCCCGACAAGGGGCTAGAACCCACGAACCGTGAGATCATGACTTGAGCCGAAGTCAGACACTTAACCGACTGAGCCACCCAGGTGCCCATCAATCTATTTCCTAAACATCTTGTCAAAATACTGCCACCATCAGACTGGCCCAAACTGTGGTCGTGGTCGCTCTTCTCCAGGGCTTCCCATGGTCTCTCTTCCCACTCTTTCCCATCTGGAAGGAGGGTTTCACAGCCCTACGATGGCCATGTGACACCTCACTGAAGACCTTTCAGTAGCTTCCATTGCTCTTGGGCTAAATATCCAAACATTTCCAGTGGCCCCGGAAGACCCTGGGTAGCCCTGCCCTAGTCTGACTGCCTCCTTCACTTTACTCCCTCCTGTGACCTTTGTACTCTATCCACTTCAAAGTTCATCCAGTCCCTCCTGAGTGGTATTTCTTCTTTCCACAGGGCCTTTGCACATGCCCCATGCCTAGAAGACTTCAAATGTCATCCCCAACACCTTCACCTAGTAAATACCACTAACTATCAGAGGGGTATGCAAGACAGTTCGTTTGGGACATGGGATGAAAATAACAGAATTTCATTCCCTACTTTATTTTTATTTCATCATTTTAAAAGGTCCATTTTGTGCATGTTTTATTATGCACACAATACATTATATTAGTAAAGTATATTATATATAATATATATATATTAGTAAAGTAATACATGTTTAAGTATATATATGCTTATAAAGAATTAAATAGACACGTATACTATATACTCTCAGAATTTTTCTTACTGAAAGGAGGTCTCCAAAAATGTTGACATCAGAGCAGTAATCAGCCATCACTTCCGGGGAGGGCCTCTACCTCCCTGAGCGCACCTACCACAGCTGTAGATAACTGTGGGATGAACATCTCTACTGCTGGAATCTGAGCTGAAGGTCAAGGGCGTGGTCTGTCTGGTTCCTGCAGTGTCCCCGGTGCTCAGTGCTGTATATATAGTGGGTGATCAAGAAGTATTTTTAGAATGAATGACTGTCCTAGAAGTGGAATGTTCCTGCTTTCCTTCCTTTCCTCACAGGAGCCTTTTCCTTTCTCACATTTGGAATATTTTTAACGAACTCTCTTTCCTACAAAGAAAGTCACTGCTTTCGTAAAAGATAAATAAAAAACAAAAAACAAAAAAACTGATGGAGAGATACTTAAAATATACTCTGAGTAGCTCCAGGTGCTGAGTCTGCCTGGTGCTTTCAAAATTCATCAGGGGCGCCTGGGTGGCTCAGTCGGTTAAGCGTCCGACTTCGGCTTAGGTCATGATCTCACCGTTCGTGGGTTTGAGCCCCACGTCGGGCTCTGTGCTGACAGCTAGCTCAGAGCCTGGAGCCTATTTCAGATTCTGTGTCTCCCTCTCTCTCTGACCCTCCCCTGCTCATGCTGTCTCTCTCTCTCAGAAATAAATAAAAAACATTTAAAAAATTCAAAAGTCATCTCGTTCGGTCTTGAATATTACCTTCGAGAACCTTGTCACCATCCCTGCCTGTTGATGAGGAAAGCAGGACTCAGAACGGTCAAGGTCATTTAGCCGGAAAATGGTGGAGGAGGAGGAGGAGGAGCGTTCGGTCTTGAATATTACCTTCGAGAACCTTGTCACCATCCCTGCCTGTTGATGAGGAAAGCAGGACTCAGAACGGTCAAGGTCATTTAGCCGGAAAATGGTGGAGGAGGAGGAATTCAAATTCAGCTTTGGGGTCTGCGCCTAATCTGCTTCCGATTCTATCTCAGCAGCTTGGTCATAAAATGAACGTTTTCATCCGAAGAAGCAATTTCCTCTTTCAAGCAATCTCAAAACACTAGATGGTTATGAACCCCGCTAATTCTGCTGCGCATCCAGGAGCAAATGCACGTCCACCATGTAGGGGTTCCGCTGACGTTCATTCCTTTCTGTGCTGTTTCTGCGTGTTTTGCAACGAGGCTGTAGCGCAAAGGGCGGTGGTCATGGTGCTACTTGAAGGGTCCCTTCACTTGCAGGGTAAAAGTTGGGCTCATCAGATGGCGCGCTTGGAGGGACAGTGCCCCAAAGCTCTCCAGACCACATTGTGGTTTTGCTGTGGAGTTGCGTGCCTTGATGTGTCACACTGCCTTCTCTGTGTCTCTCAGATGGACTCCTTGCCTTTTCTTCTAAGTGAAGCGACAGAGCGGGAAACGGAAATGCATCTCAAGATGCCGGGGATGGGGGGGCAGGGGGTGCTCTGGGAAGGGAGGAGGGCCCGAACGCACGGAATGAGCAAAGAGCCAACAGAAATCACTCCACACTTAGAGCTGTTGCCTTGATGTCTTCTACCTGCCCAGCCACACTGCTTCCCTGCAACCTTACCTTCATCTTCAGATTCTGTGCTCTCCAAAACGGCATTCTTCACTCTGTTTGAAAAGCAAAGTCTTCACTATCCTGCCTCAGTAAGCTACACCCCTCTCCTCATGCCTTTTTGGCAGCAAGTCCAAAACCGTGGCCTATGATGTGCTTTTCAAGTAGAACATAGTCTCCGTGAGCATTAGCCCAGTGGCCTCGCAGCTGAAGGTTTTTAAACTGTCTCCGATATTAGCCAAGAGAATGGAGACTGACCATCCATCCATCCATCCATCCTCTGACTCAGGCAGCCATTCAGCATTTCCCCTCACCTCTCTGGCCATCTGCCAGCCCTGCTCAATTTCTCTACAAAGAATCCGTCCGTCTTGGACTTAATGAATGGAGGGCAGGGAGTGGGGCACCCACGAAATACATCAAATTACCCTGACGTCTCCGCCAGATGGAGGAAGACTCAATTTCACAAAATTCCCATAGGACACTCTTCCCCTTTTATTTATTCGTAGTCATATTCGTGTATGCACCTCCTAACTCTTTGACTCTAATTTGTTCATGAAAACATGCTGGCTAGCAATTTTCAGTGAGCAGTCACTCGTCTTCTGTTAAATGAGAAAAGTTATAATGCGTTCCAAATCCACCCAGAAACCTCAATCAACCTCCCCAAATATCACCGTTAACACTCTTAAACACCATGTACAAAAATCTCTCAGGAATTTTCTATAATATAAATCAATTAAAAAACCCTTCACTTAATTAGCACATAGGGAACTCTTCGGTGGGAAGGTTTGCGTGTGTGTGTGTGTGTGTGTGTGTGTGTGTGTGTGTAGCAAACTAACTCCACGGTGGACCAAGGCCCCAGCTCCTGGAATTGCACTGGCCCGATAACATCAATACATCAGGAAATGGCACTGAAAGATAGTAAATACCACCTCAATAGGACCCCCCGCCCAGGTACATGAGTGAAGCAGACTGGGACCCACGAAGGGCTAAAAGTTCTGGGGGGATAGGGTGGGGAACGTGACAGCGATAACAGGCAATGTATTTAGAGGGTGAGGCAGCAGGTGCAAACAGGCTAGTACAACAAGGGAGCCAGGGCTGCACACTCGGCACTCGTATTTTAAGACTCACGAGCAACGCAATGTTTTTTTTATAGGTGTGCCCTGTGGCTCTATTGTAATGGCCGTTCCATAGAGAGAGGAAATGTTCGCTAAAAACTTGCCAGATACTGATGAGTATTTTAAAATCGAGAGCTTGTATTTTTAAAAAATGAAAAGCCTAGAAAACACCGCAATAAAACACCACTTCCCACCCACTAGGACGGCTGTAACAAAAAACGAAGAAAAGGAAAACAGCAAGTGCTGGCAAGGATGTGAAGAAATCAGGTCTCACACATCTCTGGTGGGAATGTAAATAGTGCGGCTGCCGTAGAGACAGGCTGGCGTTTCCTCAAAAAGGTAAACGTGGAACTAGCAACTGATCTAGGAGTTCCACTCCCAGGTATATACTTGGGAGAACCGGAAACAGGTTCTGTGCAGGAATGTGCGCCGGGGTGCTGTTCATAGAGCCGTAAGGTAGACTCGACCCAGGTGTCCCTCAGCTGATGAATGGATAAACCAAATGAGGCATTTGCAGATGGTGGAAAATCAATCAGCCACAAAGATAAAGTTGGGATACAGACCACGACATGCATGAACCTTGAGCACATTATACGAAGTGAAAAAAGCCAGACACGAAAGGGCACATGGTTTAATAATTCCAAGTATGTCAAATGCCCAAAACAGGTGAATCCATGAAGACAGAAAGCAGTCTGGTGATTGCCAGGGACTGGAGGAGAGCGAGAAATGTCTGCTTAATGGGTCCGGAGTTTTCTTCAGGGGTGATGAAGATGCTTTAGAGCTGGATGCAGGTGAGAAAGATGTGACGGTGTGATTTGTACTCTTTAAACTAGCTCGTGAATTTCACCTCCGTTTTTACAAAAGCTTTGAGAACAACTGTAACTTTTGGGTCACCAGCTCCCCACACATAGGCATTGATCGACGTTTGATACACGAATGAATAAATGAAAGAGTGAAACTGTCCAGGGTCTATGGTTCCCTGCTTGCCCCAGGGACACTGACCTTTCCCTAGATCTTCCTAAGTACTAACCTCCTAAGTAAGGTTAATATCACAGGACCTTTGCACGGCTTCATTCTTCTGTCTGGAGCCCCTCACACCCCTCCCCATTGCCCTGATTAACTTCCCTTCAAATCCAGCTCTCAGCTTGGCCATTAGTCTCTCCAGAAAAGCTTTCCTGGACCTTCCTGACTGGATCAGTTCCACCTCACCCTCTCATAGCACTAGAACTTTCTCCTTGGGTCAGTTACCATAACCACATCTTCATTTATCTGTGCTTTTCTTCTCCATCACAACACAAATTTCCTGAGGGCTGAGAATGGATAACTGTGTTGTTGAGGAGGGAGCGGCCACTGCTGCATCCCCACCTCCAAGCATGGTACCTGGCACATAATCTGCGCTCAATAAACACAATTGAGGGAGGATGGAGGTGAGAGGGAGGAAAGTATCCACCCTTTTCATCTGTTTTGCTTTAGAAATCTACAAACACTGGAGCACCTGGGAGGCTCAGTCAGTTGAGCGTCCAACTCTTGATTTCAGCTCAGGTCATGATCTCACGGTTTGTGACATCAAGCCCCGCATGAGTGTCTGTGCTGACAGTGCAGAGCCTGCTTGGGATTCTTTCCCTCTCCTTTTCCCTCTCTTTTTCTCTCTCTCAAAATAAATAAATAAACTTTAAAAAAAGAAATTTACTAACACTTCATTTCTTGACAGACCAGCTATAAAGAGCCCTTTGTATGCAAGTGTATGTTGACTCTGACATGTCCCTATAGAAAACCTTAGCTCTTTAAGCCTATCCCTGGGAAGCTATTCTCCTTTGTCTCAAAGCAAGGTTTCCCAGTGTTTGTATGCAAGAAATCAGCTATGGACACAGCGAAAGCAGTAACACTGGGGCAGAAGTGAGAGACGGACTGTTAGTGGTCACTGGGAGACTGAAGATCAAATAGTGTGGATCATCTATGGGATTCTGATTTCTCCTGCCAGCCTCCCACTCTGGGATGGCCGGTTACTCTTTCTCTCACCCCCTCTTTGTCTTCTGGGTCTGCTGCTTCCTCATCTGACCAGCCCCTCCCCTTCCTTCTGGCTTTGCCTTACACCCCCCTGATTTCTCATTTGGGTGTTTCTTCCATGGGGTTCTGATGGCCTGTCTACTCCTCTTTGTGCATCGCAGGTATTCGATGGTAACCAGGACCAGCATCTGAAGATCTGAAAATTTCTAAAGATACAGCAATCTTTATTCCTGGAATTAACGCGAAGAGAAGAGCCGGGCACCTGATTTATCTACTAGCTCTATCAGAGGAGAAACGAGGAAGGGAGAGGGATGGGAGGGTCTGGGACCTGCCCCCTGGGAAGGGATTGGGGACAGACACCTAGGGTCCTCATCGTATCTGGAAGGGCCTGGTGTCTCCTGTGGGTGGGTGCTCATCTCTGAAATAATCTATGCTAATTTCTTGATGAAAAATTCATACTGTCTTCCATGTTGCTAAGCAACCAGCCCAAACATGTTTACTGTGTAAATCTCTCTGGAGGGCCCTGGGCTGCACCCAGTGCCTGAGTGTGATGGGCATAAGAGGAGACAAAGCCGTCCAAAGCTTTGGGAAAGGTTTCTGAAGCTGACCTGCAAAAATGCTTTTTTGACACTTTTATGCCCTATCTGGGGAAACACAGTGGCCCAGGTGTAATTTTGACTAGCTTTTTTTTCTGCTAATCTCCAGCCTGCGGTCAAAAGTGTGGGCTCAGAAGCCAGGCTTCCTAAATTTGATTCCCAACCCTGCCACCCAATGTTACTTCAGTGCGCTGTGTTCTATTTCTCCCATCTGTAAAATAGAAATAATAATTAACGCATATTTCATAGGGTGATTCTGAGGACAAAATTCATATGATTAAAGAGGGCCTGGCACACATATAATAAACACCGCAAAATGTTAGTTAGACTATCACTATTGCTTATTACTCTATGGAAATGCTTCCCTTTTACTTTGTCTGTTTAATAATACGAACAGAGAGTTTGCCAGACAGGAGATCAGCTGAGAAATGAATCCTTTAAAAGGGTAAGAATGCATGGAGGTCAGGCCCTCCAGCACCCCCCAGAGCCACGCTCGTTTCAGGAGTGAGGTTAGCAGCTCGTGGGGCCTCTTCTGACCACTGAGGCCCAGGGGAGACCTCGGCAGAGCAGGGGCCCAGAACAGGAGAAAGCTCTTTGAGCCGAAGGTGGGGGAGTTCCCCCCCCAAGGGCTACCCAAGCCCCTGCACCTGCCCCATCACGAAAGCAGTGTGACTCGCTTCATGGCGATGGCTGGCCGGCCTCCTTGGCTGTGTTCTCACTTATCAGGAAGAGCACACGCCCGTCTCTTCATCGCTGTATCCCAGAGCCTAGCAGGTGCTCATGAACTTTTAATGAATGAACTTATTAGCTAACGAATGCAGCATATGGGCTCTGAGCCCTCCACACCCTGATAAGTATGAATTCAGACACGTGAGCTGAGAGGAAGTTGCCCCGGGGGTCTAAAGAAGAGGCGATGGCGGCAGGAGGGCTGATATGGCCAAACGGGGGGTCTCGAGGCCCCAGTCCCACAAAGGAGGCGGCCGCAGGAGTAGCAGGAGAAAGCAGATGGGGCCAGGGAGGTAGCATGTGATGGGCCACCAGAAAAGGAGGGCCACGTCTCTTGTGTACAGCCCGAAAGTCCTCCTGGTAATAAAACTTGTGACTTGATCCCAAATTCATGTTCACAAACATGGTCTCACAACACGAAACATTTTAATTGCAGCTTTACTGAAGTGTAGCCATACAAAGAAAAGTGCGTAAATCAGAAAAGGAGGGGGGCGCCTGGGGGGCTCAGTCAGTTAAGCGTCTGACTTCAGCCCAGGTCGTGATCTTGTGGTCACGGGTTGGAGCCCCAGCTCAGGTTCTGTGTTGAAAGCTCAGAACCGAGAGCCTGCTTTGGATTCTGTGTCTCCCTCTCTCTCTGCCCCTCCCCCACACATGTTTGGTCTCTTTCTCTTTCAAAAAAAAAATCTTTTAAAGAAGGCAACAGGGCAAACACGGTTGGGGAGCAAAATCAGACACTAAAACCAAAGCTTTCTGAAAACAGGGTCCCATCTCCTGCTAAGTGGCAGGCAACAGGGGCACTGAGCTGTGGGAAAAGGCACTTCTCCCTGCTCACTCTTTATTATTTAGGTTGGCCCAAAGCAGGGCTTCTGAAGGCACCCAGATGCAAGGTGAGTGAAAGCCAGTGCGAGAAGGAAATTCAGGGGGAAGGACCCCAGGGGCCTGGCCACCTTTCACTAAGTAGATTCTGAAACAGTAGTGAAGGGAAGACACGCACACACACACACACGCACACACACACGCACACACACACGCACACACACACACACACACAGACCCTTGTTCTGTTCTCTGCTCTGTCTCCTCATTCAAGCTGCCAGGTCACTGCAGTCACCAAGCTTCGAAAACGGCTGACAACAGTGAGGGAGGTCCCAAGCAGCTCCGCCAGACCGTGAGCAGACAACGTCTGGATCCCCCACCCGCCAGACCGTGAGCAGACAACGTCTGGATCCCCCACGGACCCGAAAGGACTGCACCCGGGGGAGGGGGAGGGGGCAGGGCTGTCTCAGGAGGCAGGATGAAGGATCCAGAGCATGTAGTTTGGAAACGCACAGATCAACTATGACTGGAAGCCAGGGGAGGCATGAAAGGTGGCGACTGAGGGCTTCTACACTTGCTCTCCTGCAACTCAGTAGAGATTCGGGGCCTTTCTTGTTCCCCGGAACCCCGTGCATGCTTCCTCAGGACATGTGCAGATGAAAGACATCAGACTGCCGAGGACCATCTAATAACACCACCTTGTGAAACGGCTGTGTGTGCGCCTCTTCATCCACGCACTCCCTAACAGGACCCGGCAGGGGGTTTAATAAGTACCATGATTTAGAACCGGTGATCAACGTAAATGATACTACAGTGGCAGCTGCCTTGGAACGACCTGTGATTCCCTTGGGGACCAAGTCACAGACGCTGTTAACACTCCTGAGGCGTGTTGTGGGTATTCCTGCTCACAGGAAATGCTAAGTTCCAGTCACTGAAGTTACTGAAAATAAAGGTGTACTTTTTTTTTCCTGTCCAATACCAGGAACCTCTTAAATTCTCTCCACAGAACCCACGGGGAGGTCTTGGGTTAAGAGCCCCCCCAGGGAGGGGCAGTTAAGCGTCTGACTTGGGCTCAGGTCATGATCTCATGGTTCGTGGGTTCGAGCCCCGCATCGGGCTCTGTGCTGACAGCTCAGAGCCTGGAGCCTGTTTCAGATTCTGCGTCTCCCTCTCTCTCTGCCCATCACCCACTCACATTCTGTCTCTCTCTCTCTCTCTCAAAAGTAAATAAACATTAAAAATAATGAAATAAATAAATAACTTTTTAAAAAGAGCCCCCAGGGGAAAGTTCTTCTCAAAAACACTACAAACTTCAACTTCATCCAACCATTTGGGGCCCGACTGTCCAAGGCACTTTTCCAGAAACCACAACCGGTGACTTACAGAGACATGGGGGGTGGGGGGTGTCCCTCTCCATCCGACAGACATCTGGTTCTCAGTGTACAGGCATCTGGGACCCAGTTCCCCTGCCCTGTGCCCTCCTTTCAAAGGACACCTTCAGAGAGCCTTCCCCCACTCCTCCCCCCCTTGCAAATGTGTGCCACTTCAATCGCCCCGCTGTCACCTGCCACCCCTCACACCACCTCCTGTACTTATTTTGAAATGTCAGTTGTGTTGTGTTTTCTCTCGTCCATCTGGGCCAGGGGCTGAGTCTGATCACAATGGCAGCCAGACCAGCACAGTGAGATCTCTCCTGTACCACATCCGGGCCTTGGGCTTGGCCCTGGTTGCTCAAATCCCCGTCACGGAGGGAACCAGCAGAGGGAATGCGGAGGAAGGGGTCTCATGTACCAATAAATGCTTCCTGTGCCCCTGCGGAGCCAGCACAGGGTTACAAAGGCAGGGCGTGTGCACGCGCATGTGCAGCCACGACTCGAGCCAGAGTCCCTAGTCTCTGGACACGGCGATACCTTTATTTGTCCAGTTTTTTACTAGACACCTAGTCGGTTCCAGCCACTGAGGAGGTGCTGGGAATAAATAACACACAAGTAAGCGGATATGGAAGATCACATCCAGTTACAACAGGTATTATGAAAGAATTGGAATGAACAATAGGGAAGAAGGTAACGAGGTGGGGGAGGGGGAGATACTCTATTACATGTGGCAGGAAGGGGCGCTTGGGTGGCCCAGTCGGTTAAGCATGTGGCAGGAGACAAAATCCTCCTGAGAACGTGAAATTTAAACAGAAAGAGTGTGGACAGTCAGAGGAAAATGGCCATGAGGACCTGGGGGGTCTTTAAGAAGGATCAGAAATCCAGGGAGAGTGAGATTTCAGATGACTGGGAGAAGGGGCACGAACTTGGCTTGGAGAGGTAGGCACCTGCCAGGTCAAGTGCACGAGGGAGTGGAGTGGCTCAACAGCCAGGATTCCAGAAGCAGACCAGCTTGGCTAGAATCCATCCCAGCCCTAAAACTTCTCTAGCTCTGTGGCCTTGGGCAAGTCACTTACCCTCTCTGAGCCCTAGCTTCCTCATCTTTAAGTAGGGATCATCACATGTGTGCTCCATTGAGCTGTTAAATGCATTAAGAATAAAGCACTTAGAATGGTGCCTGACAGAGCACATATGCCTGCAATGGTTTGCTATGACTTGTGCCACGCTCATTGAGAAGTTGGGCGGGTGGGGGTGGGGGGGTGAGCCAAGGAGATGCATGCCTGGGTTGTCTTTAACAGATTCTTGGCCATTGTCTGGGCTACTGGGCATCAATAAAACCGAATTGGGAGGGATCCCAGAGGTCATTTACACCAAGTCCTTCTCCAGTGCTTCTCTTTGGGGACGGGAGGGGACAGTGCCTGAGAGCCACCTCTGTGACAGGCGGAATGGCCTTCCCTTAATGCTGGGTGGGAGAAAAGGTTGAGAGGCAGCCGGCTACAACTTCTGCAGGGTTCCCCCCACCCCCTCCACCCCCAGCGGGTGCAGAGCCCATACTCCCACCTCAGATGGTTCTGGGACCCATGTCCCAGTGCCCAGCTGGCTCCCATTCCTGCCAGTGTCAATGTCACTTTTCTCGGATTGGAAGTGCCTCAAGGACAGCAGCCATTTCCTTCCACTCGCACTAGCCGGTGACTGACACAGGCCCCCCTGAGCAAGCGCGGAGTCTCAGAGCTTTTGAATAATTGATTGGAAGAAGGAAGGTGGAATCACAGCATTTGTGTGCCTCTCTCAGACCTATGAGCTCTGGAAAGAATCTAGAGGGCCTTGGGAAGTCATCAAGACAAGCCCCCACCCAGGGCCAGCCTTCCTCAAACACCCTAGATAGACTTCCTCCGGGTCCCCAGAGGGCATTTTACGCTCCCCACCTCGAGGAATGCTGTCTGGAGTGCACAGCCTATGGCCGGGGCTCTTCTGCAAACCTCATCCTAGACTCCTTCGGCCACACTGTACAATGGGGACACCACCCATTCCCTGCCCAAAGGGGCTCTGGGTACAAGCCAACGTATGGGATAAAAGCCCTCCTGCGTCCAGGGACATCTTCGGAGGGATCTTAGGGGAGGGCACGAGGGAGGGGGCGAAGGCCCTTCAGGCGCCTCCAGATTCACCGGCCTCTCCCCAGACCCCAGGCACCCCCTGCCCAGCTGCTCCCGCACCGCCGCCCCCACCCCCGCCAGCTCACGGGTACAGTAACCACCTCTCCTCTCGTTTTCCCGTGGCTTTCCCCCTCCTCGGCTAAGCCAGTGCTTTTCCTACACCAGACAACCCCCCCCACACACACACTTCCCTTCCCTCTCCGGTCCCCCGGCTCTCTTCCCCCAATTCTGCATGCTTCTAACCCTCCAACCCCCTCTCCCGGTCTCCTCCCAGCCGCTCAACTCTCCTCCCAGCCCCAATTTGGTGCAAAGAAGGCGACCGCTCCCCTCAACCCGTCTGCCGCACCCCCCCACCCACCCCCCCGCGCCCGGGCTAAGGCCGCCGAAATCCCGCCGCGCCCCGGGAGGCCCGAGGCGCCGCCCGCGCTCACCTGTTGTGCGGACCGGAGCACGCCGGGGTTCGCCTTCTCCGGATCCGGGTCCCGCTCGCGCTGCAGCCCCTTCTTGGGATGCATGTGCCGGCACAGGCAGGTGACCCCGCACAGCGCGAGGATGCTGGTGGCCGTGCCTAGCGTGGCGCCCAGCGCGATCACAGGCACCGACAGCACCATGGTGCCCGCTCCGCGCGCGGGGCTCGGCCCGCCGCCGCCGCTGCGCACCTACCCGGCCGGGCCAGCCGCCCGCCGCCGCCCGGCAGCTCCTGGGATCGGGGCGCGCCGGCTGCTCTCCCGCCGCCGGAGAGGGAGGGGAGAGGCGGGGAGGGAGGCTGCGAGGACGTCAGAGGAGGAGGCCGGCCCGGAGCAGGCTGGTGCGCCCGCACTCGGCTCCACGTCAACCCGCACCCCCTCCCGCCGACACGTGACCAGACCCCCAGCCCAACAGCAGCCCAGCGTTCCGAGAGGGATCCAAGCCTAGGGTGGTCTCAGGCCAGTCTCCACGCTCTCCGTACGCGGACACTCGTCCCAGTAAGGGCACGAGCTCGCCGGCGTCCCCTGTGTGAGCTGGCGAACCGGGGCTCCAGCCCAGGCCCGCGGCTCCACCCGGGTACAGGGCATCTTACCAGACTGCCAGCCCTTCCTTTCCCACCTAGTCAGGCCCGGGAGGCTGGAAACTAGAGCCCTCCAGGAGGTTTGCAAGCACACACAGCCGGAGACGTCCTGACTCTCGAATTTGCTGTGGGTTGGCTATGCCGTGAGGGTCAGGAGCAGGGGGTAGGGAGGAGGGAATTGATGGCTGGAGTTGAGCCTGTGCCTGTGTCCTGGTGAAGGTGACTGCAAGGATTGTGCTTCTTCCTGTATCTCCTTGAGCGCTCTCTGTGACCTCATTTGATCTGCGGGTCTCCACCGACAGATGAGGTCTCTGTGGCTGGTACGGGATGTGGGGCAGCTAGAAAAATCCGGTCATCCTGAGCCCAACTCAGGCTGGCAGCTTCCGCGTCCATGTGGCACACTCAGGGAAAGAGCTTGTCACCTGCAGTAGCCAGGAGCCCACACGTGATATGGAGAGGGGGGAGTAAAATCGGGGTGCTCAGAGTAAGGGGGGATCAGAGTTCCAGGCATGAGGAAGACTGTCTTAGAGCAGGAAACGATGGTTTTCTGTGCACTGCGTTGTGCAGAGTGTTTCATTTAATTCGGTTAGCATTTGCGGTGTCTGCTGTTCTCTGGGCGTGCTGGGCACGTGTGAGAACGAGTGGGGACAATTTCATCCACAGCAGGGCTTTCAAAATCCCATGAAGCCAATGACCGCTGAGGCTTCAGTGGCTCTGGCCAGGCCTTCTGGGCTGCGCTGCGGAAGGGACCACCACCTGGCTTGTCCCAGTGTTTTGCTGATCTACCCTGTGTGACAAACCACCCACGACTTAGTAGTTACTTCTCATGGCTTTGTGGGGTGGCTGGGCTCAGCTGGGTGTGTTTGCTGCACTCAGCTGGGCTGGGGCAGGCAAGATGGTGCCCCACATGGCGGGCAGCAGGTACTCTCTGCCACTGGGGGCACAACTGGCTGTCACCCTGTGCACTTTGGCTGTCCTCCACGTGCCTGGTGCTGCACAGCAGCTGGGGTCCAAGAGCAAGGAAGCAGGAGCAGTCACTTCTCTTAAGGCCCAGCTTCAGAAGTTCTAGAACATTGCTTCTTTGGTCAAGCAATAGTCTCCCTCTAATTCTTTCCCTACAAGGCATTAGAAAGGATGTTTCTGAAATGCATAGTTGATCCTGTCACTCACATGCATAAAAGCCTTCGAAGTTTCTCCAATGATGAACCTAAAGACTCCAGTTAAGTCCAAAACCCTGGTGACACCTGAGTGGCTCAGTTGGTTTAAGTGTCTGACTCTTGTTTTCGGCTCAGGTCGTGATCTTGAAGTTGGTGAATTCTAGCCCTGAGTCGGGCTCTGTGCACACAGCCCAGAGCCTGCTTGGGATTCTCTGTCTCTGGCCATACCCCACTTGCCCTCTCTCTCTCTGTCTCTCTCTCTCTCTCATTCTCTCTCTCCCTCTCTCTCTTAAAAAAGAAAGAAAGAAAGAAAGAAAAAATATCCAAAGCCCTTTGTGATGTGGTTCCTGCCAATCCCTTCAGATTCGCTTCTATACACGTCCCAACATGGCCTTGAACCCCAATTACTCTCAGGAACTTGCAATTCATTCGGCAAGCTCATCTCTTTAGAGCCTTCACACCATCACCCTTGGGTGCAAACAGCAGGTGCTCAGTAGCCGTTGGAAGCAGGAACGATTCACATGATCGTCTCACACAGGACTTCCAGTGGCTTGGAAGGAATCCCATTTGCTAAATGAGCTCCGTGTGATTAAATTGACTCTTCCACAAATATTTATTTTGTGCCTGCTGTATGCCAGGCACATTCTCCTACTGGGCTCCATTCGCTGCCAACTGTGGAGCTCAAGTCCCTCCGGGAGACTCAGTATTCTCTCTCGTAAGAGCTTCCCTGGGAGGTTTTCTTGGCTCCCGGGCCTGGCAATGCACAATGTTCTGGGGAAATAAAAGGTTAAATGATGTCGGTCCAGATCTCCCATGCCTGAGCTGCTCCCCCGGGAGACCCCTTACCACCATCTAACAGCATCTGGGGTGGGGGAGAGGGGAAGGATGAGCACTTAATTTTAGACACTGTCTGATGGCGATCATACACCTGTCATGTGGTTCATTGTTACTATGGTTACCGGGATGACAGCGGCTGCAGTGACCTTCATTTTCAACAGGAAGAAGGACCCCAGCCTGCGAAGACCTGCTTGTCTTTTGCCTCTTTCACACACAGGGAGCCCATGGCAGGGCTAGGGGAGACCTCAGGGAATTTGAAACCCAGTCATCAGAACTTGGCGTCCCCTTTGGCGCATCTCATCCAGGATGCGACTTTGGCTTCTCTGTTACCGACATCCAGGCAGTAGCCCTTAACGACAACTTTCTAAGAAAAGGCATTAATGGATTCCTTTGAAAACTGGGAGTGTCTCAATTGAGAAAGGCAGTTGAGAGAGTCGGCCAGATGGGACAGTTGAGGTGGTCTAAGGAGGAGGCCTGCAAATAATTGGAAACGCGGGGGCCGCCCGACCGCCAAGAACAGAGCAAGATGCTGGGGGGTTGGGGGAAGCTTCTGGAAGGCTGAGGGGTAGATGCCAGAAGCTTCGCTAGCCTCTTGTTGAAATGTCACTATTGTTCTTTTGATCGATATTTTACTCGTTGCATGATTAAATATTCTGAGCAACCACTCCGAATATCCAAGGTATTAAAATGCTTTTATCTGGGGGAAAGTCTTTCAAATATAGTAGGTCCTCTGATTTGCAAGCATTCATTGCGTCTGCATAGAGTGCTAGGCAGGAGGGAGGAAAATAAATGGGCAGGACAACCGAATTTTGACACTGGAAGGGTATTGGGGATTCCCTTGGGAATCCCTTGGGTCCTTCCATCGGACCAGTAAGGAAACTGAGGCCCAGAGAGATTGTGGCTTGGTATAGGGGAGTTAATGACAGAGCTGAGGTCTTTTAGGTCAGGGTAGGTTAGGTCCTGTTGTGGCAAGAAATAGCCTCAAAACCTCAGGGATTAACACAATAAAGTTACACCTTGCTGCTATCATCATTCAAGGTGGGTCAAGCGGCTCAAGCAGGAAGCACATTTCCAGTCAATGACTCCAGAATCTGGGCTTCTGCTTCCCATCTTGCAGGTGGAGAAAAGAGAGCACCAGGGACCACTTGTGCCTTTTTCAGAGGCCATGGCTGGAAACAGAGTACATAGTTCTCTCCCATTGCGTTGGCCAGGATCTGGGAACACAAGAAACCAAACAACAGAAGAGACTGGGAAATAGAGAAATGAAACACGAGTAATAGTAGTCTCTGCCACAGATACCTAGTGCCTATGTCTCTAATTAATCCAAGAAATTATTTTTAGTTTCTACCAGGTGCCAGGCACTGTGCTAGGCAACGGGGTAACAGTAGTAAGGAAAATCAGGCATGGTCCCTCTCATCAGTTACAGCTCTCATCCAGGCTCAGAAGGACAGGTTCGAGGTGGGGATTTGACTTGTTCTGAGGCACTGTGGAAGCCTTCCCAGAGGAAGTGGCAATTGGACTGAGGCATGAAAGAGTAAAGTTAACTCAGCAAAGGAGGAAGGAAGAGTGTTCCAGGCAGAGACGCAGACGGTCAAGGACTCCGGGGTGGAACCTCACAGTGGGCATGGGCAGTGTGCTGGTCGGCCCGCTCTCTGGTGGAAAAGCGATGCTCCGCATTTGTTGATTTCGCTGGTGTAAAATAATCCCACTCTAGTGAATTTCCAGCTACCAGTGAATTCCTGAATATCTCCCAGGTGGCTCTGTGTGTGGTGGGAGCCAGCTCCAGTGCACACCTGGGGAAAGTCCTGAAAGGAGATGGGGCTCCTGGGTGGCTCAGTCGATTAAGTATTTGACTTCAGCTCAGGTCATGATCTCGTGGTTCATGGGTTCGAGCCCCGCGTCCAGCTCTGTGCTGACAGCTTGGAGCCTGGGGCCTGTTTCGGATTCTGTGTCTTCCCCACTCTCTCTGCCCCTCCCCAGCTCACGCTCTGTCCCTCTCTCTCTCTCTCTCAAAACTAAAATAAAGTGGCAGGGGCCGAGCACATCCGTGTTTTGAAAAGGTCCCTCTGGCTGCAGTGAGAGCAGATAGAGGAGGGACAAAGTAGATGCTGGTGGGCAAAGAAGTTGCTATAGCAGGCATCTGGGAGAGTAATGCTAAACTTCTCTAAGACATGTGTAGTCACATGGTGGGCTGAGGCTGTTGATGGTACGAGGAAAGGGCAGTTTGATGGGCATGTCCCTTTCTCCACTTGCCCCACTTTCTAGCTCTGTGTGGTCATTCTCTTATCTGATGACTGTGGTTCTCGGTACTGGATGGCAGCTAACTTGAGGGTCCCCGGCCCTGGGCCCTGTTGCAGGTGGGATGTGCAGGAGGAAACTGCCTGGGCCACAGGGGTGGAGATCTTGGGCCCCACTGCAGGTAAATGCACATTCTGCAGAACTGAGCGGTCGCTGGGCAAGAAGGCGAGGAGTCCCGTCGAGGCCCATGAGTGAGTCCACCCCCAGGACTCCTGCTCTGGCCCTGAGCAATTCTGGGGCCACATCATCAGGCAGAAAGGAGAAAGGGGTTGGGCCTGGGATCCCCTGATACAGAAACCCAAGATCGTGAAAGGTAGAAGAATATCTTGGAGTTGGAGCAAATTGCAGCACGATTCCTGACCGCTGCTAGCTACCACCAGCCCGGCAGATCTTCTCCAACAACCCCATGTGCGTTCCCACCGCTGATGCCATCTCAACACGAGAGGGAGGAGCCCGTTCCAATCCTCAGACCTCCTCAGTTCCATCCGATTTTTCATGGAACTAGCCTAACGGCTCCCTTTCCCTCCATGTTTCTAGAATAGACAAGGATTATGGGACTTGGTCTAAAGGGCTTCTCCTGCCTAGTTGGGAGGAAGTATGCGCTCGTGCAGAGATGGGGTGCAGGGAGCCTTCTGAGAAGCTAATGGGAGCTATTTCCTTTTTTTCCCAGAAAAATGCTTGAGTGCTATATTTTCGAAATTTTGTATATAAGCCTAAATGGTTCAAGGGCCATGTGCCACCGTCTAGAAGTCCGTGGGCCCCAGATGAGTCGTCTTTTATGTGCCTGAAAAGAATAGTGGACCTGAAATCAGAAGAAATGGATTCAAATCCCTGTCTTTATGTGCACTAGGGGTACATGATCATCGGCGAGTAACCTTTTAGGAGCCTTAATTTCCTTATCTGTAAAATGGGGATGATCATCTCTACTTCGTGGAGATGCTGTGAGGACGCCCCGAAGCCTAGTGCTATATAAATAATAGAGGATGCTCAACTCAAGTGAGAATTAAAGCGATCATTTGCACCAGACCCTTTAACTTCTTAATTAAGCCGCTGAGCCTAGGGGAAGCGTGCAGACTGAAGTCCCTTGGGTACGTGCGATGCTAACTCTGTTGCTTCTTCGCTGAGAGACCCTGGGTAGATGAGTCAGCTTAACCTGCTTGGGCTTTAGTGTCTTCATGTATAAAGACAGAGGTATAGTGTTTGCCAAGATGGCTACAATCATTCCCCACCTGTGCCCTGTCTCCTTTGTAATAGGACTTTGCAAAAAGATGGCGGTCAATGGCTTCCCTCCTTAATCTGGGCTAGCTTCGTGACTTGAACTGGATGATAGATTGTGCTGGAAATGGCATTGTTCTAAGCCTCAGCTTCAAGAAACCATGAAGCTTCCTCCTTTTGTCGTGGGACCCTGCCCAGCCCCCAGGGGGAGAAGCCCAGGCTCATCTGCTGGAGGGTGAGAGGCCAAGTGACCTAGCCTGCCACTAGTCGCTAGTCGATTCCCAGTAGCAGAGCTCCTCACAGACACATGACGGAGAGCAGCTGAAATGAGAGGAGCTACCTAGCCGAGCCCCCACAAAGTGCCAATCACAGAATCCAAACCAAATTTAAAAATGGGGTTATTTTAAGCTATTAAATTTTTCAGTGTTTCTTACACGTCAAGATTAACAGATTCAGCCTGGGTGGTTCCGTCGGTTAAGCGTCTGACTCTTGATTTCGGCTCAGGTTGTGATCTCACAGTCATGGGATCGAGCCCAGCATTGGGCTCTGCCCTGGGCATGGAGCCTGCTCAAAATTCTCTCTCTCCCTCTGCTCCTTCCCCCTTCCCCGCTTGCACTTTATCTCTCTCTCAAAAAAAAAAAGATTAACAGATTTGAATGCTAAATGGTATCTAGCCCTCACAAGATCACTGTCAGGGTACATGGTTGTGATTATTATTGCCCAGCTTCCCCAAGGCAGCCTGACCAGATACTTCCAGTAACGCTCAGTGGGTGCACCAGCCCATTAGTAATTGTGTGAGAATCCATCTCAGGGACCCTGACACTTAAGAAGGGTGCAGTGGTAGCTCTCTGACTCAACCACCCCTGAACCAACTTTCCAGATTGGCCCAAGCTCTCCACTCCTTCTGGACCTCTTGGTGACTGATGCCCACTGGCAAATCCTCATGGCCCGCAGTCCCCTCTCTACTTGACCGCAGCCTTCCCTCCCCTTCCAGTTGGGTTGTATACTCACTTAGGGTTAGTCGTGCTGGTCTCCAAATCCTTTAATGCCAGCTGACCTCATTATCGAATTATATACTTTAATTAATATGTCCACTAATGAAATAGAAGTAGGAAGGGAAGTTAGTTCCATGAAAACTAAGGTGAGTCCTTTGGAAAGATCTATAAAGGTAAGTTCCCTTTAGAAGTTCTCTTGAAATAGGGAGGGGCAAGCTATCTGGGAAAGGTGGGGAAACATCAGAAAATTCTGGGGTTCTGCCATTAGACTGCTAGGCGAGGTTTTCTAAGTTCTTCCTCCACCGCGAAGAGAACAAGACATCGCAGAGGAGGCATTGCAGCGTGTACAAAAAGGAAAAGGTGTTAATGATTACGAAGTGCTTCCTGCATGTCAGGCATGGGTCTGAGCATCTTATCGGTTCTAATGTATTTAATAAGCTTTTTGGGGCGCCTGGGTTGCTCAGCCGGCTGAACATCTGACTCTTGGTTTAGGCTCAGGTCATGATCCCATGGTCATGGGGTCGAGCCCCGTGTTGGGTTCCGCACTGGGCATGGGGCTTCCTTAAAATTCTCTCTCCCTCTTCCTCTCCCCCTCCCCTGCTTGTGCTCTCTCTCTAAAATAAAAAATAAATGTTAAAAATGGTGGCATACAGCTCTAATCAGCAAGACATGCACAAAATCATTAAAGCTATGGTTTGGTTGAAAAGAAAATGCTTGGGCTGTGTGTGCCGTGTTCAACTTTATTGGGATGTAACCATGGGCAGATAGTGCACAGATGGCATCTGTCTATCCAGCAGCCGGATCAGGGAAGGGAACATACTCACATCCCAGGGATTCTCGTGCAGTATTTTCGAGTGTTCCCCCATTTTAACCAGAATTTGTAGATGGGGCCAGCAGCCTTGGTTCCCACGGAGTCAGACTTAGGCAAGTTTCCCAGGGGACACTCCCCACGGCTGGGGAGCCTCGGGCTATGCTGCTGCATGGATGGTGGGATGCTGCCACCTAGAGGATGTAGGGGGAAGTGGACTCTCCCCTCCAGGTTTTTCATTCTTCCTTCCCAGCACCACCTTCCTTAAGAGCCTTCTCTGCCCACCTGGTCTAAAGTGACCAGCATTCTGTCCTTCACCTCATCACTGCCTGCTCCCCCTTTCTGCCTTACTTTTAACAGCATTTAACAGTCTGTATAATCTTCCTTGCCGGTCATGTTTACTTGCTGATGGCCTGAGTCTCCCTTTAAGAATATAGGCTCTAGGAAGGCAGGGATATGAGACTGTGTGATCCTCTGATGTATCCCCAGCCCTAGACTAGTGCCTGACACATAACGGCACTTCAACAAGTGTGTTGGGTGGACAGATAGGAACCCTGTCCCTGTCCTACAGCCCTGCCTTGGGGGCCTTAACCCAAACCCTGAGGCTTTACTGCATCCCCATGCACAGCCTTTTTGCAAGTTCCTGCCATCCACCACCTCCACCACCCACCCCTAGTCCTACTACCCACAACCAGGCGGGGGGGGGGGGGCGGGCTGGAAACACCTGGCATTGTTTAAACTGCTCCAGGGCTAGGGAGAATGGGAGCAGCCGTGGTCAGGGCCCCTGGACACCCTGGTCCGTGTCATAGCCTGGGTCAGTGGCCAGATGAGCAGGACAGTAGTACCATGCAGCAGTCCAGCCAGAGGTCTGTGGCACTGGTCTACCCCGAGTGAATCGGGGTTCTAGCTGGGGAACTGGTGGCCTCCGGCAAAGCACTGTATCTTCATGAGGTTTGCTGACTGACATCTATCAATGGAGATAATTAAGTAATAATAATGGGTGTGAAGTGCTTGGCCCAATGCTTGGCACGTGGGTAATGCTGTGCTGTTGGAAGTATTAGCATTACATTGAAATGTGAAGACAGGAAAACTAGAGGTCATAGGGTCCAGGAGAAACATTGTTTATTGCTGTAATTGACAAACATGCTCCTTCCCTATAGTTTTATGTGAAAATTCAACTTGCAAACAGAAGACAAGCCTTCTGGTGAGGGGTGGGGAGAATCACCCGGGACCCCTCATCACCAGGCCTCCCTCGCCCCACCTTACACACCATGCACCCACAAGGAGCTTCAAAGCCACTCCTGTGAAGTCTCTGATGGTGGTCAACACCCTCCTTTTACAGGCAGTGACACAGGGTTCAGAGAGGAGGAGGCCCTGCCCAGGCCACACCTGTTTTAGCCAAGTGGGGCTGAGTTCCCGGGCTTTCTGACTCCACGACCAGGGTTCTCCCCAGGCTCTGCTCCCCCTTACACCTCTCAACGTTTATTCTAGGCTGGTCAGTAAAGCCCCCAAGGGGATCTCTTGAGGGAGGATCTCCTTTCCTCTCATTTAAATCACAATGATCTTCCAGGAGCAGGAGGAATTAGGGAGGTTTTCAAAGCTTTAATGGCATATTACAGAGGATGTCTCAGAAGCAAATTCAAGCTGGTGAATTTGAGACGCTCTGGAGGCAAAGCCAAGGTCAATCTGGTGTCACGGAGCAAAGACACCAGAGGAGGTTTGGGGATTATGATGAAAACGGAATCGAATCATCAGTGAAAAGTACTTTGTAGATTGCTAAGTGCTAGTAAAGGACAAGATGTTTATTGTCGTCAAAATCATCATTACGCTTTCTCTTAATCAACGGGCTTGGAAGTGATTCTAATTAGCAGGAGAAGAATTAATGCCTGGATAAAAATTACAAAATGCCAATTTCTGGGGCCCTCCCCTGAGAGAGGCTGATTTGGGGTCACTGGAAGGTCTGGTGTTGGAGAGCAATGAGATCTGTGCCTCATTTGCTGCTCGTAAGTAAAATCCCTTCCTTCCTTTACTCCATTTCTGTCTTAGGGTTCAGAGTTACTCAGTGATTTCTTTTAACACTAATTACATCCCAGGCCTCACTCTCAAAATGGGAAGGGTTCCTAATTAACAAAAGTATCTCAGAAACCAATGAAGGTGATGTCCTCTCTTCTATAGCTATTATTAGGTCAAGGTCTTTTTTTTTTCCAAATAATCTGATTCGATACGATGTAAAATTGAGATCATTTGTGAGAATATCAGTCTTGGTGGGATGTGGTGGATAATCTCCAAAGATGCCCATTGATTCCTTTCCTCCCCATAAATGTGCAAATGTGTCCCAGTCCCACAATGAGAGGGGTACTCCGTTTCCCACCCCTAAGAAGCAGGCTAGTCTTGGTCATTGGCTGCACAACAGAATGTATAGAAGTGACGCCTGACACCAAACCTCCCAGCTTCTGCCCAGACCCACAGGTGATGACTTCCAAATTCTTGGAAGGCCAAGGACACGGAGAGGCCACGACACTTCAACACGATTGCTGCCGTGTCCAGCGGGAATAACCTGCAATTTGGACCAGCTGGAATAACCTGCAATTTGGACCAGCCATTTCAATGTTGTGATGGGCGTCTCTGTATCCGCAAAGAGCATAAATACTTGTAAGATGCTCTTCCTACTGGCCGTTCTTCTTCCACACATACAATGGGGACAAAATCAAAGCCTGTGATTCTATTAGATTTCTTACTTTAATAAATAAGTGAAGAGTCCTTTGTGATTTAAATTAATACGTACATATCTTTTAAGTCCTCATGTGGCAGTGGGGCAGGTGGTCCAGGGACAATAATTTGGGAAACATCATTACCTTGGCCTGTGCCTCAGGGGCAGAGCAGGGCCTTGAGGTTCTTTTGCATTGTCTCTCTACGCACCACCAACTTTCTAGTTACGTCTTTGCACACCACTGCCTGAAAGCTCCCTGCATCTTTCTCCAGCCTTTTCAACCTTCCCCTAAGGAAACTCACGAGGGTTCAGGAGAGAATCAAGGACCCGATTCACCTTCCCTGGGCCCCCCTCCCCGCGTGCTGCTACCACTGTCCTTTGCTCAATTCCGGGCATCTTACCACACTGTCCGTCCATAGCCTGCTGAACTCAGAGCCTGAACTAGCCCTGTCTCTGTGGGTTAGTCTCACTGTGGAACCTCAGGCAAACTCATTTCCCCTCTCCCAGCCCTTGCCTTAGGCAACCCCATAGGGATTTTTAAAAAGATAGTGTTTTGTTTTATAGTTAAATAATTGCAATTACGCAGTCATGAGACATGCGCACCTGTTGGACACTGCACAGTTGCTTAACCCTTATTTCTTTTTTACAGCATAATTGAGGTGTAATTGATATACAAAAAAACTTGCACGAATTTAATGGGCTCTGGTAAGGATTAAATGAGTTAACACAAGTAAAGGGCAGTCGCTGCTGCAAAGGGATTCATGAATACTAGCTGTGACGATTGTCGTCATTATGATTATAAATCAGCGTTTCTCCAGCTTACCCGGATACCTAGTATCCTCCTAAAGGACCTGAAGTGATAGCAGCAGACATGCATTTTCTTGGAAACCTTTATAGTTTTACCATAAAAAAAGTTATGTGATTTTGCATTCCTGTCCACCATGCACTTTTATTGGTTCTGAAATAAAGTGTTTGGAATTGAACCAGGAAGAGAAACAAAAGCTGGCCCCGGGTTCCTTCTGCGGTTTCCATCACGGCCAGCCCGGCCCCCTAATTTGAAAAGCTCACCTTTGCATTGTGTCTCTCTCCCTAACGTGTTCCCTATGCTTTCTTGCCCATGATGTCCTTGCAGCTTCTTGGTGTCCTGGGGCTGCAGCTCAGGTGGACACATGCGATTTACAGAGTGTCTGGAAGTAAATGAGGGCAGCACGGAGTCAGACTGCCAGGGTCAAATCTCGGCGGCTCCGCTTCAGAGCCGTGGCTGGTTGCTTAACTACCTTTAAGCCTCAGTTTCCTCATGTGTATGATGGGGGGAGAATGGTTAATATTGGGGTTGTCATGTTGTAAGGAATAAATTAGGTAATCCTCTGTAGGGTGAGCCTCATGTTGAATGTATTGTTAGGGGTGTGTGTGTGCGCGCGTGTGTGTATGTTTCCAACTCAGTGGTTCTCAACGGGAACAATCTTGCCCTCCAGGGGACATTTGGCAGCGTCTGGACATATTTTCAGAGGTTGCAACTGGGAGAGGGGGAGTGGCTACTGGCATCTAATTGGTGGGCTGGGGCTGGACCTCCTACCAGGCACAGGATGGCCCCCACTCTCCACCCAACTTGCTGTGCCCCCCTTGTCGAAAGTGCCTCCGTTGAGGATCCCTGTCCCGGCTAGAAGGTGAAAGATTTATACG
Source organism: Hyaena hyaena (assembly GCF_003009895.1). Lineage (NCBI taxonomy): Eukaryota > Metazoa > Chordata > Mammalia > Carnivora > Hyaenidae > Hyaena > Hyaena hyaena. The sequence continues at coordinate 2,938,713 of NW_024080655.1, read as the reverse complement.
ATCTGAAGAGAAACCAGAGTATTCCCTGTCCCGGTTAGAATCCACCTCCAGGTGGACACGGGCTGCTGCCTTTGCTCAGCAGCTGGAACCCCACACCGCAGCAGAGAACTTGGTCCTCAGTAAGTACTTGCAGAATGAATGGGTGACACTCAAGTTTCTTAGGGGGCGGGGCTGTCTGTGAGGTTGTATGGACTTGTTTGGGTGCAGACCTGTCTCCCCACCTGAGGGGTCTCCAAGGAGAAAGGATCCCAAGGCCGGGGGAGGGGGGGTCCGGGAAGGGGAGGGGTAGGTTAGGGTGAGCACTAGGACTCCGAGACTCTCCTCCGGGGGCTGGCTGATAAGATGGAAGGTTCACGCAGTCCACCGCAGGCACACCATTCCGGAAAAGCAGTCAGAAGGCTCAAACACGAGGGCCATCGCGGGCAGCGATTTCCCTCAGGGCCCATGGGAGCCCTGTGGGCTGCAGACCCCTCGGGGCTCTCAGCAGTTCTGAGTTGTCCTAGTGGGGGCTGGAGATGGTGCTGGGGTAGCTCCGCAAAGCACTTAGGGCAGATCCTCTGGGGTCTGCGGATTCTAGTAATTCTCTGATTCCTCCCCCCCCCCTTTTTTTTTTTAAAAAAATATAGTGATCCTTCCTACCCTGGAAGGTACTACCTGCCTAGCATTTCTGCGATTTGAGGAAGACAAGAATCCACATCAGCAAATTCCAGCAACCCCCTAGCTGCTCCAGCATCCCTTTCGCGGATCCAAGCCGGCAGAGAGCCTGGGGTCCTCCCACCCCCACATCTCTTTTTTCGCTGGCTGTTCCTTCTCACAGGGCAGTGACACCCAGAACACAGGCAGGGTGCAAGGCGGAGACCGGGCTGCTGTCCTTGGAAAGCACCTCCGTGAGCCTCCCCACGACCCCACAGCGCAGCGACTGATGGAGAGGCGGTGGAAGCGGAGCCCAGGGCATGGTCCCGCCAAGCCAGGCCGACGGATTTCCAGGCTGCGGATGGGGTCTCACTCGGGCTTTCCCAGGACGCAGGTCTGAGCAGGTACTTACCTCCAGGCTTTGGGAAAGGCCAAGTAAGCTTTGCCATCAAGCCAGGCATTCATTAAAGCGTTATCAAGTGCTAAATTTCATTTTACTCGAGTTTAACAGAAGAAACGGAAATTGAGGTTACGCTACACGAATATCTGAACTTAAGATAAATGCTCCTCTCTAGAAGATACTGATTTAAATGATCCTTTTATGGTGGAAAAAAAAAAACAAACCCAGAGTGTGGAAAATCTAGGAGACCAGAGTCGTTATAGTCGTTTTCTAACACCGTGTTTTTATTTGAAGCCGCAGAGACTGGGGCCCTGCTAAGAATGTGGAGGGAATTAAGCACCCTTAATAATGTTCCCACCTTCCTCCCTCATGGCTGACTACTGTTATTAGTTATTTTGTCCAAAATTGCAGCGCTGACATTGTGTTCCGGCACCACAAAGCCTGTTGTGACACAAGTCATTGGTCACCCTTTGTTCCCCGCACACGGCTGGACTACAGTTCCCAGCCTCCTCTGCGATGAGACGCGCCTGCGCTCTAGACAATGGTCCAGGAGCTGCGGAGCGGAGTGCCCCTGGCTGGCCAAGCCCGTGGAAACCACGGTTGGCGATGCTGTGGGTTCCTTCTCATCCCGCAGGCTGGGTGCGTGAGAACCCAGCACACCTGAGCACTGCCGGGACACAGGACGACAGACACCCGGAGCCCTGACCCACCACTCAGGGGAGAGCTGCCTGCCAATCAGAATTTATATGACCCAGAAGTAACCGTGCATCATGTTCGAGCCCTTGTATATTTGGGGCGTGCTTGTTAAGGTAGTTAACATGACCTTAATCAGTATCTTCTTTTTCCCTACAATTAAATGGACACCATAGTCATTACAGGTTTCCCAGTTCTGTGTTTTGTTTTTAAATTCTGAATGGTTGGTTTTATCCACAAGTAGCCTGTTTCAGAAAAGCCCACAGTATAATGGCTAAGATTTACTCAACTCTTGCTATATGACTGGTGCTTCACTCATTGCTCTGCGTATATTAAGCCGTGGAATTTTTGCAACAATCCTATAATGCATCAATGTCACCCCCATTATACAGATGAGTAAGTTGAGGCCCAGAGAGGTTATGTAAGATCACACAACTGAGAAGTTCCAAACTGGATTTCACAAGTTCGGACTGTATGGCTCTCAGCTCATTTGCCTCTGGTCTATATTATTAAAAGTTTCAGGGTTTTCTATTCCTAAAGTTTTTAATTTTTTTTTCATGTTTATTTATTTGAGAGACAGAGGCAGAGAGAGAGGGAGAGGGGGGGGGGGAGAAAGACAATCCCAAGCAGGCTCTGCACTGTCAGTGCAGAGCCAGACTTGGGGCTCAATCTCACAAACCCAAAGGTCATGACCTGAAGCCAAATCAAGAGCCGGACGCCTAACCGACTTAGCCACCCAGGTGCCCCTATTCCTAAAGTTCTTATATGGTTCATTGCCATACTTCTTACTGTGTACTGAGTACTTGTCATCTACGCTTTGATGTGGTACCAAATTTTTGATTTGCTGGAGCACATCTTCAAGTAACTTCCTCAGAAAAATGTGTGTGGGAGCCTAAAGGACAGAGTCCTGGTAAATCTGAAAATGTCTTTTTTTTTTGTAACACCTTCGAACTTGGATGTGGAATTCCAGGTTGAAAGTCATTTTCTCTCACAATTCTACAGGCTTGCTCCATTTTTCCCCCTAGCGTTCAGGTTTTTGATGCCAGACTGAGTTTCATTCCTTTAAGAACAACTTTTTGGGGCGCCTGGGTGGCTCAGTCGGTTAAGCATCTGTGTTTGGCTCAGGTCATGATCTCGCTGTCTGTGGGTTCGAGCCCTGCATGAGTTCTGTGCTGACAGCTCAGAGCCTGGAGCCTGCTTCAGATTCTGTGTCTCCCTCTCTCTCTTTCTCTACATGCTCTCTCTCTCTCTCAAAAGTAAATTAACATTTTAAAAAATTAAATACTTGTGTCCTTAGCCCTGGGGAATGCTTTTGTTCTCTTCACTTTTCCAATTCTCTGGGAACTCTTATCCGCCAGATGTTATACTTCCTCCATCAGTCTTTCATGTCTGTTATTTTTCTCATATTTTCCATCCCTTTTTTTTGTTTTATCTTCTGGGAGATTTTCCTGACTTTGTATTTCAAACTTGTAATTGAATTTTTAATTTTGACTGTTCTCCTTTGACTTTTCGAGCGTTGTTTGTTATTCTATCTTCATAACAACTCTTGGTTTTCCCGGTGGTGACATTTTCGCAAAACCTCCTGCAGAAGCTTTGAAAACCATCCCTTACCTGAACTGGCTTCATTTCCTTTAGAGTCAGTCTTAGTGCTTATTTTATGCTTTCTCTTCCATGTTACACACTTTTCTGTCTTTTCTCCCTGAGGGCTTACTCATTTATTTCTATTTAAAAAAACTTTTTTTAGGTGTTTATTTAGTTTTGAGAGAGAGTGGGGCAGAGAGAGAGGGAGACCCAGAATCCAAAGCAGGTGAGCTGTCAGCGCAGAGCCCGATGCGGGGCTCAGACCCGGGAACCTGGAGATGATGATGTGAGCCCAAGTCAAACGCTTCACCGACTGAACCACCCAGCTGCCCCAGGGCTTACTCATTTTTCAGGATGAAGCAATAAAAAGCTGCTGTGGAGCTGTATACATAATTGATTGACGGGTGAACCTGGCCTCACTGTCATAGGTCAAGGGGCTGGTCTTTCCACTGAGAGTCTCAGAAGGCAAGTTTTCAGGGCCCACTAACCTCAAACCTGGGCAGTCAGCATAGTGCCCCCCGCCCCCCGCTACAGTGATTGGTTCTGAGACTCAGTTCTGGGACTCAGTTCTGGGGCTTCCATTAGAAACAAAGGGGGAAAAGAAGCTCCTATTAGCTAGATGGCTGTAAGAATAACGCAGATCTGTCCTCCCTGAGGCCACCGTGCGGAGGGAGCCGGCCTGAGACCCATCGCACAGGGGAAGGAAGAGCCCAGAGATGAAGGGAAACGCCGGTTCCTGGATTCAGCTAAGCCTGAAGTAAGCCCAGCCTTGGATGGCATGAACCACCACATTTTCCTTGTCTTGTCTGCTTTGAAAAAACGTTCTATTCCTGGCAACCAAAAACATATAACAAACTAACAAATGGTAAATAACCCAACTAACCAACTCCCTGCTGACCTGTGGCAAATCCCTCCAACCTTCCTCAAGCCAGTCTCCTCATCGGTAAGAGGGTGATGTCATCTGCCTCCCTCAAGGGTACTGATGAGGGACTGAGTGTGACCCTATTAGCCACTGTATATAAAAATGTAAGCAAACGTAATGATTCACCCTGTGATTTGACACTTTTGGTGGGGTAGGGTTTGTTCTTTCTTTTTCTTTTCTAAGCCAAAGAATCGCTTAATCTTGGTTTCTTCGGGAAACAGAAACGAACCGAGCCTCACTGAACCCACTTGAGCCGTCGGGCCCCCACTGGCAGGAGGGAGGCTTAGCTTCCCAGCTCTTGGCAGATGGGGGTCTCTAGGTGGGAGGTGCAACGCACAACCTTCTAGGTGTTTGTCTAGAGCTTGGGCCCCCTGAAGGGCCACGGAGCTTCTGAGATTAATCACTATGGATGCTTAGTGAACTGTAAAACCCCAATTTCCTGTCTGCACCCCCGGCCATAAAATAAGTTTTATCGCAACCTGTAAACACCCCTTGGTCACCAGACACCCCCACCCCCATGCCTGTGGGGCTGGTTAGTGAGCGTAAAGCTAAGGCCTCTGGACAGCACTTCCCTCCCCGGCTCCTCTGACTCGCTCCCTGGTTGCGGGGCGGGGAGCTCCCGTGGATTACGGCCGCCATGCTGACCGGAAGTCTCTCTAATCACTTTCCCATGGGCAGGCCAGAGTGGGATTTGTTCTTGCTTTGCTTTCTTCCCTTCCTTCCTTCCTTCCTTCCTTCCTTCCTTCCTTCCTTCCTTCCTTCCTTCCTTCCCTCCCTCCCTCCCTCCCTCCCTCCTTCCTTCCTTCCTTCCTTCCTTCCTTCCTTCCTTCCTTCCTTCCTTCCTTCCTTCCCTCCCTCCCTCCCTCCCTCTTACTTTCTTATTGAGGCATAATTTATATACAGCAAAATATCCCCCCTTCTAGTGTCCACTTCTCTATCTATGGGTTTTGATAAAAGCATAAGTTGTTTACCCACTATCACAATCAGGATAAAGAGCATTCCCATCACTGCCACCCATGGAGACCCCCGCTCTCTTTTCAGTCCTTACAGCTTAGCCTTCCCCGGGGGGTTACATGAATGCAGTCATACAGAATGAAGGCCTTTGCATCTGGCTTCTTCCACTCGGCAAAGTACGACTGAGATGCATCTATATCGTCACGTAGTCTGTTCCTTTCATTTTGTTTATCGTGTTGTGTGTATGTCCCGCAGATTGTTTGTCCCGTCGTCCTTTGAAGGACATTTGATTTGTTGCCAGTTCTTAGCCATTACGTCTAACACGTTCGAGCACAGGTGTTTGTGTGAACATAACGTGTTTCTCCTGGGTGACAAATGGCGAGTGTACACTGAGCTTGACAGGACCCCGCCGAGCTGCCCTCTAGAGTGGCTGTACCGCTCTGCACTCCCAACACCAGCGCAGGAGGCTTGGAGGTGCCCCGCGTCCTGGCCTGCATGAACCTGTGAAGACGCAAGTCTGATGATTCCAGAATGATTTAATGGGGTTTTTAAAACCACTTTTGGGCTGGGGCCCCTGGGGGCTCAGTGGGTTAAGCGTCTGACTTCAGCTCAGGTCATGATCTCATGGTTCATGGGTTCGAGCCCCGCGTCGGTGCTGATGCCTCAGAGCCTGGAGGCTGCTTTGGATTTTGTGTTTCCCTCTCTCTCTGACCCTCCGCTGCTCACACTCTGTCTCTCTCTCTCTCTCAAAACTAAATAAACCTTTAAAAAATAATAAATAATAAAATTGCTTTTGGGCTATAGATCTCTATGTGTCCCAGGAGACCTTGCACGTTCTTGCTCTGAGCCTTTTCCTTCTCCTCTCACCCCTGCCCTTTTCTGGGCTAAATCTCTGCCTCTCCCTTCCCCCAGCGTCCCCTCCTGCCTGGAGCCTTCTGGAGCCTTCTGCCTGGGATCCTTGATGCTGCTATTTACTGGGCTAACTCCTCCTCAAGCCTCACATCTCAGATCTACAGTCCCCACCTCAGCAAATTCTCCTGACCCCCAAACCGGACCTGCATCCCTTCCTAGGCTTTTGCCAAGCTCCCCAGGTCTTCCTTCCTAGCACTTGTGACGATCCAGAAGCACACACTTATTTCTCTGCTCTTTAGCTGAAGGCCCACCTCCCCCTGCAGCCTGTCATTTTGATGGCAGGAACCGTGTTCATTTCTCTTGTTATTGCTTCTCCACCTCCTTGGTCACAAAGTGAACAGTGAGTGACGTGGTCTCCAATGTTTGCTCTGATAAATGATGTTGAATTGAGCCTTCTGGTGTGTTCTCCGTCTGCATGTGAGTTTCTCTGGCATGGACCCCAGAGCCAATGGCCCCGTTGTAAGATGTGCACCCCTTACGTGGTTGTGAAATGCTGTCCGATGGGCTGGTACCCACCAGCAGTGAATGAGCTTTGTGACTCTTCATCTTCGCCATCACTCAGTGATAGCGGAGTCTTTTTTGTTTAAGTTTATTTATTTTTGAAAGAGAGAGAGAGCATGGGTGGTGAGGGGCAGAGAAAGAGGGAGATGCAGAATTCAAAGCCAGAGGGAGATGCAGAATTCAAAGCCAGCTCCAGGCTCTGAGGTTTCAGCACAGAGCCCGACACGGGGCTCGAACCCATGAACTACGAGATCATGACCTGAGCCGAAGTCGGACGCTTAACCGACTGAGCCACCCAGGTGCCCCAGTGTTAGCTGAGTCTTAATTTTCACTAATAAGGAAAGTAAAATGGGAACTCATAGTTAGATTTAGTTTGTATTTCCTTAACTGCCAATGAGATTGATCGCCTTTTCATTTCATTTGAAAAATGTCTTGTTAGGTATTTTTGCCCATTTTATTATTGGATTTGTCTTTTTTTCTTACTGCTTCATAGTTGTTTATTTGTCTCTGATCTCAATTCTGTGTCTGTTATCTATATGGCACTTTTCCTCTCCCAACTAGTGACCCTCTTTTCATTTTATTTATGGTTGCTCTTGGTACACAAACATTTTTAAATGTGAAGATGGTCAAATTTATCCATTTTTTTCTCCCTCACGGCTTGTACTTTTGGTGTTTTGTTGACGAAAACCTTTCCTATTCTGAAATAATAAAGACCTTTTCCCATATTTTACTACAAATTTTTAAACCACCGCCCCCCCGCCCCCCACACACACACTGAAGTCATGAACCCACCTGGGATGTATTTATGTGTTTGGTAGGAGGTGAGGATCTAATTTGATTTTTTTACATTAAGATCATTGATTAATTGACTAGCCCATCCTTTTTTTTTATTGATTTGCAATGCCCCCTCTGGCAGGTATAAAGTTTCCATATTCAGGCAGGAATATGAAGCTTCTGGATACCTTCCTGAGTTTGCCATTCTGTCTCACTGATCCATGTTTCTGTTCGTTTCTATTCATGCTCCCATACCACACTGTCTTAATTACATTGGTTTGACATTAAGTCTTAAAATTTTTTAAACGTGTATTTATTTTTGAGAGAGAGAAAGAGAGAGAGAGAGAGGGAGAGAGAGAGAGAGAGAGCACCAGCAGGGGAGGGGCAGAGAGAGAGACACACACAGAATCTGAAGTAGCTGCGAGCTGTCAGCACAGAGCCTGACACGGGGCTCCAACTCACGAACTGAGAGATCATGACCTGAGCCGAAGCTGGATGCTCAGCCGACTAGGCCACCCCGACGCCCCGCCATTAAGTCTTAGTGCCTGCCAGGACAAATTCCACCAACTTTGAAATTAGTGTGGCTATTCTTGCTCCTCCATATATATATTTGGAATCTATTTGTCAAGTACAATGAAATGAAATCTTTCAGAGAGTTTGGTTGGAATTGGGTTTAGAAAGTAATTTGGGGGAAATTGACATCCTTATACTGTTGAATCTTACCATCCATGAACACAGCTTATCTCTCCATTACTGTGGCCCTCTCCAATGCTTTCTAATCAAGTCTTACCGGTTGCCACATAAAGATCTTGTAACGCTTTTGTTAGATTTATTTTTTGTGTACTTACTTTTGTAGCTATTATAAATGGAATCTTAAAATTACTTTTTCTAGTTCAGTGGTGCTAAGACACAGAAATGCATTTTATTTTTGCTTATTGATCTTATATGCAACAATCTTGGCTAAACTCTTAGTTCTAATAATTTTTGTCTGTGGATTCTCCTAGGGTTTTCTATGTAGATAATTTTGTTTCTTCCCATTCAATCTTTATTTCCTTTCTTTTTCTTTTATTACTGCATGACTAGAACCTCCAACTGAGTATTGAATAAAGATACTCTTCTCTACTGATGCAATTTCTTTTTAGGCGATAACCATAAAAAGTCTATTTGGATTCTCTATTTCCTTTTTCTTTCTTTATGTTTTATATTACACATTTTCTGTAATTGGCACGGATTACATTCACTTTTGATTTTACTTTCTTTAGAAAAAGCATTCAAGCTTCTAGAAAAGTTAAACGAACAGTACAGTGAGTATGCATGCACCTTTTACCTAGATTCATCAACTATTAACGTGTCGTCACACTGATTCTACCTGGAGGTACACACACACACACACACACACACACACACACACTTCCTTTATACCAAACCATTCAAAGTCAGCCACAAACATTGAGGTATTCACCCCTCATACTTCAGCATGCATATCTCAAGAATAAGACTTTTTAAACACAACCTCATCTAAAAACATTGATACTAATTCAGTAACTTCAACATTGAGTCCATACTCCGAAGTCTCCAATTATCCTCACAACATTTTATATATATTTATATATATTTTTTAAATCTGGAATTCAGTCAGATGCCACCCAGTGGATTTGGCTGTTACGTCTCTTTTGACTCCCCTGGCCTAGAACAGTTTACCTTATCTTTCTCGGTTCTTGATTTGGCTTACTCAGCATGTTGTGAACTTCAACTATCCCATTGCATGTAGCAAGAGTTCATTTATCCTCATTGCTCTGTAGTGTTCTACAGCACACAGATCTTTCACCATCTGTTCACCCACTTTCATGGTGGGCACTTGGGTGCTTTCCAGTGTTTTGCTCCTGTTAACAGTATTGCTAATAATCTTGATACATGTCCCTTAGTAAACAGATACATATACCTACGAAGGGGATTTCTTATTTATAATATACATATTTTTTAATGTTTATTTATTTTTGAGAGGAGGGGAGAGGCAGAGAGAGGGGAGGATCAGAGGATCCGGATGTAGGGCTCAAACTCAGGAACCACGAGATCAGGAGCTGAGCCAAAGTCGGGTGCTCAGCAGACTGAGTCCCCCAGGCTCCCCCCCCCCATATACATACCCTTTATTTGCCAGATAGTTGGCAGCCTTTTAGTTATCTGTATTGTTGATTGCTAGTTGAGTTCTAGAGTTATCAGAGCATGTATTCTGACTGCATCTAAGCTCTTGCATGTTTCAAGGTCTTCAAAATTGATCATCATACACTAAGTTTTGGTAAATATTCCATGTGCACTTGGAAAATGGGTGGCTTCGGTTGCAGTTAGCTTCAGTGTTCCACATACTAATTGGGTCAAGTTTGTTAAGGGCATTTTCCAGATCTTCTACATTCTTTCCGCCCCCCACCCCCAACTGTTCTATCAGCAACTAAGCAGGTACAATAGAGTCTCCTGTTATAATTGTCGATTTTTCTCTTTCTTTTGAGTTCTGTCAATTTGTGCTTTCTGTGTCGTGAAGTTATGATATTGGGGACATGTAGATGTAGGGCTGTGACAGCTTCCTGGTGGGTGCACCCTTTCATCCTATATGATGCTTCTCTGTGGTAACAGTTCTTGGAAAGTATACTTTGTCTGATGTATAGTCTTTGATGTATAGCCACATCAGTTTTCATCTGCTTTAAATTTGCTTATTGTATCATTTTCAATTCTCTTCCATCTAAACTTTCTGACTTCTATTGTGAAGGCATGCTCTAGCTTGCACACTCCCTTCTGGAATTTTGGCTTCATGTGGGGTCTCTAACATGACTTCTCTCCTGCGTGGGCTCCACACCTTGCGTATTGTTTTCAGTATCTACTGGCCACTTGGAACCCAGGCCCTAGTCACCAAAGATGAAAAGACACCTTTAAAAAAATATTTTAAATTTGGGAAACCCAGATGGCTTAGTTTGTTGAGTGTCTGACTCTTAGTTTCAGCTCAGGTCATGATCTTACGGTTTTGTGAGTTTGAGCCCCACGTTGGGCTCTGTGCTAACAGTGTGGGGCCTGCTTGGGATTCTCTCTCCCCCTCTCTCTGCCCCTCTCCTGCTCATGCTGTCTCTGTCTCTCTCAAATAAATAAAGCTTAAAAACTATTTTTAAGTTGATTTTTAAGGCCATTTTATGGAGGTGTAATTGATACACAAGTGTTGTACATAATAAATCTATACAACTTGATGAGTTTGGCCATAAATATATACCCATGAAAACATCACCATCATCTATGCCATAAATACTCCATCACCTGCAAATTTCCTCCCGCCCTCTTTATTTAGTATTATTATTATTTTTTGTGATAAGAACACTACAAAAAGTCTACTCTCTTAGCAAATATTTTTTCTTTTGAGAGAGAGAGAGAGTGCTTGCACATGAGCAGGGGAGGGGCAAAGGGAGAGAGAGAGAGAATCTTAAGGAGGCTCCACACCCAGCGTGGAACCCCATGCAGGGCTGGATCCCACAACCCTGGGATCATGACCTGGTCCAAAACCAAGAGTTGGATGCTCAACCAACTGAGCTACCCAGGCGCCCCTCTTAGCAGATTTCTAAACAAACAAAACAATACTGTTGACTATAGAAACTACACTGTGCAGGAGACCTCTAGAACTCACTCATCTTGTTCAACTGAAGCTTCGTGCCCTTTGACTAACACCACCCGTTTCCCCTTCCCCAGTGCCCGGCAACTATTCTACTCCCTGCTTCTCGGAGTTTGATGATTTAAGATTCCTCACGTGAGGGGTATTGTGTGGCCTTTGTCCCTCTGTGTCTTATTTCACTCAGCATAATATCCTCTAGACCCACCCATGTTGTCATATAGGGCAGACCCCCTCTTTTTGAGGGCCGAGTAATATTCCATTGTACGTAGATACCATAGTTTCTTTACTTAGTCATCTGTCTACTGACCCCTAGGTCGATTCCATGCCCCAGGCTTAGGAATAATGCTGTAGGGAACACGGGGTGCAGAGATCTCTTGGAGACCTTGACTTCCGTTCTTGGGATCATATACCCAGAGTAGGACTGCTGAATCGTGCGGTAGTTGTAGATTTTCAGTTTTTGAGGAACCTTTCTTGAGGACTCTAGCATGTGTTTACCCTCTGCTTAGTGTTTTCTTGTCGTTCCTGCCCTCCGGTGCTTTCCTTGACTGTCCTGCCAGCTCAGCCATGCTTTCAAAAATATTTTACTTACACTCTCTCCGGCACTTTTAGATCTTTGTGTCCTGAGAAGGGTGTTTTTTTGTTTGGATACTTGTTCCGGAACATTTCTGAAAATGGAAGTTTCTTCTTTCTCTTGTCCCCAACTGGGCTACTTGTCATTTCCTTATCATTTGGTGGGAAATCTCTACACATCACTCTTAACTAGCATGTGTATTATGGACTTGTCCTCTTGAACATAGTCTTTGTCTTTCAACTTTGTGGTGTCTTTACTTATAGAGATAAATCGAATACTTCCAAAACTAAATCTGTCTACCTTATCTTTATGGCTCCTGGATGACCGTACCTTCCCAAATAAGGCTTTATCCGCACCTACATTTAATTTTTAAAAGTTTTAGATGGTTACATTATGTTTTCAAGCCATTTGGAATTCATTATTGTAGACAGTAGACAGAAAGGATCTACCTTTATTCAATCCAGGTGTAGGACCATTTATGCTGGCATCATTTGGTAGATCAACTACTTGGCCCCATGAGCTGAAATGTCACCTTTATTATGCATTACGTGCTCACGTATCCTTGGGTCTATTTTTGGACTCTCGATTTTGAGCCAGTGATACGTTTGTGTGTTTTGGTGCCAAAATCAGGCTTACTTTTGTCGTGGTACCTCTAGACCTAAGTTTTATTATTTCCTAGAGCAAGGTCCTCCTTACTATTTCTTTTCAAAATTTTCCTTGGCATTCTTGCATATTTATTCTTCCATCTGAGTTTTTAAATTACTTTTGCTGTTCCAGACAATGATTATATTATGTTGTTATATTTTTGAATTCTCTTTTATCCTAAGTTGGGAGGAATTTTACTTTCCATGCCCACCTTTAGACTTTTCTTGATCTGCTCTTGTAGTTCAACTGCAGAATTAATATGCTCTGTTCATGTGATAGGCTGACTTTTCTGTACACAGTGTTATGTAATAGTCACTACAGGCTCTGTGAAGGGGCTTTCGATATCCCCATTTCAGGCTGAGAAAGACAAAGACAGACAAATGAAGTGATGCGCCCTTGATCACTAGTTAAGCAGTCGCAGGGGGTTCAGCCCTGGGATTCTGTGTAACGTGCTCCCAAGGCGATGTGGGGTTCTGAGAATTCATTCCCAGTGGTTCCGAATTTATTCTCAGGCTCACATCTTCTTGTTCAAATGCCTGGGATTTTATTTTTTATTTTTTAAATGTTTTATTTATTTCTGAGAGAGAGAGAGAGAGACAGTGTGAGCCGGGGAGGGTCAGAGAGAGAGGGAGACACAGAATCTGAAGCAGACTCCAGGCTCTGAGCTAGCTGTCAGCACAGAGCCCAACGCGGGGCTCGAACCCATGAACCGTGAGATCATGACCTGAGCCGAAGTCAGACGCCTAACCGACTGAGCCACCCAGGCGCCCCTCAAATGCCTGGGATTTTATTTATTTAAAAAAAATTTTTTTAAATATTTTTAAAATTTATTTCTAGGAGAGAGAGAGAGAGACAGCGTGAGTAGGGGAGGGTCAGAGAGAGAGGGAGACACAGAATCTGAAACAGGCTCCAGGCTCTGAGCTGGCAGTCAGCACAGAGCCCGACGCGGGGCTTGAACCCACGAACCACAAGATCATGACCTAAGCGAAAGTCGGACGCTTAACTGACTAAGCCACCCAGGCGCCCCAAAATACCTAGGATTTTAAACGAGTAAGAATCAAAACTCCACTTTGTGTACAATAAAAGATCTGCTTGGCCACAACTCTTGGGACATAGATTTCATCTCCAAGCCTGGACCAGCTGTCTGCTGGGGTCAGGGCTCATTTATATTTTCCTGTCAGTCAACCAGCAGCTGTGAGGGTGTGCCCAGGGCTGACAAGTGTCAGTCTACACATGTCACGGTGCCGGGCACTGTCAGAGATCTAAGAAGAGGAACCGAGATTTGCCCCCGTGAACTTACATTGTGGTTGAGGAGCTATGGACTCAAGAGACAGGCATGGACCAAAACATCAAACACGGAACTAGCCTCCAAGGCTCCTGTTGAGTTCTCACATCCAACGCCTGGCAGGTATGACTCCTCTGACCATTTGTATTCTGCAAAGCCATCATGATTTGCTATTTGTTTCACATCTAGCCAGATATTATCTGTGAATGAAAGAATGAGCGGAATCAACAACATGACAGGCTAAGGGGCAAGAGCAATGAAAGCGGTCTAGTTCACATGCGTAAAACAATTCTCTCCATTGGAAAAAGAAGCCCAAATAGGAACACGCCCAACTGCGATCAGTTCTATAAAATCATCTTTTAAATAGAGAAGAGCCTTTTATATCAATGTCCTGATGAAAATGAAAGCAAGTGACCTTCTGGGACACTGGGCAGAAACAAAGGCGGCTCTTTCTCTCCTTCTTTTGTCCAGATTCCTGACTGGGAAGGGGACATGGTGGGTCAGGGTGTCAGGAAAGGACCTGGGACGTGTCGGTTGGGTTTTGCTCTCTCCCCGCTGGACTGGGTGACTCCTTCCAGGTTTATCCTGGTTTCAACCGGCTGTTGATGTTATAATGAGTTCATTTTGAATGGAGATTGTAACTCTTCATTTTGGACTCTCGATTTTCAAAACTATGATGTTTAAAGCTTAATGGAAACTTAACAATCACTTCATTCATAACTTCCCAAAGTTATCTGTCAAAGATTATATTCCTCAAGATCTTAATTATTTTTTCACCAAAAAAAGGAGGGTACTGTTCTGAGGTCAAAAAAAGCTTGGAAGTGCCAGATTAAAGAAACTAAAGAGGTTTCTTTCCTGTGGGCTTTTTAGGGCTCCTAATACCCTAAAGTGCACTTGAACTGCAAAGACAGGCCACTGTCAGAATTCCCATAATTGACCCTGGACCTTTTTCCTTAAATTGCACCATCTTCTTGGGAGATGGTGTTCCCCCCGAGCCCAGTGCAGGATCTAATCCAGCCCTCTCATTTTACAGGTGAAAGATATGAGCCTCCGAGCAGGGCGCGGCTTGCTCAACATTCCCTGTTAACTGGTAGCAAGTCTGGATTCCTGACCCTGATTCTGGAACTCTTCCTATTAAACAGACCACTTCGTCGGTGGCTCACAGCCACCGGAACCCGGGCGCTGCAAGTGGGTCTCGCCGCTGGGTGGCGCCCTGAGCCATGGAGGAAGGCGGACACAAGGGCCCAGCTGAGGCCTCCCGCCTGCCTCCCACACTGGGCGCTTGTGAGGCCCCCAGGGGACACCACCCCGTGCAAGCACTTAGCAGATGGCACAGCACTGCACACGACAGTCCCGCGATTGCCTGCAATTGACCGTTTTCCCCCGCATGGGAATTCCTGGGCTCTTGGTCCCACGCGAAAGGAAGAGTTTTCCAGGCCCTCCTGTAGGACCCCTTTGCTCCTGCCTAACTGGGGTCTAATGGACTACCCCCCGCAGAGCTTGTCCGGAAGTTGCTAGGGTGGCACTGGGCCTGCTTTCTGTTAGGGAAAGATGGGTCCCCTCCCGTCTCTTTGTCCTGATCCCTCTTCCTAGCTTGGTCTACGCACTCCCGGCGCCCCAGTGAAGTGGGAGGTCTGGGGACGGAAGCCACAGGGAAGGGGGCCGACAGAGAACCCTGGGCTGAGGTGCGAAAAGCTACGGAGAGCTCTGGGCTGGGGGCGACGGGTCCCCTGCCAGGCCCTCCTGTCCCCCTCCGGGCCTGGCCACAGCCGGTGTCTCCTGCGGCCACCAGGTCAAGTCCAGGCTGAGGGCGGCTCTCTGCAGCAGTTGCCCAGAGGGCCTGGCTGTCCAGCAAGGGACAGTGAGCCATTTGCCGTTTGGGAGCCTGTCGTGAGGCCGTCCCTGTTGTGACCCGGGGCACCCCGAGCTCCTTAGCCCCAGCCTCTCGCAGCGCCAGCCTCCTCACCTCTGGCCTCCACCTTCTCCCCACCGCAGCCTCACTTGCCTGCCGTTCTTACCCCTCCACCATGTGGGGCGCCTCTTCCTCCAAAGCCCTTCGAGCTCAGGCCCCCATTATTCTGCACCCCCAAGCCTCGACTCGTCCCCCAGCCCCCAATGCACACTCGGATCCCAAGAGCCTATGTCCCAACCTGACCCCACTGTCACCTCATTTGCGAATCGCTGCCCACCACCAACCCTCTCTACTCCCCACTCACTGAGACCCCAGTCACTGACCCTCCTCCTGCCCCCCTGCACCCTGGCGGGCAAGAGCACAGCCCCCAGACAGCTCCTGCCGTGGGCCTCTCTGCCAGGAAAATCCCAGGCAGGGACCACTCACATCTGCTGTTAGTAATTTTATTTTCTTATTCTCTGTATCCTTCATGCGCTGGCATCTGGGGCCTCCTGACAGGGAGAGAGGCCCCTCTTGGGAGAGGCCCCTCTTGGGGTGAGCCCAGTCTTAGCGACAGCAAATCTGTTGCCTAGGAGGCGCCTTTCATATGCACACTAACCAACTAACCAACAAAGAGCCTCCTTCACAGCCTGTCACGGGGTGAACCAGCAATGTGCTCCTGTCCTACTCACTCCGGGGCTGGGGTGGGGACCAGGCTACTCAGGACAGCCCCTGCCCCCTGGAGCACGGAATGACTCAACTAGTCACTCCTAAACCTGTTGAACTTGGTTGCCAGGCTTCACCCACCCCTTCCGACGAAAACCCCAGCAGAGGCTCTTGCCTTCTCTTGCTCTTTCTCTCCATCCTTCTGTCTCCTGACCAGCCCAGTTTCTCCCCATGCGACCCATGCGATACGCCACGCCTCCTGTTTCTAAGGGGCCCGTGACAGTCATTTCCGTGCGGCGTGTCTTTGTTGATTAAAACAAATCCCGGGTCTGTTTTATTTATTTATTTAACTTTACTAAAAAAAATTTTTTTAATGTGTATTTTTGAGAGAGAGAGACAGAGAGAGTGCTAGCAGGAAAGGGGAAGAGAGAGAGAGAGACAGAATCCAAAGCAGGCTCCAGGCTCTGAGCTGTCAGCACAGAGCCTGACGCGGGGCTCGAACCCGTGAACTGTGAGATCATGACCTGAGCTGAAGTCGGTTGTTCAACCGATTGAGCCACCCAGGTGCCCCTTTGTTTTACTTTTTTTAAAGTTTTAATTTATTTTGAGAGAGAGAGAGAGAGAACAGGGGAAGGACAGAAAGAGAGAATCCCAAGCAGGTTCTGCACGGTCAGCTGGCCCCTCTAACGTGGGGCTTGAACTTACAAACCGTGAGATCATGACCTGAGCTGAAATCAAGAGTCAGTCAGTTAACTGACAGCCACCCAGGAACAACCCCCCCCACCCCCCGCCACCACCACGCTACCAGGTACATTTTAAAACGTCTGTCCTTGACAGCCTTCTCCTGGTGTGGGCATTCATCAAAGACAGGTTCCTTGTGATCTTCCTGTGTTTTGCCTTCTCTCTGTCTATGACCTCTCCCTGGGGACACAGGGTAACCAGGCAGCCCAGTCCTGGTGTCCAGGAGCCCCTGGAGAATATGAGTCATGCAGAGAGTGGGCTTTCACAGTTGCAGACAAGAAAGGAAAAAAAAGAACAGGACCATTTTCCAAAAACAGTGAGGCCATACAGGACCCTGGGACCACCTTAGAGTCACGTGCTGATGAAGACAAAAGTCCCTCAGTGCTTCCGGAGCAAATCCAAGAAGCTGCCCCCAATCCCAAGACCTCAGGGAGCCATTTGCCACAGACATGGACTTGTTCCTCTGGGGACCTCTCTCTGTGCAGCAAGTCCCTGGTGGCTGTTGCCACGGTTTCTGGCAGCAATTCCCTCACTAGAATCTTCTTGGATTTTTCCCAGTCCAATTTCAGGCCACCGAATCTTTGGCCCCAGCCTCTGCACCAGCCCAAGGCCCATTCCCAGCCCTCGCCCGGAACCTTGCGTCCATCATGGCCCTGCTTCAGGCCCATGTCCAGTCCAGGGCCACTTTCAAGCCTCTCCCTCATTCCTACCTTCCTCTCCTTCACTCCAGATCAGGGCCGGTGGAATGGCCTTCCTAGAGGGTCCGGAAGGAAGTACTGCTTCTCCCCATGACTAAATTCAGTACCCGTAATGGCTGGCAAGTTTTGGGGGTTCACCCTCTGTGACCTCAAGGGCTCAGCAAAGCCACTGTACTCTCCCAACCATCCCCTATGCAGCCTGGCCTCTGCCTTTATAGGGTTGTTTCTTCCGCTCAGCCAGAAAGCTCTCCTCCATTCCTTCCCAGGGCAAAAGTTTCCAAGAAAAGGTGTCAGTTCACTTAGAAGAAAATCTATTAGTCTCCTACATCTCTGAAAAGGGTGGGCTCTTTCTCTTTCTCTTATGTGGTTATTTTCTTCTTACAGAACGGTGTCGTCTAAATGTGCCCTGTGTTGTATATAGGTTTATAGTATCCCAGAAGCTTGGGCTTCAGGAAACTTAGAGCCTGGCTTCGGCTCTTGTTCAGTGTCTGGCTTGGCTTCTAAAAAATGGCCAAGGTGATAGAGGGAGTTTGCACACCTCCCTCTGTCCTGGGTTTTTTCATTTGCACCTGTTCTATCTTTACATTTTATTTAAATGTCTATTTTTAAATGCCCTGTTTTAAAAATACTCAATTTTCACACACTACAAACATTGAAAAAGAGATAAAAGAGAAGAATATATACACATGGCCATGGGCTTGTCAAAGTGAGAGAGCCCAGACGGGCTTACCTGGTCATCCCTTCCAAAACTGGACCCTTTTAAGGGTGGGCATAAGAAAAACATGAAGAACACTTTGTTGCTGGCCATACATTTAGAGTATGCAATACTTCTTGGAATTCACTGTTAATATCTAGTTAGCAAATTTAATTCACTTGCCCATAGTTTTGAAACCGGTACGCTTTTATCGCAAAGTCATATCTTTCCTCTAAAAGACACGAGTCACGTCTTTCTTCTAATGTCAACATGGATGCATACAATAGAAGAAAGTTCTACGTTCTCAATTCAGTTATTGGAAAACATTTTTGCTGGTAAAAGAAATATAATAAAATTGATCATTTTAACCATTTTAAAAGTGTACAGTTCGGTGGCATCAAGTACATTCACAATGCGGTGCAGCCTTCACAGCTACCTAGTTCCATAACTTCTTTTTCCGTACAAGGAAACTCCATACCCATTTAACAGTCTCTCCTCATGACTTCCATCCTCCTGACCCAGCACCTGATACCCACTAATCTGCTTTCTGTCTCTGTGGTTTTTCCTATTCTAGATACTTCATGTAAATGGAATTATAAAATATATGGCCTTTTGTATTTGGCTTCTTTCATTGAGCATAATGTATTCAGGGTTGATGTAGCATGCATCAGTACTCCATTCCTTTTTGTGGATGAATAATTTTTCATTGTTTGGATACCCTCCATTTTATTCGCTCATCGGTTGATGGATATTTGGGTTGTTTCTATGTCTTTGCTATCTTGGAGAGTGCTGCTAGGAAATTTGTGTACAGATTTTGTTGACACACCTGCTAGCCATTCTTTTGTGTCTCCACCAAGGAGCGGGATTGCCGAGCCATATGGTCGGTCTGTGTTCAACTTTTTGGGGAGCTGCTAAACTAGTTTCCACAGGCCACACCGTTTTACAGTCGAGGCCGCCTTGTATGAGGGCTCCAATCTCGCCACGTCTTCTCCATTCCTTATTATTTTCTGTTCTGTTGATTTTAGCCATCCTAGTGGGCACTAAGTGATCTCTCAGAGCAAGTTTTGATTTGTCTATCTCAAATGGCTAATGACTGCATCTTTTCATGTGCTTGTTGGACTTCTGGAGATTTTCTTTGGTGAAATGTCTATTCATGTTTTTTGCTCATTTTTAAATTAGGTTGTCTTTTTTTTTTTTTTTTGAGTTGTAAGAGTTATTAACATATTCTGGATGCTAGACTCTCTGTCAGGTTTTGTAACAATTTTTCCCGTTCTGAGAATTGTCTTTTCACTCTCTTGATAGTGTCCTTTGATGCACAAAAGTTTTTAATTTTGACAAGATCCAATTTGTCTATTTCTTTCTTGTGCTCTTTTTTACTTACGCTCTTCGTATCATGTCTAAGAAACCATTGCAAAGTCAGAAGTTATAAAGACTTATTCCTGTGTTTTCTTCCAAGAGTTTTTATAGTTTCGGCTCTTACTGTTGGGTTTGATTTATTTTGAGCCCATTTATGTATGTGGTGTGAAATATGAGTCCGACTTCATTGGTTCGCACATGGACATCACTTGTCTTAACACCATTTGTTGAAGAGACTATTCTTTCCTCTGCTAAATCATCTTGGCCTTTTCCTTGCAGAAATCAATTTACCGTATATAGTTAGTTTGTTTCTAGTTCTCCCTTCTATTCCATTAATCTACACGTCCATCCTTTTGACAGTCCACCATGCTTGTGTTATTGTAGTTTTGTAGTAAGTTTTGAAATGAGGAAGTAAAGGTCCTCCAACTTTGTTCTTTTCCAAAATTGACTCTTTGGGGGTCTTTGCAATTTAATGTGAATTTCAAGATAAAGTTCTTGCATTTCTGGCAAAAAGGCACCTGGGATGTTGATAGAGATCGTATTGAAACTGTAAGTCCCTTGAGATTATTGCCATCTTGTAGTATCAAGTCTTCCAATCCATGAACACAAGACTTTTTCCCATGTATTTACATCTCCGTTAATATAGTCCAGCAATTTTCTTTCAGTGTGAAGAACAGAAGACAAATAAATCTTTAAAAAAAATTTTTCTATGTTTTATTTATTTCTGAGAGAGAGAGAGAGACAGCATGAACAGGGGAGGGTCAGAGAGAGAGGGAGATACAGAATCTGAAGCAGGCTCCAGGCTCTGAGCTGGCTGTCAGCACAGAGACTGGTGCGGGGCTCAAACCCATGAACCATGAGATCATGACCTGATCAGAAGTCAGACGCTTAGCCGACTGAGCCACCCAGGTGCCCCAAGACAAAGAAATCTTTTTAACTCAGGACATGAGACCCATATTATCCTGATATCAAAGCCCAACAGACATCAAAAGAAAAGGAACTACAGATCAATATCCTTTATGAGTATAGATGCAAAAATCCTCAACAAAATGGCAAGCCAAATCCAATAGCATATTAAAAGGAATATACAACCATGGCTGAATGAGATTTATCCTAGCAATTCCAGGATGGTTTAACATACACAAATCAACCCTATGAATAGAATGAAGGGAAAAAATACTTGGATTAATGTCAAAAAGTGCTTGAGAAAATCTGACACAACTTTCATAATAAAAACACTCAACAACTAAGGATGGAATTGCTCAACCCAAGAAGGGCACTTATGAAAAGCCCACAAGTAGCATCACACTCCAAAGTGAGAAACTGGAAGTTTTCCCCTTAGGATCAGGTATAAGACAGGACACCTGCTCTCACCACTGCTATTCAATAATGTACTAAAAAATCTAGCTAGAGCAATTAGGCAAGAAAATGTAATAAAAGGCATCCGAATCAGAAAGGAAGACGTGAAAGTATCTCTATTCTTTTGGCAGGGGGTCTGGTGTCTTTTTTTTAAATGTTTATTTATTTTTGAGAGACAGAGAATGAACAGGGGAGGGGCAGAGAGAGGGAGACACAGAATCTGAAGCAGGCTCCAGGTTCCGAGCCATCAGCACAGATGGCGAAGCTCGAACCCACAAACTGCGAGCTCATGACCTGAGCTGAAGTCAGATGCTTAACCTACTGAGCCCCCCAGATGCCCTATCAGGGAGTCTGTTAATAGCAAGTGCTGTCTTCTGATTTTCTGCTTTTGAACTTGAAAAATCATTTCACTGCTTGTGACACTCATGTTCTGACTTCCACTGAGGTTGTAGAGAGGTTGGATATCAATCTAATTGTCTTTCGTGTGTAACAGTCTTGTCTCTCTTATTCTTGAAGCTATTACCTTTGGGTTTGGTGTTCTGCAGGTTCATTACCACAGATCTAAAGGGTGGCTGTGAGGGTCACCTATATTTCTCAACTTTAAAAGAAAATAATTACATTGGGGCTAATGAGCAGTTCTCCAGTAAAGGGAACTACCACAGTCATTCTGAACCCATGGCACAAACGAAAGACTTGCTAAAATCATACTTACTTCTTGGTTCAAGATTCTCCCTTCAGCTGCGTGAGCAGCTTCCTCTAAAAAAAAAAGCCCAGATCTCTCCAGCTTGGCCTCAGGAGGAAAAGGGTCCCAGAAGCTGGTGCCGTAGGGAGAAGGGGGTGTGGACGTTCCTTTCTGCAGTTCCGTCTTGTGAAGGGCGAAGGAATAGTGAGTATACGTACTCCAACATGGGGTGACTGCCAGCTCCATCAGCGCCATATTGACGCCATATTGACATTGCTACCTCAGTGGCGCTTCTGGCAACGACCTCAGCCAGTAGTTACTCTGGGGTGAGGGGGGAGGCTTTGGGGATAAATATAGGGTCACACAACAGTCATGAAATACGACTTTTGATGTTACCTTCGGTCCTCAAATCGGCTCTGGGAAAGAACGTACTTTACAGGCTCAGGAACTAGCCCCCCCCCCAAAGCTCGTCCAGAGGCCTCCCCATATGCTTTCTGCACTGTGAAGGCAGCCTTTCTACTTCTTTCCATCACAGACCACAGGCAGGTGTAGCTCAGAGCTCAGGTCTTTCTACTGTCCTGGAATGAACCAGTCACCCCCAAAGCATCTCTGCCACCCATTATTTTTTGTCATGGTAGCAGTGGGCATAATAACAGGCACCACTTAGCAACACCTGTGTATCCACAGTGGCGTCCCTGTGGGTTATTCCCTGTTATGATACCCATTTGACAGCTGAGAACACCGAGGCTCTGAGCAGTCACATGGCCCTTTGGGTTTGGAACCGGCATAGCTGTCCTTTCTCTTTGTACTTTACCACGGTAGAGTCAGGATCCCAGACTTACCTCCACGAGCCTCCCTCGACCTCCCTCAGCCTCCTGCCCTCCTCAGGCTCATTCTTTTTTCCTATTCTTCCCTCCAACGGATGTACCCCTGATGCTTGTACACACCCCACCCAGTTCAGCCATAGAACTGACTCTTCGGGTGAAACCAGTCTCCCTTTTTTTTTTTTTCTTCAGTGAAAAACTGTCTTGAACTTTAAGCCTGATGCCCATTGTTACCTGATAAGGCCCAGCTAACTCTGGCCTGAAACCAAACAAGATGGCGACCTCTTGGGTGGGTCGTTTCTTGGCGGGCCATTTCTCCTGCCCGGTGGTCTGTTTCATGACCTGCTCTCCTCTGACCCGTGGTCGCCTTGAGACTGATTTTAGTGAATAAAACTACAGACTTTGCGATAGTTGGTGGTTTCTGCTAAATGCCTGTTTAGAACAGAGAGAATCCAGGGAATGTCAAGGCCCAAACAAGTTTGGTCAGGTTAGAAAATGCAGCGTGGCGAGTTGAGCCACCAGCCCTAGAGGCCTGCAGGGGAAGCGTGACCCATCTTTCTACATCTGGCTTTCTGTTCTTGTGCTGGACAAGTCTCCACAGTTCAATCCCAGACACAACCTCTGGGCACACAGCAGCAAGTGTCCCTGTCAACTGGGTGCTGACGGTGTTCCTTGCTCTGTGCCGAGCACATTCCACACATTCAGTTTGGGTTGTGGTGAGGTGAGCCGTGGCCTCCAAAAGACGTGTCTGTGTCCTAGTCCCTGGAACCCGTGAATATGGCCGAATTTGGAAAAGAGGACTTTGCAGATGCAATTCAGGATCTCAAGATCTTGCTGGATTATCCAGGTGGGCCCTAGATCCAATGCCAAGAGTCCGTGGACTGATGCAGCCACAGACCAGAGTGCACCTGTGACTACCAGGGGCTGGAAGAGGCAAAGAAGGCTTCCCTTCTAGAGCCTTCGAAAGGAGCACGGCCCTGCTGACTTTGGTTTTGGATTTCTGGCCTCCAGAATGGTGAGAAAATTTCTCATTGGAAGCCACCCAGTTTAGGGCAATTCGTGACAGCAGCCCCAGGTAACTAATGAGCTCTGCAATGACCCTGAGACACAGGGACTGTTACCATCTCCCATTTCATAGATGAGGAAACAGAGGCACAGAGCTCAGGTAACTTGTCCGGGGTTGCAGAGGCAGGAAAAGGGCCGGGCCAAGATGAAAAACGGGGCAGAATGACCGCATGCAGAGACCAAGCTGCTGGTAGCTGTTGGCACCGTCTTTTGTTCTGCCAGAATGTACCTGAAATAAATCTGCATTCTACCCGCAGTTTTCAGAAGAGAAAAATGAGACAACCGTGGAGGAATTCCTGGCGGAACAAAGCGTGTATGGCACATTCAAATTCTCAAGCAGCTTCTGTGTACATTATTTTGCTTCCTGTGGGCAGCCAGCTGGAGAAATAGCTGCGTGATACCCATTCTCCGGATGCAAACATTGAAACAGTAGCTCCTGGAAGGGACGGTGCTCCTCTGAGCTAGGCCCCCAGCCTGGCTCAGAGCAGCTCTGGGGTTGGGGAGACTCGGCCAAGGCCACGCAGACTGCCAAAGTGAGGCTGGGCGTCAAGCCTTGGGGTTTTTTTTCTCCATGTTTATTTATTTTGAGAGAGTGCGCGTGCACGTGAGCGGGAGCGGGGCAGAGACAGAGGGAGATCGCGACCTGAGTGGAAATCAAAAGTCAGATGCTCACGTGGCTGAGCCACCCAGGCTCCCCAACGCCTCGGTTTTCTAGCTCCAAGTGCCGTGTTTCTGTCTGCAGGATGAGAACTGAGCCCGGTTGTGCAGATCCCAAAAGAGGGCGCGCCGAGGGCCACAGACACCGCGAGTCCTGGAGAAAGTGTTGATGGCAACTTTGGGACGATGGGGCTGTGCTCTGAAGGCCGGAAGAGTTTCAACAGGGGCAGATGGGGCAGAAGAGGTGAACTGCCTCCGGCAGCGTGGTGTCACAAGGGCCTGGGGACCGAAAGGAGCCCGGGAGCCAGGCTGGGGAAGGAGACCAGCCTCCCTTCTCTTGAAGCCCGCTCCCCTGTGACAGCATCGCAGACCCGAGCCATCAAATACACGCCCTGACCACAGTTCCAGAGCCTTCTTCATTCATCAGAGGACAGACGGGAACTCTGTAAGGTAGATCTGTAATTGGGGCGGGTCACGCTGGTGCGCAGAGTTTTATACATTTGTGGGCTCAGGTTCAAAAGCCAGCCACCGGACTTTCCAGTCCTCGAGGCAATGTTCACGGGCACGAGGCGTCCTTCTGCTGGTTCTCAGGGTCTGTTCTGTGTTCCCAGAGCTGTGCGTTCTTGTGAGCGCTGTTTTCGAACGGGGACAATTGCTGATGTGAGCTTTGAGAATCCTCTTCCTGGCCTTTAATAATCCCTTTCTAGAAAAGATTTTCCTTTCTATTGTTTAATGCCTGCCTTCACACCCGCCTCCCTGCCCCCCTGCCCAGATCTGACAGTGAAGGGATGCTTTCCTGAGATGCGAGGGGAGAAGATTGTGGGGACTGTCCCGCCAGGAGACAAGATCTCGGGGGTCTAGTCTTTGTTCTGTTTTTGTTTGGGAAAGTGAGGATGAACTTGGGTGCTGGAGTCAGACAGACCCTGGTTCACATCCCAGCGAGGCTCTTGCTGGGCTGTGTGGACTTGGCCAAGTGTATTAACCCCTGTGAGGCTATAAAAATAATAATAATACTATGCAAGCTATGGATTTGTGAGACAACGCACCCAACACTGTGCTTGGCACTTGGTGAATGTTCAGTACCCGGTCATTACCTTATCACTGAATCCCTACCCCGCCTTCCTTCGCCAGCTCCACCCAGCGACGCCGCTGCGCCAGCACAAGTCCAACCCTCTTGCTCGTGTGGGTCCTTATTCCCAGAATTCTTGTCCCTTGGCTCCTTCAAAGCCTGGCTGCTTTTCATCTGCAGATTGGGGGAAATGTCACTTCTACACAGTGCCTGCGCCTGACCCTTCGGCTCTACACCCCTCCCCCACAGTCACTGACCACATAGTAGGTGCAGTCATGTCTCGTTGTCCATGTGCTCCTCTGGACTGCGTGCTCCAGGCAGGCAGGCACAAGTCTTTCTGCCCCTATTGCACCTCCAATGCCTATGCAGCGATTGTGGTGTTAACACCTGCGGCATTGAATAGTCAATTATTTGTTGGTTTAACAGCTGGTTGATTCTAGTAAAAGAAACAGACCCCTTTGAGATTGATCTTTCCGTCCGAAAAATGAGGATGTTGGAATACAAGCCTGAAACATCTTCCCCAAGTTTCCCATAAACTTGCGAATGAACTCCGTGGATGGAGGGAGAAAAGGCAGTGAGCTGTTTTAGAAACATGGCCTCTTGCTGCCCTCTTGTGCCAAGATGATGTAACCGCATCATCCCCCTCCCCCCGCCACTCCACTCCACGTCCCTCACCCGGCCCCCCCACCACATTGGTTTTCTACTTCCACCCAGAACTGGGAAAAGCAGCCCACTCTAGCAGAATGGCACTTCAGAAAGGAAAAAAAAAGTATCTTTAAGCTCTCTGCTAGGGCTTTCTCGCATGTATTCAATGGCCAGAGAAAAGGGGCCATGCCTTCTTCATTAGGGTACACGCAGGGCTCAGCCCCAGGGCCTGAGAGGAAGCGAGATATGGCAGGGAGGGCGGGTGTCACTGGAGCCCCCATCCATTCTTGGGTGACCTGGGGCACAGCACAGTTGGCTCTCTCGGGCTTAATAATCTCTACCCCACACTTGTACAATTAAATAATGCATGTGCCTGGCATGTGGTAGGCTCTCAGTAAAAGTGCGCTCTTGGCCCTTGATCTATTTTGTGTGAACAAAATGCAATCGCATCCGTAAAAGAAAATGTCACAGCCCGGAAAAAAGAGAGCCAGCACTGGTGTGTAGATGTGGAGGAAGCAGTGTTGTATCCCAGGGACAGCCCTGGACTTGTCAATAGCTCTAGGATCTAGAGTGATTAGCCCTGACACACACTAGCTGTGTGTCCCCACTCAGAACCTCAGCTTTATCATCTGTGAAATGGGAAGTCGGATGATAGAATCATCTAGAAAGCATTCGGCTTCCAGTAACTGAAAACCCACTGATACTGACTTCACCCAGGGATTAAATCTGGCTTTGGTGCAGCCCCATGACCTGAGAATATCTTTACAGTTTAAACAGTTGGGGTAAAAACTCCACAGACGAAATGCTTCACGACATTTGAAAGTTATATGAAATTCAAAGTTCAGTTTAATCAAGTTCTATTGAACCCCAGCCATGCTCCCTCGGTTATGTATTTCTTCTATCTGCTCTCCCACTACGATGGCAAGTCGTTGACTTGAAAAGCTGAAAATATTTACTGCCTGGCTATTTACAGAAAAAAAAAAAAAATCTCCCACTCCTGGCATAACCAGTAAAGCTATTTAATGATCTCACATAAGAAGAAACTCTAAAGGACAGGACTCTGGGTCTCCATCCGTGAAGTTCTTTTGGCCTTTCCCTCCTGGTCACCAGATGGCAGCTTCAGTTCAATAAGTTACAACCTACATTTAATAGAGTAAAGGACAGGGAGAAAGGCTTTCCCTTGCTAGGCTCCTTTTAGCCAGGACAAAACAAAAAGCCTCCTGGGGCGGGGTGGAGCGGGGCTTCCCCTATCCCACTGGCCAGAGCTAGGTCACATGACAAGCCTGGCCCACTCACTGGGAGGGGCCAAACTGCGGTAGCCCAATGGGGCTGCAAAGGACGCCCCTTTCTTGAGAAGTGAGGACCCGGGCCCTTTACACAAGCAAAGCCCGTGTTCTGGTTGCACAGAAGGAAGAGGGCAAAGGTCATCGTGTCAGTCCCGAGTCACAAAGATCCCTTGCACTACTGGCACACCTGCGAGACGCAGGATCCTTTTTAGGACTTGAATTTGAATGCGCTTTGTTGACTTGAATCCACCCCGGGAACTCAGGATGTGTTTGTGAGTGACTGCCTACATTTAGGATGGCTTGATCATCCCTTCCTTCTTGAAGGTGTGCCTGGTTTGGTGCATTAATGATGTTTCCCGATGCACGTCCTTCCTGGAGGCCTCACCTGTGCCTCGGCCTCACCTGTGCCTCCAGGTAGGAGAAGGTCGAAGAGAAAGCTGGTGTCAGGAGAATTTCCCAGGGCGCTGTCACCCGTGGTCCAACCTGCGCACAGCTGAACCCCGACAGAGGGAGCGCCCACCAGGATGGTTAGACTGAAGTCCCGCCCAGCCTCGGAGAGAAGGGGCAAACTCCTGAACTGTTTCCGCAGAAATGCATCCTGCAATGTCGCTACTGTGTGCAGACCCAGGGGAAGAGGAAGCTTAGCTTCAAGCATCAAATGGGAACCATTTTGAAGGTGAATGGAGAGGCAATTTCATAACGACTTCAATCTGAAATCATAGCCTCCTTGTTAGAAAGATAAGGAGTAGCAGTTACAGACACAAAGGAAAACATCAAAGAAATGGAAGGGAAAGAAAAAGAACTCACGCAGCAAGCAAAAATTGGGTCAGAGGTCCCAAGAGAGGAGCAAGGTCTTAATACACATCCTTTCTACCCAGAAGGCAGATGGTGGCTTAGAGAGAAAATTCAGGAGAGGTGGCA
Organism: Hyaena hyaena; assembly: GCF_003009895.1. Taxonomy (NCBI): domain Eukaryota; kingdom Metazoa; phylum Chordata; class Mammalia; order Carnivora; family Hyaenidae; genus Hyaena; species Hyaena hyaena. The sequence goes on along the minus strand of NW_024080655.1, from coordinate 2,910,642 downwards.
GGCTCCAGTGCTCCCGGGAAGGAGCAGTGGCCTTGAACTACAGTCTCATCTTGATTTGGGGGTGGGTTTCTTGATGGAGGACATTCTGTACCTTGGGGCTTTTATGTACTAAGAGAAAACAGTGAAATAATTCAAGTTCTCCTAAGCCAGGAGGAGTGGGGCTCCTTTCTGGGCATCCAGACTCCAAGAGAATCAAGAGACGCAAATTCCTCGGCACCTCAGTTTCTTCATCTGGAAAATGGGAATGTGATTGCACATGCGGCTGACTCAGCACCCATCCTGATTCGTTTCCAGGCTGCCTGGCTGTACTGTGGTGGCTGGGACCCACCAATCCATTGTGTTCACTCAGGACTCAGATGTGGAAATGAGCAGAGGGAGAAGGCGGCCACAGACAGGAAGAATGGACTTTCTGGAAAGCACAGAGGCAGCGTGTCAAGTCTTGGGTCTTCTGGGGAAACAGGAAATTTGCACATTCAGTCTCAGCCCCCCATGGGTGGTAATTTGCAAGTGTCAACAGCAGAGGGTTTTCTGTTAACACAGTGGGTTGGAGCACTGGGGGGTGGGGGGGGGGGAGGAGGGGGTTCTGTTGACCCGAGTGTGGTCCAGTACTGGCCTGGGTCTGAGTAACATGTGGTCGTGTCCGAAAGTCCACAAGGAACCCAATGAATAACCTTGAATAGATGCCTTTCCCTGTGAGTTTGCTCATGTGGATTCGTCTGCCTGCAAGGAAGGACCTGACCTAACTCACGAGCAAAATGTCAGATCAGTGCCGGGCACCTGGCACGTCCCTGCCACACGTTAGCTCACATTCTGTATTATTTGAGCATCATGTAGAGAGAATGACCTGTCTTCTCTTGCTCAGCTCACGTGTTCGAGGCCACTGGCTTCTCTCCAATGGAACTGAACTCTCCAAACCCCTCTGTCCTGGGGATGGAAGCTTCATCTTGCCAGTCTGAGATGAAATGTCAAGGTCAAGTTTTCTCAAGCTCAGTTTGGAAAGACTTCTTCTCTCCCCTCTGACATCCTCTCTTAGCATCCATGGCCCTGGGGGGGGGGGGCACCCAATTCTCCTCCTCCTCCAGGTTCGTGCTGTGGGGCGTGCAAGGCTGGTGTAAGGCGCCTGGTCTGTGGGTTCTGCACTCACCGCGGTGACACCTGCCCCACTCTGCAGACATCCCTTAGTCTCCAGACGTCACTGCATATCCCTTCCTCCACCAGCCTGATTTGTGTCCCCACCTGAGGACCCTGAAAGCTCTCAGATCCTCTTTCAATTGTCACTCCAGGGCAGGTGTTTGGGGAGGGAGGCGTCTTTGCCATTGAGGCACTTTACCAAGGCACAGAGCCCCCCAGGGAGGGGGCGCAAGTTCTCTCTGCCCTGGGGTCTCCAGCCCTCCCCCCGCCCCACCGCGCCTCGCTGCAGGTCCCCTAGTGCCAGCCACACCTCTCCCTCCTACCTCCTCAGTTTGAACTTTTATCTTCTTTTGAGCAAAAGCATAGCTCTTTCACCATGGAACATTCTTTCCCGCCCTACAGTGTATAATATAAAACTTCTGTTCTGAGTTCTCCAGACTCTTCACTTTATGTATCTTTGAGAACGATGTTTTCTTTTCATGAAAAAGGCCTGTTTTTTTTTTTTCCTGGATGAATTCAAGCATTTCTTTACCAGATATTTGTGGAACACTCGCTGGGGTCAGGAGTCTGGGGGAGGGGGGAATGGGAAGGCAGAGGGGACAGACAGACGGCTTGCATTCCAGCTGAGGGAGATGAGCAGCAAACACATGCATGGGTCAATTGCTTGTTCATTCTCAGCAGTGACAATGTTCTGTAGGAAGCAAAAAGCTGTGACGAGACAGGGTGCCTGGGTGCTGGGGTCAGGGTGGTACCACGCTGAGCAGCATGTCCAGGAGGGCTTAACGGGCACTTGCACCAGGACCTGAATGCCAAGAGGAATCCCTCCAGGGGGGAAGGTCAAGCTGAGGCCCCTGCATGGAGGAACAGCAAGTGCAAAAGCCCTGAGGCCGGAATGAACTTGGCCATTATCAAGGAGAAGAAAGAAGGCCAGTGGGTGTCTGGGACCATGGGAAGACTGAACGGGCCACGGGGCCAGGTCCTTGGGCCTCATGGAAGCTGTGGACTTTTCCCTTAAACCTTGGAGGGTCTAAGTAGAGGAGTGATTTGCATTTTAAGAAGATCATTCTAATTGCTGTAGGAAAGTGGTCAGTTGGAAGAGACTGAGAGAGCTCAGGGGCATGGGGAGAAAGTGGCTGCAAGACCTCGAATCCTGGCCTGGACTCACATGAAGATTGGCAAGATGTGGATGGATTCGGGAAGAATTCTGGAGGGAGACTGTGGGCTGCTTCCATGGGGCTGGGATGCAGAGGAAGGGGCCCCAGGATGAGGCCTGCACATGATACCTAAACCCTAGAGAGCCTATGGGGTCATTGGAAGTTTTACAGAAAAGGCAACACTTAGGAACCAACCCAAATGTCCTTATATAAGAGCTGTGTGTGTGTGTGTGTGTGTGTGTGTGTGTGTTGGCTCTACCTAGCAGACCTCCTCTCTCTCACTAGCTCACCCCATTGCCCAGCAGGTTGAGCAGGGAGTAGAGGGCAGCCCTCACCACCAGCCCGATTAGCCAGGCTCACTGCAGCCACTTAGTGCCCTCACCATGTGCTCACCACCCATCACGCACAGTTAAAGCTCCACCAGTCTTAAACAGCGTAATCCTCAGAACCACACGATGAGATAAACACTATTAAGACTCCTCATTTTAGGGGTGCCTGGGTGGCTCAGTTAGTTAAGCATGTGACTTTGGCTCAGGTCATGACCTCACAGTGTGTGGGTTTGAGCCCCACGTCGGTCTCTGTGCTGACAGCTCGGAGCCTGGAACCTGCTTCTACTTCTGTGTCTTCCTCTCTCTCTCTGCTCCCCATCTCTCAAAAATAAATAAACATTAAGAAAAAAAAAGGAATCCTCATTTTATACAGGGAGAAACCGAGGTTCAAAAAGGTGAGGTAGAGAGTGCCTGGGTGGACTAGTCGGTTAAAAATCTGACTCTTGATTTCAGCTCAGGTTGTGATCTCAGGGTTGTGAGGTCAAGCCCCATGTCGGGCTCTGTGCTGGGTGTGGAGCTTGCTTAAGATTCTCTCTCCCACTCCCTCTGCCTTTCGCTCCCCTTCCCACACACTTATTTGCACTCTCTGTCTCTCTCAAATAAAAATAAATCAATAAATAAAACAAAAAGGTGAGGTGAGATGCCCAAGGTCACACAGCTGATGGGTGGTAAAGCCGGGATTCGAACTCAAGCCATCCGCTTTCAGAGTCTAGGCTTATCACCTGCCTATTCCAGCTATGCTAAGAGAAAGCATGGGCGGAGAATCACCTAGCTTGTCCTCTTTTCAGTGTCTCGAAAATATAAGGGCCCTTACCAAAGGGCTGGCGCATAGTAAGTGCCCAATAAATTATGATAAATTATTTTTATGAACAGCCAGGAACCAGCAAGGCAATGGCCTGCCTGAGCACCCAGGCTCTGCAGGAGGCAGAAGATGTGTGTTCAGAAAAAAAAAATTTTTTTTTTTTGATTTACATCAGACGCCAAGCAGTCAGAATTAACTGGCAGGAGAGGAAAGACCAGACAGAATGTGTAAGTCTCTCTGTTTCTCTTTACTTGTCACACTATTATAGTTAAAGAGGGAAAACTTAGCAAGAAAAAGAGCATACGTCTGCCCACATTTTTCTAGATTTACATTTTTTTTCACTTATTGGAAAAGGGGGGAAAAAGACCAAATGTTAAAGACGTGAAAAAAATCCAAAGGCAAGAAATAGGGGGGAAATCAGACCGGCAGCCTATGTGGAAACTGGAGAATGCAAAGCCATGGAGCTGTTTTTAATCATCTGACACCCCTGTGCTGGAATTGATTACTGCTGTCAGGAGGAGAAATTGGGATGAAAAAGAAGTCTGCAGAGTGTCATCCTCAAAACTTTGGGGGGTGGGAATTCAACACTAAGTGAACCCTCTCGCGTTCATGTCTCCACATCATCCAGGGTGATGCCCTGCAGTAACACAGATTCATCTTCAGGGGGCGATCGATTCAGCTTCAGGGCTGCGACGCACTAGGCTCGCCTCACAGGGAGGAGGCCAAACAGACAGGGAACCCCAAACACAGGAGAGTCAAGGCAGCCCCAGTAGCCCTCTCCTGGGTCAGCGGGACCTTGAGCGACGGTGGCTGGAGTCAAAACCAACCCAGAAAGAGTAACCGCTCCAAAAGCAGAGTGGCCAGTTGGGCCAGAATTTGACACACTTCAAACTCAGTGGCCCCAAAAGGGACTTTTTGATCAGTGATCGTTGCCCATGAAAATTGCTTTCCGGGGAAAATGACAGGCCTGTTAAGGAGGGAATGGCAATGATGCCCTCGATCGGGGGTCGGTAAACTCCTCTGGAAAGGGACAGTTGGTAAATATTTTAGGCTTTGCAGGCTGTCGGGCTCTGTTGCAACTGTGTCGATATAGCATGAAATTAGCCACAGACAGTGGGTAAGCCAATGAGCCTGTCTGCGTTCCAGTAAAATTTTATTTATGGACATTACAATGTGCATTTCGTTGTTAAAATAATAGAAAGAAAAGCCACAGACTGGGAGAAAATATTTGCAAAATACACCCGATGAAGGAACTGGTATCCAAAATATATAAAGGACTCCCAAAACTCAACAATAAGAAGAACAAACAACCCTATTAAAAAATGAGCACAAGATCCGGGGAAACGCCTCCCCAGAGAAGATGTACAGATAGCAGGGAAACATACGAAAAGATAGTCAGCATCCTAAGCCATTAGAGAATTGCAAATTAAACCAACAAGTAGATGCCACTGCACACCGATGAGAATGGCTAAACTCCAACCCACTGACAACACCAAATGCTGATGAGGACATGGAGCCACAGGAATTCTCGTTCTTGGCCGGTGGGCATACAAATGCTACAGCCACTTTGGAAGACGCTTTGGCAGTTTCCAACAAAGCTAAACATATTTTTATCATCCAATCCAGCAACTGTGTTCCTTGGTGTTTGCCAAATGAGTTGAAAATTTATGTCCACATAAAACCTGGGCGCGGATGTTTATAGCAGCCTTCTTCCTACTTGCCAGCATTTGGAAACAACCGGGATGTCCTTCAAGAGGTGAGTGGATAAATAAGCTGTGGGACGTGCAGACAATAGAATCTTATTCTGCTCTAAAAAGAAATGAGCTCACACACCATGAAAAACCATGGAGGAAAGTTACATGCCTATTACTGAGCAAAAGAAGCCATTCCGAAATTGTTATACTTTACACAATTCCAGCTACCGGACATTCTAGGAAAGGCAAAACTATGAAGACGGGCATCTGAGTAGCTCAGTCGGTTAAGCCTCTGACTTCGGCTCAGGTCATTATCTCGCAATCTGTGAGTTTGAGCCCCTCATCGGGCTCTGTGCTGACAGCTGAGAGCCTGGAGCCTGCTTCGGATTCTGTGTGTGTCTCTCTCTCTGCTCCTCTCCCACTTGCACTCTCTCTTTCTCTATCTCAAAAATAAAAATAAGTATTTTAAAAAATTTAAAAACTGGTTTAAAAAAAACTATGAAGACAGTAAAAAGATCAGTGGGTGCCAAGGATTTGGGGCAGAGGGGGAAGGAGAGAGGGATGAATACGTGAAGGCTATGCCCACATGCAAAGGATTTGTAAGGCAGTGAAACTACCCCCCTGCGATACTATAATGGTGGATACATGTCGTTATATACTTGCCCAACCCCCTGGAAGGTGCACTGCCTAGAGTGAGCCCTCAGGATTAACTACAGTTCAAGATAATGTATCATCCGTTGTAACAGATGTATCCCACTCATGCAAGATAATAATCATGGGGATAACGGAAGTGCTGGTAAATCTGCACTTCCTGGGCAGCTTTTCTTTAAACTTAAAACGGATCCAAAGAATATAGGCTATTTAGAAACAAAGAAAAGTTGGATTTCATGTCATCTTTATGTGCCAAAAGGTATTCTCCTTCTTTCGGTTGCTTCCCAGCCATCTGAAAACGTTAAGACTCGTTTATAGCTTGTGGACCCTGTGAAGACAGGCGGCAGGTGGACTTGGCCCACAGAAGGTATTTTGCCAGTCTCTGCCCTCTGTGATCATATTGGTGAAGATTAAGCGCCTCTGAGAACCTGGGGGAGAGATGGAGGGCAGAAGACAGAGCCACTCCTTGACAGCCCACTTGATGCATGCTCCCCCTCCTCAGTCACAGCTGAACCCCAGTCTGGGAGTCCTTACCCCCCAGTCCCCATGAGGGGGTGCTGACTCAGTGTGGTCCTGGAGGTTGGAAGTACAATAGGCGTGAGCCAGGACTCAGGAGCCAGTGTGCCTGGGTTTCAACTCTAGCGCTGCCGCTTGCTGGCTCTGTGACCCTTGTTGATGACTTAAGCTCTCTGTGCAGTATTTCCACATCTGGAGAACAAGGTAACAGTGATAAGTCTGTCACACAGCGCTGTTGTGGAGATCAGATGGCCCGTGCACTGTATCGGGTCTCCAGCTCTGGGGACAGTTCTTGGCACGTGGTCGCCGCTCGAATGGTTCTGGGAAGGAGAAAGGAAGAGGAGAAGGGACCATGTTAAGTCAGCTATTTCTACAACACTGCATAACAATGACTGCAAAACTCCGTGGCTTAAAATTATAATCCTTTATTCTCATACTCAAGGTCAGTGGGTCAGTTGCAGCCTCGCCAGGCTGGGATGGACCCAGGCTCCAGGTACCACCTTGTCCAGGCTGCAGGTTGGGTTCAGATCTGCTTGATATGCTCTTCATCTCCCTTGGGCCAGTGGCCACTTGGTGCGGGCAGTCTACCCTGTGTGTCTCTCCCCAAGGCCCAGGTTGAAGGAGTGGCAGCTACTTGGGGCACGACTTCTTGTAGCATAAGAAGACAGGCCCTATGCCTGAGCACAGTTCAAGGGTGTGATCACATCATGTCCGCTGATTCCCATCACGTCCTGTCCACTGACCGCAGCAAGCCGTGAGGCCAGGCCCATATTCGTCTTCCCTGGTAGCTAATACAGAGCCATGATCTCATATTCCAGAGCTGACGTTGGCTCTGTCCTCTGTGGGCTCAGAGTTCCCAAGGTTCAGAGACTGTCTTTTATCTTGGACCCCGGCTAGCAGTCCAGCTCTGGGAGGCCAGCTCAGACTCCAAGGTGCTAGACTTCTTGTTGCAGAAGAGAAAACAGACTTGAATTTGGCCGAGCCAGCAACCAAGTGGCCATTCTGCAGTTTGTACCGAGCAAGAAGGAGGCTGTGGCTTTCTGAAGCCAGGACATAGAGCCATGGGCGGGGCAGAAAGGGTCAACGGGGGAAGACAGGAGGGTCACAGTAAAGCACAGACAGGGCACCGGGAGCGGCTCCTTGAACCCTGAATGTCCACCACAGGGTGTCCTTCTGTGCAGCCTGCTGTCCTGTAAGGCTCACGGACAGACTTTCCAGATTATTGTTTATTTAAAATAACTTGTGTGGAATGTTCCGATTTCAAAAGCAACTCCTAGTCTCTGGAGAAAAGTTAGAAAATGCAAGGAAGCAAAACAAAGAGCAGAAAATCAAAATTCACCTATGATCCTACCACTCAATGATAATTGACTCTTCATTCTTGCTCCATGTTCATCTGGCCTTTTCCTGAAGAGCAGGCCTCCAACACACATTCATCTACAAAAATAGAATCATATGCTATATCACCACTATAGCCTTTTCTTTCTTTATGTGCAATGTATAATTAATTCCTTCCCCATCACTAATCTACAACCTCACTCTATTTCTTTTTTTTTTTTTTAGTTTGTTTATTTTGAGAGGGTGTGTGTGTGAGCAGGGGAGGGGCAGAGAGAGAGGGAGAGTGAGAGAGATGTGAGGCCTGAACCCACAAACTGCAAGATCATGACCTGAGCCTAAGTTGGATGCTCAACCAATTGAGCCCCCCAGGCGCCCCTACAATCTTGCTCTTAATGGCTGTATAATATTCCATTGGGTAGCCATACAGGAGCCTTAATTTAGCGATCCTTTATTATTGAACACTTAGGCTGTTTCTCATCTTTCATTATTCTAAACAACTCTGATGAGCCTCATTTTGGCTAAATATTTACCCACATCTTTGTTTACTTACCTAAATTACATTTTTAAAGATGGGGTTACCTATCACGCCAGTCAGAGTGGCTAAAATGAGCAAATCAGAGAACTCTAGATGCTGGCGAGGATGTGGAGAAACGGGCACCCTCCTACACTGTTGGTGGGAATGTAAACTGGTACAGCCCCTCTGGAAAACAGTGTGGAGGTTCTTCAGGAAACTAACAATAGAACTCCCTTATGACCCAGCAATAGCACTGCTAGGAATTTACCCAAGGGATACAGAAATGCTGAGGCATAGGAGCACATGTACCCCAATGTTCATAGCAGCACTCTCCACAATAGCTAAAACATGGAAAGAGCCTAAGTGTCCATCAACAGATGAATGGATCAAGAAGATGTGGTTTATCTATACCATGGAATACTACATGGCAATGAGAAACAATGAAATCTGGCCATGTGTAGCAACATGGATGGACCTTGAGGGTGTTATGCTGAGCGAAATAAGTCAGGCAGAGAAGGACAAATATCATATGTTTGCACGTATAGGAGGATTAGGAGGAACTTGACGGAGGAACAAGGGGGAGAAGAAGGGCGGAAATGGTGGGGGAAAGGGAGAGAGGCAAACCATGAGAGACTCTTGAATGCTGACAAAAACTGAGGACTGATGGATGTGGGGGGGAGGGGGGAATGGGCATGGAGGAGGGCACTTTGGGGATGAGCACTGAGTGTTATGTAGAAACTAATTTGACAATAAACTATTTGTAAAAAAAAAAAAAAAAGATGGGGTTACCTAATTAAAGGATGTGCCCATTTTTAAGGCTTTGATGTACATTGCTTAATTAACCACAAGAAAAGTAGTAGTAAATTATACCACAGGGATAGATATTTAAGGATACCTTGCTTATCTTTATATGTAGAGTCTAGAACAAAGCTTTGCACGTAGCGGGAGCTTAATTAATATGCATGGGTTGTAACTTGAGCGTAGTAAATCCGGACTCTTCCAAGCATACGATCCGCACTTCTGCTGCTATCCTGTGAGCTCTCAGACACAGAGCAAAGATTTACTCATAAAAATAAAGGAGAGGTCAGAGATCATGAGGAGGAAGAGAGACTATGTGTCAGGGGAGTAGCCATTTGATAATACCCTAGATCTTTACATAGCACTTTCATTGAAATAGTGGTGTTAACGGTCCAGTTGAGAATATATCTGTTCCAATATAAATTAGAGCCTAAATTATTTAAAACAGCCCAATGTAACTATGCAAAACTCATGTACACAGAAGTCCCAGGGCTCAGAGGTTAAAGACCATGCAGTAAGGAATCGTTGCGGTATCCAACCTCAGAATAAACATGATGAAATTATCACTCAAGAATACATACTCTCTCTTCAATACCCAGCGTAACCAGCCTGTGGAAAGCATTTCACAGAAGTGTGGGTGCAAAGATAAAGGAGCACTTAGATATGATCTGAGCTCACCCTCTAAGCTTTGATTTCTTTCTTTCTTTTTTTTTGCAAATCCTGAGACTAGAGGGCTTGGTTCATTTTGACAGAAAAAGAGAATCATTGAAAAACAGAAGGAGGTCTGGTTCAGCCTTATAATGGTTCTGTGTTAAACCTCACAAATGAAAGTCATATTAAACTGGATTTATATAGCCCTGACATCAAAGAAAGGAGAATGAAAGATAAAAATGTATTAAAACATGCAAAAATAATCTTTCTATAAAGCCTGATATTATGAGCATAACTCCCAAAAACACCTTAAAATTAATCTGTGGATTAAAGCAATCTGGGATGTATGGGAAGAATATATGGACAAAGGAGGGTGGGGAACAAACAAAATGAAATGTATTGACATTCTAAAGTCTCTTTTCATTTGACAACAAATATGTTCAAAGAACACAAGGCTCTCTCTGTTATTAACAATTTATTTTTTACAAGCTACATTCAATTTTGATCATACACTATAATATGAAAAATCCTCTTTAGGATTACCTGCACAAAATTGCAAAGAAAAAAGCCATAAGATCCTGTGACAGTTTCAAAGCTGAATTACAAATGTGTGCAACCAGCAGCAGATAAAAATGAGGGAGAAGGGAATGGTTAAGTTTTCAATTTCCCCACAAGGACTCGATGTTAATTTCAACTCACTTATGTGCTGCTTTGTAGAGGATTATTAAAGAGAACAAGTAACCTGATGGTGTGATGATATGAAGGTTGTGGGAACTTATTTCCCTGAGAGATCATCGTTTAGAAGCTGGGTCAGCTTCCCTGTCATTCAGAGCCTCAGTTTCTCATCTGAAAACTGGGAAATGACCATGACACCTTCCCCTGTAGGATTAATGTGAAGATTTCAGTACATGATGAAATTTGAGTGCTGAGCACAGGGTAGGGATTCCCCTCCCCAAAACAGTGATTTTTATCGACATGGCCATGGCAGTCTTGACTTTCAAAGTGCCTGTGATAAAGATGATCAGCAAGCCTAATATACTTTTCTAGACTTTCTGTTTCCTTAATCTTTTCATGTCTGCCATGCAACCAGTAATAAGTTCTGTTCAACGTGTTCTACGATGAGAGGCATCAAAAAAATAACAATATTTTTTTCTGAGCATTTACTATGTGCCAGGTGCACTATATTATCTTAGGCAGTCTCCACAGCAATCCTATTGAGTAGGCACTATCATTCATTATTAGCTTGACAGTGAAAAAAATGGAAACCTAGAGAAGTTGGGCAATTTCCCCAATTACCAGAAGTGGCAAGAGAGTTAACCAGGGTGCCTTAGCTTCCCCATTGAGGGAAGGATGGGTGGTGAGCTAGATCCTATACGTGTACATATATGGTGTATAAGTGTGTGTGTGTGTGTGTGTGTGTGTGTGTGTGTGTGTGTGACAGAGATTGATTTTCTTGTGAAGACCTGGCTAATGTGATTGTGGTGGCTGGAAAATGCAAAATTGCAGGGCTGGCTGACAAGCTGGAAATGCCAGAAGTAGTCAGTGTTTCAGTGTGGAGTCCAAAGGCAATCTGGAGACAGAATTCCTTCCTCTGGGAAGGACCTCAGTCTTTTCTTAAGGCCTCCATTTGATTGGATAAGACGACCCACCTATGGAGGGTAATCAGCTAACTCAGTCTATGGAATTAAGTGGTTATCATATCTAAAAAAATTTTTTTAATGTCTTCACAGCAACATCTAGACTGGTGCTTAACCAAGCACCTGGGCACTACAGCGAAGCCAACTTCATATATAAAATGAAAAACCACAGTGAGGATATTACCTCCTTCCTAAGGTTTTAGAAGGATCGAATGAGACAGCGCAGACACGGAACTTCATATGCCTCAAACACTCAGTATCTTTAGTTCTTATGGACAGAGCCGGGCATGGGAGAAGCAGTTGATGAATGTTTACGGTTGTTGGTAAGTGCCAGAGTCATATCAGAACCTAGATCATTTGCCTCCAGAGCTCATTGTCAACCTCTCTGCCTGTTTTGTCCAATATGATAGCAACCAGACAGATACGGCTACTAAGCACTTGTAATGTAGCTAGTGTGGCTAAAATTTAAATTTAAAAACTAACACGGGGAAAATTTTTAAATATTGAAATGACCCCGATTCCAGGATACAGTGAGTCAAACAAAACATGCCACCAAAGTTAACTTCACCTGTTACTTTTTACTTTAATGTGGCTGCTCGAAAAATTCAAATCACACATGTGGCTTGCGTTATATTTTTAACGGACATGTGCTTTCCTAGCCTACACAGGATCGGCCAAGCAGAACAAACACGATATCAATGCATCTTAATTTCAGGGAGGCTGTCCAAATTCTTTCTTAAAAAACCTTAACAGTAGCACTAACCATGAAGGGAAAAAAAAAATCGGACTTTATTTCAGTTAAGATCTTTTGCTCATTAAGAGACACTGTGAAGAGAGTAAAAAAAGACAAACCACAGATTTAGAAAAGATATTTGCAATTCATACACCTGACAAAAGAATGTTATCATATTGTTATATATCCAGGATTTATAACAGATTCCTGCAAATCAATAAGGAAAAGGCATACCACCCAAAAGAAAAACTTGTGGAAGACTGGAACAGGCATTTAAAAAGGGGACGTCCAGATGACCAATTAACACATGGAATGCAAATTTGAACACACTGGCTAAAATAAAAGTGACAGGAAACACCAAATGGCAACAAAGATGTGGCACTGAAATTCTCATACGCCGCTGTTGGGGAATAAATTAGTACAACCATGTTGGAGGATTTTTTTTTCTTATCTCCGTTTTCTAATTTTCCCACTAAGAGCAAGCATGCATCTCTCTCTTCCACCAAAAAAAGAAAAAGCAGTAAAATTGATCTTTAACTTAAAAAGTCAGCATTTCAAAATATATAAAATAATGAGGCAGAGAGAAGAAGGCCCTGGGCCCTGCCGCGCTGGAAGGAATTGTCAGCAGTTAATTGAGCCGCAGGGAGACTTTCGAGAGCCGGATTGCAAGCACGGTGAGCCTCACAAATGACAAAACACAGAGCCTATCTGTTTAAAACAGCCCCCGTGGGCTCCCTGCAAACTGCGGGGCGTTCTTTGATGCCAGGAACCGGAGGGGCCCTGCCAGGGGCTTTGGTGAAAGCAGAGGTTTCCTGGGGGGCTCCTTTCGCATGAAGTCATAACATAATTCTCTTTGGAGAAACGCGTCTATAACAAATGCCCCACAAAATTAGATCACTGAAACCTGAAATTTGCAAAGCTCTGCTCTGGCCTTTGATACCAGGCTCTCCCTTAAATTCTTAAATCTAAGAGTTAAGAGTATTGTTGCCACGCATCTGTTTTTGAAGTTCCTCAGCATGGGTAGCTCTTGATCAGGGAAATGGAGAAATGATGGTCGTTAACATAAAACCCGGGGCACCGCCATCAGCTCTCTGCCTGCAAAGCCGGCTGTTTCCAAGCTCCTCCATTCTGTAGTGCTGCTCTCCGGTGCCGTGCGAGCCTAGGGAGTTTTATCCCGGGTTCCACAGACCCCTGATATGTTTGTGGAAGGAATCTATGGGTTCTTCGAACTTGGATGGGGGAAAAAACATATTTACGGTCACTAACCTTGAACCAAAATGCTAGCACTTCAGTTTGAAAAGCAGCGACAGGGGCGCCTGGGTGGCTTAGTCGGTTAAGCGTCCGACTTTCACTTAGGTCATGATCTCGCGGTCCGTGGGTTCGAGCCCCGCGTCGGGCTCTGTGCTGACTGCCAGCTCAGAGCCTGGAGCCTGTTTCAGTCTGTGACTCCCTCTCTCTCTGACCCTCCCCTGCTCACACTGTCTCTCTCTCTCTGTCTCCTAGAAATAAATAAAACGTTTAAAAAAATATATAAAAAAAAAAAAAAAAAAAAAAAAAAAAAAAAAAAAAAAAAAAAGAAAAGCAGCAACAAATCCCAGTAATAGTATTAGTCCCTACTGTCATCAACAGAAATCAGGTATTTTCATATCATAGTTCCTGCTGTTATTTTGAGATAAAGTCTGTGCTCAGGTTCACTCAAAATCGATTATTCAGCCTGCTGCTAGAGTTTGTTCTGTAAGGCTTTAGTCAAGAAACATACATATTACTCTATCACAATTTTAAAAATATTTTGATAATGGTACCTCAATATAACTGTAATCTTCTGTCTCACGAGCATTTGTAAATATTATTCTGAGAGGCCCACGGGCTTCACTGGGCTGCCGAAGGGGTTTGCAGTATGACAGCAGTTAGGAACCCCTATGAGGCCCAGAAGAGGTGGGGTTGCTGAGGGCAAGCAAGTCCAAGTCCAAGGAGCAACTTGGCAACACAGGGCAAGGGGGCCGAGCTTTGATTCCGGTACAGGTATGGTTGGATATGTCAAGGAGAGGTCCAACCCAACCTAAGTGCCAGGCAAACTAGAGAAGTCCAGACTAGCCTAGAAGGGCACCAACCCCTGCAGTAGCGGGAAATACAGTCAAGGGAGCCCCAGAGGGAAAGCTCCCTGTGCTTTAGAGGCCCTGTGGTCAAGTTTTTGAAAATCCAACTTTGAGTTCCCTCAGACCTGGCTTAAGCCTGCCTCCTTCACTCACTTTGGGCGACTTGCCTAATCTATCCTGAACCTCAGTGTCTCCAATGGTAAAATAGGAATAATTAGACTTGCCCAAACATTTTGTTAAGTAATTTATTTGTAAATATAATGTCAAACAAAGAAAGCAAGTTATAGAATGACAGAGGTTCCATTTATGAAAAATGTTAAGCGACACAAAACAATGTTATGTTTACAGGTAAAGACTTTAAGTGGTAAAATGGAAAACTACACAGGAGAATGACAAATCTCAAATTCAGCTTGCCAGTGCTTATGTTTGGGGAATGGAGGGAAATAGGTCAGGGAGGTATACAGGTGAGGGGGTGAAAAATCAGAAACAAATACCTATGGCACAGGTTAAGATTTGCTGAAGTTCAGCAGTGGGTTCTTTTTAAAGCTTTATTTAAGTGATCTATAACAACCTGAGCACATATAAATGTTCAACTTGGTAAGTTTTGAAGTGTGCGTACACTCACAGAACCGTCATCACCACAATCAAGGTCATGAACATATCCACCATCCCGAAAGTTCCCTTGTGCCCCATCGAGTCTCTCCAACCTGTCTTATCCCGTCTTCCACTCCCAGATGATCAATGGTCTGCTTTCTGTCACTATCGAGTAGCTTTAGTTTTCTAGAATTTTATATCATTGGAATCGTACAGTATGTGCTTTTTTTTCTCATTCGGATTCTTTCACTCAGAATAATTATTTTGAGCTCTATTTATGTTGCACGTGTATCAATACTTGATTCCTTTTTATTACTGAGTAGTATCTCATTATGTGGATACTCTATCATTGGTGTATCCCTTCCCCAATTTATTGTCCTTTGCTTGGGACTATTAACCCTGCTGTGAGCATTTGTGTGCAAGTCTTTCATTTTTCCTGGGTGAATATCTAGACATGGAATGCCTGGGTTATATGGTAGCTGTGTGTTTGGCTTTTCAAGAAACTGGCGAAATGTTTTCCATCTTGTACCGCTGGAAATGTACCATTTAACATTCCCACCAGAAATGAGAGTTCTAATTATTCCACATGCTTTCCAGAACTTGGTATGATCAGTCTTTTTAATTTTAGTCATTCTAGTATGTGTGTGGTCCTAGCTCATTGTGGTCTTAATTTGCATTTCCCTAATGAATAAAGATATTAAGCGTCTGTTCATGCGCTTGTCTGTCTTCCATGTGTCTTCTTTGGTGAAGTCTGCCCATTTCAATTCAGTGACTTGTCTTATTACTGAGTTGTAAGCTTTTTTTTTTTTTGTAGTTTATTTTGAGAGACAGAGAGTGTGTGTGCATATGTGCACATGACCGAGAGACGGGCAGAGAGGAGACAGATTCTCAAGCAGGCCCTGGGCTGTCAGTGCAGAGTCTGACACAGGGTTCCATCCCATGAGCCATGAGATCATGACCTGAGCCGCAAGTTGGTTGAGGTTGGATGCTCAACAGACCGAGCCACCCAGATGCCCTGGGTTGCTAACTTTAAAAAATACATTTTAGGCAGAAGACATTCGTCAGATACATGTTCTGCAACTATTGGCTCCCATCTGTGGCCTCACTTTTCGTTTTCCACGTGGTGCTTTCTGAAGAGCACAAAGCACAAGTGAATTCCAAGGTATTGATTCTTCCCAATTTTTCATAGTTTTTGTGTTGCATTAGGAATTATTTACCAAACTCAAACACACTAAAAATTTCTCCTGTGTTTTCTTCTATACGTTTTATAGCTTTAGCCCTTATATTTTGGTCTATGATTAATTTTGAATTGTTTTATGGTTGAAGTAAGGGTCAGTGCTCTTCTCTCTCTTCTTCTCTTTCCTCCTCCTCCTCCTCCTCCTCCTTCACGTATAGTTGTCTAATTGTTCCAACATCTTTTGTTAAACAATATACCCTCTCAGGGCACCTGGGTGGCTCAGCTGGTTAAGTGTCCAACTTTGGCTTGGGTCATGATCTCATGGTTGGTGAGTTTGAGCTCCACGTCGGGGTCTGTGCTGACAGCTCAGAGCCTGGAGTCTGCTTCAGATTCTGTGTCTCCCTTTCTCTCTGCCCCTCTGCTGCTCGTGCTCTATCTTTCTCTGTCTCTCAAAAATAAATAAATGTTAAAAAAATTATGCCCTCTCCCTTTGAAATGCATTGTAATATTCATCAATTTACTAAGTATATGTGAGTCTTTCTAGATCCGCTATTCTTTCCATTTGTATATTTGCATATATTTATGAAAATACCACACTATCTTGTTTAGTATAGCACTATAATGGAGTCTATAATGCCACAATCTTATGTTGGTTTTATATATAATGTTCAGGGTTTTCACGTGTACTTTGAGGGAGAATAGGGGGAAAGTATATCCACTCCATCTTCTTGGAAGTCCTGATGTATTTTTAAAAGCCGCCTCTGGTTCCACTTTCACACACACAAAACAAAACAAAAAACAAAAACAACAACGAAAAACACCCCACATTTCCCTATGAAAAACAAGGGCAGCATCCCGGTGTCCTTCAAAAGAAATGGAAAACAAGTTTGCAGTAGGAGACAAGAGATCAGCAAGGTGTAGACTCTCCCAATCTGCCTGCTCAGATATTGTACCAGGGGCCAAAAGCTACCTCTGTTAGCTAGAAATGCAAGATAGTTAGATAATGAAAACACTGCTGATTTCATCCACTGCTGATACAGACCTGTTTGGGATCTAAATGTCTAAAATCTGCTTGTTCTTCTCTGCCTTCCCCCAACTCCAAAAACCATGCACACCTCCACTGTCCACAAACCTTCCAGAGACTGGATTCCCTTCCTTCAATGGTTTCATGTCCTCTTCCCAGGAAGAATGCACCCAATGAAAGGAAGCACCTCAACTTCCAGAACGAATTTTCCACTACCAATGGCTGTTGTGGCCACTTGGTGAATTAAAAAGAAGCACCCTTTCCTCAAAGCTCTTCACTATGATCTGCCCCCTAAGCAGTCATGGTTACTATTCGAAATTAGGATGACACTGCAGTCAATACGGCCCCATGGATTTGTGAAATGAATGGCCTGCTCAACAGCACAGATCCTCTGACTCTACTTGTGCCTGCCCCCTCCCCCATCTTCTTTCCCAGGGTTACTAACTGGGGTCATCCCTCTGCATGTGTTCTGCACACCCCTCTCCTCTCATTCTGTCTTCTTTGTCCTCATAAATTATTCTTGGGCACGTGTCCATTTGGCCATGGGCTCTGACCAAAGTTAAAAATCCCTGGGTTCCTCTCATCAACATTTGAACAAATTTATGTTTCTCCAATCTTTTAAAATTAAATTAGCATCCTCTTTCCAATATCCTTCTCATTTCCTCACAGGCAGTTTCTTGGAAGACTTACCTATGCTTATTTGTCTCCATTTTCTCATCATCATCCTCACTTGCTCAACTCAGTCCTACCGTTCAATAAACCTGCTTCAGCTAACAGCAATACCCACTTAGGGATGGCATTTCTTAGTCTTCGCTTCACTAATTTCTCAAGAAAATTGACCTAGTTGGGGCGCCTGGGTGGCTTAGTCGGTTAAGCGTCCGACTTTCTCTTAGGTCATGATCTCGCGGTTCGTGGGTTCTAGCCCTGCGTCGGGCTCTGTGCTGACTGCCAGCTCAGAGCCTGGAGCCTGTTTCAGTCTGTGACTCCCTCTCTCTCTGACCCTCCCCTGCTCACACTGTCTCTCTCTCTCTCTCTCTCTCCTAGAAATAAATAAAACATTAAAAAAAAAATAAAGAAAGAAAATTGACCTAGTTATCAAGTACCCTTCCCACAAGTACTCTTCCCTCGCCTTCTGCACTGCCACAATCTCCTGGGTTTTCTCCTAAGGTTACCGGCTCCTCTTCTACCTCTCCAAGTAGAGGCGCTCTTGAGGGCTGTCCCGGGCCTTTCCCAAATGGGTATTGTCTCCACCAGGCAACCTCCTCTATGCTCCTCCTCCATTTTCATCTCCCCGACACGAATCTAGGTCACAAACTTTCAGCTCAGGCTTTCATTTGGTGATCCAAACAGGCACATCCCACCATCTGCTGCGCTTCTCCATTAGAGGGTCCCAGAGACTGTACAGGTCTAAAACCGCACTATTTCCCCAAATCTGCTTCTCCTGTGTTCTCTTCCATTATGTCGTTCCGGATCATTCACCTAGCGTCAGCCCAGAAGCCTGGGAGTCATCCAACTCCGCATTTTCCACACACCCATTCCACTGCCATCTACCTTCCAACTCTCTCTCTCTCTCTATCCCTCCCTCCTCTGTGCACCATGCCGAGGCCCTAACCCAAGTAACCAAAGTCGGACAAGCCTCTGAAGATGCCAAAGACCAGCTGTGCCCAGGTACTAAGTGCTTAGTTCTCCCAAGGCCTCCGCTTTGCTGTCCAACGCTAGCTTAGAACAGCTAGGGAGGGAAAGCGCCTGGTCCCGTTCACTGGCTCCTGGCCCATCCACAGTGCCTGGCACCACCGAAGTCGGTAAATACTCGTTAGAACAACAGAAGGACAGCCAAAAAGAGGGTTCACCCACTCTGTGGGTGCCGCTGGAGCTCAGAGCCTGAGAGGTGGAATCCCCATCCGCCACACACAACATGGCGGCGACCTACGTCTGTGTCCCACTTCCGCTTCCGGTGCCGAAACGCCTCACTTCCTCTCCGGTTGCTCTGGAGCCCTTTGGAAGCTGAGAATGCGAGGAGTGTCTGCTCCATTCCCCTTCCAGATGTTGGTTTCTGCTGCAGCGCAGTCTGACCGAGCGGCTTCGAGGCTCTGTCTCCAGGGGCTTGCTGGTGAGAGGGGGACCACAGGGACAGCCATCTGGGTGTGGGGGAGGGGGGCGGGTATCTGGGGGGCGAGGAGGGATGGAGGGGGGGAGGTGGCCGGGAGGCAGGTCAAGAAAAGTTTATGTTGCAAACCCACCCCCAAACCGGTTAGTATTGGAAGTGGTAGATGCACTATAGGGCCAGAGACATGCTTAGCAGCTAGGACTTCATCGCGGTAAAATGCGTGTATATGGAAGGCCTCAACAGCCTGAAAACCATTTTCTTCTCCTTTAAGGTTTATTTATTAAACGGGCCCGGCCACCACCTACACCTGCTGTCTGGTAGCCCGTCCTCCTGTGTCTGAGGTCATGTCCAGCATGGGAAGGATACTTAATTGGTTTTCATTGGCTACAGGCACCATTCTTTACACTCCTCACCCTTTATTGAAATGGCAGTGAAAACCCACTGGCAGAATGCACTGTTAGGGGACCGTTTAAAAGGTTACAGGAGACCAGAGCTATTGACTTTTATTTTAATTTCTTTAACGTTTTATTTATTTTTGAGGGACCGTGAGAGACAGAGTGTGAGCTGGGGAGGGGCAGAGAGAGAGGGAGACACAGAATCAGAAGCAGGCTCCGCTCTCTGAGCTATCAGCACAGCCGAAGTCGGAAACTCAACCGACAGCCACCCAGGCACCCCGACTTTTATTTTTAAAATGAAGATCTCTTTGGGGCACCTGGGTGGCTCAGTTGGTTGTATCTGACTTTGGCTCGGGTTATGATCTCACAGTTCCTGAGTTCCAGCCCCGTGTCAGGGTCTGTGCTGACAGCTCATAGCCTGGAGCCTGCTTCTGATTCTGTGTTTTCCTCTCTCTCTGCTTACACTGTCTCTCTCTGTTTCTCGAAAATAAACATTGAAAAAAATTAAAAAAGAAAATGAAGATCTCTTTTATTTGAAGAAACTTAAGGATTCTGGCATCCTAGGATGTGCTGTGAGATTGAAATCAGTAGAATTTTTGCCAGAGATTGAAAGAAAGATGGTCACCAGCTAAGGATTCTGTGACTCGCAGACTGAGCACAGTCAAGATCGTCTTCAGCAGCCACCTTGGCATTGGAACAGGCTGCAAAGCTTGCCGTTCTTCAACCCAGTCCTCACACCTCCACATTTAGTTTTGCTTAGTTGTTTATGTGGTTTCTGGCCTGATCAGTGTTTTGTTTTTGTTTTTGGCAGACACCGTGGAATCCCCCAGGTAGCTGAGAAACTCATGGAATCTTCTTACTGGTACAGCTTTCACTATTGCTTGTGTTACGGTGTGAGGTAAAGGCTAGAAGACATTTCTCAAGTGCACTGTTAACCTCTACAGCACACTGCACCTTGACTTCTGACAGTCAAGAGAGGCAGGTTCGCACAATTGTGTGCAGCATAGAAAGGACAGCTCATCTGATAACGGGAACGTAGCTTTTATGCTAATAAAATGCTTTTTAAATTAGTGTGTGGTTTTTAGTAATTAGCGTATAATTTTGGTGATCAATTGGTTCATAACAAACAAGCTAATTAGGTAACCCCCTGAGTCATTTATCTACATGAATGTTCTGCTAAATTGTATTTGTGGGCATTGATCAGAGCTAATGGCAAAAAGAGATGAAGATGAAAATCATAGGATTAAATTTTTAATTAGTTTGCCCCCTAAACAGTTGTTTGGTGTGACACAGTGACTGATTGGCTATGTGTGCCAGCCCAGGAAGGATGTGGCCCCTCTACCAAACTTCTGAACGTCAGAGTGTTTTACGAAAGACTGAATATTTTAGTCAGTTATCTTCCTCTTTATTCCTGCCTAGCAAGGAATCGGAAAGGAAGGCCATGTGTGGGATCTCACAGCCTTTTGTCTGGTGATATAAAGTATGGGATGAGGGCTTCAGTCCATTCATTACTAAATATCTCAACCTTAACATGACTAAAATGCAGCTTGCTATTTCCCACCCCCATCCCCTTCCTCTCCCCGGGTTCCTAACTCGACCAGCAGCACCACCACAGAAACGCAGGAGCCATCTTGAATCCCTTGCTCTCTCGTCCCCCACAGCATGTCCATCAACAGTTTCCATCAGCTTCTCCTCCACAACATATCTAAAATCCACCCACCATCTCATCTCTACCGCCTTAACCCAGATACCATCATCCTTTACTTGGTTAATGGCAACACCCTCTGAATCTGGTCTCCCCACTTCTAATCTTATGACCTATTTCTACTTGCCCCATCCAGTCCTTTCTCCACCCAACAGCCAAAACATTTTCTTGAAACATTAGATAGATTCTATCACTTCTCAGTCTGGAATCACCCAGCATCTTCCCACACTCCATGACCCCACCCTGTAAGACCCTGCCTGATCTGGATTCATCTGGGTCCCCTCTCTACCTCTCTGCTCGCTATGACCCACCTCTTCATCTGCCGAGTTTGGGCCTGCCTTCGGGCCTTTGCACTAGTTATTCCCTTTGCCGGGAACCCCCTTCCCGCAGGTGTTTGCAGGGCTGGATCTCTCTCATTTAGCTCTAATCTTAAAAGATTGGTCCTTCCTTCACCACCCAACCAACAGCAGCCCCCATCACTCCTGTCCACACCATCCTGATTCGCTTTCATCACAACGCTCCTCATTATTGTTGTTTTCTTTTATCTTTGTTTATTGATGGTCTCCCTCTACTAACATGTGAATTCCACAAAAGCAGAGATCTTGTCTTTGTTCTGTGTGTGACTGTATCCCCAGAGCCCCATTCATCTCCAGGGCAGGAGTGAATCACTCCACGAATGAATGGATTCCATTGGTTACCCTCTCATCTCAGGTGCACTGAGGCAGGAAGGCTGGGAAGGGTGAGGGGACTAAATAGCACATAGAATAGACCTTAAAACATGAGACCTGGGCAGGGACACAGTCCCGAGAGAGGCTGGAGAAATGTTTGGGGTGGGGAGCAAGGGGACTATGTAGGAAAATGGAAATGGTATCGTCCAACTCTATAGACATATTCTAGAAACCCTAACACTTGCCCAGGTGTGCACTTGTACACACATACTCACATGCCTGGTCCAGCCTAAAGAATAGGGTGTGGTTTGGAAGTCTAGGTGGAGCCCATGTGTGTGCTGCTGTGCCATCGTTGTAAGCCGGTTTCATTCCTGGTCAGGACAGGAAGGGTACAGTAACTTCTAGCAGCTTTGAGAAGGCAGCATGGCGTCCCATGGCAGTTCTGTGAAATGGCTCCGTAGGGTGAGCCAGGGCCCCGGTATTCTACCAATATAAAGCCTTCCTTAGACTCTTGTGTAACTTGAAAACTCACACTTACCTGAAGTTGGACGTGTGGGATCCCCTCCTCCCTGAGGAGCGAGGGGCTTACTTTGTACCTTGAAACCTTGAACCTAAGGCCTATGTCCCAATCTGGTGATTCCACTTAAATGCCATATATTGTCTCAGAAAGCACTTTCCCATATTATGCCATCAAATAGTTATATTGCTAACCAGCGAAAAGGTCAGAAGCAAATTCTGCTGCTGTGAAACTGTGCCGAGGTGGCTCAGACCCTACTCCCTTACTGTTGGTTGAATTTGAGGGATTGAAGGGGGAAGGAGAGAGAGGGGCTGTGCCGTTGGTGCTCGGGTTTAAAAACATGGGCAGAAACGGAGCTTAGACTTTAATCCTTTCATACATCTTTCTCGCCCCCAGTTGGTCAGTACAATTCCTGGGACTGGCCTTCTCTCCTCCATGCACCCCTCGATCAGACCTTTTGTAAGTCCTTTTCCCCTTTGACTTTTTTAGCTGACATGCAAGCTTTATTGAGATCTGTCCAGGGTCCCGCCCTGTGCATAGATTTCATGTCTCCTTCATCTCCTCCAGCCTGTGATAGCTCCTCATTATTTCCCTGTCTTCCATGACCTTGACACTTCTGAAGAGTTCCCACCAATGATTTTGTAGACAGTCCTTTGATTTGGATTTGTCTGATGTTTCCTCATGATTAGACGAAGGTTTTGAAGTTTAAGCCCGAAAACTACGGAAGTGACATCTCCTTCTCAGGGTACCGTATAAGGGGCCAGATGTAATGCCGTCATGTTTTTACTTCTGGTGATGTCCGTCTTGATCATTTGGCTACGGTGGTGTCTGTCAGGTTTCTCACTCTGGAGAATTCCAGTCGTAATTCATATATTTTCTTGGGGTGGGGGGGAATGCTGTGAGACTTTCTTGGCATTATTTGTAACCAGAATTTCCTTCTGTGTGTATGTTGGAATGCAGGTGGGGGTCAGACAGTGTGTTTTGTTCTGTGTCTGTCCCAAGAATAGATCAGAGCCTGCCATATTATGCTGCACACAATCAGCGCCGATGAAAGCTTTGCCCCTGCAGAAAGAGGTGTGGCTACATCCCTGATAGACATAAAGGAAAACGTGATGTGGAGTATTTCTGCTGTGTATGGATGTGTGTGTGTGTGTGTGTGTGTGTGTGTGTGTATGTTGTTGATTAAATGGAGCCCTTTTCATCCCTGAGTTCATTCAGCAAATGGGTGTTAATCAAGGCTAAGGTTTTTCGCGTGTCTCCAGTTTGCCATGCGCCGTACTAGGCTGTGCGTCTGTGTGAACCTCGGTTCATGCTCATGGCATTTTAGTAGATGTCATTACCAAGTTTACACGTAAGGAGACAGAGGCTGAAGGAAACGACTTGCTTCGAGGTAAGTGGCAGAACTGGGGCTTGAACCGAGGCCTGTCTCGCTCAGAAGTGCTTGCTGTTTCCATAGCCCCAAGCTTGCGTTCCCATGTGCCGGGCGCCACGATCAGTGCTGAGGACCCAGAGTGTAAGATACACGTTTGAGGAGGGCTACCCTGTGGCACAGGAGACCTTGGGAAGAGGCGCAGAGGCCTGGGGAACAACCTCTCCCCCTGGGCGTCATCCTGTCGTTTTGGGCAGCGATGCCTCTGCCTTGAGAATCACTGAGCTGTTTTTCCTGGGGCTTTACTGAGTTGGGGTGGATTTGCCAGGTCACCTTCAGCTACGAGTAGTTCACCAGAGAAGGAAACCGAGGCTGATAGCATATGCTTGCTCTGCTGACTATTATTTCATCTCAGCCCCCCTATGAAGTGGGTCGATTATCTCCACTCAGCTCATGAGAAAACCAAGGCTCATAGGAGCTAAATAAGATGCCCAATGTGAGACTAGTAAGTAGCCAGCCTGGAGTTTGATCCCAGATCCGACTGATTCTAAAGCCTATGCTTGGTCACCAGCTCCCTTTGATCTTCCAAGGGGTACAGATAACACACTCACTGCGGATGGGACTCTGTGCCTGTTGTCTTCTTCCTTGTAGAAAAGACGATCGAATTTATGTCCTACCTGATGGTTGCTGATGGCAGTTCATTTGTAGCTAGTGTTAGGTTGGTTTTTTTTTTTTTTTTGGTTTTGTTTTGGTTTTTTTGCCTCCAACCAAAAGATCTTTGTGCAGCTTTGGCTTTTTTTAACTACCTCCTCCCACAGTCAATCCGTGTCAACAGAAGGAAATTGGAAAGCGATGATTCTGAATCATTTGCGACATATAAAAATGCTACCGTATAAACAAGCATGCTTCCCTAAGAGATATGGCATATGGCAAGTCAAGTCTCTCTGTTCCCTGGCTTTTGATGAGAGGGTTCAGTTCCTTCTGGAGTCAGTGCTTAATAAATAGCATTTGATGCTGCTGCTAATAGTCTGTGGCCTTCACGTCATAGGACATTTGCTGAGCTGCCCCGGGGAAGGAGGCGATGGAAGAGGTCTGTCATTCTTCTGCCTCTTCTATTTTGGCATCTCCCTAGCGCTGGATCATTGTTCTTTCTATTCCTTGTTGGTTTTGGAAATATAAAAACAAAGCAAAGCTGCGCTCAGTGCTTAAAAATGAAAAGGAAGACTGATTATTAGCAGGCCTGGGGAGTAAGATGGGGAGACCAGCTGGCAATCTGGTTTATTACAATTACTCCATTTTGTCCCTGCCATAGATGTCTGAGGCTCATTGATTATCTTGACTCTGCTGCTATAGTTTTAGAGGCAGTGAGAATGACTGCAACATGAGATTAGCAGTGGCTGAGAAGTGGTGTTGAGTATAAGGAACTGGAAGATGTTCTCCTTGATCCCGTCTTAGTTTGGACCCCAGACCCTGAGGCAAGGTTTCGAGTGTTAAGT
The DNA here is from genome assembly GCF_003009895.1 of Hyaena hyaena. Classification (NCBI taxonomy): domain Eukaryota; kingdom Metazoa; phylum Chordata; class Mammalia; order Carnivora; family Hyaenidae; genus Hyaena; species Hyaena hyaena. The sequence goes on along the minus strand of NW_024080655.1, from coordinate 2,885,549 downwards.
AACGCTTTGGGGAGGTCCAGGAATCAGTGGTAGGGGATTCAGGAGAATGAGCTGGAATGCGGAAAAAGGTGATAAAGGATGTTATCAAGCTGGCTGGGACTGTGGGGGACTGGAGCGTAATAATCCCGCTGGTGAAGCCTGGGACACAGTGGTGTGGAGCACCCAGAATTATCCAGTGTTCCCCTCATTCCACTCAGGGGAGGGAGCTGGGGAATTTATACACCCAACTTCTCAGCGTCAGTGATTGAGGGCTGTGCCTACGAGGCGTGCTGGGCGCGCTGAGTGGTTTCTGCAGTTTGGGAGGAAGCTCTTGGGCGAAGAGAGAGTCAGATGATGACCACTGGAAGTCAGCCAGTGTGCACTGGTGTGCACCTGAGTGGTAAGGCTGGGTCCCAACAGCACCTCTAGTGTCCCCTTGGAACAAAACAAAAAACAAAACAGAACAAAATGTCCACTCCTCCCCAAGTGTTCCCCATATCATTAAGTAGCACCATGATTTACTCAGTTTCTCATGCCCAAGACCTTGAGATTTTCCTTGACACTTTTCTCTTTCTCTCTTTCTTTCCTTCCTTCCTTCCTTCCTTCCTTCCTTCCTTCCTTCCTTCCTTCCTTCCTCTTTTCCTCTCTTCCTCCCTTCCTTCCTTCCTCTCTCGTTTCCTTCCCTTTCCTTTCTTTCCTTTCCTTTCCTTTCCTTTCCTTTCCTTTCCTTTCCTTTCCTTTCCTTTCCTTTCCTTTCCTTTCCTTTCTTCTTTTCTTTTCTTTTCTCTTTTCTTCCCTCTTCTTTCTCACCTCACATTCAGTCTATCTCCAAATCCTCCAAACCCCATTTTCAAAATATGTCTTGAATCTTTTTCTCCTCATCTTCGCCGTCACCTTTCAATGGATTTCTGCAGTAACACCCTAGCCCAAATGCTTGTTTATGTTCTTGCCCCCCACGTGGTAGCCAGAGTAATCTTTTTAAACCTAAACCAGATCTTGTTACTCCCTATTTCAAAACACCCAGTGATCTCTTATTCCTAGAATAAACTCCGAAGTCCTTGCCATGTCTTAAAAGGCCCTGGCTGATCTGGCTTCCAGTTATGTCCCTGACTTCAGTTTCTATCCACTCTCCTGTTCACAGTGCTCCAGCCAGATTGGTGTTCTTGCTGTACTCCTGCCTCAGGGCCTTTGCACTTGTTCTTTCAACATAGACCACTATTGTAGATACTCAGGGCAATCAGTTTATTGAGGATTTTGCTTAAATATCACTTCTGTAGGGAGGACTTCTTGTAATCCTCTATCTAGAAAGGAACTTTTTGGGGGCGCCTGAGTGGCTCAGTTGGTTAAGCGTCCGACTTCGGCCTAGGTCATGATCTCATGGTTTGTGGGTTTGAGCCCCACGTTGGGCTCTGTGCTGACAGCTAGCTCAGAGCCTGGAACCTGCTTTGGATCCTGTGTCTCCCTCTCTCTCTGACCCTCCCCTGCTCACGCTCTCTCTCTCTCTCAGAAATAAATACAACATAAAAAATTATTTTCAAAAAGAGCCTTTTGTCACCCCCTTTCCTTAGTCTGTTCTACTTATTTTTTCCCCAGCCGTGATCATGACCTGGCTGATTGTAGTTTATGTTTTTATTTGTTGCCTATCCCTGCACTAGAATGTAAGTGCCCTCAGCAGGGGGAGGACTTTGATTCACTGTATTACCCCTGGCTGCTAGAACAGCACTGACACATAGTAGGTATTCAATAAATATCTGTGGAATGAATGGATTAGTAGCTGTTTAATGGTCCTGCTGAGAGCAGCCACCAGTCACGGGCTTTCAGGACAGATGGCAAAAATTGCAAACTTGGGTTCGATCACTGCCTGGCTGCGTCTTTTCCCAGAGCTGCCTCTTGTGAGGAGCACACACCCTCCGCTCACGGTTCTGGGCTGCTTCCAGTATGTTCTCTTGACATCCGTTGCAAATTGCAACTTACTCATTTCTCTTTTTGTTTGCCTCTCTGAGAACGGTAATCCATGTGCTCCAAGTCACGGATGATGATGGGAACAAAGCGTAGCCTTGTTTTGGAATAAACTGGAAGGCGTGGTCGGTCACTTCCCCCAGTGCTGGGCACACAGTAGGTGCAAACTGCATACTGAGCCAACTGACAGTGTCATCTTTTTGGTGGTGTTAAGCTTTCTCTGTGCGTCAGTTGTTCTGCTAAAGGTATTACATCCTGTGGCCCACACCCTGAGAGACAACGGAGAATGAGGGGGCTTCTGCATTACTGTCCCTTCCTAGCCCAGACAGCCCTTCGCCTCATCCACACCCGTCCCTTCTCACACATGTCATCCCTGGATCCTATCAGTCAGGAGTGCCAGCTCTATCTTCTGTGTGGTTTAAGACTATTTAATTTATTCCACTATAAAAGTAGTGCAGCTGATGTTAGCAAATGTATAAACTACAGAAAAGTAAAAGAGAAGAAGAAAAAAACCCACATGACGCTACCACCTGGAGAGAACAATGTTAATATATTGGTGTATTTATTTCCAGTGTTTTCTGGGTACATTTTTACCTAATTTTAATATACATTTTTAAATCTCTTTTCACTTAGCATTGTAAGTAAATCTTTTTTTAATGCTTTATTTATTTCTGAGAGAGAGAGAGAGCGTGAGCAGGGCAGGGTCAGAGAGAGAGGGAGACACAGAATCTGAAACAGGCTCCAGGTTCTGAGCTAGCTGTCAGCACAGAGCCCGACGCAGGGCTCGAACCCTTGAGATCATGACCTGGGCCGAAGTCGGACGCTTAACCGACGGAGCCACCCAGGCGCTCCTGTAAGTAAACCTTCTTAAGCGTAAATGTAGTATTCCTGATATCGAACGCTTTGTAAGTATCTTCTTTTAATAGTCGCATGCTAGTACATTTCCCTGTTATGGATAGCTTCGCTTGTTTTCCATTTTCCAAAATTTCACGTGATGCCAGGATAAACCCTTCACCTGTATTTTTATGGGCGCTGCTGATCACGTCTTTAGAACAGAATCCCGGAAATGGAATAACTCGTTCCAAAAGACACACTTTGCGAGATTTCATTTTGATTTCTAAAACCGTTCAGATGTGACTTCCATAAAAGAGCTCTAGGAAAGCAGATTGCCTCGAAGAATTTACTTCCAGTCTTGAAACGTTTCAGACCCAGAGCATTCTAGCATTCGGTTTAAATGAGCACAGCAATTTCTGTAGCCTGTCTCCACGTCAGGCCTCTTTCCTCCCTAATAAAATGCAGCAGTGGCATTATAAAAATCCTTCTTTGGTAAACAACGTCTTTTCGTGTTCTTGAGGATTAAATCTTTCTGGCAGGTACTGGGTTTATGCCGGCAATTATGTGTAGTATTTTTGCATGCCTGTTTATGGCATCTTAAGGCTTTAGTTATGCTTTCTGGGTTTTCTGTTGTTGTTGTTGTTGCCAAAAGGAAGTCCAGATTTCATAACAGTGAAAGCTCCATTTGCGTGTCCAAGACCCATCTGAAAGCCCAAGACCGGACATCCACGCACTGCTCTTGGAATCATGGTACGGATGAAGTGTTCTGTACCCAAGGCAGGGCAAGCCTGGAAAGGGCCTTGCCAAATGCCAACAGTTTATAAATGGAGGGAGATCGTGGCATTCCTAGATTTGAGCAGTCAGGCACGACATAATATCATAATGTCCGGGAGCGTCAAGGTTGTTGGATGGTCGGGAAAGTTATGGTGCACTCATTGTATACAAGGTCAGGTCTGCGCCATTGTTAAAAAGTAGGAGTCTGACATTGCATGAAAAGATGTCCGTGCTGTGTTGTTAATTCTAAATAGCAAGTTGTACAGAGACACGTATGGTTTGATCTCATATTTGTAAAAAGGGCAAAAATTGGGTTTGGGGGTCTTGAGTATCTACATGAACCAAAAGAAATACGTGTCAGGGCACACATTCGACCGTCGATAACTCCAGCTCAGTCAGGAACGTGGAATTGAGTCAGAGAAGAATCAAGAAAATTTCCCCTTCTACAACTCTGTCGGGCAACATGTCACAATGAGCATGTGTTACTTTTATAACTTTAAAAAAGGAGGAAAGCTAATAAATGCGAGTGCCAGAGACGGGCCTAGAATGGGGAATGAGGCCGAGGAAGTAGTCTATGCGCGGGCCCTGTGCAGGGCTGGGGTCTCTCTCTGGGCAAGGCTGGCGCCTGGGGCTCCTCAGGAAAGCCCAGCCTTCTAGAAGAGTGGGGCCGGGTGGACATGGCCCTCCCCTGGCAGCTGCTAGGAAGATCTCCTGTGACGATGTTTCCTGCGATATGACGCACTGGGCAAGGCTTCTGGAAAAAATAATGACGGATCCAGACAGTCGGGACTTGCTATCCTTCCTCTGAGGGCTTGAGAGGAGAGAAGAACGTCCTTTAAAAGCCCCAGAATGGAAGAGCTTGATGGAGCCTCAGAGGCAGAGCACACTTCCTGGTATCTGGGAGGTGGGCCCCGGACCTGGTGCTGGAGACGGTGCCCAAGGCCTTCGTCACTGCCCTTCTTCCCCGGGAGCTTCGGTCGAGGGAGGTCTGCGCCATTGAAGAGCGATGGCACAGAAGCTAGATGGCTTTCAAATGTGATTTGTTTTATATCCGATTTGTGAATTAGGGTGTGTTTACAGTGAAGGGATGATTTACACGGTGACAGGTCTGCTGGAAATATAAAGGGATAATTGAATCTCAGAGTCTATTAAAGACTGTTGTCCTACATCTTGTGGGATGACATTTTATTACCGGGGCCTGTTTGGCTCTTGTATCCAGTTTCCCCTCTTCCCTTCCTCCCTTTCTTCATTATCTTTCAAAAATTGGATTTTCCCTTGCCGCATCACAAGTCGCAAAGAACACCTCCAAGGAGAGTCAGGGTGTCTGAGAGGCGTCCCTGGGGGGAGAGGGGGAGGCGGCATCACGGGGTGGTTCAGCGCGCCCTTGGGAGCTGGCCTCTAACTGTGAATCCAAGCCTCAGTTTCCTTATCTGTCTAGTGGGATAGTGTTTACTTCTTAGTTGCTATGACACCAGGGGCCCTTAGCATAATGCCCAGCATTTGAGGTGAGTGCCTGCCAACTGTATTTTTTTTTAACTTTATTTATTTATTTTGAGAGAGAGAGAGAGTGCATGCTAGAGAGCAGGGAAGGGGGCAAAAAGAGAGGGAGAGAGAGGAAGAGAGAATCCCAAGCTGTCAGAAGGGAACCCACTGTGGGGCTCGAACTGTCGCACCCTGAGACCATGACCTGAGCCGGCACGCCCCCTTCTGAGTGCCCGTCAGCTGTTCTTACCAGAACTTCTGTCATTCCCCGTTCTGCCAGCGACTTGCTCTGTGTCCTCAGGCAAAGCAGGTCATTGCCTGGGGGCCCCTTGTCTCTCCCTTCCAGTGGGACTCCTGACAGTTAAGGGCTCTGGTGAAACCCTCAAAAAGCAACAAAAGCAGCCGGACAGCAAGGAAAATTAGCAGCGTAGCCCACCCCAGTCCCTCAGGAGAAGGCTAATGCCATTTCCCTGGGGACCGCTCTCCCCAGGAAGTGGAGCTTTTCTCTTCCAGAGAGCTCGGAATACGCTGCTGTGGACCGCTAAAAGCGGTCCGATCTGCCACCGACCTCTGCCCACACACTTCTGAAACTGGCCGGGGGCCCTAGCATAGCCCCCCCCCACTGCCCACCGCTTTGCCAGGCCCCTTCTTTTCCAGCAAATACCAGTGCGCACATTGCCATCAACAAATGAAAGCACTCATAGTGGCATGGCGCCCGGCTTCTCCCTGTGGCCTTTTGAAACACTTCTGTGACCAGAGACTGGCAGGGGACAAAGGTCTCCCTATCCCCTCGGCTTGCCAGGCTGACGTCGGATTGCGGGGGCCTGTTCCCGTCTCTCCCGGGCACCGCACGGATTGTTATCGCCGTGTCGCCTCCGTCTTTGAGCAGGAAGAGGCAGGCAGGCGGGCATAGCGATCTATTTCAACTGCCCTTGACTCTGTTTATAATCACAAACATGAAAGGAAGGGAAGGAGATTGAGTTTATAGGACTGGTTCTTTGTGTAGCCTAATTTATCTCTCTCAGGCAGCAGTGGGCTGAGCGGGCTTCCTTTTTGTCTCCAATGCGGGAAACTAAAATATGAATCTATGTTGATGGGAGAATAAAGGAATTGAAAGAGGCATCAATCTTATCTTCTCGCAACCCCAGAAGATAAGCTGCTTGTGAAGGAGGGGATTATACTTCTGTAATTAACTGCTTTGCAGCCTCTGGTGATGGCTCAGAGCGGAAGAATAGCACCCAGCGACGTCGGATGGAAAGCAGTCGGGCGGGCGCCGTGACTGATTTTGAACCGTGGTCTCGGGGCTTGACATCCCTTCCCAGCGCCCAGCTCTCAGAGAGTCGAGCCAGGAGTCATTTGTCCCAGCCTGTCAGCATTCGCAGCAGAGACAATAGAATTCCAGAACAAACAGCTCACACAGACCTGTTTCTCTGTGGGCCGGTAGCTGCCAGGAGGTGTTTCGAACACCCAAGCCAGGCTTTCCACCCCTTTTGTGATCCAGCCAGTGCTCGGTACCTGGTAGGTGCTTGGGAAAGGCTTGTTGGCAGCGACAGGTCTTGGAAAGCTGTCTAATTTCTCTGATCTTCAGTGTTACCGTCCACAAAATGTGGAGGTGGGGGGAAAGGGAGGGGCTCATAGAATTCTTACGAGGCAGAAATCAGCTCATGAGGATAAACAAATTACTGATCACAGTGGCCGGCACGTGGCAGGTGACCGATAAATGATAGCTATTATTATTACGTGTGGAAGAAGAATCGATTGTACACTCATAGTCGTCATAAAAGTCAAGTTCTCGAGGCTTGCCATGCACAGGTACCAAACACACGAGTGCGTGAAAGCCCCCATTTCGTGGGTAACAAAACAGGCTCGGGGTGGACAGCAGCCTGCTCCGGGTAAGGGACAGCGATGGCGGGGCCGGAAGCCAGGTCCTCATTCCTGTGTCCCCGTTGCTGTCCCCTGCCTCTCAGAGCCAGGCTCCCGTGTGCTCACCCTGCTTCTCTGCCTGGGCCCCTCACCTCCCCAGGGTCAAACCTCCAGGCCATCCCTGCTTCCCCCTTTCTTCTCTGCCCCATGCTGGCAGCACTGAGTCCCAGAGATTCTGCTGGATGTTTCTAGAATATCTCCCTTCTCAATCCCGCTGCCACTTGTGCTGGCCCAGACCCTCGTCTCCTGACACACAGGGCCAGGTTCTCTTTCTGTCACCCCACTGCAGTGCCAGGTGCGCAGGCCCAGGGCCCGCCTGCCTGTCCTTCCCTGGTGGGGAGCATGGCCGTTCCCCATTGCATCGGATCAGTTCCGTGTTCCTTCCCTGGCATTCCTTCAGCTGATCCACCCAAACTTGTCTTCTTCTGCTCCCTGTCAGAACCCCCTGCTCAGGCGGAGCCTGCCTCAGTATCCCCTGGGCACACAGCCCCCAGCCGCTCTGAGGGCTCAGTGGATTCAGTCCTGCATAAGGACACACGTGCCTGACATAGGCTGCCCCATTCAGTGCATGGGAAATGTTTGACAGAGCCGTGGGGCACAGAGATGGCCTGCTCCCTCTGCCCGCCCATCCTGCACACGGCCTCTGTGGCCCGGAGACACTTCACACCCAAGTCTTAAACCTCAGTCTTCCAGTTTAGGACTCAGTTCTCTTCCGTCCGACCCACAGACCATACATACCACCCTCTGCGATGACTAGCAGCCCTGGCCGGGGGTGGGGGTGGGGAGGGTGGGGCACAGGCAGCTGTGTATTTAGTACTCGGTCTACACGTGGACCCTTCACCACAGTGACAGCCTGAAAGCCTATTGAGGGGAAAAGACTGTCAGACCCTGGGAGCAGGGGTGTGGTGGGCAGGGGCTGAGGTTTGGAGATTGAGATTTAGGGGGATCATCATGGACCTGTAAGGCAGGTTGAAAACGGGGCTGAGTACCAGTCCGAGCGATGTGCTCTGGAAGGAGATGGGATCTGGGAGGGCTTCAGGAAGAAGTGGCCCACGACCTGGGTATGAAGAACCACAAGATGGCACTCAGGGGCAAGGCATTCCAGCTGGAGGGAGCAGCGGGGACAGGAGCAGGAAGGCCAGACAGCCTGGGGCGCACATGGGGAACAGCACAGCCGGCAGCGAAGGAACACGGGACTAGCAGAGAAACCCGGACTCAGGTTCTTACTTTCTACGTCTCGTCTGACCAACTCTGGATCTGGGCAACTCACTTCATCTTCCCAGATCTCGGTTTTCCTTTAAGAAATGGGGATAACGATATTACTTGTTACCCGGGGCTATTGTCAGGCGCAACCCAAACACTAAGGCCCCAACTATAGGGCCTGGCGCTGTGGTAGGTGCTCAGCCAAAGGTCCAGTATGGCTGGCGCTTAGGGACCGTTGGGCCACGGGGACAAGCAGAGACTTGGGTGGGGCTGTATGTTTTCTTTTGCCTTCCAGTGGGCTCTTTCTCCCTCTTCCAGGACCTTACTAGCTGGCCTGGGGGTGCTGCCTGCCCACTCATGGTCTGACGGTTGCCAGGACGCTGGCCACCCCCTGGTCCAGAACCATCCTCCGGTTTTGTCATACCCTTGAGCCCTCTCCAGCCTGAACACAACTGGTGCCAGTGTTCCAGGTCTCATAACGGTTGCTGGCAGAGCCCGTGTTTGGGAGCCAGCGCTGCATTTAGGTAGAAACAGACCCAGAAAACAGCTGCTGGCTTCTCTGGCTTGGTAAACACGGAGCAAGGGAGCATGAAACACGAGGCAGGCGCTCCTCGCTGCAGCTTGGGGGCAGGGGCGGGGGAGGGAAGGCTGTGTGGGGACTATGCCAGCTTCCTCGGGCTGGAGCTGGGGCTGGGGGTTGAGGGATGGAGGGAGCCAGGGACCCTCCCTTCCTTCTGGCCTGTTAGGTGTTGGAAGACTCTACAGGCACTTTCTGCCGTGTAGTACCTGTGGGACTTTGGGTCCATTTTTCAAACTCTCTGGATGGGCCAGACAGTGAAGGCAATTCCTGGCGTGCCCCTGTATGCCATTCCTCCTTTAGTGGGTGCTTGCCAAGGGTACCCAGGCATCAGAGTCACTTCGGTGGAGCTACTTAAAAATGTAAGATTCCCAGGCCGTACCCCAAACTCAGAGAGACAGAACCTTGGAAGCAGGGCCTGGGCATCTGCATTTTAACAAACTCCCCAGAGGATTTTGGTATAGGTGTCCCGGGAACTACATCTTGAAGACCATTGTCTCATTTCTAACAGGTTTCCTGGGAAACCAAGAGAAAGAGGTAGGCAAAAGGAGGGGGCAGGTGGATGATGGTGGATGCCAGCCTGTTCTTCCCCTTCACATGCACATCTGCATTTTTGAGTTTGGCTTGGAAACAGATGCTCTTAGATGTATGTCTCCTTAGAACGGATGCCATCCGTGTTCAATGATATAAAGAGTACATACCTTATCCCCTAGATTTACCTCATTTGCCATCCATCCACCCATCATCCATCCACCTACCCATCCATCTATTCCTCCATCATCCATCCACCCATCCATCTGTCCATCCATCCCATCCATCTGTCCACTCATCCATTCATCCATCCATCCATCCATCCATCCATCTGTTCATCCATCCGTCCGTCCATCCATCCATCCCATCCATCTGTCCACTCATCCATTCATCTATCCGTCCATCCATTCGCCCTCATTTTCTACATACCTACTGCTCTGTGCCTGCTGCGGCAAGTCTTTGGAGATGCAGGGAAGAATAAGGTCTAGTTTTCCTGGCCAGAATTCCCCATCTGGACAAGTAGATGACTATACAAGTCATCCTAACATAGGAAGATCCATCCAATGAGGTCTCAAGTAGATCCGGTGGTGGCACAAGGTACCACGGGCTCCACTGGCATGGAGAAAAGGTCAGAAAAGTCCTCACAGGACAGCAGTTTGAGAGTGGGGCATGGAGGGGGATGTTTCATCTGACGGAGAGGGTGAGTGTGAGGGTGTGTAGGGAGGTTGGTGAGTCCTACAAATGCAATCCCTTCATATCCACTGTGAGAAGCCTCTCCTCAGGCCCCTCAGAGCCCAAGTTGTGCTGCTCGTCTGCAGCTGGAACCCCTACACTTAGCCCCCCTATCTGGGCATTTCTGAGTGAGAAGGAGCCAGTCCTCAGTGTGTATGTTGCAGGCTTGTGGCGGTTTCTCTTACACCGTACACTTGCTGTGGCCTTGACAGGTGAACAGTCATCCAAGTCAAGAGGGATGGGGTGCGTCTGGAGCTCGAGTTCAGGTCCTTGCTCTGCCCGCCGCTCACTATGTATCTGTGGAGTTGCTGGCCCTGTGGTCTCTGGCCCTCAGTCTTCCCATCCCCAAGATGGAAGACTGGCTTCCAGCTCAGCCACGTTCCCTCCTGGAACACGGCCCTGCCGCCCTGACTGCCGCACGCTTGTTATCAACGACCTTTTTCTCCACCCGAAGCTTATCTCTTGGAGCCCAGCCCTTCAGCAACGCATAATCTCACAGGTTGAACGGATTTGCTGTGAGCCCCCAGCGCGTTGCCCAGGGGCCTTTTTAGGGAAAATGCAAGGCAGGCGGGAGCCTGAAGGTGGCGCTGTGGCTCCAGCGGTGGAGCCGCTCTCTGGAGCAGGGCTGTGTTTTCAGAGCATCTGTGCACTTTGGGCAAGGCTGATGGCAGGTTTCGTTCCATCTCCCGAGCCCTCCCAGTTCTGCAAGCCCGCCCCACCCGGGCCTCCCCACCTCCCGGGCCCCTTCACACGTCTCCAGAGCCCTCTGGTTCCCTTTGGGCCTTCCCTTCTGGAGAGGAGGAGGGAGAAAGCCCGTTGTGAATGGCCTGTAGGTAAGAGCAGGCATCTTTCCCTGGGGCTCCCAGGAGCCGTGTTTTCTGGCGCTCATTGCAGGCAGGCAGGGGGCCCTTGGCATGGAGCCGCCGTCAGGTCCGTGCCATGATGTGACAGGATGCTGTGTTTGGGACACAGGACTGCTTGACCCCTCACTGTGGACCCCGTATCTGGGTGACTCACTTGATATTTTCAGAACAGTCCCTACTCTTCCTGCAGCCTTCTCTCCATTCGTTTGGGTTCTGTTCTTAGTTGAGCCGCCTAATAAAGAACCCCGGGGGACAGAACGATGGGGGCCAAGAAGAAGGAAAGAGGAAAGTGCTAACATTTATTTAGTGCCTGCTGCATACCAAGCACTTCCACAAGAACTAGAGTAGCAATTTTAAAACTTTCTTTCAGCTGCATTGCCTTTCCCTTCCCCCAGACTCACAGGTGAACCCAGCCTTGTAAACCAAACACCAGGGCAGCTGCCTGGGGGGTTGGGGTGGGGGCCCTGACCCTTCCTGCTCCTCCCCTGCTCCCCAGCAGCCCCTTTGGTGTTATCACAAAACCGAGATCTAAAGCACTGTGTTCATTAATCTGTATGTACCTTTTAGAGGAAACATTATTTCCACTTTTCAGATGTAAAAGCTGAAGCCCAGTGAGGTGAGGCGACTTGCCAGGATCACGTGACTAATAAAGAACAGGGGGCCAGCAGCAGACCCAGGTGCGTCCCACTCTGAAGCCCCCAACTTCAGGAGGCGGGTGGGTTCCCTGCTTCCTAAGGAGGGGCAGGAAGGGGCTGTGGCTCCTCCGAGGACCAGGCCGGTTAGCCGTGAACGCAGTTGGCACTTGGACGTCTGACACACTGCCTGCCGTGAAGCAGCCCAGACAGGACAGGAGGATCCTGGAAGATGGGAAACACATGGCGAGCGGGCCCTATGCCACCAGCGAAAGGATCACCCAGCCCCCCGGCGGGCTCTAGCTTGGCCGACCTCAGAGGACACCGGCCAGCCATGTGCTGGAGCTTTCCAGGCCCCGATCAGACTTCTTTTTCTTCCAGAGCAGCCAGGGTGTGGGACTGTAATATATGAACCGGGGCTTGGTTCCTGCTTTGCAGGTGGAGGGAAAACCGTGTGAGGAGCAGCTCCTGAGGGGCAGGCGGGATGTGCTTTACAAAGAACAACAACAACAAAAGGAAGCCATTCATTTGCTTGGAATTGTCTGCCGGCTTCGGATCTCGTAAGAAGCATTGATCGCGAGTCAGAAATACCTGCGTCCAAAGGTCTTGTCCGCCGGCGCGAGCCGCCTTCTCCGAGTCTCCGTTGCCTCCTTCGTGAAATGGCATCACAAACAGGCCCCATGTCACCGGGCTGCTGCCGGGATTAAATGAGCCCTTGTGTGTAGAAGCAGCAAGCCTGGAGTGCGCAAGTAAACAGTGGGGCTCGCCCTGCTCTCTCTGAATTTATGGTATGTGCTAAATGGATGTGCTTCCGAGGGGGCACTTAACGGATGGCTTATCACTTCTCATTGCAGTCAACTGGCTGCAACACTCACTTTTTCATCTTAATATGTGAGATGTGACACCCTGATCCTCCGAATTGTAAACTGAGAGCCTCAGAAAACTCAGGATGGTTACCTCCAACTCTTTTATTTTAGAGATGGGGGCGGTGACTTGCCCAAGGTCACCCATTGGGCTGGGACCCGGTGCTTTTGTCATCCCAGGTGAGGAGGAGCCACAGATGGGGAGGAGAGAGGGAACGTCCTGGCCAAGGGAGGCCCTCTCTGCTTCACAAACCCCAGCCTGTCACGTGTTGGGGGTGGGTGGGCTGAGATGTCAGGAGCCAGGACCAGCCCTGCCTTCACCCCAAGTCAGAGACGGAGCTGGATCCTACCGCAGGCATCAAGGCGTAAGGAGATCGTCCAACTCGGCGTGGATCCCTGCTTCTTAGTAGCTGTGTGACCCGAGCAGGGAATTGCTGCCCCTGAGCCTGTTTCCTTACCTGAGAACCAAGAAGAATAAAAGTGTGTACCTCGTACGTTATTGCAAAGAGGAAATTAGTTAATAAAACAATAGCAATCATGACCGACGTTAACGAACACATACCACTTGCCAGGTTGGGTTCCCAACTCTCTGTATCCATTTGCTCACTAATCTTCATACAGCTTGTATTTTGCTGCTGTGGAAACAGAGGCTCAGGATGGTTAAGCGGAGCCCGAGGACACAAAACTAGAGAGGACAACACCGGTTTTGAACCCAGGAGACTGGCTTTGGCGTCCTGCGCTTAACCACTCTGCCTCTAGTTTAGGCAAAACGCAGGCGCTCCAAAAATGTCCATCCCTCCCCTCCACTCGTGTTCCCCTACCTTCCTCACCTACGTCTTTTGTCCTAAAGCGTGGATTCCAGAAACTGCTATAGCTGCTGTCGTTGCTCAGATACCGCAAGTCCCCGCAACTTGACCGATTCACCTTGAATTATTTTTCTTCTCTGATTTGTTGTTGGCTTTGTTTTGTGATTTTTTTGTTCCTTAATCAAAAGCACAACTGAACTGCCAGCGAGGCAAATCTCTTGATGCCATGCTCACGGGCAAGCTCCCGATGCCAGTCAACAAAGGGGCACAATTGCCTGGCTTCTCATTGCCCGTGGGCATGTGAAAGCCGCAGCCCATGGGCCAGCTTCCTGAATATGACTGGCCCATTTGGGAGAAAATACACCTTCTTGTTTGTGGGTTTCTGGCAACCCTCCTTCAAGTTCCTGGTTACTATAGAGACCTTGTCAACATGTCCAAATATGCTTCTGAGTACAGACACTTGTCTTCCACCGGCTTTCACATAGTCCCAAAGAACAGAGGGGCTCAGGAAGCAGCAGGAAAGGCTCAACCACCGGGTCTCCCTGAGCCCTGACTGCCCCCCTCCCCCCAGGGGGCTCTGGTTCCCTTCCAACCACACAGCGGGAACAGGATGGGAGGCTGTCTGAGAAAGGCCGAGCCGCACAACAAATGAAGACGCCATCAGAACAATGGAGAACCTGGCCACAGTGTTTAAATGTCCAAACTTACTTCTTTTTCCAGTGGCCTAAAGGAAAGGCCATCTGCCCATGAGATCTGGATGCCCTGCCGTCATGGTTGGAAGGGCAAGGTCAGGGTCGTCAGTGGACTGGATGCTAAGGCCGGGTCTCAGGCCTCCTTCCGAGTCTTCGATGCCAATGTCTGCGGCGGATTTACACAGACCCTTGGCAGAGCCCCCAGGCTGCCTCCTGTCCTCTCCCCGTGTCTGCTTGTTGACACCTTCCTCATGCTCTAGGACCCCTCTCCGATGCCACCACCTCCAGAGAGGCTTAGACCCAGCTCCCTCTCTCTCCCTGGCCCCTCTCCTCACAGTCTCATCTCTCACCACCTTCCACCTGCTGTGATGACTGCTCACACACCTGCCTTCATGCCAGAGACACGCGTCGGGCTCTGCTGACGCAGTGGCCACGGAGCTATTCACCAGCGAGGAGGCGACAGGCCGTGTTCTCACACGAAGGGCTCACACGCTCACAGTCTAGCAGCGACAGACGAGTCAACACATAATTAAAACACAGCGTGGAGAAGCATACGGGCTGCCTGGGTGCCGGGGACGGGGGGACCCGGGAAGATTTGCCAGAGGTAACATGGCCCGGCTTCTATCTTCAAGGGTGAGTTCCCAGAAGCGCCAGTGGATGGGGAAGGGGGGCAGTTTAGGGTGGTGGGACAGCATGTGCACCTCCAGTGAGGCATGGAAGAGGCGCCCCAGGGAGCTGGGAGGGCAGGAGGCAAGCCTGTCCGGGGCGGGGGTGGGGGGGAGACCGCGGTAGGAGGTGGGGTGTAGCAAGCGGGGAACTGTCCGATCACAGAGGGCCTGATGAGCCCTCTTAGCAATCGGGGCTTTCTCCTGCGGGCAATGGAAGAGCCATGGAAAGGTTTTCAGGAGGCGAGGGCCGCGATCAGATCTGTATTTGAAAAAGCGGACACGTGCGGCTGGGTGAAAAATGGGTGGTTGGGAGGCGAGAGGTGAAGCAGGGAGACCGTTAGCCCAAGTGGGAGGTGGTGGTGTGGGCCCGGTGGTGGCAGCGGGGGGATGGGAAGTGGAGGCATCTGGGGCCCTTCCAGCCGCTGGAATTTCAAGGACAGAACTGTTGACGGGAGAGGTGAGGGAGGGGTCAGTGCCTCGGCCAAGGTGGAGGGTCGTGTCTGTGGAGGCAGGGTTTGCTGATCCGAGGAGTCTGAATGTTTCCAGGCACATCTGGCAGCTTTCTGCGTGCTGCCCCCTTTTCCCCGGACCCCAGGCCTGCCCTCCTTCTGGACCATCCTTGGACCCACAGCCTGAACTGATGTTAAGATGGTAGCCTGAAGTTACCATTTGTTTGTCACGCCCACGTGCCAGAGACATTTGAAAACAGTCACCAGACAGATGCACCCCTACTAAAGGCGTCTGAACTGGGTTGCAGCGTGCTCTGTCCCCCGGGGGCTGTTCGTGCTTCAAGGAGAAATCCAGAAGAAGGGCCCAAAAGGTGGCATTCAGACTCATCAGAGAGAGCCAGCACGAGTCTGTTTCCAGGCCCTGAGAACACAGCGGCGGCCGGGGCTTGTCCTGGGCTGTCCTTTCCTGTTTGCTGCTGGGCCAGCTCTGCAGCCTTCAGGGTGGGCCCTGGCCCCAATTCCCACCCCTTCCCCCAACAAACCCTTCCACCTGAGTCCGAACCACCAGCCACCAGACCCTGGAAAGTTCTTTGTGCTTCCCGGGCCTGCTGCCTTACTCATAAAGTGGGAGGATTATAGTCTTTCCTTTCCCCTCTACCTACTTTTCTTCTTCCTTCCTTGGTGGTTGAGATCAAGGCCATTGGAACCAGGTGGATCTGGGCATGACTTTCAGTTTTGCTACTTTCTACCTGTACGAGGTACTGCGCCAAACACCTTAGTTTCCTTGAGGGTAAAGTGGGCATAGTAGTAGTACCGCCTGCATATTGTTATTGTCCATATTCCGTGGGATGATGCACAGAAAAGTCCTAGCTCAGTGCCTGGCACCCAGTAGGTGCTCTGAAGCTGCTCAGGTCGAAGGCATTATGGTCCCGTCAAGGCTCTACCCTCCCCGCTCCTGCCTCCCTCCCCCCCTTCCCTCCCTGATACTCTCTGCAAGCACTCCCAATGTGAAGATTGCTCTTGCCTGAGCTTCCAGCCTCTTCAGTCTGGAGGCAGAGGACTGGCCTGGATGACCCTTAGGGGTCTTTTGATTCAGGTGCCTGGGATCTCAAAGGCTTAGGGACATTCCCCGTGAACTTGCCTCACTTTGGGTCTCGTGGTGATTTGACCTCCATGGGTCTCTGGTTCTATTTAGTTTTTCCAGGTTCCCCAAGGCTCCCGCCCTCCACTCCCAACTTTCTGCATTGCCTTAATCAGCCATCACAGCCCCTCTGCTGGCTCCCCAATTACTGAGTTCCCGACGGGGTTCTGAGCAGCTCTGCGCACATCTCCCCGCCTGCCCTCTGCGTTTCTGAAGCCGGCCTCAGAGCAGAGGGAGACGGCTTTGGCAGAATGAGCCTTCACATACGCTGTGCCTCCTTTATGCCTGGCAGCGCCTGGTGCCCAGAGAGCTCGGCGTCGTGTTTTCTTCCATTGATCGCCTTGGTCCATCTCCCTGTGTGTTCATTCTGGTTCTCCTGACAAGCAGAACCGAGAGGGTATGTGCCTATGTGTGTCGTGTGTGCATAAAGAGGTTTATTTTAAGGCCTTGACTTGCGCAGTTATAGGGGCTGGTAAGCCCAGATTCTGTAGGGTCGGCCAGTTACAGCTAAAGTCCTAAGGCTTCTGCTGCGGAATTTCCTCTTGCCCTGAGAAGGTTAAAAGTTTGTTCTATTCAGACCATTTAGACTAGACCCACCCATGTTATGGAAGGCATTCTGCTTTATCCAAAGTCTACAGATTTCAGTGTTCATATCATCCCAAATACCTTCACAGAAGCATCCAGGATGATGTCTGGCCACGAACCTGGGCACTCTGGCCCAGCCGAGCTGATGCATAAACTAACTATGACTCCCTGTTATCGGCACACATGCCAGAGAAATATCCCAGGCCATAGGGATGCCTCTTCCCGACCCCGTCCCCCAGGCCAGATAATGTCAAGACTTGGTTCCCATGTCCCCAGAAGAGCCTGTTGGAAAATGACCTGCCACAGAGCATTTCCACGTCATTGGTATATTTCTGTAGAGACATCTTAACCAATCCAGACTTCTGGGTCTGCAGCAGTTCAGGCCTGGGCCTGTGCCTGGACGTGAGGCACTGAGTGGGAGGCACCCCGCATCCATGTGGTGGGGGTGGGAGGCCTGGGTCAGGGCTGTCACTGCCCTCATGACCTCACAGACCATGATTTTCAAACCTGGTTGTATATCTGAATCATCCTAAATGCAGGTTCCTGGAGCCCATCACTGGGGGGGGGGGAGGGGGGGAGGGGCACGGGGAATGTCCCATTCAGAAGATCAGGGCCTCTGAGCCCTCAGCACACAGTTGACACCCGGCCCCAGGCCCCAGGGGATTTCAGAACAACAGGGACGCTGGAAGTGTCTCTGGGGCCGGGAAGTTCTTGCTCTGGTCAGTTTTCTATGTGAGGCACCTGGCCCAACCCGTCACTCCCTGCTGATTCTCCTTTTCACCATCTCCCCTGACTGACTCCTCCATGGAGGCCCTGCTCCCTTTGATAGAAGCCCTTATGTTCTAAGAGGAAGACGTGAAGTCTGTCTTCCCGCACCTTCCAGCTGCCCGTCCCTGCTCCGGCTCTTAGAACCAGAAGGAATCTAATTGCTCATCCGCTGGAGAGCCCTTGAGGTCTTGATGACAGTTTTCATTTGCCGCTGTGTCTTCTCTGGGCTCAGAATCCCCAGCCCCCTCACCAGGTAAGGTCTCCCTCCGGGTGAGGTCCCAGGAGTGGACCCCGCTCAGACCGTTGCTTGGCCCATGCAAGGCCTAGCAGAGGAATCACCTCCCTCCTTCTGGACATGCCAGCCCCACTGATGTGGCCTTCGGCCTTGCAGGCGAGCCCCGCTGCGCTGTGGATGGAATCCTCCAAGTCCGAGCCCCCAGCCCGGGGGCTCATTCTCCTCCCTCTTGGCTTAACTGTTCTGCGGGGGAGGAGGTGCTCCTTCCAGGGCCTGGGGACGTCCCCCCAAAGCTTTCTCCTCCATTTTGGAAAAACACAGACTCCTGGAGGTTCCTCCGGGCCTGAGCAAACATAGAGCTAGCTGTCCTTTGGACCGGCCGTCTCCGAGGCCACCCCCTGGCCCAGACCCTGGTGCTTGTCCTGAACCAACCACCGCAGTGTAGCAGAAAGCTCATCGCCTCCGGGCCTGGTTGGGTTCAAATGCCAGCTCTACCCGCTGCGGGGCCTGGAGCAGCCCAGTCTCAGCTCCTTCATCTGTAGGTAGCACCTCCCTCCTAGGGCTGTGCTCGGATGTGTCGCCCGAGGCCTGGCACATAGTAGGTACGCCGGAAGTCTACGTTCTTGTCCTGAGGACCTTACTTATCTTCTCCCTCCTTCTTTCCCCACCGAATCCCCCACCTCCAGCCCCTGATGCTGAAGAGCCTTATTAGGTAAACATCCCGGAGGCTCTGGTCACCTCTTGGGGGCTCGGGAGGAATGTGCCCGCGAGGGGCCTGTGCCAGCTCTGGTCTTGGCTCCCTCATCTCACACCTGAGAGGGCCAGACTGGGAAGCCACTCGAAAGCCCCCGTGTTCCTGCCCATCAGGCCTCCCCGGAAACGTGTGAGTCCTCTGGGCCCCTGGGCCCTGGAAGCGTGGCAGGCAGATGTGGAAAGTTCTGACAAGCTCTGTAAGGCAAAGGTGGGCCACTCAGCCTGGGTTCAGCCCTCTTTTGTCCCTCACACATCCCCAGGCCCTTTTGTCCCTCACACATCCACAGGCCCTTCCTCTGCTGGAAGGCTCTGGGGACACGGAGATGAGAAATAAAGTGTCTCATGATGCCTACAGAGGCTAGCAGGGGGGTCAGACAGGTAAGCCAGGTGGGTAGGGCCGTCGACGAGACGGGGACACCCTGGAGGTGTTGGGGAGCGCAGAGGGAGAAACTCACCAGGCCGCCAGGCAAAGGACGGGCAGCCGTTCTGGAAGGCTGGTGAGAAACGGGCATCGAGAGTGCAGGCTCCGAGGCCAAGTGGGGGTTTGCCCGGTGGACGAGGGAGGGGCTGGGTGCGCTCCAGGCCAAGGGCACAGCGTAGGCAGAGGCTGGGGAGTCCAATCAGTTAGAAGTGACCTGAGGGTCCAGCAGAGTGTGAGGCCACGGCTGGGACACCGGGGCGGAGGCAGAGAGGCCAGCTGGGAGTCCGCCATGGTGGTCTGTCTGGCCCAGAGGCCGTGGGGACAGGAGCTGGGGTCGCGCCTCGGTCCGCGCTAGGCCGTGTGGGGCCACAAGAACCAGCCAGAGGTGGGTCCTCCTCTGCAGGGACAGACCCGCCCTTGGCTCACCAGTAAGCATTTGCTGAGCACCCGCGCTGTGCCAGGTTCTGTATTAAGCAGGGAACTTTCTCCAGGAGAGAAAAGAGGCCCGAGCCCTTTGGGGAAGTTTCCTAGGATCTGCCATGGGAACGAACCGTGAACTGAGTGGACTAAAACAACAGAAACTTCCTCTCTCATTGTTCTGGAAGTTGGAACCTAAACTCCAGGTGTCAGGAGGGCACCACCCCCTCTGAAACCCCAGGCGGGATCCTCCCGGGCTCCCTGCTTGCCCCTGCCGGTGGCCGTTATTCGGCAGCATCCCTTGGCTCCTTGCTCGCAACCGCTCCCCCTGCCTCACTCGTCCCCCGGAGCTCTCCATGTGCGTCCATCTCTGTTTCTCTTCTGTTCTCCCAAAGACACCAGGCTTGTTGTGTGGGGGCCCTCCCTGGGCGTGACCGCCTCTTAACGGATTACATTTAAAAGACCCAGACTCCAAGTACGGCCACATTCCCGGGAACTGGGGGTGGGCTTTCACCCTATCTTTTGGAGAAGGGATACAACGCAACCCGCAATGCCTAGTAACCACAACGCACCGTGGCACCTGGTCTAGAGGAGCCGAGGACAGGATGTGGGAATTCAGACTAACAAGAGCTCTTGCCAAGCGGGGGAATCCAGGGAGGCTTGCTGGAGGCGGTGGCATTTCGGCCTTCCATTGATAGGATTTGGACATGCAGTGATGGAGGAGAGGCGTTCTTGAGCGAAAGCAGGGAGGAGGGACCAGCAGGGCGGTAATTACGTCACGCCAGTTATAACCAGCATCTGGAAAGTTCTCTCTCTTACTCCCTTCTGCCTGCCCCCTGCATCTTGTGCAGCCCAGACTCACTCCGCCTCCAGCCCATCTTGCTCTTGGGTCTGGTGGGGCTCAGAACACTGCTGTCCAGAATCATCAGGACATCCCTACGCGCGTCCAGACCTGGGTTTGTTTTTCCCGAGCTGCAGTTAAGAAAAATAATAATAATAAACTCTGTGTTTATCAAGCAGCCAGCCAGTAGGAAATTATACCCTTTTAAAATAAATATGTATCTAATTATAGGAAAGCAAGTTTACTTTTGCAGCGGGGCCAGGATTTCCCTTGCTAGCTGGCTCTGCAGATCCTGTCCCCACCCCCAATCTCCCCGGACACTAGCCTCAAAGCTATGGTGTCTGCTGGTCTCTCAGCAGTGAGCCAGGCTGTGCTGAAATTCCCTAGCAGGCCTGAGAGGAACCTGGCTCCCTGGGTTTTCCTGGCCCCTTGATCAGCTCCCAACTGCAAAGCCGCAGACCCCACCCCCTCCTAGACTGTCTGGCCTGCCCCCGGGCCTTTGCCCTGCCTGCATTTCTGTGGTTGGCAGTCATCTCCCTTACAGAAAAGCCAGAAGTCCCAGAGAGAGCAGAGCTGAGCCGTCGTGGGGGAGGAGCTCAGCCCCAGGACTCCGTGCAGACCCGGTGCAGTACCCGGGAGCCCCTCCACTCAGCAGCCCCCCATGTCTGCCTCCCAGTTAGTAGAGCACAATGTCTTGTCCAAATACACCATGAAGAAAGAGCAAGCGGCCGTGAAAGTGTTAGTGCTGACACGCAGTCACCATTATTACTTCCCAACAGCGTGCCATTCCCACCTGCTGGGTGAGTCCTAGACTTAGTTCATTCTTCCAGCAAATGTTTCTTAAGCATCTATTACGTGCCAGGCTCACTTCAAGTCTTGCTAGGATGCCCCCTTCTCACGGAGGTCTGCCCTGCCTACGCTCTGTGATTCCTGTCCCGTTCCTAGCCCTCTCTGGGCCTGCCCACCCTCCCTTACTCTGCCCAATGTTCTCCCGACCACTTGTCACCATCTGGTATTCTAGGTGACTGGCCCTTTGTCCACTGTTTTTGTCTGTTCCCCCAAATAGAAGGTAAGCTCTGATGGTGGGGTGGATTGGGGTTTTCTTTACTACTGTAGACCCACTAGCTCAAGGCTAGGCGCATAGTAGGTACTCAATTAGCATTTGCTGAATTCCACTGAACTAAAGTCAGTGTTTTTGGAGACAGACAAATTGGGTTACGTTCCTGCTCCTTCCTAACTGTGTGAAGTTGAGCTGCGACATAACCCTCGCTGAGCCTCACCCTTCCCTTCTGGAAAATGGAGCATCCATGGAGGTCCAAGGAGGCGTGACGCTCGAGGAGCCCAGAACTGGGAGGGAGCGTTCTCAGGGTCAAGTGTGAGGTGGGAATGCCAAGGTTCGCGGAGGCCACTGTCCAGCAGGCGGGATTTGAATTCTGGCACTTCCACCTCCCAGCTCTGTGACCTTAAGCAAATCGCTCAACCTCTCTGAGCTTCAGTTGCCTTTTGTAAAACAGGGCTCAAACAGCGCTCCCCCTGGCTCAGAGGCACTGTGAGGCTGCATCTGTCAAGGAAGGCACAGTGCCTGGCAAGTCACTGCTGGCTGGTTCCTCTTTCCCCTCCTAGAGGTGCTGTTGGGGGCTGAGGCCTGGGGCAGGGGCAGGGCCACTCTGTCAGGCCTAAGAGCCCCTGGCAACCTTTTCCCACCCCCACCCCCCCAGCCGTCCCCTCCTCCTCCAATTTTCCAGCCTGGGCTTGTAGGGTGTGGCCCCCCAGGGCGTTCCCACCTCCCGGGGACCACCCTGTCCCTTGACTCCCGCAGGCACTCTCTTTCTCTGCTCCCTGTGTCACCAATGGGGCCCCACAGCCTCCAGAATGAGATGATGGCTCTTCCCGGGGCTTCCAGCAAATCCTGGTGGAAGAGGGGTCTCCTGGGAAATGGAGAGCTCTCCCAGGGGCAGGGGTGGGGGTGCTGCCTTCCAGGAGCCTGCGGATGGCTTTGTATCTACAAACAAGCAGGAGAGGACAGGGAGGGGCTGTCTGCAGCCACCAGTCAAGGACAAGGCGGGTTTGGCCCCGGTGGGAAGCGGAATGGCTAGGTAGCCGGGACAACCTTGCTGGATACTCCAAACTGAGAGGTGCCCCTCTACCTTCTGTGTCTCGACGAGCCCCAGAGAGGGCCAGCCACCGCCCCAGCCATCCTTAACGGGGCTGACTCTTTTGCGGGCTGTCCGGGCACAGAGTTGCCCGCAGCACGAGCACAGAGTTGGGGTGAGGTCTGATGCCTGCCCCTGAGGCTCCTCGGCAGACAGGGGGAGTGGGCAGGAGGGGAGGTCACGGCAGGTGCCGCGTGAGAGCCGGCCGTGTTTGTAGTCCTAAAGGCGGCACTCCCACCCAAGACGGGGACGTGCCCCTTGCCAGACAGACCTGTTCCGGCTGCCCCATCGCAGCTGCTTGGCAGGCACTGCCCTGGAAGGGTCCCAGAGCAGCCCCGGTCCGATACGATGTGGTCCAGACTTCCTCTTGGTGTGGGCGATAGCAGGAAGCAGCCGAGGCCAGGACACGAGATGCACACGACACAGACAGTGAGCATGGGGCAGACTGAAACGCGCACAGGACAGAAGATCGGGTGTACTGAGCATTCGAGGTCTGGTGGGGGACACATGGGCTTCACGTCTGCCTGTCACACTGTGTGGCCTGGGCCGGAGGCCAAAGCGTCAGGTGCGTTGTCGGGGAGTCTGCAGGCTCCTGCGTATGGAACTCCCAGCACCGTGTCAGGCCCTCTGGCTGCCTGATCTCACCCAGGCCCTGGAGCAGCCTATGAGGCAGGTGCTCCACTCTCCAGCCAGTAAACTGAGGCTTAGTGAGGTCAGGTCACTTTCCAAAGGCACATGCAAGCTACCAGGGCAGGTTTTAAAGCCAGTTCTGCCAGCCTCCAAAGCCCATTTTGCAGATGAAGAAACCAAGGCCAGGAGAGGCCAAAGGCACTCGGCTAGTAAGTATCAGAGCTGTCAGGCTCTGAGGCCAGCCTCCTTGACCTAGGGTCTGTGAACTTAAACTTGTGTGGGAAAGAAATACTCCTTAATGGTGCTCACCTCTAGGGGAAATTTAGCTTGTCCTTCCTGCATGAATGTACGCCCGGCCCAATGGTGACCAATGCCAATCACACATCTTTCATGCCATGCTACTATGGTGGCATATCTCCTGAAATACTGTTTGTGTCCATCCCTACTTTGACATTAAAGGAGTTACCAGGCTGGACGTTAGGGGGTCGTAATTTAATGCATTCATAAAGAAGCATACGTTGCATTAGCCCAATGACACAATTTTTGATAACTGTTTTTTTCTCAGCTGTAATTGGCTTGTTCTGCAATCAGATATATTTTATGCAATTAAAATCCTTGTTCTGAAAAGGACATGGTCTTTACCGGTCTCTGAGGTCAGGGCACAGGAAAGATTAAGGCCCTGTGCTCCCACGGCGGTGCTCCAACCCGGACCTGCCGCCTTCCAGGTCCTCAGCCCTCAGGCACCCCCTTCCCCTCTCCCGAGCAAAGCCAGGTAAGGAGCCTGGACTAGCCTGGGGGCTTGGCACATCTGGGGCGGGGGGAATGTGCCCCCCTCCTTATCTGCCTCGCCCCTCCCCCAAATCCCTCGGACACTGAAGAGTTAAAATGCCAAAATATCTGGAGGACCCGCTCTTCCCTTTTACAACCAAGTCAGGTCTGTGCTGATTTCCAGGCACCAATTATGGGCCAGCTCTCTTGGACCAATTAAAATGTGCAGGTGCGAGAGTGTCGACATCAACAGTCTGGGGTTATCTCGGCAGATATTTTTCATGAAATATTTATAAGAGACTCCGGGAATGTTAACCCCTTCTGTGATGATGCTTCCTCTTCTTGGCAGGCTCCTCGCAGGCGGTGTGGGAGCTAGCAAAGGGGGAGGGCAGAGGTGTGTGCAGAGGCCCGCAGAGGTGGGGGGTGGAGGGCTGGACAAACTCAGGAGTGGGTCAGGGGCAACAGGACTGCCTTTTTTTTTTTTTTTTTAATGTTTTTATTTATTTCTAGGAGAGAGAGAGAGAGAGACAGCGTGAGCAGGGGAGAGTCAGAGAGAGAGGGAGTGACAGACTCTGAAACAGGCTCCAGGCTCTGAGCTGGCAGTCAGCACAGAGCCCGACGCGGGGCTCGAACCCACGAACCGCGAGATCATGACCCAAGCGAAAGTCGGATGCTTAACCGACTAAGCCACCCAGGCGCCCCTGCCTTTTTTGTTTTTAACAACCTATGGAATTAGGCTAATGAAGAGGCTGGGGTTCTGGAAAGAGCCTGCGTGGATTTCAGGAGTCCCAGACTTAAGTCTGGCTGGTGCTGTGCTCTTGCTGTGTGACCCCAGGCAGCAAGCAAGGCGGTTGGTCTCTCTGGGCCTCAGTGTCACAATCTGTAAATGGGACGACATGGCCCTCTCCCTGCCCACCTCTCGTGGCCGAGGTGGGGATTAAATGGCAGAGTGAATGGGAGAGGCTTTGGAAAGGGTTCCGGCCAGTGGAAAGGTTTGTGGGTTTTGCAAGGGGGTCTGGCTGCAGAAACGGATAACTTGGGCTCTCTGGCTACCAGAAGTGGGGTGTGGGTCAGCCCGACAGCCCCAGCATCTGCCACTGTGCTTGGTACCAAGCGAGCATGGATGAAGTGTTTGTGGGATGAATGGATGAACAGACCCGAGCACTTTCTAGTTTTGTGATGAGCTGTTCATGTCAACTTCAGGCTCTTCACCTGTAACAGGGGCTCCTTCCTGGTTTCAGCCTCGCAGATGCTGGGCAGACCTCTGGATCCCTGGGTGAGGGGCTACACCCTCCCCTTCCAGAATCCTGCGGGTACCTCTGTGCGACTCTGATTGCGTTCCCTCTCTCTGGCTCTCCCATTCGAGAATCTTGCCCTCAGCCCAGATTCACTGGGTGCATTCAGGCGGTGGAGGAGTTCTCGCCAATTTATGTATTTATTCACCGTGTGCCCAGGGCTCCTCTACTGGAAGCCAGCTCCGCCCCCTCGCCACCTCTTCTTTCCAAAAAGTTACTGTCAAGAGTTTGCAAAGGAGGCTGGAAACGCGGTATGGCTTTAGGAAGGTTCAAAACACAATTTTAAACCCAGAGCAAAAACACTGCAGCAATAATACTAAAGAACACCGTGGGAAAGAACCGCCCGTAAAGCAGCTTTTATGTGGGCCGATTCCCTTCCACGGGTTAGGAGGTGGAGTGGGTAGCCTATGAAATAGGTGTAGCCAGAATCCCTGCACCATTTTGCTGTCTGCCTTGTTCCCTCATTATCCAACCCCAAGCGTTTTTCTTGTTGCAGCTCATTCAATAATGGCGTATCCACCAGCAGAATTTGAGACCATCCCAAGGAAGTGATTGTTACAAAGACCAGATTGTGTTCTGGAATGCAGTGATGAGGCAGCATCCTTTCTCATCCTGTGGCTTGTTAACATTGCAAACTGGCTCTCAGGGTCCAGATGGTCCCGGGAGCTCCCTGAAGACAGAGGAAGGTACAGATTGCCTCGAAATGGGCCGGGCCCGGTGACTGGGGTGCCTGAGTGTGCCCTGTCCCGGATCCGAGCAGAGGGCCTGCACCCAGGCCTTCCTCAGGCTAACGCTGGGGTTGCTGCCGCTTCTGCTACTGATCTTGGAGGCATGGCTCTCCTAGGACATAAGGGCCCGGGAGGCAAGAGCCTCAGTTCCCAGGACTCTGCCGTCTCCCTTCTGTGGTGCGGTTCCCGTGAAAGACAGGGACAGTGGTGCATGAAGGATGGGGACAGTGGTGCGTGATCGTCGCAGCCAGACATTGTTCGGTGAAGCGCTTGGAGACCCTCGCACGGGGCGGTCAGGATCCCGGGTCACTCACTGACCAGCTTGCACCTGTGCTCTTGACCTTGACTCACACACGGCATCATCACACTGGATCTCCACAACTTTTGCCTGGAGATGGTGGAATCATCTTCATCATCCCTGTTTCTGAAGTCGGGGAAACTTAGGCCCGTGTTAATTGGCTGCTTCAAATACGATCTAGAGAATGAGTCGTAGAGAGACCGGATTGTGACGCCGGCCTCACCACCTACTGTCTGACCTTGGTAGGTTTAGCGAGCGCTCTGAGCCTTCCTGTCCTCACGGAGCCAGGGCCCTGCAAATGCTCAGTAAATTCCAGCCATTCATCCCTTCCCATGTGCTGTGAGCAGTTAGGTGCTTTGCCAAGGGACTGGTCAGACTCTGGGCGGAGTGGCTTGGCCTGAGTCCCTAGGGAGCAACCTGTTTGAGGTGGGCCCACCCTGGGGCGGGCGGGCAGGGTGGGCCTCCGAGGGTTCTTCCCTCGCCCTGCATTTCCTCCCGTCTGTCTCCAAACCAGTCCCGCCGTGGCTGTGAGGAACAAGCCCAGCTGCCTGCCTCGTGCCTTCTGGCTGCCATCTTCCTGGCCTCGGAAGATTCCCCACCCACATCCTCACCCCCCGGGAAACAGGCTTACAACTGAAGGTCTGCCCTCAGCCCTTCATCGCTGACAGCCAGACTGGAGGCAGGGAGGCCACTTAGGAGGCCTTGATGGGAAGTTCTCCAGAGGGTGATGGAGGCAGGAGATGGTGATGGAGGCAGGGGTGGGTGATGGAGGCAGGGGTGGGTGATGGAGGCAGGGGTGGGTGATGGAGGCAGGTGTGGGTGATGGAGGGAGGAGAGGGTGATGGAGGCAGGAGAGGGTGATGGAGGCAGGGGTAGGTGATGGAGGGAGGACAGGGTGATGGAGGCAGGACAGGGTGATGGAGGGAGGGGCGGGTGATGGAGGCAGGAGACGGTGATGGAGGCAGGGATGGGTGATGGAGGCAGGAGTAGATGATGGAGGCAGGAGAGGGTGATGGAGGGAGGGGCGGGTGATGGAGGGAGGAGAGGGTGAGGGCAGTGTGATGGAGGGCAGATTGAGGGTGGTAAAGAAACTGAATCCAGGGCTCTCAGCAGATTGGAGACAGGAAATGAGGATGAGGGAGGAGCCCATGAGGACCCCTAAGCGCAACCTTGGCCTATGGAGGGACAGGTGTGGGTGGCGATATTGAATTTGATTTCTGCAGAGAAGAGCAGAAAAGGCCGGTAGGTGTGTAATTCCCAGAGCCTCCTCTGCCAAGTGACACCTGGGGGTGGAGAGGCTGGGGACTGGGGAGGAGACAGCCCGGCCTGGAGGACACTGTTGGGTCCTCTGTTCTTGTCCATAAATCAGGTCCCTGCAGTTCCCTCGGGCTGGCACAGAAGCAGCTGCATGATGCTCAGTGACCATCCAGTCAAGGCCTCTTGCCTCACAGCCTCCTTTGGCCAGAGATCTCCTTGGCCTGCTTACCCATCCTGACCTTCGCCTCATCAAAGGCAGAAGATTTAGTTTTCGGAAGCTGCTCATCTGCTTTTCTGCTTGCCGAGGCAGCTGGAGCTTTCCGAGGCCCGTCCAGATGTGGCTCAAGCCATCAACCCCCAAATCAGGACTGTACAGGTCAGAAGGGAGGCGGCAGCTCTGGGTTCTGAGCCCCAGGCCCGTGGGCCAGGCCTCTTTCTCTTGATAGGATGTTCGAGGCAGGAATCTTGAGGACTCTTAGCCCCTCTGGCCGACCTGGGGTTGGCGGCATCAGCCCTAGGGATGTGAAGTTCCTTCCAGAAAGAAGACAGAGTTTACCGTAGGGGCAGAGGCCTGGGGGTTGGGGGTGGGGGCGGGGGAGGGGGATACAAGCATCCTGGGAAATTACTGAGCTAGGATCTCTGAGATGCTCTGTGTTCTCGAACCTCTCCCCCTGCTGAACCTTCACAGCGTGAGCTCACTGCTCTGCAGAGTTCAGACCACAAATATTTTTTAAGTGACTTCAGGTGACAGGTGTACCTAGGTGTTGGGCACACGGCAGGTAAGAGAACCTGTCCCCTTGGGAATGTATTCCGATGCGGAAAACAACTGGCGCAACGCCGCTCGCCTTTCTCCCCTAGGAGCCCCTGCGATCTTGTCCGACCACCTGTTTGCAGAGAAGCAACTCCAGAGTGGGAAGGGACTCGCCCAGGGTCACACGGCGATTCCCCCCAGCCTGGGCGGGCATCTAACGTGCTACCTGGCAGAGCTGCTGTTACCTCCGGCTGCTGCTCATAGGAGTTAAAGGAGGTCGCCTCCGTGTCACGGTTTTTAATCTTGTAGTTGGAGGAAAGAGGTAGGTTTGGAAACCCGGCCATGACTTCTGGTGCCTCCTTCGGCCAAGAGCCTGATGAGGGGCTGTTGGCCCCAGAATCTAGGATGCCCGCCCCCTCCCATCACTGACAGTGGGGGCCAGGTGGGGCCTGGAGGTGCTAGAAAACATGGGAATCGGGGACACTGCCCTTGAGCTTTACAGACTCTACCAGGAGGCAAAGATGGGGATGTACAGGGAGACTTCCAGACTTCCAGACTTCCAGAGCTGCCTCTCGAGGCTGAGGCTGAGCCTGGGTCTCTGTCGGGCACCAGTGGGAACATCAGAGGCCGGGCAACCTCCCTTACAACCCTGAAAGCTGATCGCCAAGGCTCTGTTGCTAGCAGAGGCCATTAACAGCACTTTTCCCCCCTGCGATCGCATTTTTACAGCCCACAGCTCCTCTGGATAGCGCTTTCCCTGTTAAATCAGATGTTTTGGGAAAAAAGAAGAGGAAAAAAAGAGGAAAAAAGGAATCATAATCATAACCATAAATCAGAAGTTGTGTTACTGTGAGCGGATGGCTCGCAGGCTTCCCGGGATCTAGGGACCCCAGGCAGCGTGTGGGAAAGCTGCTATAAAGAGGCAGCGAGCGAGGGGAGGCCAGGTCTTCCCAGGGGGTGTCCTCCGCCAGCCTGATACTTCACACGGCCTTGCCTCCAGAGGACTTCAACCTCAAGGACGGCAGCACATTTATCAGGAGGCTGGGGGCGGGTGGGGGGGAGCCAATAGGGACAAGTGAATCCCCAGCAGAGAATGACGTTGGTGGCCCCAAACCCTGGCTGATGATTCTGGAAGGGGTGAAGCGCCGTCCGGGACACCCCTACCTTTCCCGCCCTGCCCAGGGTTTCCAGAAGGTTCAGGGGCCTCTTCCTGGAGGCCGCCAAGGGCCTGTTGGTACCAGGAGGCATGTGTCCCTGTGGCTGAATCCGTAATGAATGAGAGCACTCACGTGGGCAGGTGGTGGGGGCTCCCAGGCTGCGCTGGCGGCCCCTCTGATCTGACCAGCTCCCCTCTGAGCATAAATAAATCAACTGCAGGAGGACCTGGAGAAAGTCAAAGAGGGGAATTTAAAAGAAGGCTCTGGAGGGGCGCCTGGGTGGCTTAGTCGGTTAAGCGTCCGACTTTCTCTTAGGTCATGATCTCGCGGTTCGTGGGTTCGAGCCCTGCGTCGGGCCCTGTGCTGACTGCCAGCTCAGAGCCTGGAGCCTGTTTCAGAGTCTGTGACTCCCTCTCTCTCTGACCCTCCCCTGCTCACGCTGTCTCTCTCTCTCTCTCTCTCTCTCTCCCCCCTAGAAATAAATAAAAAAAATAAAATAAAATAAAAAAATAAAATAAAAGAAGGCCCTGGATAAACCTAAAATATAAAGCAGCTAGCACTTGGGAGAGGCTTGGCTCCGAGGGGGTGGGGGGTGGGGGGACAGAATAGTTAAATGTTTACGAGCAAGTGGCGGATCTTACTACTCAGATGTCAGGAAGAGGAAGGGAGCACAGAGAGGTTCAGAGGTTTGCCCTAGGCCACACAGCAACCCCAAGTTCAGAGGCTCCTCATTCAGGCTTGGGATCACTCATCCGAATGGCTCAGTAGACAGGAAGCATTGAGCACTGCTAGGGACAGGTCCTGATGGGGACAGTGGGGGGGTGTATAGAGAAGGAAGCCCTCAGAAGTTCACTTGACCGCAGGGGAGAAAGGCACAATAACAATTAAGATGCCCTGTACAGAGATCCATGGTTAATTTCAGATTTATTGCCATGGCTCATTCCCTGAAGGATTTGAGGCAACAGCCAGAAAGGCTATATCAGAGGCAGGAACAAAGATTCTGGGGCAATAGTGGGAGAGCTAGTCTCTGTGTGTGCTGCGGGTGGGGGGGGAGGGCATGGGGAGGGGTTGTAGAGGGGGAAGAAAGGAAACCCTCTCTTTGATCATACTTCAGCCTCATCTTAAAAAATGGGAGTTTACCAGGAACCGAGGACTCAGAAGGATGCTCCAGGTAGAGGAAAAAGTCTATGCAAAGGCCCAGAGGTAAGAAAGAGCAGGGTACATGTCTAACTGGGAATACTCAAGGGCCAGCCATGCAGAGGTAGTGAGGCGGGCTTTGATGTCAGAGTCTGGACTTCGTCCCACAGGTGGAGAGGAGGCACACACAGATGCAGGGAGGGAGAATTGTCAAAGTGAGGTGGGCATTCTGGAAAGATCCCTCCCACTGTGATGAGGCTGATGAAGGCAGAAGGCTAGCCAGGGGGCTGGGAGTGAGGGAGTGTCTGGCACTTCTGGGACAGAGGATGGAGAGAAAGTTTGATACAGAGATTTTGATGATGGGAGGGAATGACTGGGCTTTTGGGGGTGAGGAAGGCAAGGTTCCCCACTAAGCTTCTGAGGCTCCAGCTTAGGGAGAACCCAGGAGAGTGGTGACAGTGTCAATTTTTTTTTTTTTTTTAATTTTTGAGAGAGACAGAGACAGAGTGAGCGAGAGCAGGGTAGGGGCATAGAGAGAGGGAGACACAGAATCCGAAGCAGGCTTTGGGCTCTGAGCTGTCAGCACAGAGCCTGACGTGGGGCTTGAATTCACGAACTGTGAGATCATGGCCAGAGCTGAAGACGGACGCTCAACCAACTGAGCCACCCAGGCGCCCCAACATTATTAATTTTTGAGCGTCCTGACCTCAGGCCTGGTCCACTCTTCTCATTAGGAAACCCTAACGAGTAATGTAAAGAAGCCTGGTTTGGAAGTCCAGCAGATCTAGCGTCTGATCCCAATCCCTGCCTTATCAGCTATGTAACCTCAGAAGAGGCATTTGCCTTCTCTGGGCTTCCAGGCCCAAGTTTCCTTACCTAGAAATGGGATAACCTGGGGGCAGGGCTGACTTGAAGATTACAAACTCTGCGTTTCAGGTGGGTCCCGGCAGGAAACAGACTGATCACACGCATTGGATAGCTTAAAGGAGAGTTTAATAAAGGGACAGAGATCTGGGCAGGATGTAGGGAAATGTCAAGGGACAGTGCTGTGCCCCAGGTGACAGTGGTCCCCGCTACTACCCCCAGGCTGGGGTGAGGAAAGCTACCTGGCAGGAGCTGTGAATGCAGTCACACCCCCCCCCCCCACCACCCTTCATTCCCCTCCTGAGCCCTGGGCCTGGGGCCTTAGGCGGTCTGTGCCCTGGGGACTGAGTGTGTGTCTCCTGACAGTCAGCCTATGCAAAGGTCAACAAGGACCACCCCGCCCCCCCCCCCCCGCCGCCATCTTGGGTGGAGAGGCCCAGGCAAGCTGCTGATACAAAATCAAATTTATCTAAAGTTCACCACCAAGACCTCAAATTATCTTTTCCCTTTCTGTGCCCCATCCCTCTATACCACCCCACGTTTTCTTTCCTCCATCTTTTTACCTCTCCCTGCCTTTCTCCTCTTCCCCCTCCTTTCTCCCCTCTCCTCTCTCTGACCTGTCCCAAAGGCCCACTTTCGACCTCCCTCAACAGCTAACACTTTCAAAGAACTACCCCCCAGTCAGAAAGCCCTCTCTTTGGACTTAACATTCCTGGGGCGGGAGGGAGGTGTGGAGTCAGTTGTTCAGTTAGTTGGGGCCCCGGCCACCCTGGGAACTGAGGCTACACACAGGGGCTCTCGGGGGCTCCAGCGGGTGTGGAGGCCGAGCATTCCCTGAGTGCCCAGAGTTCCCGGCCATCCTCAGGGCCTGCCCACCCGGCAGCCTCGACCATCGAACGGGGTGGCGGTCAGTCCCGAGGGTGGACCAGCTGCTCTGTGTGTGTGCCGGGGACAGGGGGTCAGCCAGAGCACTGGCACTATTTCAGGTGACCAGTGAGGGACCAGGAAAGACAGATGGGGCCAGGTGTGTGCTAGGCACTGGGCACAGGGCTTTCACATGCGTCAGTCCTCACGTTGGCCATCTGCGGTGCTCACCACGGTGTAGACAAGGAAACGCCTGTGTCTGCGGTGGGGCCTGTGAGGAGCAGGAGCAAGCAGAGCGCGGGCCGATGCTGTTACTAGTGGGGTGCCTCCCGCGGGCCAGCCAGGGGCCTGTGACAGGGAGGTCTACTGTCATCTCAGACAATTCCAGAAGGGAGGGTGCGGCTGGTGGTCAGCCACCTGGGATATCAGGACTGGATGTCAGGCATCTTCTAGAAGCCCAACGGCTCCATTGAACAGATGGGCAACTGAGCCCCGGAGGGAGGAGGTGGCTTCCCCAAGTGCACGCAGGGCAAGTCCTTACCTCCTACCTGCCTCAGCGCTTTGCGGGGACCTGAGTCCTGCTTCCAGTCCCCCCTATCTTGAAGTTGATCTTTAGTCCCCTACTTAAACAATTAAGCTCGAATATACCCAAACCCGATCATTATCCTCCTAAGGTTTACATAGCAAGATTCGTATTTGTAACACAAGCAATGAGCTACCTTCTGGTGTTGCCGCACTTCTTCTTTTTTTTTTTTTTTTTATTTATTTCTAGGAGAGAGAGAGACAGCGTGAGCAGGGGACGATCAGAGAGAGGGAGTCACAGACTGAAACAGGCTCCAGGCTCTGAGAGGGAGTCACAGACTGAAACAGGCTCCAGGCTCTGAGCTGGCAGTCAGCACAGAGCCCGACGCGGGGCTCGAACCCACGAACCGCGAGATCATGACCTAAGCGAAAGTCGGACGCTTAACCGACTAAGCCACCCAGGCGCCCCAACCGCACTTCTTCTTTGAAGGGCTTGGGTTGGGAGGTGGCAGAGCACCTGGCTGTCAGGGGTGCTGGTGAAAGTCGCCGCCCTAGAGCAGCTGATGGGTGCTGGGATCTCGGGAGCCAGAAGCTGTCCAGGAAAGGAGGGAAGGGTGCTGGGGTTGTCTACTGGGGGTCGGCCAGATGTTGAGAGTTCTCTCTGAGAGTGTTGGCTTGGTTCTGACCACACTGGAGCATTCCCTTCTGTACTGCCCCCTGAAGCACATCGCTGCACTGGCGGAATAAAGATTCCACATCCCTCTCCCTCCAGGGATGATGGGTGCTCGAATCAACTGTACTGTGTGTAAATCCTTCCCAGAGAGGATCTCTAAAGGGGTCCGGGTGCCTCGGCAATGAAACGGAATGTTGGATGTTTTTTAATTGTTTTGGAAATAGGATCCGTAGGGTTCATTAGATTATTTATTTATGTATATTTATTTATATGCTTTTTATTTATTTTTGAGAGTGCAAGTGGAGGAGGGGCAGAGAGAGGGGGACAGAGGATCTGAAGCAGGCCCTGAGCTGTCAACACAGAGCCTGATGTGGGGCTTAAACTCACAAACCGTGAGATCATGACCTGAAGTCTGACACTCAACCGACTGAGCCACCCAGGCGCCTCTAGATTATTTATTTATTTATCTTATTTACTTGTTTTTTATGTTTATTTATTTTTGAGAGCTAGAGAGACAGAGCACAAGCAGCAGGGGAGGGGCAGGGAGAGAGGGAGATACAGAATCCGAAGGAGGCTCCGGGCTCAGAGCTGTCAGCACGGAGCCCGATGCGGGGCTCAAATTCATGAGCTGTGAACCCAAGTCGGCGTCTTAACCAACTGAGCCCCTCCCCGCCCCTGGTGCCTCTAGATTTATTTTTAAATGGGAAAAAGAGGACTGATTTATTTTTATGTTTATTTTCTGATGACATGTACCTAAAGAAGAGTGAGTGGTAAAGTGTATTGTATAACATAAAGGATGACGTAACAAATGTGTACCGATCATCCAGACTGAGAAACAGGACACTGCCCCTGTCTCAGACACCCCCTGTGGGCCCTCCCAGATTGTATCTCCCTCCTCCCCTCCCTCAGACGACTACTCTTCCGAGTTCTTAAAAAATTATCATCCCCTTGCTTTCTCTATAGTTTTCCCACCTATGAACTCATTCCTAAATGACATATTGTCTAGTTATGCCCATTTTTGAACTTTTATGCTCTAAAAATTTATACTATACAAGAACTTAGACTATAAATATTCAGACTTGCTTTTCGAGCGCCACATGACATTGATTTTGAGACCCACCCCTGTCTATGTGTGAACCCGAGGCTTGTTCCTTCTCTCTGCTCTATCGGCTGCCTTTATATAACTCAACCACTGCTCAGCAGGCCCTGGACATTTGGGGTGTTTCCAGGATCTGACCCTCATGGATGGTGTTCTGTAGACATTCTCTTATACGTGTGTAAGAATTTCTCTAGGGAAAATAACCAACCGGGAAGAGGATGATTGGGTCATGGGTATGTGCATATCAGCTTTACCAGACAGGGCCAAACCGACTCTAGAAGGTTTCCACCAATTTACACGCCCATTGGCTGTGGAGAAGGGTTCCAGTGCACCGCACCGCCCCCCCCCCCCCCGCCCCCCGCACCTCACCGGTGCTGATATTGTCAGACATTTTTGGTTTTGTCAGTCTGGCATGTGTTTAGGGGTGGGGGTGGGGTTGCTAATGTTATTTAATTTGCATTTCTTCAACATTTAGGAAGACTGAGCACTTTTTACACACTCATTGGCCACTGGGTTTCCTCCTGTCAAGGACGGCTCAGATCTAAGGTTTTGTTATTGATTGATTCATAAAGGGTTTTTTGTTTGTTTTATTTTTATATTCCAGGCATCAATCCTTTGCAGTTATATGAATTGCAAATATCTTCTCACACCATGGCTTTTCTTCTGACTTCCATTACTGTGTTTCCAAAGGGCTTATGGCACCAGGAAAGTTTGAGAACCACTTACATTAAGGTTCTATAAGGTTTGTGAGTTAGAAAACCTCGAACTTTTGTTAAGCTCAGTGGCATTACAGTGAATTGAACTGGAAACCAAAAATGTTGCCTTGGTGGTGCCTGGGTGGCTCAGTCTGTTAAGCGTCCGACTTCAGCTCAGGTCACCATCTCATGGTTCATGAGTTCAAGCCCCGCGTCGGGTTCTGTGCTGAGAGCTCAGAGCCTGGAGCTTGCTTCGGATTCTGTGATTCCCTCTCTCTGTCCTTCTGCTGCTCACGCTCTGTCTGTCTCACTCTCTCAAAAATAAATAAGTATGAAAAAAAAGTCACCTTAAAAGTCAAGATCTGTTGCTTCTTTGAAATACCAGACTATCTGGGCCTGTGGCTCCAGTGTGGTGGGGGCTGTGAGCCTACACAGGGCCGGTGCTGCCCTTCACCCGAGTCCCTGAAGGTCCCCTGCCATGTATCACCTGCGGGCAGCTAGGAGATTCCCTTCCACTGGCCGTTTTCAGTTGTGTAAGTCGTGTGTGAGCCTTTGCATGCAGTTAGCTCGCTGCCCCTCTGCACCCATCACCCGACACCACCCCATCTGCTCCCCTGGCTGTCATCATTTCTGCTGTCACGTGAATGTAGGACCACGACTTGGAACTGATCTCCGTTCTGAGTCCTGAGCAAGAGGACATTTCATCCTGTCCTCCGGGCTCGTTTGATCAAGGCCTTTCCATAAGGACCTGGCTCCTTGAGGAGCACGGAGAGGGAAGAAGGACCCAGAATCAGGTGCCATCGTCTGCCTGGGAGAACTGGCGGCGACCAATCAGCCCGGAGCACTGGATCAACTTCAGAGAGAGCCCATCGCCTTGACCCCCCAGAAGAAGGAGAAGAGAGGGCTGCAGCAGAGCTTTTTGGTGTCCCATTTAACTGGGGACACCTTGGCTCATGTCTGCCTTATACCCATTAGTGGGCTGAGTCTTGAAGGTCCAAACTTTGGGTGTCTGGGACAGAATGAGATCATACCACCCGCTTCAGCGGGCTCTGCACATGATACGGGAGGTTCGACAGGCCTGCAGCCAAGGGGGCTCTTTAGCGCAGCTCATTTCTTGCACTTACTTGGCACCAGCTGCTGTGCTCCGAGCTTTATGTGAAGTCTTATTTTTGCGTCGACACAATTCTGCTTGGTGGTGTAGCGACTCAGTCCTCATTTTCAGATGCAGAAACGGACAGCTGTCAGGTGACCCAGCATAACGGCATAGCACAGCGCTTCCCCTCTCCGGCGCCGGGAGTTAGACCTGTCTGGATCCCGGCCCTGGTCCTGTTGCCTGGGTGTTTCTGGACAAATTACTGTTTTGGAGCCTCAGCTTTCCCACCCATGAAATGGGAATAATAATGTACTGGTGGCTCAAGGTGAGGATGCAGTGAACCATGTCGGGAAACATGCGGCCCAAGGGCTCCCACAGAAAAAGGATGAGAGGGAGTCGGGGTGCAATGTCTAGTTCTTGCATCCCTGGCTTCACCGCACCTTCTACTAATGTTCCTGCTCTCTTGTTATCCACAGACACAAAGTGCCCGTTTCCCACCCTGAACTGCCCTCCTCCCCACCCCTCTTCAGAGTCCTACTGTCCTGGCAAGGACACACAGACAGCCGTGGCTGGGCATTCTGTGGGGCTGCGGGGTGTGGAAGCTTCTTGGAGAGGGGTGGATTTTCCTCCTGGAGTTAGTCCCGGCCCACCCTCACCAGGGAAAAGTTGGGTCGGGGCATGAACATCCAAATTTCTCTGGGCATTTTCTGCTACTGTTCTCCGTCTCTCTCTGCACGGCCATCCCACCAGCCGCAGGCCGTCAGTGACATGAGGGCCGGGTTCCCCTGAACAGTCGGAGCATATAGGACCCACACCACGGGCCTGCGGAATCCTGCACAACTTCCCGTGTTGTCCTGGACAGATCTAGAAATGGGTCATAGCAAAGCCCTTTCTGGCCTTTCCCCCATTTGCTCTGAAACTCACTGAGGTTGGCTGGGTTGATTTCAGCCCCCTGCGCCCACCTCTGGACTTGTGCGTTCTACAGAAGCCTTCCCCGCCTCCCCAGAACAGAGTAGCGATGAAGAGTGGGCTTTAGGTTAGTTAGGCTTCGGTTAGGTTAGTTCTGCCCCTCACTGGCTGTGTGTCCTTGGGAAAGTGACTGAACTTCTCTGTGCTTACATCCTTATCTGTAAAAGAGGGATGGTAATAGTACATAGCAGGTGGTTGTGGGCATTACATGAATACGTGGATAATACTTAGAACAGAGCCCCGGGCAGAGTGAGCACTCTGCCTTGGCTATCATTCTTGTGGGACTTAGGCTCGTGCAAAAAGCATAGGCTTTACCCGGGTCCTTCCACCAAACTGCCCCGTGGCTGTAGGTATCTCTCGTAATGTCGCCAAGCCTGACCTGGGTTGCTCCTCCGGAAGAGGGGTCGCAGGCCCTGCTTCAGGGGCATGAGACTGTGTGTCTCCCAGGCCTTGTGCTCAGAAGGGCCCCACGCTTGGTGATTGTCCCCTACTGCCATGTTGAAATGCCTAATAACTTTCAAGCATTTAGCACCAGGTCCTGGAAATCATGGCTTGCGTTTCTGTCTCCCATCTGTGCCTCACCTTGGCTGGACTGGGCGCAGCGCCATGGCCGGTCCATTAGGGGCCACCAATGCTTAGAATTCTGGAGGCTTCTGCTGTCTGTGCCCTCCCCAGGAGGGGCTGGAGCATCCTCGGGTTCACCAGGCTCTGAAGGGCATGAGGGGCGCTGTCCCCCACCAGGCGACACGTGAGCTGTTTTCAGTGAAAACTTTCTAGCTTGGGATTCTGACCTCGCAGTGGGTTGATTTAGGCTATTTGCTGCTGTGGAACTGACCATATATTTTCTGCATATTGGGTGATTCCAAGGAAAAAAAATCGATTTTAATAGCAGCGATCAGAACTGTAGAAACCTGCAACTGAAAAAATCATAGTGCTGCTTTACATCCGGGTTTGCGGGACAGGAAGGCAAAGAGCTAGAGGATTCTCAGCGCCCTGTGGGGGCAGGAGGTGGAGGGAGGGCGGGGAGGGAGAGAGGGGCCTCCTCAGACCATACGGAGGCCTCCTTGACAGTGGCTCTTCGGATATAGCACTTTGTGTTACGCTGGTTAATCTTTAAGCCGGATGTATGCTTTATTCAATGCTAATTATTAATTGTTTAATAGCGGATTCATTCTCATGCTTGAAAATCCAAAACCACAAAAGGAGAGGGAGAGAGAAGTCTCCCTCTTGCCCTCCTTTCTAGAGGCAGCCAGTGTTCTCCAGGCTTTTGTGTGCTTCCGAGAGAGTTTATTTGTATTCGTGGAAAAAAAAATTATATATTTATGCTCCTATATTTCACCCATTTTAACACAAACGGTCACATACGAGGTCCACGGTCTGCCCGTTGCTTTTTCAGCACGTATCTTGGAGATAGTTCTTTGTTCATTCATCCTGAGTTTCTTTGTTTTTTTATACGGCTGCATAGTGGTCAGTTTAAAGGGTCTGTTTAAAGGGCCCTGAATTGATTCAACCAGTCCCCTTGGTTATGATGGATGGTAAGCTGTCTCCATTCTTCAGAACTGTGAGTCTTTAACGGATTCTATCCTCCCTCCGCCCGCTGCTGACGGGGCGTGTTTAAGGGGCAAATGGCATCGTTCCCTTCCAAGTCACTCAGCCTTCCTCACACACCTTCTGTTAAAGCTCTTCCTGATCTCCAGATGCGCTCCCTGAAGACACAGGCCCTCTCCCCTCCCTCATTCCTCTCCTGTGCCCTTCCTTTCCCTCTCCCAGAAGCCTCCAGGAGTCCATGCTGACCCTCCGTCTTCCTCACCCCCACCTCTCGGGCATCCCTGCCCCCTCTCTCCCTCCCCACCGCCACCTCCCGGGCCCCAGGCTCTGCTGTGTTGGGCTGGGACCATGGCAGTAACCTCTCCTCTTGCTGGCGGGAACTGCTTCCGGTCGCTCTTAAGCCCTTCCAGGGGCTGATGGCCAGGGGAGAAAACCCCCCATCTTCCCCACCTCCTGCCATCGCCTCCCGCTCGTTAACACACACCAAGCTCTCTCCAGTCTCTGCTTACGTGCCCGTATTGTGCCTTCTGCCTACAACGCCAGACCCATGTCAGGACCTTCCTTCTCCTTCCTAACGCCCACTCCCTCGAAACCCCAGCCTAGAAGGCGCTCTTCCCCAGAGGGGCCTGTTCTGATGTCCCACCTACAAGCAGTCACCCCCGCGAGGTGTCCAGCACGGCACCCCGTTCATTGCCTCACTTCCTCCGTCCCTCTATGGAACGGTCGATTGGCTGCGTGTGCGTTTGGTTAATGTCCGCCTCCCCCGCTACAGTATGAGCTGTCTGGGGGCAAACATGTGTGTCTTCTTCACAACTATGTCTCTTGTCCTTCCTGTGGGACCTCATCAGTGTTTGTCAAGTGAATGCCTGGTTTTGAGCACGCAACCTTGGCCAGCCCTGTGCTCAGCGATGGGCATCCCAAGTTTCTTAAACCAAAGGGATGTGCGCCTTCCTGGCAATATGACCCGATGAGGGAGGGCTAACTCTACCACAGAGGAGGTCCGGAAAGATGAGGACCATCCCCCTGGGGAGGAAGAAGGGAAAAGGCTTTTGGGAAGAGGGTATAACTTGAGCAAAGGTACAAAGACATTAATGCTCACAGCCTGTTCGGGGAGAGGGTGTCCCCCGACGGGGATACAGGAATGTGGTGGGGGGGGGGCAGGGGAGGCTAGGAAAGGCCACTGAGGTCCTGCCAGGGTGGGCCAAGGAGTTTGAATATTTTTGTTGTTTTCTGTTTCTCTGTATCCCTAGCCCTTCTCTTGTGCGGGACACATGGTGGGAGATTAATGAAAACTCCCGGATGTATACTCTGCTTTACAAAAGGGGAAACCAAGGGTCCCAGATTCCAAAGCGACCCGCCTTGCACCTGCTTCGAAGTTCCCTGTATTCGTTAGGGGAAGCTAAGCTGCTGCAACAAAGAAACTTTCATTCTCGCCCCACCCCCACCCCACCGCCCAAACCCAGTACCGTAAAGAACAAAGACATTACCTCAGTGGGTAGATCCCCATCACTCAGTCATTTGGTGACTCTGGTTCCTTTCCATCTCGTTTCTCCACCATTCCTTCGGGCGCTGTAAACATCTACGGGGTGAAGCTGGGTCTCAGCCACGTCCTGTTTGTAGACAGAAGGGAAGTGACAGAGATCAAGGAGGAAATGTGCCCGCTGGCTGAGAGACTCTGTCTGAGATGGAGCACACACCACCTGAGCAAGGCAAGAACTTGACCTAACTGCAAAGAAGGCCAGGGAGTGTAGTCTAGCCGGGCGGCTGGGGCCCACCTGCAATCCCACCACTCTGGAGAAGGCAAGAATGGGTCTGGTGGACAATTAGCCGAGGAACCTGCTCTAGCCGCCCCCAGGTCACCAGGAGCAGGTGGCTGGACGCTTGACTGGTGGGTGAATCCAGGTCCCTGATGTGTTCATCACTCAGGGAATCAAGCCATGAGCTCTGCCCCTGCCTTCTCCTGCCAGGGAGAGGATCTTGGGGTCCGCCTGGCTGTGCCTACCCATTTCTCTGCACATGATGCTCTCAGTGGTTGGACCTGGCCTCAGCCCCTCTGCTGTCTTTCATTCTTGGCTGGTGATGACTCTGAGCTGGACCTAGACCTTGGCCTTGCTCGTAAGTAAAGACACATGGTCAACAAGTTAAACATCACGGTCTATGGTCTAATGGCTCGTGTGACTATGTGACAGGAGAAACACTTTTAAGTACTTGAGAAGCAAATTTTGAAATACAGAAACAAGCCATTAATTACAAGTCATTATCCGGTTAGGAACATGGGCCCCAGCTACGGACTGGAATGTTTGTGTCCCCATATAAATTTATATACTGAATCGTAAGGCCCGTGGCGGTGGGATTAGGAGGTGGAGCCTTTGGGAGATGATCAGGTCATTAGGAGGAGCCCTTGTGAATGAGGCAGGAAAGATCTCTGGCCCTTTCTCCCATTTGTACCGGAAGCTAGAAAGCCCCATCTGTGAACCAGAGGCAGGCCCCCACCAGACGCTGAAGCTGCCTTGAGCTTGGACCCCCAGAACTGCAAGAAATAAATTTCCGTTATTTATAAGCCATTCAGCCCATGCTACACGGTTACAACAGCCTGAATGGACTAAGACAGCCCCCCAAAGACTCTCCCTGTTAATATCGTAGTAGTCAAACAGGGGTCACTGTATGTAAAAAGTCGTAAAATTGCATATGAAAGTTCTGTAATATAAATCCAGATTGACTTTTATTACAAATAGTATAAAACCTCATTAATATTAAACTTAATAATAGCTGATATTTATTGAGCATTTACTGTGTCACGCACCCAATAGCAGGTTCTATAGTGCAGTTTCTCAAGTCCTCCTTCTGAATGGAATACTGTTATTGACCCCGCTGCCGGACAGGGAGGCTGGGGCTTAGAGCGGTCAGGCGACTGCACCAGGGCTGCACAGTGAGCAGAGAGCAAAGCTAAGGTTTGCGTGCAGCTCACTTCCAGAACTTTGGCTCCTAAGAAGCTGCAAGCCTCAGTGTCATGGAGATAACTTTCCCTGACTACGTACAAGGTGCCTCACAGCTTCTGGAACCCCGGGGCACTCCTGGTCATCCTTATCCCCATTTCAGTCGAAGAGCTGGAGATACAGAAGGTCAAGTACACACAGGTGGGCATTTCCCCTTGTTGGCCTTCCTCTCCTGCAGAGAAAAAGGCCTTTCGTGCCCTTCGGGGGCGGCTTTCCTACATGGATGGGCAACCCTCCCCCCGAGACCCTTGGGCCGCTCCATGTTGCTGGGAAGGGAAACCTCAGCTGGCCCCCCTCCCCCCGAGAAAAGCCAGCAGGCCCCGAGATGCTGGCAAGTCTTCTCCCCTCCGGCTCCTCTCCGTGTCCACGTCCACCGCCACTGGCCTTGACATTCCTCTGTGGGTGCAGGGCTGACGCTGCCTCCCTCACCCTCTCCCTCTCAGCCCTCCCCTTGCTCTACCTCTAGAAGCAGCCCCTGATCTTTCCAAAATGTTAGCACACCAGATCATGCCACCTTCTGCCTAGAAACATTTCATGTTCCAGGTACCTGCGGGGCGAAGCCGCGGCCGGGCACCTGACACTCTGCATGGCCCGGCTTGGCCTCTTTGCCAGGCTTTTCTTGTCACCTTCTCTGTCGCCCCGCCTCCCCGGCCCCATGGGTGCCCCCCCAGCTGCCAATAAAAAGGGGAAGGGCGGAGCAAGGGCCTGTGGAAAATTCTGTATTCTCCATGCATTCTGGGAAATTAGCCCAGCCTTCCCCAGATTTAGTTGATCACGGCGGAAGTAATGTCCTGCAGATCAGCTGCTTTGAGGCTGCTCCTGCGGCTAGGCGGGCTCCTCTCCCTGCCCTGTGCTTGCTCGCCTCCACACCTTTGCCCCTGCTCCCTTTCCGCACCACACCCCCGGCCAGAACACCTTCTCTGACCCCCTCTCCCTATGGAAACATTTCAAGGTCCAACTGCAAAGCCATATTCCCCATACACCTTCCTGATTTCACTCCAATTGCAGGGCTTTCCTCGACCTGTAGCGCTAGCCGGGGCCTCTCTCTGACCTTGAACTGTAAAGCCAGCCCGCGTGCAGACGTGTGGTCTGACTCTGTCTCCTCCCTGAACCATGAGTTTTTTAAATCGAGGGACTGAAGCTTAGTGTCCTTTCATGTCTCCTACAGGGCCTGGCACGTTACAGGTGCTCTGCAAACCTTCCTCGAGCAAGAACCGAGAAAGGAGGTGCGAGGCGGGAAGAGCAACGGCCCTGCCCCGCCCCAGCTCTGGTTCCCACGGCAACCACCGGAGCTCAGGAGCAGGTGATGGGGACTCCATGGGCTCCCATGACCAGCCTGGGTGTCCTTGGAGAAACGTGTCTTCTGTCTTCTGTGGATTGGTGGCGACAGAAGGACCAAGAATAAGACTTCCTCACTTGTAGCAGGTTGTACGCATCCTTTCCTGAGTCCAGAAATTGCCGAGATTTTGTCGAGGATGCTGAAGGAACATATTTTGGGGGCCACAGGCGTGTGGCAGAACCAGTCCCAAGCTCGGGGACCTGCGTGGTCAGGCAGGCAGTGGGAATGACAGAGGTAGGCAGGGCAGAGTTCGAGCTCCGTGCGGAGTGCCCTGCCCTGCCTGGAGGGGGCGCCCTGCTCAGTGCCAGGCCTGAAACCAACAGGGAATAGGCACCCGGGGAAGCCAGACCTTCTGATTTGTATGTAAATCTCCTGATTTTTAAAAATTGGCTCAGGGAGCCTGGGTGGCTCAGCCAGTTAAGTGTCCGACTTCAGCACCGATCATGATCTCATGGTTTGTGAGTTTGAGCCCCGCGTCGGGCTCTGTGCTGACAGCTGGGAGCCTGGAGCCTGCTTCGGATTCTGTGTCTCCCTCTCTCTGCCCCTCCCCCTGCTCACGCTCTGTCTGTCTCTCTCAAAAAAAAAAAAAAAAAAAAAAAAACATGAAAAAAAAATGAAAATCTGTCTCAAAACTCTAACATAGGTGAAAGCCACCTATCAGTCGTGGGTTAAGCAGTGTTGAATGTCAGCAACATGCATCTGAGTTTTGTTCGAACAAGCACGTCAGAATTGGGGCTGGCCGCTCACGGTGGAAGTGAGTGTTAGGTGTGAACATCAGCCACGTTTTCTACCCGAGGG
Source organism: Hyaena hyaena (assembly GCF_003009895.1). Classification (NCBI taxonomy): domain Eukaryota; kingdom Metazoa; phylum Chordata; class Mammalia; order Carnivora; family Hyaenidae; genus Hyaena; species Hyaena hyaena. The sequence continues at coordinate 2,841,787 of NW_024080655.1, read as the reverse complement.
GCTCTGAGCAGAGCCACGTGGAGGGCGCTGTGATGTGACACGAATATCTCAGAGTCCTGTGCCCACTGAGGCCTCTGTGTAAGCAGCCTGCCCTGCTGACCTGCCTGGCTCCGGCCCCTCCCTGGCAGGGAAGGCGTCGTCCTTTCTCTCGGAGCCTGGTGGCACCAGGTGGCACCACGGAAGCCCTTACCTTCCACCTGCAGCCAATAGTTTGGGGGCCCAGGCGGAGACATGCACGGGCTGTGGCAGCCCTCCCTGAGCCCCTCCCACACCCGGCCGCCCCCATGCTCCGCCCCCTGGCTACAGCCATGCTCCCTAGACAAGACACCTGTCACAGTCTGCTTCTCTAGCGGGCAAAGGAATGGCCAAGATCGACCTGCTGCTATCACATATGACCCTTCACCGGGCGGCGTGGCCGTGGTGTGGTCCCCCTCTGTCATTTGTCTCCTCCTTTCCTGGTGGCAGGCACTGCTCCCAAGCAACCTTGGAACTGAGTGGCTTGGGTGACGTGTCCCCTCGCCCTGACCACCCGGCCCCCAGCTCCATGCTTGGAGAGAGAGAGAGGAGAGAGAGAGAGACAGACTCAGAGAGAGCGCCTGGGGCCGTGGAAAATAGAGGGAGGGTGGGCCCTGGCCCTGCCGCTTCCTAGCTGTGTGATCCTGAGCAAAGTGCATACCGTCTCTGTGCCTCAGCCTCCTTCTCTGCAAAATGAGGATGGGGGAACTGGGAGGGTGAGAAGAGCTCGCAGCTGTGAGCACTCCAAGGCGGGCGTGGGGCAGGCTCAGTGAGTGTCCCCTCCTGCCCTTCCTGGCCTGATGCCATTGCAGGGAGCGTTTCACAGGTCAGCATTCCAGGGAGGGGAGAGTCGGGGGGAATGTGGAGAAGATGGGTCTCCTCTTTCTCATCCCTCTCTCTTTCCCTCCTCCCTCTCGTTGCTCCTCAGGGCAACTGAATGTTCCCATTTCTCAGAAGGGACATGGGCACAAGGAGCCCCGTTGCTGATGTGTCCCTACGGGGTGAACTCTGGCGGGCGGGTCCCGGCCAGGCCACGGCGCCCCTACACGGTTCTGCCGCCTCCTCCCTCCATCCCTCCCTCTTCCCCACCTTTAGGCTCAGACTAGCTGCGTCCTCACCCGATGGCCTTTACCCTGAACCTACTACCAAGGTCCACGCTTTCATTCGCGACAATAAATACTCCTGAGAATAAATACGGCAACGAGGCAGCCCCCCTTCTCCCAGCCGGGTGTGCGGGACACGTTCCATGGCCTGTCTGAACCTCATTCACCTTTAAGCCTAGAATCATACGTCTCATGCGGCTGGTAGAGGTTGAAGCGACATGCCATCAGACCTGCTTCGTCCCTCGGGACAGTGGCCTTGCTGGCGGTCCAGCCCTGGTAGCAGACTGCCCTGCCCTTATGGAATATTCTCGCCCTTCCCGCAGCTCTGCGCACCGTCCCCAGGCCCAGGAGTGACAGGGTTTCACTGATTTTCTCACCCACACCCCACCCCCTCCCTGCCCTTTCTCTCCACGGGGAACCCACTGTGTCGCAGAGAGAGAGAGAGAGAGAAAGAGCGTGCACACCAGATGTTCAAGCCGTGTTCCCTTCTTACACATTCAGCCCGTTGGGGTGTTTGATCTCTGGCTTAACAAGTCCGGCCATCTTTCTTAGGAGAATAAAAGAGATTCAGACAGAGAAAGAGGGAAGGAGACAAAGAATGAGGGAGACCATGAGATAAAATGAGCCAGGCTCGAAGGAAGAGAGAGAGAGAGAAAGGGAAAAGCCAGAGCGGAGACGGAGAGACAGGCAGACAACACAGGGACCGCCTTCTCTTAGAAGCCACCTCTGGCCTCCCCCGGGGTTCTCACCCCTGCTCAGCCCTGCCTCCATGGCCGGCCCCCAACGGGCTATCAGCTCTGAGTGATCACGCCCTCCCGCGGAGGTGACAGCCTCTCACTCTGTGTGACAGGGCATCTGCTCCAGATGCAGGAGACTCGGACAGGAGACGGGATGAGCAACCCCGCGGTGCAGAGGGTGGGCTGGCGGCGGGGAGCCCAGGACCCCTGCCTCCCTCACCCCTGGGTCTGAGCAGCCTCACAGAGGCACCCAGGGAACCAGCTGCCAGGCCCTGGCTGAGCATTAACTCTGCATTTCTTTCCTGCTCTGCCTCTCCCTTCCCCCTTCCCTCTCCCCTCCTTTGTCTCTGGGTCTTCGATTTCCTATTTGAGAACAGTTCCAGCCGGTGCCCCTGCTCAAATCCCAGCCCCTGTAACCAGTGAAGGCTGTTTGGAGCCTGTGAGTCAGAGACCCGCGCTGGTTTTTATTAAAGGCAGAAAGAAAATAATCTGATTTTATGAAAGCAAAGCACCTCCTTATAAGCCAAGGGTTTCATGAGACATGGACCCGCCTGGGATATTTTAAAACATGCGTGCGGCGCACACAATAGCCCCCAACCCCTTCCCAGCCTCTGGTGGGAGCGTCAAACCTGCGTGGGTTTTATTATTATTATTTTGTTTCTGGCTAAACGTTTTTAGGTCACTTCCAGCCTCCCCCACGCAGCGCTCTTATGCAGGAAACGCCACGAATTCCATTCCAGCCCCTGAGCCTCCCACAATTAATGGGATCACTGGAAATGAACCAGGCAGGATGCTGGGGGCGAGGGGTCCTGTCTCCCCCGTCTCCAGGCAGAGAAGCTTCTTAGCCAGATTAGAAGCCGAGCCCATCCAGGCCCCGCGGCCCCTGTTCTGCGGATGCTGAGCCCGGCTCCCCCAGCGCCCACCTGGGTCGGGCAGCCCCGGAGCCCCTCTCTCTCCTGCCCACCACCCCCTGGAGCTGTCTCTTTCTATAATTCTCTTCTCATCGAGTCTATTAGCGTTCTCCGGCAGGCTCTGCCAAGTTCAGCTGCATCTCCCTGTCTAGTTTATATTAGAAGAGAAAGCTCTGGCGTGTTTTCCCCTCACCTGAGGAAAGAGATGCTTCTCTTTTTCAAGGCACTCATAGCCTTTGATGAAGCCCAAGAAAGACTTAAATTATAATGAAATTCAGTCTTTGAGAGATGAGATCGCCCAAGAGGGCTCGTGAAAAGGGCTTTGGCTTTCCAGCAGTCAGCAGCTGGCCCCTGCGTGCCCGCTGGCCTGGCCGCAGCTCGGCTCCTGCCTCATCTCTCCCCTGCACGGGTAATTGCAGTAGCCGGGCCCAGCAGCAGCGCCCCCACTGCCTGGCCTCCCTGCTGCCCCTTCTCCTCCCTCCCCTGCTCTCACCACATCCCCTTCCTCCTTCAAGGCCTTCAGTGGATCCAACCCCCCCAGGGCCAGCGCCCTCTTCCCTCCTTCCCTAGCCTTCCCAAACCTTCCGGGGGGGATGGACTGTACCATCTCTCTGACCTCTACACAACCACATCTGTAGCCCAGTAAAAAACCCACTTCGGGGGTATTCAGTCGGTTAAGAGTCCAACTTCAGCTCAGGCCATGATCTCGGGGTTCACGGGTTCAAGCCCTGCGTCTGGCTCTCTGCTGTCAGCACGGAGCCTGCTTCAGATCCCCTGTCTCCCTCTCTCTGCCTCAACCGCACTCCCCCCCCCACCGCAAATAAACAGACATTAAAAAATATTTTTAAAAACCCACTTCCCCCTTCTGCCTGGGACTATATTATTTGTGTACTTGACAGAAGAGAAATAAAATCCCTGCCATGAATAAGGGCCCACCATGTGTCAGGTACGGATACAAAGCTACTGTGGAGTCACATGTACCCAAGTTCAAACCCTTGCTCAGCCACTTATCAGCTGAGTGCCCAAAGGCGAGTTCGGTCTTCGAACGTGCTTCCTCATCTGTAAAATGGGACTGATGGATACCTACCTCCTGGGACTGCTATGGAGGAGACAGACGTGTAAAGTGCCTGGCACATAGTCTCCGCTCACACGTGGTATCTGCTCTGCTTTTTTTATTCCTCACAAGACAGGTGCCGTTAGTCTGGTTTTATGGATGATGAAATGGCTGTCAACCTTGGCTGTCAACCAGCTGGAGAACTTTTAAAACTACAGATCCTGGGGCCCTTACCCCCAGACCCTACCTGGGCTCTAGCCCAGAAGGTGGTCAGAGGCCCCCTTGTGGACAGGATGGGAAGTGCTGCACAAGATGTTAAGGAAGGGCGGCCATGGGGGGGGAGCCTGGTTGTCTTGGAAGAAGAGTGGAGGAGAGGGGCTCCTTCAGGGGTGCAGAGGGCTGTGATGGGGTGGGCAGGGGTGGGCAGGGCGGGGAGCGTGGGCTCCGGAGTGAGCCCAGGGCCGCCGCTGGCTGTCCAGACCACTGATCAGCAGGAGCGGATTGGGCAGGGATGGGCACCATCTTGCCTTTGCTCCTGGCCACACCCAAGGGGCCACCTGTTGGGTCTGAGAGGGTGGGGAGGCTTCGAGAGAGGCCAGGCTATCTGCAAGCCCAGAAACAGGCTGGCCTCCGCAGTACCAGCCTTCTAGTCCTGGGGGTGGGCGGGGGAGCTCATGAGGAGCAGGAGCTAATTGAGAGAGTCAGAAACAAAGGTTTGCTCCACCCCCGAGAGCAGAAAGGAAAAACACCCGGAGTTAATTAACTTCCTGCAATATGGCTGGTGCCACAGGTTTAGCTGCTCTGGGTCTCACTCTGTCTTTCAAGAGATTACGGTGGCCCAAAGAGAAACATCCTCAGGCAGCCAGGACAGCGTCTTCTGGGGCCTGACCACACGCTCTTTCCTTCATTCGGTCGTCAACAAATGTGTGTTAAGGGGACGCCTGGGTGGCTAAGCAGGTTAAGCTTCCAACTCTTGATAGCAGCTCAGGTCAGGATCTCACCCACCGTGATATCGAGTTCCTGTGTCGGGCTCTGCGCTGACAGCACGGAGCCTGCTTGGGATTCTCTCTCTCCCCCTCTCTCTGCCCCTCCCCCTGCACTCTTTCCCTCTCAAAAACAAATAAATAAATAAACATTTAAAAATGTGTAGTAAGTGCCAGGCTCCGTGCTAGGGGATAGACATGTAGCATAGGACTGACCAAAAGAAAAGCCCCCCTCCCCCCCACCGTGCCCTCCTGAAGCTCAAAATCTTTCATTCGTTCCCCTTTACCACAAACACCTGTAAAAGTTGTCTCCGTGGGCATCTCCAGTTTCCCTCCACTGTAGGTCATTCGTGGGGCCTCTTCTCTACATCCATTCCCATCATGGCCTCATCCACTCTCCTGATTTTAAACAGTGTCTCTTTGCTCACACCTCCCACCTCTGTATCTCCAGCTCAGACCTTGCCCCAAACCCCAGACCCAAATATCCAACTGCCCAACTAGCATTTCCTCTTCTTCTTCTTTTTTAAAGACTTTATTTTTAAGTAATCTCTACACCGGCGTGGGGCTCGAACTTACAACTCCGAGATCAAGAGTTGCAGGCTCTACCCACTGAGCCAGCTAGGCACCCTCCACCCAACCAGCGTTTCCTTTTATTTTATTTTTAAACATTTTTTTCAATATTTTTTATCCATCTCTAGGAGAGAGAGAGCGTGAGCAGGGGAGGGTCAGAGAGAGAGGGAGTCACAGACTGAAACAGGCTCCAGGCTCCGAGCCGGGAGTCAGCACAGAGCCCGACGCGGGGCTCGAACCCACGAACCGTGAGACCATGACCCAAGCGAAAGTCGGACGCTCAACCGACTAAGCCACCCAGGCGCCCCCCAGCGTTTCCTTTTAATCGACATCTCATGCTCAGCTTGTCTGCAATGTAATGCCTAAGCGTTCCCATAATTCTGTTCGGCACGACGCCTTCACCAGCGTGGTTAGGGGCAAGTCCGTGCTCTCCGCTGCTCAAGACCAGAACACCTAGCTGTTATTCAGGATCCTCCCTTTCGCTCACGTTTCACACCCATCTGAAATCTTGCTGAGGCTGCCTTCAAAATCCACCCAGAATCACACCAGTGCTCCACATCCATAGCGACCATGAGGGTCCAAGCCAGCATCTCCCATCTGGATCTTGCGGGTACCTCCTCACTGGTCTGCACCCAGCAGATGATGTTCCAGGGTTATACCAACCTCTGCTGGAAACCCTCTGGTGGCTCCCGTCTTGCTCAGAGTAAGAGCCTGCAGGAGCGTCGCTGAAAGGGGCCCCACCCCTGCTGGACTCCCCTCCCCTCCCCCCCCCCCCTTCTCCGTGCTTGATTCCTTCCAGGCATGCTTCCTCTTCGGCTGCTTTAACTTGCTCTTCTTTCTCACTGGAACACTTTTTGCACAGATACCTACGTGGCTTTTTCTGTCACCGCCTTCACGTCTTTGCTCAGATGTCACCTTCCCAGTGACGCCTTCCCTAAACATCCCGCTTAGAACTGCCGTGCCCACTGTGTAGTCTCCATCTTTCTTCCCTCCCCTTTTCTGCCTTCGGCAGAGCACTTGTTACCATCTAACGTGCCATCTATTTATCTGCTCTTCATTCTCCTTCACTAGAATATGGGTCAGTGTAGTGGGTTGAACAGTGTCCCCCTCCCCCGCAAAGATACGTCCAAGTCCTGAGCCGCTGTGGCTGTGCTTTAACCTCACCTGGAATTAGTCTTTGCAGATAAAATTAAGAATCTAGAGATGAGATCATGCTGCATTTAGGGTAGACCCGAAATCCAATGACTGGTGCCTTATAAGAGAAGAGAGAGAGACACTTGAGACACAGAGACACAGGAAAGAGGGCACATGAAGATGGGGACAGACAGTGGATGATGCTGACCCGAATCAAGGATTGCCAGGAGCCACCAGAAGCTGCAAGAGGAAGCAAGGGTCTCTTCTAGAGATTTCAGAGGTAGCAAAGCCCTACCAACACCTTGAATTTGGACTGCGGGCCTCCGATCTGGGAGATAACATGTTTCTCTTGCTTTCAGCTGCCAACGTGGTGGTGGGAATTTGTTGCCTCAGTCCTAGGAAACTAAGGCAGGATCTTGGTTTTGTTTTCCGCTGCAGCCCAAGCTTCAGGATGCCGTCGGGCAGCGTGGTCACGCAGCGCACAACTGGACGCATGTCCTTCCCCACAACACGGTGCCAGTGCTGTCAGGGAACAAAGGGGGACAGGCATGGTCTGCCGCCCACCCTCGGCTCTGGGAGCAGCACAGAGCCAAGACGCCTAGAGCCCCTGATCCCTTGGTAACTGCACCCCCTCCCCACGCCCTCATTTGCAAAATAAAGGGGAAAGTTCTGCATCCTGTGAGACCTGGTCCAGGGGATAAGACTGTATGCTGATCGGGTCAGGCACGGGACACCCCCGCCCCATGTCCTCCTCTCTCTAGACTCCGGGAAGCCCCCCTGCTTGTCTGCCTCGGAGAGCCACTCCTCCTGCCTCTTTATCACATGGCCCTAATGATATGGGAAGTATCCGTGCTGTATTGTTAAAGGCTGGGAAAAGGCTGGTTACAAAATCGCACGCACATTAGCTCTGCTGGTAAAAAGTGGGCATGAAAGCACAGCCATTACCAGAGAGAACATCTAACTCAAATGCCCAGAGCCCAGAATCCGAACCGTTCTTTGCATTTCCATTGGGTTTTGCTCAGCCCATGCAGAGCCCACCCGGCGTGGGCATCGGGGAGCCCCCTCTTGCCTGCCCTCGCCCCCCCTTCTCATCTCCCATCACCCCCTCGGGTTCCTGAGTTCCCTTGTATTTCCTTCCGTGATACTTTATAAGTTTCTCCATGAAAGTCGAGCACCTCTTTTGCTCAGTTTATTACTAAGTACCTTTCAGGTTGTCTTGCTATTTCGAAAGGAGTCTTTTTTTTTCCTGTACAGTTTTTGTTTATTTGTTTGCGTGGTGCCTTCTTCTGGACATACCTTCTGTGTTAGCGCTTCCTTGGAGCATCCTGGACCCCCGTTCCCGGAGTCCTGAATGTCTCCTTTACTGCACTCCTAGATTTTTATTTTTGTTCACTTAATTTCTTTATTTGTGCACATTTTACTAATGCAAATTATTCATTTGTGACTGTCTTCTCTCCAGGACTGTGAGGTTTAAGAGAGCAGGGATAGGGTTTATCTTTTTTTTAAGTTTATTTATTTATTTTGAGAGAGAGAGAAAGAGAGCTGCATGAGTGGGGGTGGGGGAGGGGTGAGTAGAGAATTCCAAACAGGCTTTGTGCTGTGATGTCAGCATAGAGCCTAACATGGAGCTCGATCTCATGAACTGTGAGATCATGACCTGAGCCAAACATGACCTGAGCCGAAATCAAAAGTCAGATGCCTAACTGACTCAGCCACCCAGGCACCCTATGATCTGTCTCTTAAATTTTCCTTTTTTACGTCTTTATTTTATTTTGAGAGCCAGAAACAGAGAGTGAGCAGGGGAGGAGCAGAGAGAGAGGGAGACACAGAATGTGAAGCAGGCTACAGGCTCTGAGCTGTCAGCACAGAACCTGACTCAGGGCTCGAACCCACGGACAGTGAGATTATGGCCTGAGCCAAAGTCGGACGCTTAACCGACTGAGCCCCCCAGGCGCCCCTGGTCTGTCTTAATCACAACGGCAACACCTGGATTTAGTGTAGAGCCTGACACTCAGTGGGTGTGCATGAGTGTGTGTGGAACGAGTTGCAGGCACACACACGTGGGTGTGGGTAGGTGGGTGTGTGATCCAGGCTCAGCTGCTCCTGCTCGTAGGGGTCTGGGTTCATCACTTCATGACTTTGATGACAAAGGGCTTGGCTTCCGGGTTCTCTTACAATGCTAAACCCTTTGGTTCCATGAAGAGAGGTCTAGAAAGGCTTGGAAGCAAGTCGCTTTCCACAAGGCAGGCTCCCACACGTAAGCAAAAACCAATGGAGGGTTTCCAAGTCACCAGCTGGCAGTTCTGTTAAAAGGAGAAGCCATGATAAGGAACATGTAGAATCTATCTGTCTGTATATCTATCTTTTCATCCATATATCTATACAATGGAATATTACTTAGCCATAAAGAAGAATAGGTTCTTGCCGTTGGCAACAACATGGACGGAACTAGAAGGTATAATCTTAAGTGAGATGAGTCAGACAGACAAAGACACATACCATATGCTTTCACTCATGTGGAATTTAAGAAACCAAAAAAACATACAAAGAAAATAAGAAACAACAGAGTCTTAAATACAGAGACCAAACTGGTAGCTGCCAAAGGAGAGGTGAAGGGGGACACGGGGTGAATTAGGAATACCTATGAGGAGCCCTGAGAAGTGTATAGAATTATGGAATCCTACCGTCATCTGAAACTAATGCAACACAATGTTAAATATACTTTAAAAAAAAAAAAAGATATACCACATCTTTTTGTCTGATTGACCGACTTCAGATGCCCTCACACCTTCTGCGAGGTTAGAGCCCTCCACTAGGAATGGAAATTCCTGCCCAAAGCCCAAGTGGAGGTTGAGAATTCCACAACAGCTGAACAGACCTTCCCCAGGCAGGGTTCCAGGGAGAAATAATGGCAGCTGCATCCACACTACACTTGGTCTTCAGCCAAAGAAACTTCTCTTCTATTTGGGGCTCTACCCTCCAACCTCCAAGCCCCCCACCCTAGAAAGAGGAGTTTTGAATTGCTTACTAAGAATGAATAGGAACACGACTGATATCTAAATATTGAACTGGCTTTGTAATGAACTCTCTTACTCATTCTAGAAGATTCTTTGGGAATTTCTATACAGAAAAGCAAATGAAGTCAGTTGTATTTCTTTCCAATTCTTACACAATTTACTCATTTCTTCCTTCCTGATGGTGCTGATTAGGATGTGGAACAGCATCAACGATAGAGAGCATCCCGATCTTGTTCCGGACTCAGTGGAACTATGCCGAATGCTTCATCCTCTAGTAAACTAATTGCTTAAATTTTTTCATAGGTACACTTTATCAGATTACGGATGTTCCCTTTACCCCTGTTCCACCAAGAATTTCTGTTTTAATCATGAATATGTGTTCAATTATATTAAGTCTGTTTTCTGCATCTTTTGAGATGACACTGATTTTTCTCCTTTCGTCTGTCAGTGTACTCTGTTGTATAAGTACTTTTCCAACATCGAGCTAACCCTACGTTCCTGGGTTAAACTTTACCGATCATGATGTACTTTAACAGACAAACTGCTGGATTCCATTGGCTAATATTTTATTTAGAATTTCCTGTAATTTCATAAGTGAGATTGGTCTATAATTTCTTCTTCTCATACCGGAGCTATTTTGAGGATCCAATGACATGGGACTTTGAGCACCATGTAGCACTTGAAAATTTTAGATATTTAGCCATTCGCACAAAAAGCCTCTAGTCCGGCTCAGGGAGAAGACACACCTGTGTGGGCGTATCAGCAGGTCTACACGGGACAATAGGAGAGGCTCCTGGGTGGTGCGATTCAGGATTCATCCATGATTTTGAAGGCTTTTGTTTTTCAAGAGTCCCATTTAAGACACAGGGAGCCCTGAGAGTGGACCACGAGCTGATTTCAGGATTAGCTGCCAACCCATGAGACAGGCAGAGAAGGGCTGCTCCTCATGTCTTCCCAGGACCATTCCCACTGGGGAGATATCACATTAGATAGTGGTGTCCTTGGTGACCAAAGGAGTAGGTATTTATGTCCTTCACCATCACATGGAGTAAGGTTGGGGGGTGGTGGGCAGTGGTTGAATTCTTTGAACCGATAGATCTTCTTCTAGCCAAGTTGTTCTAACATAAGATCAATAAGAAATATAATTTTATCCCTAGAAGGCATTTTGGGGGCTCCAGAATCCTGGCATAGTCCCAGCTTTGTCCCCAAGTTTGGGAGCCCCCTGGAAATGGGGTGGGGTCCTCAGAAGAGACCCCAAGAACGCTGAGGTTGTAGAAAGAGGCTTGGTATTTGGAGTAGGAGACTGGGATCAAATCCTGAGTCCACTTGCTGTCTGCGACTCTGAGCCCTTGACTTCATGTGTGAAACAGGGATGATTCCACTCTGCCTTCTAGGGTTGTAATACTGATTAAATATGGTAAAAAGTGCCAAGAGCCTGGTACAGAGCTGATGCTCAGCCCATTCCCTCAGTTTCCCGGGAGACTGAGGGCAACTCCACAGTGTAAGGAGTCACCGGCACTGAGCTGTGTCCTGCTGCCTCACGTGGAGCCCTGAACACCCATGTGCAGACTCAGAGTCCTGGCAGTCAGAGCAGACCCATGGGGTGTCGGCTTCTAGGAGGAGAGTCCGCCTGGCCCTGGGCATGGCTCTGTGGGAGGGAGGAGAGGACAGTGACCGGCTGCTCAGTGCCAGGAGAACCCTCAGGGGACAGCTTGGCTTGTGAACTGTCAGCAGCCATGGCAGAAGCAAACCTAGGTATTTGGGAGGAATGAATCCGATAGGATTTCCCACCAGGAACTGTAACACCCGATGTAAGGGGAGTGTAGCAGGAAGCAGTCTCTGACACCTTGGGGGTGAGTTCCAAGGAAGGTTCCCTGCAATAGCTCCATCTACTACCCTTGCCATAGGGTGTCCATTCTGGTACCCAACCCTCCCTCCTTTCCCTTCCTCTCCTCCACCTACCATCCACTCAGCTGCGTATGCATTAGCTTGTCATTCCACTCATTATTTCCTTGTCACGCCGCCATCCATCTGTCTGTCCATCCACCCAACCATCTGCACATCCGCCGTCTTTCCACACATCTATTGACTTCTCTCTTAACAGGAATGACGACAGTAATAAGAATTACAGTAGCTGATGTCTATTCGGGTCTCCTTTGTGTCCGCCACGGTTTTGAGTGTTTCATAGGTATGCCTTCGTCCTCGCAACAAGCTAAAAAGAAAGTTCTATGATTAGTTCCATTTTAAAGATAATAAAACTGAGGCCCAGAGAGAATGATTCATGTGCCCACAGTCACGCAGCCAGGAGATACGGAGACACCAGAGCTGAGATGGAATGCAAGACACCTGGCTCCAGAGCCCACCCTCCTAACCACAGTGCTAAGTGGCCTTCCAAACACCACCCAACACCATCCAGCCAAGCTCCCATCTGTTTTTGTTAGCCATCCTTCCATCCATCACCCTCCAGCCTCCAACCTCTTTATACCTCCCCCCTCCCCCCCCCCCGCTTATCATCTCCTCTCCCATCCATCTTCATTCCCAACCAGTTTCTCCATTTCCTCATCCATCCTGACATGTACCCACAAATCCACCCATCCACTCGCCAACTTTTTTTTGCACCACCTATCTATTCGTCCATCCAACAGCCATGTACTAAGTCCCTTCTCTGCTTGATGATGGTTAGAGATCAAAGGGCTCAGTCGCTCTTCCATGAGGGAAACGGAGATAAAGCAGTGGGGTAACCCAACGGGATACGTTGCTACGGAAGAAGCAAGCCCGGGATGCTAAGGTGCACGGAGAAAAGGGCCCAGCCTGGGGGAATCAGGAAGAATCCCTGAGCATCTGGAGACTGATTTGGATGGGTCGCAAGGATCCAGGTGGAAGAGATCAGAAATGGCCTTCCAGGCAGAAGGCTCCTTCTCTGCAAAGGAAGATAGTCATCTTCTCTCTGGGAGATCATGGGGGACAGGACCTGCTAAGCCCTGGGCAGCCCCGCCTGAGTTCCTCAGTGGAGAGGGGGACAGGTCTAGTCAGGGGCTGGCCAGAGCAGGGCTTGTTGGCCAGCATTTGGGCTGAGACCTGGGGCAGCTTTCTGGAAGAGAAATCCCAAGTCCAGGGTTCCTTTAAGACCCACCTGCCGTTTGGCTTCCCCCAGAGCCAGCCCATATTTGCTATTCTGTGCACTTTCTGTGTATTTGCAAGTTCTGATTGAACAAACACTAGCTGGGGCACAGTGAACCCAAATAATTGTGTGCCTGTCAACGGTACATGTTAATTGGAGAGTTGTGGAGTCCGCGGGACAGGTCACAAGGGAGAAGCCAATTACTCCGTGTACCTATTTGAAAGGCTCCCACTCCCAGAATCCTGACTGGCATTAGAAGGCTCGTATTGGTCTGTGTTATTGATTTTCCTCTTGCCTCAGTTGATGGGCTCATTAATTGACAATTACCTTTTTCCCTGTGTTGGGAGAATTGACAACAGGGACCTGAAATGTTCAAGTTTCATTTGAGCCGAGCTGAGCCTGTACCTGTTTAACCTGTAACAAGTACCAACAGACAACTCTGGGGAGTTGGGGCCTCCCAGGAGGAAACAGGGAGGTTAGGGGGTTAACCTGGGTCCTAAGAGAGCGGACTCTGGTGTGGAGCCTGCCGGGGCCTGGACAGCAAGGGCTCATGGGGCGAGGGGGGACCTGGGTGAGAGTGGGCAGAGACCGGGGCTAATGTGCAAAGCTCCCAATGGGGCCAATTCCCATTTGGCTCCTGTGGGCAGCGGAGCACCTACTCTGTTTGCTGAGCACCTACTATGTTCCAGGCACTTTTTTTTCTTGTCGGAAAGAAAACCCCCCATAAACTTTCAATACTACAACCATGCTATATATCTGTTTATATATTTTATGAGTGCTTTATACATTAAAAAGTAAGATTTTTTTGTACCCCCCCCCATGGAATTAGTTGTTGTCCTCTGAGTGGGGGGGCACACTGTCCTCCCCTGAAAATGTACAGTATAGAGAAACTAAGGCAGGAGCCCTTGGGAGGGGTGGGGTCCCACTACTCCAGATGCCTCGGGTCTGGACAATGGACCTCGATCAAGAGTGAAGCCTTGGGCAACGAACTTGGGTTCAAGTCTCTGCTCTGCCACTTCATATTCTACTTCTCTGAACCTCAGTCTTTCTATCTGTTAAATGGGGCTAGCAATAGGACTTCTCTGCCGTTGGGTGGTGATAATTCAGTGAGGCAATGCATGCAAAGCACTTAGCACATAGTAAGTTCTCAATAAATTGTAGTGTCTATTGTGGTCATTACTTCCAGGACCCCCTGGCTAGTGGGGCCGAAGTTCCTGGCATGTCCTTTGCTCGTCAGGGCTGTGTCTTCTTGGTCCAGGTGACCCCAGCCCTGGCCCTTACTCCTGTGTGGACTGTCAAGCAGCCTCACTCTGGCTCTGAGCAGGCCGAGCAGCAGGAAGCGGGCCGGGGACAGCAGCGGCTGCTGATGAGCGCCTGGGGACCACGTGTCCCTCTGGGAACACAGTGTCCCGCCACCAAGAGGAAATTGCTGCTTTAGCCCCTGCAGATGTCTGAGCGACTTCAGAGACTTCCTCAAGCTGCTGTCTCTGCCAGGTCGCCTGCCCGAGGCTGACCCGAGGTGCCCAAGTCTGACGTGTTTTGCTTGGATGAGGGAAAACCTCTTAGTCCAGCCTGGAGGCCGGAGTCGCTGGCTCGGGGTCAGGAGCTGACCTACCTAGAGGGCTACGCCCCTCAGGCCAGGCCCACGTCTTACAAACCCTTTCCTTTTGCCGCTGGGAGGAAGCCCAGGAAGCCCAGTGGGTCTGGCCCATATTGAGGACACTCTTGCCCATTGTTTAATCGCTAAAGATTTTAAATTCAAATTCAGCACAGAGGCACCACTCCCCCACCCCACCCACTCGCTCTGACAACTCCACCGCTGTCCAGTCTCTTCTAACGTTTCTTGTTTTTTTTTAAAATTTCTGAGAGAGAGAGAGAGAGAGAGAGAAAGAGAGAACGAGCAGGGGAGGGTCAGAGAGAGAGACACACACATAATCCGAAACAGGGTCCAGGCTCTGAGCTGTCAGCACAGAGCCTGATGCGGGGCTCGAACCCACGAACCGTGAGATCATGACCTGAGCTGAAGTTGGACGCTTAACCGACTGAGCCACCCAGGCATCCCTGTCTGGTCTCTTCTAGATCTGTGTTTCGTGTTTCACCACCGCCTGTACCTGATCACACACCAATGCACCAGACACAGCTGCGGACTGGACTTGGGTTGGTGTGCAGGTTTCCAGTTATTTTAAAGCTGTTTATCCCTTTCTTCAAATGGAAATCTATGGGGAAGCCCAACTGTGACATAAGAGGAACAAGTACTTCTAACAAGTAACAGCAGCCAAAATTAACCCACGTGTGAATATCCCCAGTGTCCTCCCTTCCCACGCTCCTTGTCCTCGAAACAGCCCTTCAAGTGCTCTGCTCTGTGCTCACCATCCCAGAAAATGAGACAGAAAAGCAGAAAAAGCCCAAAACCTGCTCGCTCTCCTCCCTCCCAACCTCCCCTCCCCGCCCCCCAGAACCCCGAAAGCCCCGGGGCACAATGGGGAATTTACCAGTTCCTCATGAGATGAGTTCAGACCCCAGCCCAGCACTCACTTGCTGGGTGACCAGGGACAAGTGTCTTCACCTCTCTGAGCCTCCTCCCCTTAGTCATCTAGAAAACAAGGAAAAGGACCACTGTCCACTTACCTGTCTGCATTGCCAGGAGGACAGGATGGATTTGTGGATATAAACACAAACCCTGAAGGGCTGTCCCGGGAATTGGAAAAACACCTTGAGGAGTTGTGTGTGTGTGTGTGTGTGTGTGTGTGTGTGTGTGTGTGTGTGTGTTTAAGGTTACAAACAGCAGAAGCAGCCCCTCCATTAACTGTTAAGGAAGGCAAGCACTGGAAAATCCAAACGACTTACGTTTTACTTGGGGGGCGGGGGGCAGGGAGAGGGGACTAGCACTTTCCCTCCCCGCTCCAGGGAGCAGACCCCGCTCTGTGCTCTGTTCTGAACATTCAGTTCTCTGGGCCTGAAATCACTGAGTTTTCAAACTGTTCCTGTTCTGGTTTTGTCTCTGACGCCTGCTTCTGCAGAAGAGCAGTTTCAGCCACTGGGTCCGCAGCAGGGAAGCCGCTCTTGGTGGAGGTTAGAACAGGATGGGAGGCACACAACTACCAATGGCACCTGCCTCAGGTGTCGCCCAAGGGCATCCTCCCCTCATTGCCCTTCCGAGAGAGGAGACTGGGTTTCCTGGGGGAGGTGACAGTGAAGAGGCAAAGGGCCCGCATTGTGCTGCCGGGGAGGGATTGACGTCCCTCTGGCGAGGGTCCTGGGAGACCTGTGCGTGGCCTGGCTTTCTTTTCTGCCTAATCACAGTGAAGGAGGCGGGAGAAGGGCCCTGCAGTGTAGACCTGGGGCCCGGCACTGCTTAGGAACCAGCAGAAGGCCACCAGCGGAGCCAAATGGAAGCAGTTTGCTTTTGCAATTCGGAAGGGACGATCCAAACAAGAAACCAGGGACCGTCAAGAGTCCCCTGTTGCCAGGTCCTGTGCGAGGCTTCTTCCGAACGGCAGCTCGCTGTATCCTCAAATGATTCTGTAGGACAGGTGTTATTGGCTCCTCCTATTGACGGGGCAGCTGAGGCTCAGAGGAGTTAAATGAGTCACCTAGACCCTCTCCCACCCAGCTATTGACCATGGCGGAGGCAGGATGGTCAGCGGCATAGAAAAGCCTACTGTTCAGTGCAGTTAGGGGGTGGGGAGGGAGGGGAGGGAGACTTCACAGGAGTTGTGCAAGTCTCAGAATCCGTGCATCCCCAGGTCAAGGTGATGTGCACCAGCTGGCTGATCTTTCTAGCACGGTGCACCATCCACCCAGCCGACCCTGGCTTACCGGGCACATGCTGGGGATGGTGTGGTGAAGACAGAGATGAGTGAGAGCGGACCTGATCTTCAAGCACAGCGCGGTCTGCAGCACCAAGCAGGCCACGGGCATAAGCATAAGGCAGAGAAAGGGGCGCCTGGGTGGCTCAGTCGGCTGAGCAACCGACTTGGGCTCAGGTCATGATCTCGCGGTTCGTGGGTTCGAGCCCCGCGTCGGGCTCTGTGCTGACAGCCAGCTCAGAGCCTGGAGCCTGTTTCAGATTCTGTGNTCTTGCTAGGCAAGTCTACTGGCTATAAATTCCCCCAATTTTTGTTTGTCTGGAGAAATTCTTTATTTCTCCTTCAATTTAGAAACATAATTCCATTGGGTGCAGAATTCTGGTTGGTGTTTTTTCTTACAGCACTTTAAATAGATCACTCAAGGGCCGCCTGGGAGGCTTAGTCGGTTAAGTGTCCAACTTTCGCTTAGGTCATGATCTCGCGGTTCGTGGGTTCGAGCCCCACGTTGGGCTCTGTGCTGACAGCCAGCTCAGAGCCTGGAGCCTGTTTCAGATTCTGTGTCTCCCTCTCTCTCTGACCCTCCCCTGCTCACGCTGTCTCTGTCTCATAAAATAAATAAAACATTAAAAAAAAATTTTAAAAAGCATAAGGCAGAGAGGCCACTGTCATTATGGGGGTGGGGGAAGGGCTGTGGGCCAGAGGACTGTCACCAGCAGGGTCAGAGGAGGCGGCTGGAGCCCGGCCAGGGGAAACAAGGGGAGAAGGAGAGCTGCTTTGCTCTCGCAGAGCTCCAGCCCACGGGATCGTGGCCCACATGGTATGTAACTGCCTGTGTTCCACAGCAGTCCTGCCAGATGGGAAGTTTCCAGCTGGTTCTTTCTTCCTTCAGTCTGATCTCAGCCACGGCGTGGTCTTTTCCTTCACGCCTCCACCATCACTCTAGACGCCCAGGGACCCCACCTTCTGGTTGGGGGAGGGCTTGCACTCGGAGTTACCCACCCATCCAGGTAGGTTGGAGGCGGGCTGGGCAGTGACTGGGCACGAAGGCATCACTCTGGACCGGATGCCTGATCAGTGTCCTCTGAGCCCGTCCTCGGTGGTCCACACGGACAGTGATGGGAAAGGAAACTCGGAGCTCATGGGACCTCCCCAAGGCCCCCTGATGCTGATGACAGCCTCCCTGCCCCAGCTAGGGCTCACGGTGTCTCCGTAATCCTGTCTCCTTGGTCGTTCCTCTCTCCTTCCTGTCTCTTCCCGTCTCACTCCGCAAGGATGCATCTCAAAGCGGTGAGGAGCCAGGACTCTAGAGCCCAGCCTGCTGGGCTCGAGCCTCAGCTCTGAGCTAGAGCTATTTGCCTTGAGGCAAATGACTTAACCTCTGCCTCAGTTCCCTCATCCGTAAAGTGGGGATAAGAACAGGACTTATCTCTTCGGCTTGCTGGCAGGATTAGTGACAAAGCACATGCTTTTTCTGAGACTCCACACTGGCCTCCAGGAGATGAAATGTCACATCTAGTGTCCTCAGGGAATTCTCGGTGGGGGTGAGGGGGGAGTGACCGTGGGAGTCAGGCAGACGTTGGTCACTGCGAAGTAGGGGTCTAGGACGCAGGTGAGGTGAATGGGCAGCGGGGAGAGCATTCCTGATGGAGAGTTTAAAACTTAAATTCTGGAACAGAGAAGAAGCAAAGAGAAAAAGGCGAGTGGTGGGTCTAGCATCCAACCCAGCATCAGGGCAAATAATGTGGGATTGGACAGGGAGCGAGGGATGATGAGGGAAGGCACTCCAGGCCGAGGGACGTGGCTGGGCAGAAGCATGGTGGCAGGGAGGTACGAGGTGACACACGGAAGACTACATCCAGAGAGCCGGCCTGCGAAGGGGCATCCACGAAGCCGCAGAGATGGTTGAGTGTGCCAGACGCCACGTGGGGGCCTGCCGGATGACCTCAGGCATTCCTTATACTAACCCTGTGAGTCCTATTATTATCTGTGTTTTACAGATGAGGAAACTGAGGAAGCTCAAGGTGGGGAACTCTTTGCCCAAGATCACTCGTTAAATGGTGTCTTGGTGCACTGAGTTCATCCCTCTGTCTGCAGAGCTGGGAACTTGCCCAGCGCCCTGCGCTGTTACCCAGGCAATGGGAGAAGAGTCACAGAGAATGACGGGGAAGCTGCTTCAGGGCCAGGAGGAGGTCTTGGAAAGCTCCAGATGGGGGTCTCAGCTTCAGCCTGGGAGGCCAGCCCCCAACAGGGGCTTCACACATTTGGGGTGTCCAGGGACACCTAGATTCTCAGCCATAGGCTTTTTATATTCCCAGTTTTACGCTCCAAGGCTTTGTCAGAGGCTGTATTCTATGTTCTGTTGAGCTCCTGATTCCTACCTGCCAGGAGGAGAATGTTCCACGGGCCCATTTTCTCCTCTGCACAGCTCAGTGATAGCGTGGCAAGAATCCTGGTGATTCTCGCATAAATCAAGGCTTGACTGTGTTCCAGATGTCTGCTTTCTCTTCTTCGGTGGGCCCACAGTATTCTGGAGCAGCGGTTTTCAACCCCGGGTGCCAGTGAAAATGAACTGAGAGCTTTAAAAAACACCGATGCCCTGGGTTTGCGGTCTATATGCAGACCCCCGGGTGAGGCATTTTCAAAGCTCCTCAAGGTTGAGAAGCACTGCTTTGGAGAGATCTGCTGGAAAAGTCTGCGGCCCCTCTAAGCGCGGCTGGAGGTTTCCTTTCCTCTCACATCAGCATAATCCAACCTATTAAAGCCTTCGAAACCCAAATCAAAAGGTTCCTGCTGGCCAGAGAATGGGTCTTTGGAAAACGGAGCTGAGGAGTCTGGGGCGGGTTCTGGCTGTGTCCGGGCCAGTCCAGCCATTGTGACTTCAGAGCCACCCTGTACCCACGTACTTCAACGCCAGTTTGCCCAGGACAGCCAAAGCCCCGTGGAGATTTTTATTGTCCATTTTATATTGTCGAACAGCAGCCGTAGATGCTTGTGGTCATAATTTTGAAATATTAAATTACACTGAGCATTAAGGGCTATGTTTTCTGTTAGAAGACAGGTTAATTGCCATTCTTCATCTTTAATTTTGAGATTTAAGCCGGTTTCCCATTTAGCTCTAATTGGCAGTGTCCGACAGCCCTCGCTGACCCCAGAAGCCTTTGATATTGCTTTAGAAATCCTTTCATGGAAGCCCTTTTTTCTTTCGCCCTGCACATTTAATAGATTTGTATTTCCTCCGTCATCTTTCCTCCTGTGGAGATATTTCAAAATTGCACCATGTGTCTGCAGGGAATAAATGCCCCCTCTCCAGCAAATGTTTTTTTTACAGTGATCGGCAAAAAAGGATTAATTGCCCCCATTCACATACACCTCTTACTCGCTGCGTTCCATTTTCATATGGAGATGTTTAATCCTTTCTTCCGAAGCCAGGCTGGATGTGCGGTAATGCTAGTGCTCTTCAAGTGATGTTTCTGGAATAGACCTTAAGAGAACATCTACTCCAATCACTCTATTTTACAGATAATAATATCACCATAATAATGCTTTATGTGTCAGGGGAGAGCACTCATTGTGAGGATAGGGAGGAGGGTGGTAATGAGCCCTTCGTCCCTGGAGGTGTTCAAGCACAATTTGGAAACAGCTTGTCGGGCATATTTTAGAGGCGAATCCAGCATAAGAACTAAGAGGTTGTAGCGTCTTCTGACTTGGGCTTAAATTCCTGCTGCTTACTGGGCCCGTGGCCTTGGGCACGGCTATCAGCCATCTTGAACCTCTATTTCCTACTCTATGAGATGGAGTTAATGATAATAGTTAGGGCATAAAGGTACAGTAGAACGGAATGAAATAATACCTGGCCCTTGGTGAGCACTTAATAAGTTGGGTGACTATTATTAAATGTTATAGAGGGCAGCCGGACTTCAGAAGTGGGGGAGCAGCGGGAATAGGAAAGAAATTGTCACAAAGACATTTCCGTTAGACTCAATCCCCGGAACGCAGTAACCACTAGAGTTTCCAAAGTGCCATAACATCTGTAACCTCAGTTTATCCTCACAGCGACCCTTTATCCAGACTATATGACAGTGTGGAGAAACGGAAGCTCAGAAGGGTGCAGCGCCTTGCCTAAAGTCACACAGCATAAGGATAGAGCCATTGGACTCCACATTCATCCATTCCTTTCTCTACCTCCTGCTTCCACGAAACCAATGCTGTCGCCTATCGGTTCTGTTATCCTTCTGGTTTATCATGAGGATGTGTCTTAATATCCTAGGACATTCCTTGGCTGGGTGGGCACCCTTCTGGCCTGCCCAGATTCTCATTCGGAGGGTGACGCTTGCCAATTCACATGCAAGACTTGGAGCTGTTTCTTTTACTCCCAAGTAGACAGGGCAATCAAGCAGTCCGGTAATAATCATACATAATGTTGGATACTCATAATGCACTTGTTTCGTGCGGCAGTCTTAGAATTTTAATTTGATACAAGGAACATTATTACTCCATATTCATTAAGTCGCATGTTAACCTCTTTTAAAAACCCTTTTTCCAGCAATAATAGAAGACAATTTTACATGAGGAAAGTCATTTGGGGGAGAAGATCTGCTTGGTAGGTTTTCCCGAGCATCGTGACAGCCTGGGCTGACCCCCCTGCTTTCTTCCACACGGTTCCCCGTCTCTCGGCGCCGCGGTTTGACAGTATGAAGTACCGGAGGCCATTTACACCACGGGCTCACGGCCCATCTTGGAGGAGGGGGTAAGGCTACTCTGCTCACCGCTTGGACCCCGAGAGAGCCCACTGGCAGAGGGCCTGTGCAGTCCGCCTTTTGAATCAATGTTAGGTTCCCAGGAATCTTCAAGGCTTATAATCATGAGAGTTGCAATCAGAGGAAAGAAGGGAACGGGTTGGGGTGGGGGTCGGGGGGGTGGAAGACGAGTCGGGGCGATCCCGCTCTCCTTAAAGACTTACCCGCCCTAAGAGTTGGGCTGGAGAAGTCTGAACATGGATGAGCCCGGGGGGCTACCCTTACAAGGCCACCCATCTAAAGACACTGAAATCCACCGACAGCCCCCCAACCAGGCACACACACCTTCTGCTTTAACTCCCCGCACCGAGGGAGACGGGTCTGCAGGTCTAATCCAGTCCTTCCTCTCTTGTGCTGACCCCCATCTAAACCAGCTGCTCCAGCTGACTTCAAGCAGGGCCCCAAGAGCCCTGGGGGGAGAGTGGGGGGGCGTCTACACTGGGCAGACCCCGGTTTTGTTTTACAAATTGATTCTGCACATTATTTTCCTATGAAGAAGGCACTTTGAGCCCAGGCATCTTGAACGCGTCCTACCCTCCTTGCTTTGCCAATCAGGAAACCAAGGTCCAGGGCAGGACAGGGTTTTATTCTGGCCGCGTGGCTGCGTTGGAATGCGAATCGAATTCTAACTTTGCTGTAGCACGCGGTCTCCACTGCACGTGCCCCACGATAACACCGACACCGTCACATTCTTCCCTGATCTTGGGGGACAGATACCATCCACTGTGTCCTGATGGCACGCCAGAAATGTCTTCTGGACAGCAGGCACCCTCTCCCATGATGCTGACCGCAATGCCATATGGCAGCCATCGCTGTCCCCGTTCTGTGGGCACGCTCACTGGGCTCTGGGAGGTGAAGCTCTGCGTGGTCAGCCGGGCCGGGGCGTGGCTGAGCTGCACTTGAACCCAGGTGGCTGCTGGGATCCCAGCCTCTGCACTTCATCCCTGTGTTTTACTGCCTGGACCCAATTGCCTGGGGCCTCCATTTACTTGTCTGTGAAAGTAGGTACCTCATTCCTGTCCAGACCAATTTACACTCGAGGTTTGAGTCAAAGGGATGTAAAAATTCTTGGCAACATCAAAAGTTCTATAAAAACGCACGAGTCTGTATTGATGCCATTATAAAATGTGGACGGATTATTTGGTTTGGGGCCTTTTCGTTAACGCACTAAAGATTCTGGCAGGGAAAGGGCGTCTTTGCTCAACAGTGTATGACGCGTTATGAGTTCGTTCATTCAAAAACTTTTATTTAGAACCTTTTCTGGGCTCAGCATTGGCTCAGGCACTAGGGACTCAGAGATAAATAAGACCGGTCCCAACCCGCAGGATGCTCGGGGTCTTTGGAGTTTGCCGAGAGACAAAGCAGTGATTACATTCCAGGTTGGAATGTTCTGGAAGCCTACAAGGGCACCAAGGGGGCCTGATCAAGTGTGCTGGCCAAGAAGGTAGGCTATGGTCTAGATTGTCTTGAATCCATATCCTTGTTCTCCACTTACTAACTGTGTGCCCTTGGGCAGTATTCTCGGCCTCTCCATGCCTGAGTTTTATCTTCTGTAAAATGGGAATCATGAGAGGTGATAACAAAATCCTACCTCAAAGGATTGCTATAAATATTTCATGAGCCAGGGACTCTTTGGAAGTCTGATAAAGACTATAGACTCCCGGGAATATAGTTTTTCAAGGCATCCAATAAAACTATATTGGATTAGATGGTGTACTAATTACATTAAAAATAGTATCAAAATATTAAAACCGCAAATTTATAATTTAGCACTATATAGGCTTCTTTATTAAAGCATTCAATAATAAGATCCAGAGGCAGGTCTAATAAGCACCATAATTTCGACATAGTGATGGGTGTAAGTGGTATTTCAAGGCATCTTCGTCTATATAATGCAACAGGAATTTATATGTGATTTCTAGAAGTGACATACAACTAGAGGAAATACTCCATTCAGTTGAGATCAGTGAACACAGAGATATGATTTTTCTCCCCTTCCAAGTTCTCTGACCCCCCTGAATTTTATCCAGATGATCCTCTGGCGGTCCGTGGACCCAGACGGCAAAGTTCTGCCCCTAGGGAAACCCTCTGGTGAAGGGAAGGATGGGGCATGATGCTGAGGGCCGGGCAGGAGCAGCCGTGGTGGGCTCAGGATGGAGACCTGCTATGCAGGTGGGGAACTGTGAGGTCAAAGCAGTGGCCCCGCGCGATGCCTGGGAATTGAGTTTCACCGGTTGAATAATGACCTGCCAAGACTAAGCTTGGACAGTTTCAGACACTCGTATACCTGCACCACCGTCCATTTGTAATAACCACCTGCTGGGTAAAGGTGGGTTCTGCCAGGCGCGCCTGCGTGGCTCAGTCAGTTGAACTTCCAACTCTTGATTTCGGCTCAGGTCACCATCTCCCGGTTTGTGGGTTCGAGCCCCAAGTCGGGCTCTCCACTCTAAGCAGTGGAGCCTACTTGGGATTCTCTCTCTCTCTCTTCCTCTCCCTCAGTCCCTCCCCACCCTCAAAAAAAAAAAAAAAAAAAAGAGGCTGTCTCTACTAAAATTCAGATCTCAACTCCACCATCCACCCTGTGTTGGTTGGAAGGCATCTTCTTTCACCATATCTCAGTTTCCTTTTTTATAAGATGGAAATAACAGTCCTGGCCTCCTACAACCCACGTAGCAATTCAAAGGGAGGCCTCAACAAGGTGCATTCACGTGGTAAGTGCTCTGCAGGCATCAGGTACCCTAGGCCTTGTCATTTGCTACAGCAAAGTTAACACTGTAAAGGCCCTCAAGTTGGTAAACCAGAGTCAGCCACTGCACAGTAGAGCCTCAAGGCTCAGACAACAGGCTCTGGCATGAGACCACCTGCTTGAAACCCAGTTCTGCCTCTAACTGGCTGTGTAACGGTGAATGGTGTTCAACTCTCTGGGCCTCAGTTTCTTCCTCTATGCAACCAGAAAAATTAGAGCATCAACTTCAAAGTGTGGTTACCAAGACTGAATGACATATGTAAAATGCTTAGAGGGGTGCCTGGGTGGCTCAGTCAGTTAACTGTCCGATGTCAGCTCAGGTCATGATCTCAAGGGTTGTGGGTTCGAGCCCCGCGTCGGGCTCTGTGAGGCCAGCTCAGCACCTGGAGCCTGCTTCGGGTTCTGTGTCTCCCTCTCTCTCTGCCCCTCCCCTGCTCGTGCTCTATCTCTCTCTCTGTCTTTTTCAAAGAGAATATATAAAAATGTGTTTTTCTTAATTTAAAAAATAAAAAATAAAATGCTTAGGTTAATCCCTGGCTCGTGTTAGATGTTCATCTGTTAGCTCCAGTATTATTAGCATTGATATTTATTGCCTGATGAGTGAACCTAGCAGCCCCCAGCACCCACACTTTGCTATTTCCCCAAATCCAATAAACTTTGTTAAAAGTCTAGGAAGGCACTTAACAAGCTCAGTTACTTATTTTATAGAAAAATTTATTGGCCAGAGTAATGGTCATAGATCGGAGAATCTGATTTTTGGAGCAGTGAAAAAACCAGGTATACCATGCCCATCATATGCCACCTATGTCCCCTTCTTCAATCCTCACAGGCACCTTTCCAAAGAGTTCCCATAACCCCATGTTACTGATGAACAAATTAGAGGTTCATGGAGAAGAGGAGATTAGCCCAGGTTTGAATCACGGAGTGACGGAGCTAGAATTTGAACCCAGTTCCGTCCTTCTCCCCCCCACCCCCACCCGGAAGTCTCAGCTGCAAGGATTATTTCCTGTTGAGCCGGAAGGATGGGGCCGGCCCACCTGAAGCCAGCCTCCTTGGTCCTTACGCTGTGGTCCCTGTGGGTCCAACAAAGCTGACTGCAGCCAGCACGCTTGCTCTGTGCAAACGAGGAATGTGCGTTTATCTTATAGGCGCTGAGCTATAGCCTTCCTGCTTGATGCCTGAATTTGTAATGCATCACGGCCCTGTGGGAAGAGTGTGGCTCCTCTTCTTCCCAGGCTGTACAGCCCTCGGGGGTTAGGGGTGGAGATGGGACTGCGACAGCTGCTGGGCATTTTACCCCAGAGCAACTATCATGACAATGGGACACGCGTCCACAGGCCACATCTCTGGGACACGAACCTGGCGCCTGTTTTTCTTCTACTCCTCTTCTGCAGCAATCGGGTGTGAGGGAAATGGGTGCTAGGCAAACAGAGGTGTCCCTGAGTTCTGGGAACCCAGACACCCACCTGTTCATTCTCTGAATGCAGGTGCAGAGCACGCACCGTGTCTGCGCCCTGAAGATAAAAGGTTGGTGAGATGTAACTCCTGGATGCAAGAACTGCCATTCTGGGAGAGACACACATGCACATGTCACTGTGGCATGGGACATAACTGGGGTGCTGCAGAGGGGCCATGGGAGCTGAAAGAAGGGAATGACTAGTTCCCTGGGGGTTAGCTTGGACAGATCCAGGGAAAACCTTTAAAGGATGTGCCATAGAAAAACCCATGGGTGTTCACCAGGCAGAGAAGTGGAGGTGGTTGAGAGTGGAGTGGACCAGGAACGACACTTAATGGTCACCTTCCGGTACCAGGCAGGTCCTCAAACAAGCACCTGACCCACTGTCTCTCACCTCATCATCACAGTCACTTGATGGGGGCAGGCCTCAGCGTCCTCATCAACAGTGGAGGGAATGAGGCTCAGAGGTATGCAGAGACTTGCCCAAGCCTCATACCTCCCAGCCTCATACCGCTGGGAGTGAGAGGCAGAGCCAGGGTGGCCCACTCCAGGCTGACTCCAGGGCTTGTGCTGTTGTTCACATTGAGTCCTGCCAAAGGAAACCCACCGGCAAAGGCCTGAAGGAGGGAAAGTGTCTGAGGTGCTCAGAGAAGGAAGCTGGAGCACAGAAACTCACCAGGAGGGTGAAAGGGTATTGGAACCAGAAGACAGAGGCTTGAATGTCGTATCCTAGAGAATGTCCTGTTGCTTGGGTCGATTGTTGTAATGAATGGTTGCTGATGAATTGATTCTCCCTGTATCCACATCCTTTGCAATGTGGATTATTTTAAGAGATGAAGTCTATTTTCCCACCGCTTGAATGCGGGTTGACCGGTGACTGCTTTGGCTAATAGAATATGGCAGGAGTGATCTAGTGGGAACCCCAGAGCCTTCAAGAGGTATGCAGTTTCCTGTCACCACCTCCTGCTGCCCCAAGACTGCTCGAGGAAGCCAGGGTTGGGCTCCTTGAGGACTAGAGGCCATGTGGAGAGAGACACCCTCCCCCTGTCACCTCAGCCATCGAGTCATGGGCCATGTCCAAGAGCCCATATAAAGAATGGTTATATGACCTGTGGTGGAGCCACAGCACCCAGCCCAGACTGCAGCATCATGAGCAAAGACATGCCTGGCTACCACTGCATTTAGCACAATGACCTGAACTCCTCCAGCCCAGCGATTTAGGAAACACCCCTCTATGTTGAGGGCAAGCATGCGAAGGCTGGATGTGGATCTAGGCACCCATCACATCTCAGCCGCAGGGACAGCTGGGTTCTCCTTTGGTAGCTGGAACCAAACAGCCTCCCCTCCTTGGTTGATCCATTTGTTTTACTGCCATTTCTCCCTCTATACTGATGGCGGAGGCAGCTGCCAAAATAAACTAGGGCAGACCTCACAGCCAGGAAACACCAACTGCCTGCATGTCTTTGCTCATCTGTTTGCCTCTCTCTGGGTAACATACCTTTCTTTTTATTTGTGTAGACTCTCCCCTTGGGGACGCGGGGTCACTGGGGAGTGGAGTTTGTCTTAAAGACAGGAGCCGAGCCCTTAATGCGCACACCAGGCACTTTGATGCATGTTGTTATGATTATGCAGCTACTGTTATTTATGGATTCCTACTGTGTGCCTGAGATGTTTATATTCTGTACCTTTAATCCTCACAATAATGCCGCAGGGCTGGTGCTGTTGCCTCATTTCACTCAGGAGCTCTAAGATCCACAGGGGCTAGGTGATTTGCTGGTAGGTGGCAGAGCTGGACTTTGGACCCACATTGTCCAGCTCTAGAGCGAGAGCTATTTCCATGCGACACACTGTTTCCTTTCTAAGAAACGAAGAATCTGGAAACTGAGAGTCCAAGTGATGGGAATATCAGGCTTGACTGAGCATGATTGAGCAGGAAAAGGACTTGTAGTAAGTGTTCTGTGTATTGCAAAAGATGAGCCTCTTTTCGCTGAATAGGTAACCAAAGGGTCCCAATGTTTACCCTACGGTGACCTGCAGTGGTAGAGAATCCACGGAGTCCGGGTCCCCCCACTTCCTCCCCACCAGTGCCTACTCCCACACAAGTGTTTCAGCAGAAGCGCCTCACCCTGCACTGCCCCTGGGCACTACCCGTGGCAGGAAGAACCTAGAAGGAGTGTGTCAGAGGGGCATCCCTTACCTGGGGCAGGCCCGAGCAGAAACCCTGCTTCCCAGGTTGGGGAGAGGAAGGAAGCCAGATCTCTCTAAACAGCTGTGGCTTCAGGTACCACCTGTCACGGCAAGGTCCTGGGGTCCAGGCTGTCCACATGGGCCTGAAGATGAACCACCCAGGAGACAGACCAAGTCTGGGCCATGAGCACCAGCAAAGGAGGACACCAGAAAAATGCTTTTTACGTTTAAAAAAAAAAAAAAAAAAAAAAGTAGATGAAACAGACTTCAAGAGGGAACATCAGAACGTTGTTTAACTTTCTCACACCTGCTTTACAGTCTATTTTATACTGTTTTTTTGAATCATTATGTGGAAGGAGGCCCTTTAATGGTATCGATTTCACCTAAGTGCCCCTTTCTAGACCTCAGTTTCCCCAGCCACATGGCATAACGATTGTTCCCGTTTGTGTTCCCGAGCCTGACTGGATGTCAGAGTCACCTGCGGAGTTGGGGGGCGGGGTTCCCAAGCTCTGGCTGTAGTGATTCTGAATGAGGAGGTGGGTCTGGGGATCTGTGTCTTAACAATCCCGTGGTGATTCTTCTAACAAGGGAAGGTCTGTGACACCTGGGTGTGAGGACCTTCACACCTCGAGTACCAATCATCCTAGTCGACTGGGGACCGGAGAGGGTTCCCGGAATGTGGGACTCTGGGTGCTACGACCAGGAATACTCCAGAAATACTGAGACAAGTCGGTTATCTTAACAGGACAAGGTGACCACTCAGGGGCCTTCTGGCTTGAGCTTGCTGGGAATCTGCAATGACAAGGTTCCCTGAGAGCGGCTCAAGTTCAAGGTCTTGTTTCTAAGGCACCTAGAGAGGAGAAACCTCCTGATTCCAGGTGGTGTGAGGCCTCTTGTGTAGTGTGCACCCGGAAGCCAGAGCGTGAAATCCTCAGGGTGGGAAGTCTTCAATTCCAGCACCCCAACCTCCACCCGGACTCCGCCTTCCTGGGGAGCTCTGCCTCAGAGTTTTCACTGATAGCTCTGTGCGCCCGGGGCGCAGGGACGGGAGCCAAAAATGAGCGGCCCCGCCCCCTTCACCTCTGTTTGAACTTTAATTTTATCTTTTCAGAAAACGGGAGACTAAGCTCTCCCACTTAATCCTCACAAGAAACTTGCTGGTAGGATTTATTTTTTATCTTATAAATAACAAATCTAAGACCCAGATTCCTGCAGCAGATAGTCACAAAGTAGGGCGGGATCCACAGCTTCTCGAACACCGCACACTTGCCTTTTGCAGAGCCCCAGCCAAGGGGCCTTGGTTGTAAGAACGCAGGTGGAAGAGGAGAAAGGTTTGGCCGTCCAAGAACGGAAGCTGGAAGACGATGGGGCTTCCCAGAATCACTTGCTGCGGATATTTGGTCCCCCCAAGTGGCAGCGCTATCCGGGAGAAATACAGAGCATACCGCACAGGCAATGTAGCGTTTTCTATTGGCCACCTCAAAAAAGTCAAAGCCAACATGTGACCTTGATTTGATGATATTTTATTTAACCCGATACATCCAAAATGCGATCGTTTTCCACAAACAATCCATAGGAAAAGTGCTAATGAGCTATTTCACATTCTTTTTTTTTTTTTTCATAGTCTTTGGAATCTGGTATTTATATCTCTTTCTTATAGCACATCTCAACTTGCCGCATTTCAAGTGCTCAAAACCCACGTACGCCGAGGGGCTACCAAAACGGACAGCTTTTTGATCGGCTGGATCGGTCCAATTCTGAAAAGGGCGGACTAAAACCCTTCCACTTAAATTGTATTTTACGTGTTGCTCTTGTATTAGTTGCTGTGTTGTGACTACAATGTCATCTCTGTAAAATATGCCCTGCATCACGTGATGCACCTCTTTGTACTGATGTGTGTGCCTTTAACCTTCCATTTGACTTTCCCTACGTAGTGTCACCTTCTTTCTGGTTTCCACACCCCCTTTGCTCCGTCTTGCACTGCCTAGTATCGTGTACCTTCCTTCTGTGGCTTGTCTCCACTCAACCGAGTCAGCTACTCTGAGTCCCCGCTTCTTTTTATGGGTCTGTTTCTCCTTTCGCGAACTGGCATTTTCACCTTCAACTCTTTCTTCTGCCTCGAGCTATCTGCTTATTTATGGGCTCTGCAGCCTTATAACTTTGGCTCCTCCTGACTTCTCAGAACCCAGGCCACCTCCCCGCTCTGCCTCTGCATCATTTATATCCTACGCCAAACTCCCCACACCTGCCTGGAGCAAATGTTAAAGATACTCTGTCTCTGGCGCCCTTCCTTGGAGATTCTATTCTCAAGGGCAGAGCTTAACGATCTATATTTTAGCAATCACCCCCCAGTGATTCTTGTGACCAGCGATTGGGGGGCTGTGCTTGTTCCCGAGTCGCTTCCCTTCCACCAAATGGAATAGTCTTCCTGGCACCAGATCAATCTGGCAGATCTGAGGAACCCCAAGGAGCAAAGAGGGGTGATCCCACCGTGTTAGATTGTTTCAATTAGTTCTGCCGCTCAGTGACTTATGGCCGAAGGTGACAGATGTGTCTTTCCTGATAAAATCCCTATATGTACAAATGTCCTTTCACCCACAGCCAGCCCATCTCTGCTGAAGAGTTATTTTGTTTTTGTTTTTTTAAATTGTGATATTGGCTTCTTTGCTTTTTTGGGTGGGAGGCAATAAGGCTCTGTTTGCCAAAGAAATGGAGGGAAATGTTTCTAGTTCTCTTTAATTGAAACGATCTCATATGCAAACAACAAAAAATTAAGCCGCGGAGGCGCCTCTGCAGAATTGAGGGGTAATGACCCCAGCTTAAGATAGAAGGCGATGATCCGTTTCATTGTCTAAAGCCGTAAGCATCTGTCATGTGTGGAAGGTTCACTGCAAGAGCTGCCAGAGCGGGGAGAGGGGCTCTCTTCCTCCCTCCTGTCTTCTGCCTGGCCTCTGTTGCCTCTCTTTTGTCAGAGATAGAAAGGGCCAGAAGGGGGGGGGAGGGGGGGCGTGCCCTTAGGATGCCCTGACACCACTCCATTCTTTTAGATTTTAAGACAGCCCTGATGACCCCAGGCCCTCCCCTCTGACTCCTGTGGGCATGGCCAACTCAGCAGCTCCTCCTCCAGGAGGGCTGAGTGGTGACATGAAGCCATATCTATCACTTCCGGAGGGGAGGGCACAGTGACTCCTCACGTCCGGTGGGGATGCTTAGAATGTAGAGAGCTTGGCACAGAGAGAGAGGGGAGAGAGAGACAGTGTGGGCTAAAGGGACAGCTAGTCATCTGCCCAAGGATTTGCTCCTACGGGTGCCCACTTGCCCATCGGCATCAGCAACCCCTCTCTCATCGTGTGTAAATAAAGTTTTATTAGAACACAGCATGCACATTTGTTTATGTGCCGCCTCTGGCCACTTTCATGCTAGTCAGCAGGGACCTCTACGTTCGGGCCTTTGGGTGCTACATGTTAAGTCCTCGTGTGCTCTGGAAAGCAGCCAAAGAGACTTGGAGGGGAGCAATTTCTCTCAAGGCAGGATTCTACCTCCAGAATGTGGACACAAGCATAGAGGAGCTGTGGCACCATATGGCTCTCCAAGCACCAAATCTTTGCTCTCTGGGTCTTCAAAATTGGCCAACCTCTGTCGTAGACTAAGTAGCCTGAGTTGTAGGAGGAAGAGAGAGGAGCATCTGAACAAAACCAGACTTCTGCTAGTCACAAAGAAGGGGGAAGAAATGACTGCCAGTACCAAGGACCTCTGCAGCCAAGGCCCTATGTGAACCAGGCACCTGCATTCCTCACTCACCCTGTCTTGGCGCGGTCTCATTTCTCGTGAGGCTCCTCCACTCTGGCCATGATTCTGCTTATCAAACATACCACCTCGGGGCACCTGGGTGGCTCAGTCAGTTAAGCGTCCACCTTCAGCTCAGGTCATGATCTCACAGTTCATGGGTTCAAGCCCCACATTGGGCTCTATGCTGACAGCCTGCTTCGGATTCTGTGTCTCCCTCTCTCTGCCTCTCCCCTGCTCGCTCTCTGTCTCTGTCTCTCAAAATAAAATAAAGACATAAAAAATTTAAAAAAAAAATACCACCCCGTTCCTACCTCAGGACCCTTGCACTTGCTCTTCCTCTTGCCTGGAATAATCTTTGGCTCAGATACCCATCTACTTGGGTCTTTCTTGTCATTCAGAGCTTCACTCAAAAGATCCCTTCCCCCCACCCAAACAGGGCTTTCCCAACAGCTTGGCTTGTCCTCAGGCCTCCCTCAATTACTTTATTCTCACACTTCCACTCTCTGGAGGCTTTTGTTCGCTCATTGGTTGTCTCATCCCCACTAGGGGACCAACAGGTTCAAACTGAGAGAGTTCAAGGCCGAGTGTATATCTTTACCCCTTATCTACCTGTGAATGGGAGGGGAGAAAAGGAAAACAGAAGAAGAGAGCGTGTCACCTCAGAGCCGATGGCCTGGGACGGAGTACACTTCCTGGCTCCCTGAAGGAACAAGTGAATGAATACACCCTAGCACATTGGTTAAGGCTCTGGGCTTTGGCGTCAGGCTGCCTGCATCAAAATCCCAGCCATTTACTGGGTAGATGTGTGACCTTGGGCAAGTTACTTGACCTCTGAGTGCCTCAGTTTCTTCATCGGTAAATTGAGAGTCATACCTTTTCCTGCCTCATGGCCTTGTAGGAAGGATTAAATGAAATGGCACATTGAAAAATGCTGAATCCTTGGGGTGCCTGGGTGGCTCAGTCAGTTAAGCATCCGACTTCAGTTCAGGTCATGATCTCACGATTTATGGGTTTGAGCCCTGCGTCGGGCTCTGTGCTGACAGCTCAGAGCCTGGAGTCTGCTTCAGATTCTGTGTCTCCCTCTCTCTGACCCTCCCCTGCTCAACTTTATCCCTCTCTCTCAAAAATACATAAACATTAAAAAAAAATTTGTTTTAAAGAAAAATGCTGAATCCTTGTCAACTATTTAATTTTTGTTGTGGAAAGAGTTAACTCTTTTAAGATGTTTTTTGGAAACCAACTTGACAGTAAACTATATTAAAAAAAAAAAAAAAGATGCTATGTGTGCCCTGGGGCACCTGAGCAGCTCAGTCAGTTACACGACCAACTTCCCAACTTTGGCTCCAGTCATGATCTCAAGGTACATGAGTTCAAGCTCCACATCAGGTTCTCTGCAGTCAGCACAGAGCCTGCTTCAGATCCTCTGCCCCCCTCCTCCGCCTCTCTCTCTCTCAAAAATAAATAAACATTTAAAAATAAATTTTCAAAATAAGATGATATGCATGCTTCAAACACAATAGACACCCAGCTAATGGTGGAGCTGTGATTTCTTACCCCCAACATCAGGTCTGTTCAAGTTCCACTCTGGGCAAGACACTGGTTAGCTATGGAGTCCGGACAAGCCAGTCACCTCTCCACACCCCTGAGCCCCTGCTCTGAAAGATGGATCCTTCCCCGGTCCTCCTAGGGCTGCTCTGAGAGCCAGGCGAGGCCATCTACACAGCTGTGCTCTGGGAGACACAGGTTGCTGCCTAAAGCATTTGTTTAGGACATGTTGAGGAGAGTGGATCATAGATAAGGGAGCAGCCTTTGAAGTCAGGAGGCAACCTATTAGCTGTGAGGCTTTAGCAGTTTCCTTGGTGCTCTGAGCCTCAGTCTTCTCATCAAGTAAATGGGGGCAATGATAGTCACTGGAGAGTGTCACTCAGATGATTTGATGTCACAAATATGGTTGCCGGCACAAAACAGTATTCATTCCATGGTGGCCTCCATTTTTCCTGCCTTGCAAGATCTTATATAAGCAAAATATGCCACGTGAATGCAGACCCCTTTGGGATATGTTTATCCTTGTTCATTGTGTCTGATCAGGAGCGAAGATTTAAAGCTCTGGTCCAGAGGGGACGTGAATTGAATCCATTGTTTTCATTGTCAGCCGGACCTCCTTCTTGTAACTCTGAATCACCTCACTGCTAATTTGCTTTGTGACCCCGGGCAAATCACTCACCCTCTCTGGGTCTTAGCTTTCCTTTCTCTAGAAGGGAGATCATAATACTTGCCCACCGTGACAGTTAACTTTGTGTGCCTACTTGGCTGGGCCAAAGTGCCCAGCTATTCGGTAAAACAACATCCTGGACATTTCTGTGAGGGTGTTTTGGGATGAGATTAACATATAAATCAGTGGACTCTGATTAAAGCAGACTGCTCCCGTAATGTGGATGGGCCTCATCCAATCAGTTGAAGGTCTGACTAGAACAAAGTACTGACTTCCCCTGAGCAAGAGGGAATTGTAGCAGATGATCTTCAGACTTGAATCGCAACATCAGCTCTTTCCTGGGTCCCCCGTCTGAGAGCCCATCCTACAGATTTTGAATTTGTCAGCCTCTCTAATCAAATGAGCCAATTCCTTAAAATAAATCTTCTCTCTCTCTCTCTGCCTAGATCTGCATCTATATAATGTTATAATGTAGATACACATATGTACATATATACAAATACGCATGCACATTCTATTCGTTCTCTTTCCTTGGAAAACCGTAACCTGCCCACCCTACCCCAGGGTCTCAGTAGATCCAGTTAAAAACGAGGCCCTTCCTTGCCCTGACAGATCCAAATGGGTCCCTGTGTCTCAGGTCTGGGGGGATCCAAAGGGTATAAAGTTCTCTCCAGCCTCCCCGCGGTCGGGGAGAGGGGCTTGGCTGAGCTTTTCCTCGGGCCTCCTGGAGCCTGGAGGTGTGGGTCTATGGGGAGGCTGAGTGCTGAGACCCCTCCCGGCCCCCCCTGTTCCCCCTACCTTCCTTCCCCCCGGCTGCCTAGACAGATAACACACTGGTGGCCTCAAACAAGAGGAACTTCTTCTTTCACAGTCCTGGAGGTCTGAAGTCCCAAAGGCAGGTGCTGTCAGGACAGGTTCCTTCTGGGGACTGAGGCAGAATCTATCCCACCACCCCTCCCCCCTAGCTTCTGGGGTGCCCTGCTAGGGCCTGAGGCTCTCTGGCTTGGAGCCACATCACTCCAGTCTGCCCGCATCCTCACTCGACTCCTCCCCGTGTGTGTGTCTCTTCGCCACTTCTTACGAGGACACCAGTGGTACTGGATGTAGGGTCCACCTTAAACCGGCGAGGCTTCATCCTAACCACCTACCTCTGCAAAGATGCGGTTTTCAAAAACAATCACGTTCTGAGGTTCGGGGTTGACATCAGTTCGGAGGGGAGAGGACCCATTCAACCCAGTACACCTGTGTCGGGCGTTTGGGGGCAATTTAGACCCAGGGCAAATGGAGAGCAATCCTTCAACTTGTTAAAAAGGAAACTGAAGGCCCAAAGTGGCGTCACTTAGGTTAAGGCCCCTAGTCAGTAAACCAAGACTTAATACCTAAACCAACTCCAGCTTCAACCCCCCAGGAATGTAACCTTTAACCAGTCAATGTGGGAATTTCCTGATCGGCACCAGGAAATTTATTTTAGACCCGTTCTGTGCCCTCTAGGAGGGCGACCTGGCCTCGGACAATGGATTCCTCGCTAACAATTTCCTTTTCTCTGCTCCTTCTCTACCTCTGAAAACCTTTCCTCTTCTGTTTCCTCTACTTGCTA
This sequence comes from Hyaena hyaena, assembly GCF_003009895.1. Lineage (NCBI taxonomy): Eukaryota > Metazoa > Chordata > Mammalia > Carnivora > Hyaenidae > Hyaena > Hyaena hyaena. Next base: position 2,806,550 of record NW_024080655.1, on the reverse strand, counting down.
GAATGGGCCGCTGCCTGATTCATGAATTGATTAGCAAAGCCAATTGGATCTTTAAAACGTTCTGGGTTGAATTTTTGTTATTTAACAAACTTCAACCGCTCCATTTCCTGCTCTTTTCCAGGCTGGCCTGGGAACAGAGTTTAAAACACTGGCCCTCGCTGCGAGGGGGGCCCAAGGAGACTGAAAATGGATTGAAGCACGAATATCCGTAATGCTCCCCTTTTCTGATGTGAGATTTTGAGGGGATAATTACAATAGTAATCCAGCTCTAATCAATAATATTTGCAAACAGTGGCCATTCCCCTCCCCTCCAAAAACAAAGCAGTAGCCAGAGAGCTACTGTAGCCTTAGGACCTGCATGATTAAGGTGGAGCCTCCCAGCATCCAGGCCCTCAGGGTGAACCCACCTGTCCATCTGTTCATGATCATGGGATTTCAACCAGCAGAGAGTGGGACACAAGGCATGTTTCTTACAGCATGGCGAGAGTGGAAAATTGGGCCTGGAATATTAGAAAACATTTCATTCCTAGAGCTGGGACTCCTCCATGGTGGTGGGGGTGATTGGAGATCCCACCTCCCTTGGTCCCATCTAGCAGATACCAGACACCATAGGCACCCGGCCCAGATCCTGTTACCTTTTACCCTGTTTATGGGGGAAGGAACTGGAAGTGGGTGCTGGGCTTTAGCGTGTTTCCCTTCCAGCAGCAGGTGCCCCGTCTCCTCTCGAGGGCAGCGCTGCCTTCCAGCTCTGCCCCTTTGCTGCAAGGCGAGGAGGAGAGGAACTAACGGGAAATCCTGGAAATTTACATCCTCCAGCCCCTCCCTGGGCTGCACTGATGGGTTTAGCATATGAAGGTTCCAGCATCCTTACCTCAGGGCATAATTTACACCCCAGATGTGCTGCCAACTGAAGTTGCCCCGCCCCTACTATGATGTACCCTGAGGTCACATCCTTGCTGGCCTTCTTCAGCTTCCCTTCCCGTCCCAACTGCCTGGTGGCTTGTCAGGTCGTCTCCTGGGGGCTCCGGCCTAAGATGCCCCACCTCTGCAATGTCCTTTGAACCCCACATGCCAGGCAGACCTTCTGTATCAGTGACATTGGCAGCCACTTCTGGGGTGTGATTCGAAGGACCAAGGGCACTATGATCTCCTCCCCATGTCCTCTGCTTTGTCTGAAATCCCCCCATTGCAGATTCATTTCCTTGGAATGTGTCCCTCACTCCCCTTAAAATGGAGCTGCTTCTGGGAGATCAGCTTTCTCACTGGCACTAATACTGCTCCTCGGAGGGGGGCGCCCCCAGTAAATCAGAGCCTTGGCTGCCGCAGCTGTTGGTGAGGCCCCAGTCGGCCCGTTCCTTCTGCTGGAGTCGGGCTTAACCAAAATGACGAAGGCAGAAGACTGGGCCTTTGCCGTGGCCTGCCTCGCACCACAGGGTCCCGCTCCCCACTCCCAGCTCCTTCCGCTGCCTTTGGCTGCAGGAGGGCTCTGCTGCTCAAGGTTTGAAATAATGGTTGACAATGATAATGAAAATGATGATAAGGCATCTTTATTTTTAGGGTGTCATTGTTCCAGAGGATGTTTTGCTTTAAATAGGATTTTCGGAACATCAGAAATGGCCATGGGGCCCAAGGGGACGCTTAAATGGTGGAATTCAGGCACCAAGGCCTCCAGATGAGAGTGGTTTGGAATCCTGCCCTGTACTTTTCCAATTACAGCCAGGGCATAGCGGGCTGTACCCTACAGCCCCTTGGCACAAATTAAGAAAAGATGCCCCTGCTGGGTAGGTGAATTAGAAAATGGAAACTCTGGGGACAGACAACAGCTCCAAGGGTACACAGCTCGCGGGGGTCAATACAGGCTGTACTTCTGCCCCACTTAGCTCTGCTAAGTACCTTTGTGCAGTGCACAAACCACCCAGCCGTATAAGGAAACCCCAAGAACCCTGACTAATGTTAAAAAGAAAACCACCAGCATATGATGGAGTCACTCATGGTAGGCCCAGTCATCAAACCCAGGCTTAATACCTAACCTACTGTAGTTTCAATCTCCCCCAGAAATGTAGCTCTTAACCAGTCAGTCAGGAAATTTCTAGGCAGTGCCAAAGAGGTAATCTGTCACGGGGCCCTCCCTTTACCCCTCATCCCCCAGATGAGGTAATCTGCATGATAAGATCCTCTCTGCTCTTCCCCTGACAGAAAGTGACCTTGTCTGAAACAATCCATCCTTTCCTTTTGCTAGTAACTTCCTTCCTATAAAAACCATCCATTTTATACTCCCCTCTACTTGCTGGGTGGGATGCTGAATCACTTAATAAAGCCAGTTAGATCTTGACATTTAAGCAGTTGATGTTTTGTCCATTGATGCTAGTAACAGTAAAGGCCAGCATTTAGTTTACTCTGTGCCACCACTCTGCCCAATACGTTGCCTGCGCTGTCGTATTTACCACATCCATCTTGCGAGGTCGATAACAATTTGTAGCATCCCCATTTTATAGATGGGAAAGCGGAGGCTCAAAGAGATTGTAAATCACCCAAAGTCACACAGAAAATAAATAAAAGCTTCAGGGTCTGAGCTCCCATAACTGGGCATCACAGGAAATGCTTCCCCCTCTGGGTATTTCACAAGGGAGAAGGTTGGCAGAGGGCAATTCAGCATTGTAGGGAAATCAGATTAGCAGAGAGGAGAGAGCACCTTGGCTGGGGGGGAGGGGGGGCAGGGAGCGGGGCTGTAGAATGAGGCAGAGTGGGCCAGGAGGTAGAGTACGGGCCTGGGGAGTCAGAAGGTCCGAATTCGAGTTTTAAGGCTGCCTTTCAACAGCTGTTGTGTCTGGACAAGTCACTTAACCTTTCTGGGCCTCACCATCCTCATCTGGAGAAAATAAGAGCAAGGGAGACAGTTTCCAAAGATCCTCATAGGCTCTCTCAGATTGCCACTCCTGTTCCCTCCCCAAGAGTGGCTGCAGTGGGGTGATGAGTGGACAGCCCCGTCGCCTGGATCGGAGGAGGCAGGAGCCCTGCATCCTTAGCGCAGCCTGGACTCCGCGTTCCTAACCTTCCTCATGGCCATTTCCATCCTGACTCAGGTCTACAGCTGGCGCCCTGAAGAGATCCAGCAGAGCCATTTATCAAACACATGCAGTTAAAGCCAGTGTTGGCCAAGATCTATTCCAGGAGCAGAGCAGAGCAGAGCCTGGGGGTGAGGAGGGGAGGAGAGAGGAGAGGGGGAGATGGGGAAGAGTGTGGGCTCTGAACTGTGTGGTTACGGAGGGGCTGGAGGAGCCCTGACCCTGCCTGGTGTCCTGTGCGTCTTGCCAGGGCAGACCAGTGCCCGTTACTCCGTGCTGCAGGTGGGGCGAGTGACACGAGACAGACGGTCCGGTGTGACCAAGGTCCCTGGGGAGGGCAGAGGAGCACTGCAACCTAGGCGATCAAATTCAGGCGCCGTGCTGCAGACCGCGCCTGGACAACCAGATAGGGAAACAGATTTTTGGCCGAGCGTTGGCCTGGGAGACCCGGAGACTGTAGATATTAGACAGCAGAGAGAATGAGGCCAGTTGCCATGGGAAGACTGTACAAAAGAAAATGCAGAGAGCTGCTTCCGGGATTCCCGGGCTCCACAGCCGGAGCAGAGGTATAACGAATGGAGTGATCGGTTCACGGAGATTTCTTCGGGGAGAGTATGAAACTGGTGAAGCAGGCCTTTCGCACGCATCCTGGGCCCCCAGATCTCTCCTTGGTCCCGCCCAGGGCTGCAGACCACCTCTCCGCATCGCTGGTCCACCAGGCAGCCTTACCTGCAGGGCCCCTCCGCCTCCTGCGCTTCTGGGAGGGAGGACCGGGGCGGCGGGGGAGGCAGGCTGAGAAGCCCACCAGGCTTGTCACCTGTCCTCTGGTGGGTAGTAGATGCCGTGATGCTGCCCCAATCTAGGCTCACCATTGATCTAGCCAGTCCACCTCCAGGGGCCGCCCTGGGCTGGAGAACCCACCTCTTGCAAACAGCGCCCCCTCCCGGTACCCCAGCGCCTGGTCCGTGCAGGGATAGGGAGCCCCAGCCCCTTCATCGCAAGTCTGGCCTTCTCTGAAGGGCCATCCCAGCTTCAGAGCTCCCCGGGGATGGCGGGGCCCCAGTCCTGACGCACTTCGGCTCAGCTGCTCCTTCTGCTCTGTCCTGCTGGCTCACTCCGTTGTGGGGGTTGTCCCCGCCCCCCCACACACACACATGGGTGAGCCCTTGCGCAGGCAGATGAGTGTGATTAGGTGGGAACACACGTGATCGTGTAGGAATGTGGGCGTGTGAGCATTCGCGGGAAGGCAGACGTTTGAACACACGTGGGCGGGATTGCGTGCGTGCGAGCATGTATGGGCGCACGCACATGGAGAGCGTGTCCCTGTGGCTCTGCGGAGCCCTGGGGAAGATGGCTGTCGGGCTGCCGGGTTCTCGGCTTCTCCCTGCCTCTGGCTAACTGGCTCGTGTGATGGACGCCTGGAGACTATGATGTTGTCCACGCTGTGAGTGCGATGTCCAGGTAGCCTTGCAGGGTGGCCCAGGCAGATTCCGCCTGTCTCTCTGACCTTGGTCCTTCTGCTATCTGCCCCCTGGCCGGCCGAAGAGCATCTCTTACCATGAGGAAGGCCCCCGTGGCAACCAAGACCGAGTCTGGACAGAGGAAAGGAGGGACTCTGGGCTCCTGTCGTCCAGTCTCCTGCTCAGACCTGACCGAGGGCCGCCCGGCTTCCACTTGCTCACCCGTGATGAGAAGCTTAAGCTGTAGCCACTGCCCAACCAGCCACAGAGGAAGTCCCCTCCCCTCAGCACCCCCAAACCAGCCACCCCATCCCTTCTACCCGCTGGCCTTGGATCCTTCCTCCTCCCTAGGTCCATTCCTCAGATGGTGCACAACAGCCCTGGCGTCCCTGCTCAGCTTCCTGTCCTGGCCCCCGCTGCTTCCCCTAATGTCCCCTGTGGTCCTCACACGAGGCCATTGGGTCCTGCTGCCGGGTCCTGGGCCTCCCCTCTGGACACCGTGCCTATAAAGTGTGGGGTCCAGATTCGAACCCACAGCTCCACACCAGGGAGCTCACCCAACTCCCAGGGCCCCCATTAAGCTAGGAACGGTCCATGGTTTTAGCCGCCATGTCACGTTGTCTGTGCTTTCACTGACCTGAGGGGTCAAATAAAAATGACCAGATCGTTTCCAGTGGAATTCTGCCAAGCCGGCCCCATCCACCCACCCTGGGCTTGTTCCTGGGACCATTGATTTTTTTTTTTCTCTGAAAGTACCTGATTTTACATTGATTGCTGTTAAATTTCTTCTTGTTGATTTTGGCCCAGCATCCCGCCTGGGAAGAGAGCTTTGGATCATAAATCAGCTGTATCAGAATAACTTGTGCTTTCGAGGTTTGGATGAACACATCTTTTGTGTCTTCATCCAAGTCTCTGGCAAAATGACTAGACAGGTCTGAGCTGGGGCAATGTGCTCTGTACCCTACGATTTGCCATGCAGGCATCCTATGGAAAGGGGGTCAATGTTTAATTAGGAGACACTTGACTTTGATGAGGCCAGTCTGGCCCTTAGATCATGCCATGTTCTTTTCCAGATACTCTGGACTTTCTGTCTAGTCAACCAGTCTAAACCTTTTTTGCCGTGATCTGAATCCACTCTCCTACCTTCCTTGCTTTTTGGCAAACCAAGGAACTTGGCCCCTCTGCAGTCGTCTTGCAATTTTCCCATTCTGCCTGATTCTTGGACATCCCACAGGATCTTGGATGTCTTTGCTGTCTGGAATGACCATGTAATTTTCAGCCAAAGGAGATAACGTTGAGAGTGTATCCATTATCAAATGCTGTGTAACAAATTACGCTAAAACTCAAAAACAAGTAATTAGAATCTCACAGTTTCTGCAGGTGAGACATTTGGGAGTGGCTGAGCTGGGAGGTTCCAGATTAGGGTCTCTCAGAAAGTCGCATCCAAGATGTTGACCAGGCTGCTGGCCTTTGAAGGCTTGGCTGGGCTGGAAGATGCATTTCCAAGATGGCTGATGTGGCTTTTGGTAGGATGCCTCAGTGGCTTACCACGTGGGCCTCTGTAGGAGTGCTTGACTTTCCTTATGAGGTGGCAGCAGGCTTTCACCAGTGTGAGTGATCCCAGAAAGAGCAAGGAGGAGTCTGCAATATCTTCATGACATAGTCCTAAAAGTGACATCTTTCCACTTCCACCATATTTTATTCATTAGAAGCCAGTCACTAAGTCTCACCCACACTCAAGGAGAGGAGAGCTAGGCCTCACATTTTGAAGGAAAGAGTATCCAAAAAAGTGTGCTGACATAATTTTAAATCACCACATGGGCGAAGGGAGATGTTTTCTAATGATGCCAGAAGGATAGATTTGACCCAAGACTGTCCTGTGCAAAGCACATTTGGTGACCCAACCCCATCATAGTCTCTTCAATGTTCAGACTATGAGCTACAGTTAAAAATCAATTATGACCTTCTTCACATATACACACATAACTGAAACAAAAGTTCACAGAATAGCTTTTAACCTTACCATCTGCATTTGTAGGGGAGGAAAAAATTTTCCTTAACCCTCTGAGGGTCCGTGCCTGGGTCTGAACATTAAATCGACAAAGAGATTAATAGGAGAAGACCATGCGAACTTATTTAACATAAGTTTTATGTGACACAGGCACCTCCACAAGGAAATGAAGACCCAGAGGAACAGACCCGTGTATGTTTATATGACATTTGATGAGGAGCGGACAGCTGTGAGGAACGTATACCGTGAGGCGACTATCATAAGCTGTGAGCCTCCAGAGAAGCCTGTTTGTCAGCGTTCTTCTTGGCGATTCTCTGGTCTTCAGAGATAAGGATGCTCCTTTCCTCTGGGCATAAAGAAGGCACCACTCACATGAGGGTTTTATGATCTCCTTCAGGAAAGAAAGGTGGAGGAGCAGGTGCTCAGACTTACCCTCTCACCTGCCATTTTCTCAAACTCCTTCCATTTAAAATACTCAATACCCAAAGGTGCCATATTTGGGGGTAGTGAGTCTTAAACCCCATCACAGTGAGAGCTAAAATATTCCATTCAATTCCATTCTATCTTATTCTGTTCTACTCTATTATGTTCTTCAAATATTGGTTGCAGCCTACTAAATTTTTTCCCACAACCCACTAATTATCAACAACTCAGTCTGAGAAAACAAGCCAGTATCCTAAGGTGTGCTTTCTGTGGGCACTGAAGTTGTTAAGCCTCTCCATTAATTTTGGAGCTCTCCATGGGTCGCAACCAAGTTTCTTCACCTACTTTTCCCTTTTCTTTTCTTTTTTTTTTTTGATTTAAAAAAAATTTTTTTTTAATGTTTCTTTATTTCTAGGAGAGAGAGAGAGAGAGAGAGAGACAGCGTGAGCAGGGGAGGGTCAGAGAGAGAGGGAGACACAGAATCTGAAACAGGCTCCAGGCTCTGAGCTGGCAGTCAGCACAGAGCCCGATGCGGGGCTCGAACCCAAGAGCCGCGAGATCATGACCTAAGCGAAAGTCGGACGCTTAACCGACTGAGCCACCCAGGCGCCCCTCTTCACCTACTTTTCTTATCTTTTCTACCCCTACTTCCTCGACACACGCACACTCTCAACGTTTAGCTCTTTGGAGTCAGAGAATTATGAAATGTCAGAGCATGAAAGATACTCTGGGCCAGAAGCGATACACATCTTGAGCATGCACAAGAGAGATATTACGAATCGATCACGACAATGTCCCATTAAGCTCAGTGTGTACCTCAGAATCCTTCCCATCCCAGCATTCTAGGAATCCAACTTTTTGTGAGACAAAGTCTATTTTACCAATACTTTATTTGAAGCTTCGAAAGCCAACTCTGAATCCCAGAGAAATGAAGTAGCTTTTCCAAGGTCACATGGGCAGTTGGTGACGAGGAGAAAATTGGCAACAGGATCTCCCACCTAGGCCATCCCACTCTCTACTGAGCCAGGGCTTTTGTAGACTTTGCCCCTTTATTCACTGTCTTCTTAGACCTCGTTCTCTTGACTGGGATCCAGCAATCTCTCACCATCTCATTCTTCATCCACTACTCACAGACTACCAGGTGGTTTACAAGACCCCAGACCCTCCCCAGAAAGAATCTTAGCATGTGGCTGATCCACACGGAGCCACAGCCAAGAGAAGCAGCTTTGTTCGGGGTGCGATCCACCTCGGGAAAGAACACGCTCATCCTGTGGCCCAGATCTCTCCCCGGCAGCTGGAATCAAGAGCCTGGAGTCCCCTTGGCCATCTGTTGGGCCAGGCTGGGGGCCCATGTGGTTTCCTATGACGGCTTATCTTGCTGTGAGCAGCTTTGTGCCACTCACATACCGCAGACATCAGCTTAGCGATGAAGAAACGCACAAGTTTATGGGCAATCACAGGCAAACATCCAGTGATCACGCTTCCTGCAGGGTGCAGTTTCTGGGGCAGCCCAGCGTCCCACGGGTGCACTGAGGGATGACAGGGAACCCACCGGAAGGGATAAGCCAGGGAAGGTTCTGAAGGATGGAAAGTTTACTCTGTGATAAGGGGACCACAGCAACAAGCGCACAGAGGCATAAGGGAGCTGGGAGATTTGTGGAAAGACAGACATTTCAGATTGTTGGACTTGTGCTGTGAGGCCAGGGTGGACAGCAGGCCGTGAAAGTTACCGCCCATGTTGGCGCACAGGGCAGCCTACCTACTCAAGCCATCTGGGCGATGCCCGCACGGCAGCGCCCTCAGCTGGGCCAGGGTGGGCTGGGCTCAGCGAGATAGGTCGGTCTGTTGTAGATCCCTTTCTGGGGCCCCTACCCCGTACCCCATCCCCCATTCACTGTGGAGATTGGCCGCTAATAGTTCACAGACGTCCCCTTGCTTGGAGAATGGCCTTTGATCCAACAGGAGCCAGTGGCCCCCTTGCCTCAAGGGGGGCCCGGCTGTGTCCCCTTTATGCCCTGTCACCTCCAGTGCACCCTTCACGCCTTCCCTTTCGTTTGCCTGATGCTTCCTGCCTCTTCTTCCTTCAGACCTGCGCCTTTTGCTCCCTAACATGCATCGCTGGCAGACATGGTATTTATTTCCTTGTTCACTTATTGGCTGTCTCCCCTGACAGAATTTAGACTCCCAGATGACAGAGATCCGGGGCGTTCTGTGCACGGCTGCATGTCTGGCACCCAGAATGTGACTGACTCCCAGTAGGCCCTGGAAAAATATTGGCTGAATGAGTGAACGAAGAAATTGAACCAGGGCGCAATGGGTGTCCCTAGCCACAGGCCATCTCTCCAGAGAACCTGTGTTATTTTCTTTCAGGCCACGGCTGCAGAAGGTCAAGGTTTTGGTCCATTTCCTCACCCATCCTGACCTTGGCCTGAAGGCAGTCAGCCCTGGGGGTCTCTCCTCTGGCACGTGGGCTTCCCTTTCATGCACCTGTGCTCCTTCCCGGCCAGCGCAAAGGGGACCCTACCTCTCTTCCTGGATCTCAGGCCAGGCCCATAAGGAGACAACAGGAGAGGAAGAGAGATAAGCCTATCAGGCCTCTGGGGACCCAGAAGGGGCCACATCTACACTTGTCATCCCTACCGCACAGCCCTGCTCCCCACCCCCGCCCCACTTCAGTCTCCTTCAGGAAACTGGTGCTGGAGTCAGAATCCCAAGGGGTTTGAACTCCTGGGGGCCACATGCAGTGATGATTCCACCAGGCACAAAATCAGGCCCATCGAGCCCCACTCGCGGGTGCAGGAGATGGGGAGAGTGAGAGATGGGAGAACACGGGCAGGTGTGACTCAGTCTCAGGGCCCCAGCAGACACAGAAGCTGCGTCTGTGACTCAGCAAAGAGCTGGGGGGTGGGGGTGGGTGCTGGAGCTGAGTGAGAGGAGTCAGGGTGGGGACTTGTGTCACCCTGCAGGTAGGCCCATAACCACAGGAGGCTCCACTTGGAGGAAAAACGTGCAGGGACCGTACGTCTGAGGGTCTCTGTCCACAGTCCCCTGCCCCCTGCTCTCCGTGTGCGTGTGGCCCATGTCACCTCCCTCCAAAACAAATGCAGCCTCATGCAGAGTCCTCCTGCCTGGGAGACTCCTTCCTATCCTGCTCCAGCTATTCGGGACCATTTGAGTTACCAGAAAGCTCCATCCCCTCCCTTGCCTGGCAAGCCTTGGCCTGGGCCATGCCCTTCACTTAGAAGTCCCCCCCTCTCCCAGCCAGCGGTCGCACCTCCAATATCTGCCCGTGCAGACACTAGGGGCCAGGTACTGGCTTCAGGCCCTGCCCGACATCACCTTAGCACCGTGGGCCTGCTTCACCTTCGTGGCCCGTTGTAAAATGTAGCTGTTATTGTTATCCAGGCATGGTGAAGCCAGCAGATCAGCACATAGTTGGCTCCTCACAGATCCCAAAGGGCAGCCACATCACGGGGAGCCCTGCTGGAAAGCACCAGGTGGGTCAGGACGCAGAGGGAATAGAAAGGAAGCATGGGTACCACCCTTTCTTGCGATTTCTGCAGGACTGAATGGGTGGGCAGGTATGCAGCCTAGTTTGAATCACTTCAGCGGGCTCTGGGGCCTAGGAATGGACCCTAGTCGGCTGGAATCTGGCCCTGGGGTGGTTAGGACAGGTGGACACTGGCCCAGAGTATAAGAACCCAGAGAGGGATAAATGAAGCCCTTGAGTATGTCTCCGGTTGGTTTGCGCCTAAAAGGTGCACTCCCAGGCAAGTTGTTTATGCCCAGCCCCTACCCCATTTGCCAGTCTCCCCTGGGGGCAGCACTCGGGCCACTGTGGAGCCCCAGCCCCGGTCTGACAACTGAGGGGCTCTTGGCAAATGGTGGGCAGATGAGGGGCCCCTCTGGACCAGGCACAGTGCCAGGCACCGGGGGACAATACAGTGAACACAAAAGTGGGATCTCTCCTCGCAAGGATTTTATGTCCCGGAGGCACGGCTAACCGGGAATCAGCAAACAAACTGATAGACACGGGTGCCTCGGTTCCTGCGAAGCGCGATGGTGGAAATAAAACGCAAAGATGTAATAGCATCAGGGCAGGATGAAGGAGAGGGGCTCCATCAGAATGGGTGGTCAGGGCAGCCTCTTGGAGGACGTGACTTTTGGGCTGAGACCTGAATCTCGAGAAGGAACCACGCAAAGACCCCAGGGCAGAACATTTTAGCAGGGGAAGACCTAAAAGAACAAATCAATTATTCGGTCTGGATTTCCCACCTCTTTCCGGCTGGCGGCGGGTGTATTTCGTGGCCTGGGTGACATCGTGTCAGAATCTCACATATTAAAATCGCTTCTGTCGTGGTCTCTGTCATTAAGAGAAACATTCCATGGGGTGACCCGGGGGCCCTGTGAGCCCACACTTCGGGGCCTCAGGCCAAGACACCATTTTAAGCGTCCATGCTCCCGGACCCTTCATCCCATTCACACACAGCCGGCAACCTTCCTGCCCAACTTGTCCCCGATGAGAATTAAAGTCGTTGATTTATGGCCCGGGTCTACAGTGCCTCTTGCAGGAGAGGGTAAAGGGGAGTCATGCTCAATTACTGAGGTGCTGTCTAGCCAGTGGGCCCTCGGACCAGCAGATGCTCCAGCAGAGCCCCCTCTGCCCCCCAGCCCCTTCTGGCAAGGTTCTCAGGGAACAGCCACAGTGGGTCCCTTTGGGGTTCTTTGCAAAGCCCCTGTCTTTCCTGGGAGAGCCAGGCTGTCCCGCCATGCCCTCCGGAGCCATTCTTTACGGCTCTTGGGAGGTGTGCAAAGGTGGTTGATGAATAAAAGTCAAAGTGGGGAGGCTCCTGATGTCGGCGTCAGTAAGCAGGCAGGCAGGCTGTAAGTCGTCGTAGCGGCCCCTCTCCTGGGCCGGGGGCTGGAGAAGACACCTTGTGACTCGCAAGGCTGTTCCAGCAGCTGCATGTACCCCCTCTGCAGGCTGGGGGCCTCCCACACCGCATCCATCTCAGCCACATGGGTCTCTGCTCCCCCCCCCCCCCCCCCCCCCCCCCCCCAGTGAGGTCCCCGCCACCAGGCTGGGTTCCAGAGAGGATTTACCCCCAGGCCCAGGAGAATGGATCATGTCAAAAGATAGGGTGGGAGAGAAGGTTGGGAAAGGCAGGAAGGAAACATTCCCCAAGCGCCTACTTTCTGCTCAGGGAAAGTAATTATCTTCCCCAAGGTCGTAAGTGTTGAACTTGCTAACTTTGTTTCATTCATTCATCCATTGGTCCAGTTTTCAACTATGGATCCCCTAGGGAGTGGGCAGAATGCGGATTTCAGAGCCCAGACACCCCCCCCCCATCCAAAACCTTTTCTTCCCCCACCCAGGAAAGGAGCCTAAGGCAAACTGCTCTGCCTCAGTTTCCTTATTAGTAAAAAAAGGATACTGGCACCCATACCTGCGGAGGCTCCCCAAAGTATCAGCACTAATGCGTATGGGTCACCCTGGTGCCCAGCTGGTCCTCGCTCACGTCTGGCGCTGCCTTAGGGCCAGCAGACGGCCTTGCCTGCAAAATGCTCAAAGAATGGAGTGCCTGGGTGGCTCAGTCGGTTAAGCGTCCGACTCTTGATTTTGGCTCAGGTCATTGTCTCACTGTTGGTGAGATGGAGCCCCATGTCGGGCTCTGTGCTGACAGCGTGGAGCCTGCTTGGGATTCTCGGTCTCCCTCTCTCTCTGCCCCTTCCCCGCTTGTGTGCTCGCACACACATGCACGTGCTTGCACACGCTCTCTCTCTCTCTCTCAAAGTAAGTAAATAAACATGAACAATTTTATTTTTAAATGCTTGGAGACTGATGAGGGACGGACACGTCACAGCTGCTCCTGGTACTGGCAAGATCGGAGTGAGTGCGACATGGAGACATGAAGAGCAGGTTACAGGCGGTTACACGTGCTGGAGGGTGCAGTGAGGGGAGTTTTCAAGGAAGATCTGGAATCTGAGTCTCATGGGAGGGAGAGGAGAGGGTACATCCAGGCGGAGAGGACAGTATTGCAAGACTTGGAGACCTGAAGGCTGTTTGGGGACAGTGTGGACAGAGTAGATCAGTGTCACTTGGGCAAGGGGACCAAGGGAGTGATTGGCAAGGTCTGGATGGGGAGTTAAGCCGAATGGCTTTGACTATTACATTAAGGAACTTGAACTTCATCCTCTGGGCACAGGGGAAGGCTGTGACATAATCTGGCAGGGTCTTAGGGAGAGATTTTCTGGGGCCACGTGGAGGACAAGTCAGCAGGGCTGAGACCTGGGACAGAGAGCAGCTCTGAGGTCCTGCAAGTCCGGCCACGAGATGAAGAACGGACAGATCGGGATTAAAAAAGAGACCAATTTATTGAGCATTTACTATGTTCCAATCACGGCCTGTGCATTTTTTCACTCGCCTTTCAACAGTGCTTTGAGTTAGGTTTCCTTGTTCCCATTTTACAGGTGAGAAAACTGAGGGACAAGGAGGTTAAGTAACGTGCCCAAGGTCACATAGCCAGTGAGCTGTAGCACTGGGATTCTGATTCTGGTCCATCTGAATCCAATGGGTTGCTATTTCCCAGACCCTGATGCCCACGGGGAGAGAAGGCCCAAAGGTGAAGAGATGAACGAGGTGGCGACTTAGCAGATCCTGCGAGCTTCTTCCTTCCTCAGCCTCTCTTCTTCCATGTGCTCCTCCAGACCCCCAACCCACCCCCTCTTTTCTTCCCCTACTCAGTGTTCTGGGAGGCTGATGGCGTGGGAGGTGTCCACAGGCTCCCTGGTCCTCACCCATTAGCTTCCGGCTGGGTTCCATCAATGGGGCAGGAGAGCAGAGGAAAGGAGGAGAGTGAGTGGGCTTGCTACTTCCCCCTCAGATGGGCTCTGTCCCCCTACGGACACCATAGCTCCTCCAGGTGGCCTTCTCTACACCGCGCACTGCTGCGTAGGCTGTTTCTCTCTCTCCTGCCCTTTCAAGCCTGGGGGTGGTGATGGTCACTCGTGTTTTTACATATGGGTTTATCTGTGACGTTGGCCCTCAGGGGAGAGGGCAGCAGACAGCAGCTTATAAGGCTGGTCCCCGACGTCATGGGGTGGCTGAGCTTGCCAGCGAGCGTGCAGAGGATGACGCTCAGGGACCAAGCTGGGGGGGGGGGGGGGGGGGGGGGGGGGGGGGGGGAAGGGGCGGATGCTGACATTTAGTCCCCAGAGGGTGGGAGCCAATCAGACAGCTGGGCCTAGATGGGGCTACAGCCTCTCTTTCTGGAAATTGTTAGTGCAATCTCCGCCCCTGTTGTCAGAGGGAGGGGGGTTGTGCAGGGAGGTATGTCAGCTCTCGGCCCCTCTGGAGGGGAAGCCCACCCGTTCCACTCTGCCCCCCGCCTCCTGGGGTTTCTCCGGCCCAGCCTTTGGCAGCAGGCTTGTGCTCTGAGGGCACAGGAGGGCACGTGGGGCCACCTTCGGAGTTATCAGGAAAGCCTTTGTCTGGGAACGGAGTGACCTTCTTGTTTGAAAAGCCTGTTCATCCCCAGGGCCCTGGCTGGCTGACTCCCTCCACCCCCCGCCCCGGAGCCAGCCCCCCTGAGGGGGACCTTTCCAGGAATCAGGGCCCCATCTGCCCCCTTTCCCCCGCCCTCCTTCCACCTGCCCGCCCGCCTCTGGCCTGCATCAAGCTCCAGAAAGGCACTGTCATCCCCAGCAGCCAGCTAGCTATGGGGGGAGAGCATGCCTGGTGGCCGGGGAAAAAGAGGAATATGTCCAATCACGTATGTCTAAGGCCAGAGGGGGAAGAAACACAGGGCCTATACGTTGGTGCCACAAAAATCCATCTCTGAACAAAGGTAGGTCCGTTTAGAACCACAAGACTTGAGAGCTAGGAAGGGTCCTCTAGACCCCCACCCTTGCTGCGCAGACGAGGACCCTGGGGTCTGCAGGGGGGACACATGGTGCCTGCAAGGGGTCCTGATCCAGATTTCTACCCCACCTCTGTCCCCCTCCTCCATGGAGGAAGCAGCCTGCTGCCCTGTGGCGGGGGCTGCCTGGGCGCCAGACAGCCGTTTTCTCACAGGGCAGAAATTAGATCTGCTTCTCAGAGAGAAGTGTTGGGAGCTGAAATGCCAGCCAGTTGGGTGTGGTGGGGCCTCCTGGTTCTGTGCTCCACAGAAACGAGCCACATGGGAGGAGGCACAGGGAGGAAGGGTCCCCAACCCGGCAGATCCCTAGGAAGGGGCCGGGGACAATGTGCAAGGGAAGAATGGAGGCTTTAAGAGTTCAAGGGCTGGCCCAGGGTCAGGCAGTGAAAACAACCCCCCATACTCAGATCTCACCTCCACTATAGCCTCCTTTCCCAGCCCGGATTTGCCTCTTCAGTCCACACTTGAACCCTGGAGGGCAAAGGGACTCGAGCCAGCCGTGGGCAAGATGCGCTTCTCCCTACTTGAACATTCAAGTTGGGGGTCTTCGGGCTGTGATGGACTGGATTAGCACTCAGCAGATATTTACCACCCTCCTCGCCCGCCATGCACAGCGCACACCCCCTGCATGCTGAAGGTGGGCTTGGCCACGTCATTGGCTTTGACAAGAAATATCAGTAGATGTGACAGAGCAGAGACCTGAAATGCGCTTATGTGCACTGACCTGCTCCCTTACACGCCGGTGGTGTCTGTAACAAAGAGGTCCCCCTGGGTAGCGGCTGCCAGTCAGCTGGGGTCGTCGAGTGAACTTATGCAGAGGGACTTGAGCCCAACTTGCAGTCCGAGACAGGGTGCCCAGCTGGGCCCAGCCCAGATCAAGGGAACAGTGGTCAGCCTGCAGACCCACGAAAGTGAGAATCACTGCTCATGGCTGCAAGTCACTGACTTCTGGGATGGTTTGTTTCATAGCATTATTATGGCAATAGCTGACTGATACACAGACCCAAAGCTGGAGCCAGAGAAGAGGCCGACGGCTGGGACTTGGAAGATGTAGGCTCTCCACGCTCCGCCCCTGCCACAGCCTGTGAGAAGGATGGATAGAGAGGATACTCTGGATGCTCTGAGTCTACGCAAAGAGGCCATACACATGCAGATGGGCCCAGTGCCTCTGTGGGTACTTATCACATCTCTGCAAGGAAATTGAGGCTCCTCAGGGAGTCCTCCCCAAAGCTAGAAAATGGCAGAGCTGAGGCCAGAACCAGCTTCCAATCTACCATCAGCCCAACCTGAGCCAAGTGAGCAGTGAGACCCTGAGGGCTGGAACCAGAGGCCTGCCAGCCACAGGCAAGAGGGAGCAGGCAGATTCCCCCCTGCCCGGGATGCAGTGCCCTCAAGGCCTCAAGGGTGTCTCTCACTGCTCCAGAAGCTTCTGTGGCTGACAAGGTGAGGCTGGGTTCAAAGCCTGCTTGCCCTTGGGCAACGTTCTCAACCTCTCTGTGCCTCAGTTTGTTCTTCTGTAAACAGGGAATGAGTAGAGCAGTTCCGACTTAGTGCAGGGGGTGCTTGTGAGGATTAAATGAATTACTATTTGTTCAGGCCCTGCATCTAATAAATGCCCCACAAAAGTTTGTTAAATAAACGCTAAGTCCTTCCACCCACCTAACCTTCTTTTTTTTTTTTTTAATATTTTTATTTATTTCTAGGAGAGAGAGAGAGACAGCGTGAGCAGGGGAGGCTCAGAGAGAGAGGGAGTCACAGACTGAAACAGGCTCCAGGCTCTGAGCTGGCAGTCAGCACAGAGCCCGACGCGGGGCTCGAATCCACGAACCGCGAGATCATGACCTAAGCGAAAGTCGGACGCTCAACCGACTAAGCCACCCAAGCGCCCCCCCGACTTAACCTTCTAAGACGCGGCTGAACACAGCTAATTTTTACTTAGGGAGAACTCACTCTGAATCAGACATCGTCCCAAATGTTTGTGTGTGTGTGTGTGTACAGTAACCAAGCTAGTTCTCACAGAAGTCTTAGAAGAGATGTGGGTGCTATTCTTATCACTCCCATTTCACAGACGGAGAGACTGAGGCAAAGAATAGGTGCATAATGGTCACACTCTGGAGCTCCAGCTGGGTGGAAGGCAAAGGTCCAGAAATCTCCAGCCCCAGGCCTGCTTGCTCTGACCAGAGCGGTCAGACCTGTGTGGTCAGGGGCAAGGGACCAAACTCTCTGTTTCCTCAACTGTGAAATGAGGAAAGGACCACCTACCCCACAGCGTTGTGGTCAGCATTAAGTGAGATCACGTGGGTGGCCTGCCTAGCATGACTGCTGACCTGTGACAGGGCTCAGAAGTAGGAAGAGTTATTTAAACTTGGGAAAAGGCAGGGAGCCTGGGTCACTCAGTCTGTTAAGCGTCCGACTTTGGCTTAGGTCATGATCTCGTGGGTTCGGGAGTTCGAGCCCCACGTTCGAGCCCCACGTTCAAGCCCCACATTGGGCTCACTGCCGTCAGCACAGAGCCAGCCTCAGATCCTCTGCACCCCTCTCTCCCTGCCCCGCCACTCCCCTCTCCAAAATAAGTAAACGTCAAAAAAATATTTTAAAAAATAAAAAATACAATAAAAGCCAGAAAAGGGACTTGGGCAGGTGTCCAAATGCCAGAACAGCTCTGGGGCAGCCACAATCCTGACGCCTCCCTCGGCCCCACTGAAAGAATTTGAGGAGGGTAAAAACCTTCCCCCCCCCTCCCCGCCCCACCCCTGCTCCGAGCTCCAGGGACCGGTCACAGGGGTGAGGATGGAGGAGGGTGGGCCTCCTGGGGGTCAGCCAGCCCTGGGTCACACTCACAAGCCCTCCCTCCATCCTTGGGCGAACACTGCTGTGTCCAGGCACAGTTTTCACATCTGTGCAAGGGGCTGCCGCCACAGTTTGGTGAGGTGGGGGGTGAGACCCCTCAGCTCAGGGTCAGGGAGTACTTGCCACGTGCCAGCCTCTCACGCTCGCACGTCACACTCTTCTCTGTAGCAGGTCTTGGCCTTACCCTCATTTTACAGACACAGAAACTGAGGCTCCGGGAGGTCAGGGGAACCGAGTCAGGTCACCTGGCACCCGAGTAATAGAAGATAGCTGGCAGCCCCGCAGGGCGACAGAGCCCGTGGCCTGTGGCTTTGGTAACTTGCTTCTCGGGGTTCCTCTCCAGCTCCCTGGGTTTAAAAGCAAGGAAACGTGGGTTGTGTCCTGACTTCGTGGCCGGAGCTCAGAGGTCCCTGGCTGTTTGTGAAATGGGCTTCAATGGGCCTGGGGTTCCAGTGACACGATTCCCTGCCCGGGCCGCCTGCAGAGTCATCCTGGGACCCGGGCCACACACAGAGCAGCCGGGCCTTTCTCCCTCCACTTTCTTCCCGGCTTGGAGGTGAGTGTGACCCACCCCCCCGGCCAGTTCCTTTTATTTTCCTGCTGCTCCGGTTTGTGACCCCTCCGGCCCAGGACAAACGGCTCCTTCGCTCTGCCTGCAGCCAGGAACGGGTCGCTGCAGGAAACCGTTTTGTCCCCAAGTGGCTCCCCGTCCATAGTCCTGCGGTTGCAGGGGAAGGCTGGCGCAGCCTCAGGTCACCTCTCCTGGCCCTAAGGACTGTTGGGATCAGCTGGTCCACCTCCCCCTCATCACAGACCAGGAAACAGAAATGCAGACACACGCGGGACTCTGTCCAAATACACCTGAGCTTAAAACAGGATCAGGGCAACCTTGAAAACAGCCACCACTAGAGTTTTAGGACATGCAAAGAGATGCACTCATTGCTCGTCTTTATCCAATGCTCAGCCCAGCTCAGCAAGGTGGGTGGTGCTAATGTTGCCATTCTCCAGAAGGAACCGAGGCACAGAGAGGTTAAGTGGTTTACCTAAGACCACACAGCAAGCGACGGTCTAGGGATTTAAGCCAAGGTCTGTCCCGACTCCGAAGCCAGTGCTCTTTTCTCTCTGTCTCACCCTCAGTAACTGCAGATTGAATGTGTGGGACCAGGACCACCTACCAGAGTGGCTGGTACGCCACACGGCCACCACCCACCCAAACAGCCCGGCAGGGGGTCAGAGTGTCTGCTCACCCCATCAATCCGGGCTGCTTCTCTGCTGCTCCATCCCTGACCCTATCTTTTTCCTGGATGGGTTCACAACCCCGTCACGGCTGCCAGCGATACCAGAGAGAAAGGCGCCCTCCCCGTCCCCTGCCTCCTCTCTTGTTCTTCTTGCACTGGGGCCACCCTGGTCCTTCATCACCCACCCTTCCAGATGCTTCCTCTCATCCCTGCCCCCCATCAGAATCCTGCCCATGCGCAGGTAGAGGAAGTTCAAATCCCTCCACACCTTACAGGAGCTGTGCGATGTTGAGCGACTCACTAATGCTTGCTGAGCATCCGGTTCCTTCTTTGCAAATAGGGTGACAATCACAGCTTCAGTGGGGGGAGGATACTGGAGGATTGCATGTAACACAGTCCGGTGCTGCATTGAGTGGTATTGGTGGCAAGGGGTGGGGAAGGCCCAGGGTAGTGTCGTGGGCGGGGCAGAATCAGGACCGTGTGACTTGGACGCCCTAGAGAGGACTCCCAGGGGTGGCCAGACCATCTCTCAGGGAGATCAAACAGCAGGGCATCCCAGCCGGTGTGCAGCAGTCAGTGCCCCGGAGGAAGTGGCCAAGTATGCCGCTGGGTGGCTGGGGCCCAGCCTGGGGCACCCCGCAGGTGGGCAGGGGACACCACCTCAGGCCTGATCGCTGGGCTGAGCCTTCGGGGAAAGACTGACAACAGGCCTCTGAGCATTTGTATCCCTACCTGACAGAGGTGGAAAGCGAGGCACAGAAAGGGTAAGCAACTTTCCCAAGGTCACCCAGCAGGAAAGCAGCAAGTTCAGAATTAGAACCCAGGTAGTCTGTTACTCAAACACTCCCCAGGCCAGCTCACGATGGGTTGAACTGAAGGAATACCATGCCATCATCTGTCCCAAACCTCGAATGAGCCAGGATATAGACACATTCCCAAGGGAAGCAGGAAAACCGGGCTATTGGCCAGCCAAACCCTTCCACCCCAGGCGCAGCCAAATTGTTCCTCCCTCAGACCCACCCCCCAGGGTTACCAGAAAGGGGACAGGCTCCAAAGACAATTTCTAACAATTAAAACTAAAGAGAGGAAACAATTAAATGAGAGCAGGAGGGGCCCTGGGCCCTTGAACTTGTGGGGGTAGACTGGCAGCAGGCCTCAGTCGCCCCCATGCCCAAGCTCCCTTATTAAAATAGACTGTGGAGCCGTGGGCCCTGGGCAGCCTGTAAAGGGATTTGGGGCCAAGTTCACACCATCAGCCAAGAATGTGCTGCAGGGGGTCCCCGAGGCCCACTCAGGTCCATGACTCTGCCACAGTGACCTTTTCTGGCCAGTGAGAGCTGTCCTATGGCGAAAGAGGAAAAGAAAGCCCCCCCACCCCCATCCCCCAGGCCCCAGAGGCTTCCTTGGCTGGCCTGATTCTTTCCCTTCCTCTTCCTGGCACGACAGGCTAGAGCCGCCCTCTCGCCCCACATGCCAGGCTCACCAGCTCTGTGCACCCTGTCTTCACCCCAGAGAACCCGGTGCCTCCTCCCAAGATGGCTGCCAAGCCCCTTCCTCCCCACTAAGGCCCCTGTTCCAGGCTCGCTTCTCAGGAGGAACAGCTTCCTCTCTCTAAAGTGGGGCCTGAAGACCCTTGGTGAGAAAACCCCACGGAGGGGCTGTTTCTTCATCTGCAGAGGGGGCACCCCAGCCCTCCTCACGCTATGTTACACAGCCCACGTTCTACATGATGGGGACACCACCCTGGGAGTCAGACACCATCCAATAGAGGCTGGAGAGTCTGAGGGCTGAAAGGAGGCGAGGGTCCCCAGGGGCAGGCAGGCGTCAGGCATTGCTCGCCACACGTACGCAGCCCTGAGCCCTCGGTGTCTGGCCCACGGCTGAAGGCCTCTCACTCTCTCGGGCAAGGGCAGAGGGCAGACCCCCCTCCCCTCCGCTTCCCACACTCCACATGGTCTCACTTCCTGGTAATGCTGTCCCCAGCGGCCTGTGTCAGGGCTGCTGGCTGGACCATGTCTCCCGCGTCACGTGTAAGCCCTTGCGGAGGGAGACCCAGGGGCCCCCGGAGAAAACTCAGCTTCAGAGCTGGGCTCAAGTCTTTGTGACCCGGAACGAGGGGCTTGGCCCTCTGGACCTCAGTTTGTCCATCTGTAAAGGGGGCTGAGGATCAAATGGATATTGGGGAGGGGACTGCGGTCTCCACTAGCAAGAACAAAAGCTGACGTTCACTGGGTGCCACAGTTATGTGCATTATTTTATTTCATCGTTACCCACATCTGTGAGGCGGGGACTGGGTTCTCTCCTCCTGATACATGGGGTAGCTGAGGCCCTGAGCAGAGCCAGGATTTAAGGAGGGGAGTCTAACACCATCCCAGCGCTTTCCCTCTGTGCTCTCTCACCTCTCCTACTGACCGTGGCTGAAGGGGCACAAGGCTGCGCAGGCCAGTGGAGAGAGCGGTAAACGAACTGGGCTCCCATCTCCCCTCCCCCACCCCACCCCAGGGGAGCCTCTTTGGGTGGAGGCAGGGCACACCCCACCCCCTCGGCCTCTACGTCCTATAACCCCTCAAGCCCCCATCCCACAGGAAGCCCTTTCTGTTCCTTTTCACTTCTTTTAGGCCCCTTCCCCCGCCACCCCCACCCCTCCCGCAGAGGATTTATGGCTTTAATAATGCAGACTTTCTCCACCAGCCTCCCTTGCTGCTTAGTCCCCTCTAAAGATCCTTAAAATTAAAACACTAATCAGGAATTTATCTTCTCTGCAATCCTGCCCTTTGGGTTATGAGGCCTGGGTGTTTTCACAGCCCACTGGCTGGCCATGGGGAGGGACCCTCTCGAGGGGACCGACGGCGGGGGGAGGGGGGGGGTGGTACAGAGCCAGCAGAGGCAGACAGAGTCAGGCCGGCAGGCCGAGGTCAGAGAGAAAGGGAGAGAAGGCACCCTGTGGAGACTGGAGACTGTGTCCGTGTGGGTGGAGGGCCCCACATGCTGTGGACAGTGGAGACAAGAAAGAGAGGGACAGAGAGAGGGACGGAGAATGTAGGGGGCTGCTGGAGACGGCGTGCACGAGAAGCATGGAGGACCATGGAGCAGACAGCAGGAGGTAAACGGAAGCAAAGCAGACTGGTGGAGCAGGGAGAGAAGACAGAAAACAGATGAGCTGGGACCCCGAGAGGCCTCCACCCTGCAGTTTTGTGTTTATGGGGAGGGGGGAATCGAGCGGCAGATCCGAAGCTGCATGAGGGCGAGACCCTAGGTTTTTCCCCTTTGGAGTCTGCAGACATGAACCTGGAAGGCTCATTTCTGGCTCCGGGCTCCTTCTGGCTCTGAGATCCTGGAAGGTCCTCCGTGAAGCCCCTGAGAAGCCTTCCCGAAGCCTTTCCCCTCCCCTTGAGCCACAGAGAAGTTTCTGGTTCCCAGGCCCTGCTCCTGCCCCACCTTTTAGTAGAGGCGGCTCTGAGAAGGAAGGCGTCCCCTCTCCCTGCCTGCCCACCACCCCAAGGGGCGCTTGACAAAGTGTGTTTCTCCTGGCTCATTGCCGGTCCCTGTATGGGAAGCCTTTGAGATCAGTCAGGTCCCCAAGCACTGAACAAGGATTCGACAGCCGCTTTACCTCTGACTGGGTGATGGCGAGCAAGTCGCTGGCCGTCTCTAAGACTTGGTATCTTCATCTGTGTGAAGGGCTTTGGATGACCTGTGCAGCCTCAGCTTGTTCCGACCTGTGCAGCCTCAGTCTTTGATGTCACCGTTGAAAAAAATCTCAAAACTTGAGTGAAGAAATGCAAAATCTGCGCTCTGTTCACGAATTCTTTTGACCACGAGAATGGAGTCCCGCTAATGTGGAAGGTGGTATGCCAGGCATTGGGGAAGTCACCTTGAAGGGCCCTGAACCTGACCTTGGTTCCCAGTGAAGCCATCACCTCCTGCAGCCTCAATCCGTTCATCTGTAAAATGGGCGTCCTCCTGTCGCAGGACATTACTGTTCGGGAAAGGCGGTTATCAAACTGACGTTGGGCATCAGAAAGAGACATCAAGTGTCAGAGTGGCCTGGCAATCCCATCAGGGACTCATTCTGCCAGCTCTGAGCTCTCCCAGGCATGAGCCCCACAGACTGTCCAGCCTGGGACGCTGGGAAGAATGGGAAGCTTAAGGTACAGTCGGTGACCTGAGCTGGCATCTCAGCTGTGGGTCTTGCAAGGTCAGCACCTTGGGTAAGTCACTTTCGCCCCAGGGTCCCAGACTCATCTTTCAAGGAGGATAAACCTCCCTGAGATGTGAGAATTGGACGAGATGTGAGAATTGAATGCACACAACAGAAGTTCCAGAAATGCTGCTCGGGGCAGGATTTAAGCCAACAAAGTGCCGAGGGCCAGAGTACCAGGTGTCCTGAACCCACTCGAGGTAGTGGGGTGGGGGAAGGATTGTGGCAGAGCCCACCGCAGGGAGGTGGGGGGAAGGGGGCCTCCAGGCTCTGGGCCAAATGAGGCCTTTCCTGGGCCAGCATTAGCATTTTCCAAGATGATTCAGCAAAACCAGGGGGCTTAACCAGGCCTCCCCTTTATGCTGAGAGGTTTGTTCGTGCCACAGCCCAGCTTGTCTGCCTGATAGGAAATCAATGTGTTTATGATCCAAGGCTTCTTGCACAAAAAGAGGAGGGAAAAATTGCTCTTCTGAGGTCTGAAGAGCAGCATGCCCAATCCACTGATTCAACTCGCTGGGCACCTACCCGACCCAGAGTCTCTTCCTCTCTTCGACTCGAAGTGTCCAAGAACTATAGAATCCAGGACAGCCGTCAAAGGACTTCTACCTCCATCCTGAGGGATAGGTGGGCCCTCTCGGGGGGGTCTCTCTCCCTGGAGATTGGTATCTGTCAAATCACACACGCTGAGAAAAGAAGTTTGGTTGTATCTTCAAGAGGTTCTAGGTCCTGAAACAATAAGATGCGGCCCCTAACGTAGATTCCTCCAAGAGATAATAGATGGTATATGGGGAAAAGGTAGATTTTGTTGAGAAGGACAAAATAATGACACTGTAATTATGTCTCATTTCTGTTGTAACCACACATCCAGGGGAGAGCATGATACGCTCTCTGGGATAATAGTGATTCAGAGAGAAAGCTAATATTGTAGAAGCTAATAGAGTTTACAGGGATGCTTACGATCAAATGTGTTGGGAGAGAGAATCGGAATACCTTCAGGATGTTATGCCTGCGGAGGAGAACTGGCCTGAAGATTTAGATTCAATTAATGATAGATTGATAACAGTAAGTCACTCAACAACCATTGGTATAACCATAATGGCGCTCCATTGAGAGGCATAGATCAGGGAGGCAAATGAATTGTAAAGGTCTCACAAAAATATGAGAAAATTCGTGCTCATATCATCAGATGGTTCAGTTTGTTCAGATCTGTACCCCACCCCCTCACTGGGTATCACGGACGTTTGTCATCTGCGTGAGCATTTTAATTGCTGTGCAAGTATGACCACTTGGTTGTAAAAGGATCTGGCCGGTGAGACAGAAGGGTGGGCTCTGTTATGAGCTATCCTGCTAAAGCCCCTGCATGGCATTGACCCTGGATGGGGCATTCCACATGCTGGACAATACTGTTGCTCCGTAGCCCGGGGGCAGGGGAGGGTCAGGACAGCTCAACGCTGGCGGCACTCTTTGTGGGTAACCGTGAGACTGATGATTTGCACTTGGTGTTGGGGACCCCTTGAAGGGCTCCACTGTGCGGCTGCTTACGTAGCAAGGAAACGCCTACATGAGCAGCAAAATAAGAAAATACCTAAACTGAGACTCCTCCTGGGTTGGGAGGTGCTCCGTGCGATGCCGTTAGAGAAGGGGGAGGGCAGGAGCCTGTACCTGTCGTCTCCAGAGCCCCCGCTGTGAAGCCCACCCTGGCCTCCATGCAGTTACTGTGCCTGTCCTTTCCCTGTAACAAACTGTTGACTTGTAAGCAGGGTCATTTGGGGTCTTGTGAGTTTTCTTTAGCAACTGAATCCAACTGAACTTTTATTTTTTTAAATAAATTTTTAAATAAAAATTTTTTTAAATTTTTATTTAAAAATAAAATCTTTTTATTTTTAAAAATTTTTAGTGTTTATTTTTGGGACAGAGAGAGAGAGAGAGAGAGAGCGAGAGAGCATGCACTGAGTGGGGGAGGGACAGAGAGAGAGGGAGATAGAGAATCCGAAGCAGACTCTGTGATGTCAGTGCAAAGCCCTACATGAGGCTCAAACCCACGAATCATGAGGTCATGACCTGAGCTGAAGTCGGACACTGAACCAAATGAGCCTGCCATGTGCCCCTTAGCTGCCACTATTAAAGATTAAAAGTCTATCTTCTATATTTTATAGATGGAGCAACTGAAAGCCAGAGAGGGGAAATGACTTAGCCGCACTCATGCAGCAGGTAGGTAGTAGATCCCAGATCGGCATCAAAGACTCAACTCTCAGCCCAAAGATCTTAGTCTGCCTGCTTCCTCCTGACCTTGCTCCTTGGAGGTTAAGAGGTCACTTCTTCTAATGATGTTCGTCATTAGAAGCCAGCCCAGCGGTCACTTCTTTCATGAGGCGGTCTGCACGCCAGTGTAAAGGATTTGGGACAGAGGGCTGCCCTCCTTTCTTGCTGATGGCTGGTGGCGAGGGCCAGCCTCACTCTTTGGAGTGAGCCCAGAGGCTCTCCTGACTTTCTGATATCAGCATGGTCCTTCTTCCACATAAAGTGAGACAACCCCCAAACAGGCAGCCAATCGCCAGAAGGCCAGGGCCCCTCTTGGCCTCTCTGAACTCACAACCCAAGTTCATCTAATAACACCCTTGGCGGAGCATTTCCGGGGTCCTATAGCTCACCTGCCATCCACGTAGCCTCGGAACAAGTCACAATAGGATATGAATCATGATTTGTTCTTTCCCGCTTGTATTCATGGCAAAGATCCTGCTGGAAGCTGATTTCCGTAGCTTAAAACCTACAAGAAGTGGTCCTTTGTGTATTCCCCAAGAGATAACCTGTGTTGGAATTGTCCGCCAGGGCTGGCAGTAGGAATCAGTAGGGCACGGGGTGGGGACTGAAGCAGAGGCTGGCTCCGTATCAGTCTGGGGAGAAGCTCCCAGACACAATACCCCAGGACACAGAGGCTGAGGTATGGGAGGAGCACAGGCCTTGGGCTGAGACTGACCTGGCTCCATGTTACAGTGCTGTGTGACTTTGGACAAATCAGCTCACCTCTCTGGGCTTTGTTTTCTCATCTGTGCAATGGCTCTGATCATCGTGCCTTTCTCACAGGATGCCGTGAGGTCAGAGGAGATATTGCACTAAAGCACAATGCCTGGTACCCAGGTGGCTTGCAGGAAGTGAGTTTCACCTGGCCTCCCTCCGGCCCTCTTAAACACCTGGGGAGAAGGGGAGCCCAGTCTTTTTAGGTAAGTAAGCCTTTAAATCACTAGGAAGAGTCCAACAGGATCACGCTGTCTTCCTAGGAGCTGAGGATATAATGTGATTATACGAAGGTGGGACATGATACTCCTCCACCTGGTTCTGAGCACCTTGCCAGGAACCAAGTGGAGGGGGAGCTCAGTTCTCTAGTGAGCTCCCCCATTTCTGAACCATTTTCTCCACGCAGCTTGGGAGAGCCTGGGCTTGTAAAATGCATTTATTAGTCGAAATGATCTAAATCGAATCTAATTCTCCCGTGGAAACGATGTAATGATGTTCCTCACTAAAGACCTGATGCTTAACATTTTATAAAATGACCACAAGCATCTTTGTTAATCACGTTTAAACAGCATACCTGCGCTCTGGGCAACGGCAAGCTTTCAGAAGTGCTTCTAAATCAATTAAACAGGGTGACATCGTAAGCACTCACATAAAACACCGTTTAATATGAAACAGAGTCGTAGTGAAAGGTATGAGAGGTCCTCGTCAAAGTTCTTGTTAATTTTCGCCTCGTTTTCTCTGCAGTGAATAATAACACCTAACATTTATTGGGTGCTTACAAAGTGCCAGGATGCCTTTCCAAGCTCTTTACAGATACCGTGTCACTAAATCCAACCCAAACACTGAGAAGAAACCTGCAGCCCAGAGAGGTTAAGGAGCCTTCCTACGGACACATGAGTAGGAAGGGACAGAGCCAGGCTTTGAAGCCAAGTGATGGGATCCTAGAACTAAGACTCTTAAGCAAGTCAGGGATGGAAGGAAATCTATCCAAAGGCTCATCTTTCCAAAAGCTTTCTCTGGTCAGTTTCAGGGAGATATTTGGGGCCGGGAACTCCCACTGGTTGTATTCGAGAGGCATCAGCCAATCACATCTGGTTCGTGCCCTTCTGTTCTGTGTTCCACTCAGTTCTGCAGCATCGAATCCGCTCCACCCTGGGTACCGAGAGTTGTGCTGATTATAGGAGACACTAAGACATTTGAGAAGCAGCTCCTTCCCTCTTGGGGAAGCAAATGAATACATGATCCTTTCCAAACCTGGAGAGAAAAGCACAACGCACACACTGCGTGTTAGACGTGGTACAGGGGAGAAAATGGTTTGTTGGCAGAAGTCTGAGGGAAAGAAAGGTGATTACTGGGAAGGGTTTTGGAAAATGAAGCGGAATCTTCCAGGTGCACAAGAGGAAAATGCTTCCTATTTAGAGGTGTCCGTGGAGGCTCAAGGATTGGGTGGAATGAGTGTGCGATTTGCTGTGGCTGAAGCAAGAAGTCGAGATTACAGGGGTGGAGAAGAGTGATGGAGAGCTGCTCTTGCAAGTCCTGCAGGGCTTTGCAGGCCATTCTTCGAAGCCCAGGTTCTCTCCTCCAGAAGAGGGAAATTAGGTTGGTTGTATAGTTTCAACAGAAAGAAACACGATTTGAATGGTCTTAGACTGGGGCGCCTGGGTGGCTCAGTCAGTGAAGCACCCAGCTTCAGCCCAAGTCACGAATGCAAGTCATGATCTCACGGTTTGTGAGTCTGAGCCCCACATCAGGCTCTTTACTGTTAGCCAATCCCACTTCAGATCCTCTGCCCCCCGCCCCTCCCCCGCTCATGCCCTCTCTCGTGTGCTCTCTCCCTCTCAAAAATAAATACGCATTTAAAATTTTCGTAAATGGTCTTGGACTTGAAAAGTTTTGACTCATGTAACCAAGACCACCAGTGCTCACTGCATTCAGGCATGGCTGGATCCAGGTGCTCAAATGATATCATCCGGACTCATCTCTGTCTACCTATTAGCATTGGTTCCTCTGCCTTCACTCTCAGGTCACCCTGCCCAACGGATGACAAAATTGGGCTCCGGCAGATCTAGCATTACGTCCTGTCTGCTAGGCAGCCTCAGGGAGAAAAGAAGTATCTTGTTTCTGATCATTCCAATCCGAGTCCTGGGGCAGAGGCTACTTGGCTCTAACTACCTACTTGGATGGCCTGTGCTGTCATTGAGGAATGAACCCCAGATGTCGAGAGGTCCAGGGGCCCAAATCCAGCCCTGATATTTAACTAAGTGGCCAAGGGTGATTCTTCTACTCTCTGGGTCCTCATCTGGGGAGAAGTAGACTTGAGAATCTCTAAGTCCTCTTAGAGGTCTTTCCTCTCAATCCCGCATACAGCCTGCCTGCTCGGAGTGCCATTTGGTGGCGTGATCGTGTCTGCGGTGAGCAGACTCACTGCTGCCGGCAGGGAAGGGGCTTGCCTAGCACCCTCCGTGCCTCCTTGCACGCCACCCTCCCTCTCCCTCCTGACCCAGTAG
Source organism: Hyaena hyaena (assembly GCF_003009895.1). Lineage (NCBI taxonomy): Eukaryota > Metazoa > Chordata > Mammalia > Carnivora > Hyaenidae > Hyaena > Hyaena hyaena. Next base: position 2,777,861 of record NW_024080655.1, on the reverse strand, counting down.
CAGAAGGTGATTAGAGACTTGACTGATGGGCAGGGGTCAAGCAGGCAGAACCAGACTTTCCCCAGGGACCTGAGAGAACGGGGCTGGACTCAGGTGGCCCTGTGTGTCACCCAGCCGCTGCCAGCGTGGGGGCCTGCCGAGGACATCTAGCTCAAATGCAGATTTAATAATCTCAGGAGGATGACCTCACCAGAAAGCATAACCGCTTAATCCTTAAATGAAATTTTATGTGAATGTTTCTCCCCTTGAATTCTCATGGGACTTAACCCCAGGGCTAGTCTGGGACCCTGACTCTGATTTGTGATCGGGTCACAGTCATACGTTATCAGGCAGCAGGGAGGCGCTGACGCAGGCACTTGGTGGCAATGGACAGCGTTCCCCACTGCATCAGGCGCCTTCCTGCGGGGGGTGGGGGGGGGACCTCTGTCCCCTGCTCACTGGGACGTCTGTCTTCTTCAGACTCTGATCTCTCTTGTCCTCGATTCGGCCTCTGGTCCAGCCCAGCCTGACCACTATCTGGCCCTTCCCAGTGCTCATGACGCCAAGGGCGTCTGTCCTCATTTGTTGCCCTTGTTCTCGGGGTCAAGGAGGGGAGAGAGGCTCTCAATTGGAGAGCAATTGCGAAAGAGGGGCCTCACCCAGATGCTGCCTTTGGAGGGTAGAGAGATGTCTGTCCCTTCCTGTTCTTGTTCCCACGCTCCCCCTTCCCTGGGCCAGGGACAGGATGCTTTGTTGCTTTCAAAGCGCGACCTGGCAACTTGGCAAGAGTCACAGGAAATGGGCGCCCTTTTTCTTATCTTCCCTTTCCTCCCTCCCTTCCTCCCCCCTCCCTTCGTTCCCTCCTTTTTTCCTGCCTCCCTCCCTTCCTTCCTCTCTCCCTCCCTTCCTCTCTCCCTCCCTCCATCCCTCCCTCTCACTTTCTCTTTTCCCCTTTCCCTTCCTTGCACTCACTCAAATATTTATTGAGCACATACCATGTGCTGGGCTTTATGCCAGGTGCTGGGGATGCCGTGAGCACTGCCCTCCGGAGGCTCAAATGCAGGGGCGACAGATGACAGCCCTGTGAACCGCCCTCATCGCTGTGAAGGTACAAACAGGGCACATGTTACCCTGAGGTGGTGACATTTAAGCTATGACCTAAATGACCAGAAGATGCGAACGCAGGGCAAGGGCGTTCCAGGCAGACGGGAAGCGAGGGCATGAACCTGGGGCAGGAAAGTACTTGGTCTGTGTGAGGAGCAGAGGGAGGCCCGTGCTGCCCAGGCGGTGAGGTCAGCAGACGGGGGCCAGGCGGGGAGTTGTGGTGTTGACTTCTAGAAGGACAAGGGCAGGTGTGTGGGAGTCTTCAGCAGAGGCAGAGGGGGCAGCAGGTGTGAAGGACTGGGGGCTGGGGGCACTATGGGGGAAGGTTCTAGTAGCTCATTCTGCTCCACGATGGCCCTACAAGGACAGCTGCCTCCTGGGCCTTGAGGACAAAGACGGGTACGGATGGCGGGGAGAGGGGGAAGGGGGAAGCGCTGGGGCGGGGGGGGGGGGGGGGTTGGGCAATGGTCCTGAGCTACTGAGAACCAGGAAAACTGTTCCAGAAGCTGCCCCCACTCTCTCTGACCCTGAGGACACCCTCTGGGCTCATCTGACGAGGGCGCGGGGCCCCGGATGCGAAAGGCACACAGGGTCCTGCTCGGAGCCCCTGACCCACAGCACGGAGGGCGGGACCTGGGACTCCAGGTCCGGCCTGGGTCCAGCCATGGCCACTTCCCGGCCGAGCAGACTTGGACGCGCTCCTTAGCCCTGTTGTTTTTCACTTTCTCCATCCGAGCAAATAGGGAGATCCATCCACTTCAAAGCACTATTGGATTTACGAGCTAATCCATGTAAAAGGCTCAGCCTGGCACACACGGGGCGCTCAGTAAATGTTCTTATCAATAGGCCAGCAGGTGAATAAGGCAAATATGGCACCTCGGGGCAAGGCCACAGGGCCCTCTGTGCCATGTAATGTAGGAATGGACTGAGCGGCAACAGGGCGGGGGGGCATCATTAACTCTGTCTTGGGGGCCCTGGATTGGGATCAGGGCCAAGAAAGGCTTCTTGGGGGAAGTGATGGGGTGGGGTCCTTGAAGGCTGAGCAGAATTTTGTCTGCACAAGGGGAGTGGCCTGCGGCCTGAGGAAGGGGCAGAGTGGAATGTTTTGGGGGCGGGCTGGGCAGAGTGACAGCGGGGCGGGGGAGGGGGGGCAGAAAGGTAGGCTGGGCCCTGAATGTCATCCCAAGGAGGTTGCCTGTCTCCTTAGACTAGGAAACGTGTTCTTTCTTCTCGAAGCTGGGAAGTGAGTGACATAATGAGATCAGATCTGAGTTTTCAGAGCTCTCCCGGCAGCCACGTTGGGGGGAGGAGGCTGCAGCTGCCCCCAGACCCCAGAAGAGGAAACCCCCAGAAACGCAGTGTGCAGGCCTCGCCCAGGACGGCAAATGCTTCCCCAGGAGAGGACACCCTGAGCCCTAGTCCTGGCAGGTGTCATGAATTTTCTGTGTGACCTCAGGCAAGTCACTTCCCCTCTCTGGACCTCGGCGTCCTCATGTGCAAATGGCTGCACTGGCTTAAGTCCCTGCCAGGCTGTACAGCATGACGGGGGTCCACAGGGAACGAGCAGGAACTGCAAATAAGAGAAGGAGCAGAGGAGAGGTGGGAAGGGCAGGAGAGTGGAAAACACTGTCCTGTTCCGAGGGGCTGCTTCTCTGCCCCCCCACCCCATTGCCATGGGGGCCGTGGGCACGTGTGGTGCATTTACTGGCGAGTCTTTGGATATTTTTTTTTAATGTTTTATTTATTTCTAGGAGAGAGAGAGAGAGATAGCGTGAGCAGGGGAGGGTCAGAGAGAGAGGGAGTCACAGACTCTGAAACTGGCTCCAGGCTCTGAGCCGGCAGTCAGCACAGGGCCCGACGCGGGGCTCGAACCCACGAACCGCGAGATCATGACCTAAGCGAAAGTCGGACGCTTAACCGACTAAGCCACCCAGGCGCCCCGAGTCTTTGGATATTTTTAAAGGGAAGGTACCGATCCAATTTTTTAATATAAGAAATCATCTGACTTTCAAATGTTGGCTCAATTCTTTTAAAAAAAAAAAACAGCATTATTTGGGTCATTCCATCTCATCTACCGGCCAGAACCTGCTCACATCCCCCTCCCCATTTGAGACCCTTGTTGCAGTGTTTCTGGAAAGGGGAGACAGAGGAGAGAAAAGGGGGGAACTGAGAGCAGGGGTCTTGGGGGCCCCCAAGATCGAGGACAGCCTGGCGCCTCCGTGCAGTGAATCATCCCCGCCCACTATGGGCTGCGCCTCTTCAGCGCTCGCTCTGAGCCTGGAGTCTGTTTTCATTAGAAGCGGAGAGCTGATCTGGCCCCTGAGGCATGTAAACCAGCTCCCCTGTCCGGGAGGCTTTTAAATCTATCTTGTAAACTTGCCTTTCAGACCTGACGGGAGGCAGCCGCGGCGGGAGAGAGGCTGGTGAGCAGAAGCCAGCGGTCACACTCCTATCCATCAGGCGCTGGGGGGAGGAGGGGCCGGGGAGGACTCTGGGGGCTGGGTTGGCAGTCCTGGGGCAGCCGCAAGGGCAGACGCCTGAGTCCACAAGCGGTGCTCTGACCGCTGCCGGCTGTGTCACTGGGAGCAAGTCACTGAGCAAGAAGCCTTGCTTCTCCCGCTGACACTGGGGTGTTACTGTCACCTTGCAGGGCTGGGCGCACCGCTCTGTGGGGTTGGGTGCTACTGGCACTTCCAAGTTCATACAAGAGAGAACTGGGGTACTGAAACTGGCGGGGGGTCAACACATCCAGTGAAGTCAGAGGTGGGACTTGAACCCAGGTGGCCCGGCTCCGGAGCCCACATCCTCCTGATGACCTGGGCAACCTCCTACACTGTTCTGGTGGATGGGACCGAAACAAGAAGAACGTTTTGACCAACAGCCACTGGCGGGTCTTGGAAAGCCCCTTCCCCTCTCTGGGCTTCAAAATAGGGATGGCTCCTTGACCTCCGGGACTCTCCGGCTCTGATGCCTATTTATTCGAGGAGTACCCAGCACCTGTTCAGGGTCAAGGCGTTGGTGAGAGAGCAGGGAACAGGACAGTCAAAGTCCTGAGCTCTGAGAGTTTATATCCGGATACCTGTATGGGCTGGGGAGAGAAGTAGAAAGATAGGGATCCAAGACAAGAGATGTTCCCCAGAGACTGATGTGTTTTGACACAAACAAAGCAGTCGAGAGGGTGATGCAGCTGGGCGTGGGGAGCTCCATGGGGAGCTTGTCCATAAGCCCTGATGTGGATGGTGAGAAGGAGTCAGCCGCGTAGAGACACACGGGGCAGCCACCAGGCAGGGGGAAGGGCAGAAGCAGGGCCTCCAGGAGCGAGAACCCTCCGTGTTTTCAGGGACAGAGAAAAGTCTGCCAGCCTTTCCTGCCCTCCTCTGCCTTCTCCTCTGGAGGACGAGACTAGAGACAGGCAGCTGAAGGGAGGGAGAGCCGAGGTTGTACTGACCTTGAGAACCCATAAACCCGGAGGACTGGCCCTTTAATAATCCCGGGTGGGCGCTCAATGCAACTGCAATTTGAAGATCCCAGCTTGCGCGGTACAAGCGGAAAATTACCTTCGCATCTTTCCTCTATTGCTTTTTGATCCTGATTTCATCATTCAGATGTACAGCAGTGCATTTTCAACGGGTACAATTTAATTAGGCTCAATTTGTATTAGGCTAAATTTTATTAAGGACTCATTTGAAAAGAGCTTCATGTCCAAGGTTCATTGGGCTCTGCCGTTTGCTCAAAAACATATTTGGAATAGAGCCTGCTGACTCCCCTGGATCCCGGAGAGCCTTCCTCCTCTGCCTCCAGCGCACCGGCCTGGCTTGCCATTTAATTTCCATCTCATTTAATAGAACGTCTTTGGACATCTCCGGCTCTCGGAGCTTCTGATAGGTGTCTCCTGTAATTACACAGAGGCTCCTCATATGCTCCTTCAGCCGGTCATCAAACATTCATGGGGAACATTATAGGAGTGAGATCCTAAGCCCGCGGCTCAGCACAGGACTAACAAGGTGCAAACCCTGTAGACACGCACCTGGTAGCCTAGAAAGGGTTGGGGAGGGAGAAAATCCACCATCCGGTTTTCATCCTCGGGGGTCTTCCGGCGGGGTGGGCAGTGAGGACCCATCAGCGCTGTCAGCAGATGCGTCCTCTCGGACGGCAAGTCTCGTCCTCACTCGCAGAGAATTTAGTGGCAGACTCAGGGCTTGGACCCAGGACGGTGAACTGGTTCTGCCTCATCGGTATCTTTTTTCCCTCGTGGGCAGAGATGGCCACGGGGAAGGGGTCGGGTCAGGCCAGGGACTCTGGAAGGACACGTGGGCACAGACTCTTTGCAGATTTCAGACCTGGGGGCCCAGGAGCCTCTGAGCCACTGAACCTGAGGGGGCAGGGGGAGGGTGTGCTAGTCAGGGTTCTCCAGAGAAAGAAAACCAGGACGGATATATACACATCCAGCTGACCCTTGAGTAATATGGGTTGAAACCGCGTGGGTCCACTTATATACAGATTTTTTACTGTACAGTACTGTGTCTCTTTTCTTTTTCTCATGATTTTCTTTCTTTTCTCAAGTTTACTGTGTTGTAAGAACGCAGTATATAATACATACAGGATACAAAATATGATTTGATTGACTTTATGTTATCAGGAAGGCTTCTGGTCGATAGGGGCCTATTAGAAGTTAAGTTTTGGGAGAATCCAAAGGTATATGCGGATTTTCAACTGTGCGGGGAGCTGACTGTAGAAAGAGATTCAGTATAAGGAATTGGCCTATGAGATTTCGGAGGCTGCAAAGTCCTAAGTCCGCAGGTAGCAAGCTAGAGACCCAGGAGCACTGGTGATATAAATTCTACTCTGAAAGCCAGCGGGCTTGAGCTCCAAGAAGAGACAATGTTCCAGTTCAAGTCCCAGGACAGAAAAGACCAATGTCCTGGTTTCAGGCAGCCAGGCAGGAGGAGTTCCCTCTTTCTCAACCTTTTTGTTCTATTCAGGTCCTTCAACTGATTAGATAAGGACCACTCATATTAGGGAGGGTAATCTGCTTTACCCATTCTGTTAGTCTCATCAAGAAACATCCTTACAGGGGCACCTGGGTGGCTTAGTCGGTTGAGCGTCCGACTTTCGCTTAGGTCATGATCTCACGGTTCGTGGGTTCGAGCCCCGTGTCGGGGTCTGTGCTGACTGCCAGCTCAGAGCCTGGAGCCTGTTTCAGTCTGTGACTCCCTCTCTCTCTGACCCTCCCCTGCTCACACTGTCTCTCTCTCTCTCCTAGAAATAAATAAAACATTAAAAAAAAAAAGAAAAGAAACATCCTTACAGGCCCAAAATGTTTGGCCAAATGTCTGGATAGCCCATGACCCAGTCAAACTGCCATAAAATTAACCATCACAGAGGGAGAGGGGGGAGGGAGACGGAAAAATATTGCTAGCTATAGACCAAAAGGTGACAGGAGAGTAAGGGAAGCTCATGTCTCATTTCATCTTCACACCCCCTGCTTTGGGATTGGGATTGCTATTCCCATTTTAGAGATGAGGAAACTGAGACTGCAAGAACTGGTTTCCCCGGGGACACACAGCCGGCGACTCCACGCCTCCTTGTCCCTGGGCAATATCTGCATCTATGGCAGAAAGGTGAGGATTTTGGCTGCAGGCCTGTCTCCCAGGTTCTAACCCTCGTTCTCTGTTGCCTCTTCTCCTCTCCCAATGCAGAGTCTGACCGAGTTGTTGACTCGCCTGTCTTTAGCTACTGCTAACACTGAGGGAGGGCGGTATCACTGTCAGCTCCGTGGCCAATGGAGTCTTCAATGTTCCCATAATCCTCTGCTTCAAAGGCACTGAGACCCCAGGAACAAGTCACAGGACTGCTCCCCCTCTGAGTCGCCACGTGGACTTGGATATATCCCTTCCCCTCTGTGGGCCTCATCAGTAGAACAACAAGGAAGGACAGGGTGGGGGGTGTCTAGAATCTACTAGAAACTCCTGAGAGGTGTCATGGCTCCAATCCGAGTCTGTCCTATGCAGGAGTCCCTTCAACTCCTGGGATTCCCCAGCCCTGCAGGGCTGGTCTGGCGGGGCTTTCAATCACAGGGCTCCCCACTCCCCACTGAAGGACGTGGACGCTGGGAGCCCTGGCCCACCCCAGGGCCACATGCAGGGCCGTGGGCAGGGAGACATTGGCTCAGACGCTGGTGAGGAGGTGGGCTCACACATTCCCCTGGTCCCCTGCCCCACACCACCATCATCCTGGTGAATGTGCACTGTCACAGCAGTGCAGATCCAGGGACAAAGGGGTCTCCTGTCTTGCCTACCCCCTGAGAAATATTCCTGCGTAAGGACAACCCCACTCTTCCTGGGCACTGGGTGCTTCTCCTTTGCCTTCACCTACTATCGTACAGCAATTTTAGCATCACTTGGGGGGAGGGGGTGTCCCCACACCAGACAATTCCGTGGCACCAGCTGGGTATCCTACAAGTTTACTCAGTTCTGACGCTCTCTACCTGGAGATAAGCTCAGATCCCACACATCAGGGGCTCCGTCCCACAAAACTGTCCACCCCCAGCTCAGATGCCTATCAATGCAAGGTCCCCAGGTTGCCCACAACTTCTTTTTTTTTTTTTAAAGTTTTTTTTTTAATGTTTTTTTTTTAATTTATTTCTAGGAGAGAGAGAGAGAGACAGCGTGAGCAGGGGAGGGTCAGAGAGAGAGGGAGTCACAGACTGAAACAGGCTCCAGGCTCTGAGCTGTCAGTCAGCACAGAGCCCGACGCGGGGCCCGAACCCACGAACCGCGAGATCATGACCTAAGCGAAAGTCGGACGCTTATCCGACTAAGCCACCCAGGCGCCCCGGTTGCCCACAACTTCTTGCGGTTCCCCTGACCTCCTCCCCCTTGGATTTAATTATTTGCTAGAACCACTCAGAGAACTCAGAGAAACACTCACTTGTGTTTACCGGTTGATTATGTGATAACAGACATGATAAAGGATATGAATGAATTGCCAGATGAAGACCCAGGCAGGGCAAGGTCTGGAAGGGACCCAAGTGCAGAAGCTTCTGTCCCCTGGGAGTTGGGGCACGTCACCCTCCCTGGTACATTGGTACGCTCACCAATGTGGAAGCTCTCTGAACCCATCCCACTGGGATTTTTATAGCGGCTTCATTGCACAGGTGTAATTAATTACTAACTTCATTTCCAGCCCTTCTCCCCTCTCTGGAGAATGGAGGAGGGGGTGCTGAAAACCTGAACTTTCTAACGATGGCTTGGTCTTTCTGGTGACCAGCCCCCACCCAGGAGCCAGCCAGAGTCACCTATCTTTAGAAGAAAAGACACTCCTATCACCCAGGAAATGCCAAAGGACTTAGCCCTTTTGCCAGGAATGAGGGCCACAGACCAGTATATGTATTTCTTCTTATTTCACAATTCTTCAGTGACCCACCCCAAGTCAATGCATCTAGGGCTGGGGATTGAGGAAGAGGAATCAGGTAGAACACTTGTGAGTCAAGAGAGAAATTGGGAGAAGCTTGAGGCCTCGGGGCCTGATGGGAACCAGTGAAAGAGCTTCATTGAGGACAAGCTCTCAGGATCCAGACCCAGTCCTGTTTCTAATTCACTGTGTGACCTTGAGCAAGTCACTGCCCTTCAGATGTTCCATCCATAAAATAGAGAAAGGAGTAGGTCAAGACGATCTTTAAGATTTCTACTGGGCCTTTGCACATGCTATTCCCCCTCAGCCAGGAAGCTTCGTATCTGGCTAGTTCCTCCTCCTACCTCCAGTCTCAATGTAAATACCATCTCCACCAGAGAGCCTTCTCAGAACCCCCAAACTAAATTAGTTTCTCTTATAATACCCCCGGCCCTCCCCCTTTCCCTAAATTTCTCTTTGTAACTCTTAGCTTGTTTGCGGTGAAAACAACTGTGCCAGTGCTTGTTTAATCCCCACTTCTGGACTGTCAGCTTAACGGGAACAGGAGCCACATCTGACTCTGTGTCCCCAGTACCTAGCACGGGGCTAGACACATAGTAGATGTTCAGTAAATGTTCACTGACTGATGGACAGGACACTTAAACGCTTTAATAGTACGAGATCTTGGGAATAATGAAGAAAATGATAAATAATGCAGAAACCACACCCATCTTCTCTGAGCATTATGAACCCTTGGCCATCCCACAAACCACAATAGCCAAAGCATCTGATCCCACTACTGAAAAAGGGAGAGCAACCAGCCTCCCTCACACCTGCTTCCCACTGTGGGAGTAGCTGGAGGGAGGGCTCACACTGGGTTCTGCTGTCCCCCCACCTGAGCCCCTCCCCCATGCTCCGCCACTCTCCATGGTTGCTCTGGAAACCCCTGTTGCATCATGATGGAGGATGAGGGTTTCAGGTGAGCGCTCAGCCCTGGGAATGGACTTGCAGACTTAAAGCCGCTGGGATGTCCCCCCCGTAAATACTCCCAGCGCAGAGAGCAGAAGAAAAGACAAGCCATCCAAGCTGTCAGGAAATCCACATAAGCGGCTTCGCTCCTGAAGAGGGTCTTCTTTATTCTCCCAGATCTCCCCTGGCTGTGGCCCACATGCCGCAGGGAGCTGTCAGCTCTGCGGAGAGACTGGGAGAATTAAGAATAAAAACTGACTTTCAGAGAACAAAATCAGACCTGACAATTCAAGTCATTCAAACCAGCCGTGGCGAGCAGATTGAAGAGGTGTTTGTCAGGAGGGGGTGGCAGGGAGGGTGTGGGGGAAACTGCCTCTGGGAGGGGCTCTGGGAATGTGCTCCTCTCCTTTGGAGATGGGGTTTCCAGCAGGCGCCCTGCCCCTGCCTAGTCAACTGCTTCTCTTTCAGCCCCGTGCTGGTCTGGGATGGTGCCAGTAAGTTTCGATTGTGCCGTGAAACGCCGTTGATCGCCATTATTAGCAGGGTCCTCATTTGTGAATTCACCTAACTGCTAGAACTCTACCTCCAAAATCAATATTGTCATTCGCAGACACGCACAGAGTGGTGAGCCTTATGCAAACATATGTTAGATAAGTTTCATCAGGTTATGAATGCTAGTTCTGTCGGCCGTGAGTTCAATGTTAGTGGATCAACAATACATACGAAGGTGTCTTTAAACAGAAACATGCATAAAACAAGGTTATGTATTGATTGGGTGACAATACTTTTGTGGCTGGAAGCCTGCAGGAAACTAACCCTGTATTTTCACTAGGAGCCATAGTTCAGTATTCCCTAATTCGGTGTCACGGTGGCTTTGTAGAGGATAGCTACTTTAAATAATGAAAATCGGCTATATCTGACCCACTGAGGTGAATTGTTTCTGTATCAGAGCCTCTCCATGCCCCGCCCCCAACATATCACATGCTGGATGGCAGAGATGGGCCCTGACTCAGGTCTATATTCCCAGCACCCCTAGGGCTATAGTAGGTCCTTTGTGGGTCTTTTCTGCGTGTAGGTCCTGCTATGAAGGACATGGAGGACATTCACTGATACCTCTAATATTTATTAAGAGTGCCTACTGTGTTCTAAGCACTGTTCCAGATGTTGGAGATACAGCAGTATGAAAATGAACAAAAATCCCTACCTAATTAGAAAAGATACATAACAAAGGAAGTACACGGCAGGGTTCCCCAGAGAAACAGAAACAAAAGGTTATACATAAAAGCATTGGCTCATGTGATTATGGGATTGAGAAGCTCCACGATTTCCAGTCTGCAAACTGGACACCCTGGAAAGCTGGTAGTTGAAGGGCCAGAGAGCCAGAGAGCCGATGGTGTAGAAGCCAGTCTAAGACTGAAGGGCTTGAGAGCCAGGAGTTCCAAGGCAGAAGAATATCCACGTCCCAGCTCATCAGTCAGAAACAGAGAGAATTTAACTCTCCTCTGCCTTTTTGCTCGGTCCAAACCCTCAAAGATTTGGAGGATGCCCACCCACACTGGGGACTCTGCTTTACCCAATCCCCCAATTCAAATGCTAATGTATTCTGGAAACACCCTCACAGACATTCTCAGAAATAAAGCTTAATGGCTCCCCATGCATTCCATCCCCAGTCAAGTTGACATGTAAAATCCACCATCACACAAAATAAGTAAAATGTACAGTGTGTTGGTTGGTAGTAAATGCTAAAGATAAACAATGAAGTAGGAAAAGGGGCTAGGAATCATCAGGGGTAGGAGAGAGAGAGAGAGATTGTAGAGAGGGAAGTCAAGAAAGTCTCATGGAGAAGGTACCTTTTGAGAAAAGGAAATGAGGGAGCTAGACATATATTTGCTTAGAAGAAAAGTCATTCAGGCCAATGAACAGCATGTACAATGGCTCTGAGGCAGGAACGTGCCTGGGTGTTTGTGGAACAGCAGGAGGCCATGTGGCTGGAGAGAGAACAGTAGAAGGTGGGGTCCAAGAGCTAAGGGAAAACCCTTGGGGCCACGTGGAATGGATTTTTCTCTGAGCTGGGTTTATTCCAGGAATGCAAGGTTGGTTTAACATTCTGTCTTTATAATTGACAGCATTAATAGAACAAAGAAGAAACCTCTTGATCACTTCAATAGATGCATTCTTGGAATAAACGTAACTTGGTTGGGATATAGTATTCATTTCATAAACCACTGGATTTGATGTGCAATGTCCTTATCGGGTTTTGGTATCAAAGCTATGTTGGCATCATAAAGCAAACTGAAAAATGCTCTCTTTCTTCTGTTCCCTGGAAGAATTCATCATTTCTTCCTTAAATCTTTGGAAGAATTTGCTAGTGGAGCCATAGGACCCTTTAGTTTTCCTGGTGAAAACATTTTAAATTACAGATTCAGCCTTTAATAGATATGCTACTCTTCAAATTTTCTTTCTTTTTGGTAAGTTGTGCTTTTCGTGGAATTTTCCATTTGTTTAAAATTTTTGCATTCACTGGTGTTAAATTGGTCGTAATATCCTCTCATTTTTAGCCTGTAAGGTGTTCAGTGATATGTTTTTTCATTTCATATTGTAGTAATAATGGGCTTTCTCTCTTATTCAGTGTTGCAAAGGGGTCATCAACTTTAATCACCTTTTCAAAGAACTATCTTTTGTCAGTCATTGTTGTAGGCACTTGGAATAAAAGTTGGGCATAACAGTGTCACTGCTCCCATGGTTTTTACGCATTAGAGGAGGAGAAGAATCCATACACAAGCCAACATAATTTTTCAAAACATAATTTCAGCAAGCAGAAGATTTCAGTAAGTTGCGGTAAGCAGTAAGAAGAAAATAGAGTGGCTGCTTACTCTAAGGTGGAGATATCAGAGCAGAGACATTGGAGGAGATACCAGAGCAGAGGAAGAGTCAACCATGCCGAATCTGGGAAAAACACATTTCTAGGTAGAGAGAATAGACCATACAAAGGCTTGAGGTGGGAGTAACATTGAGTAATGTTCTCAAAAGCTAAAGAGAATGGTCCATGGCCAAGATACCATGTCGACAGGAGAAGGAATGGCAAGTGGGCAGGGTAGACCCAGGACATGAAGGCTCTGCTAGTCCATGTAGAGTTTGGGCTTTTTTACAAATACAATGGCAAATGCATTAATCCGCTATTGTTGCACTAATGCTCCATTGTTAGCAACGCTCAAAATCACAGTGTATCTTGACAAGTTACTTTCTCTCTCACCAGTGTGCCAGTCAGCTGGGGTGTCTCTGGTTCCAACTCATAGTCGGTTTTAGGTCTTTTCTATGGTTCTCATTCCAGTTATCAAGGTATGTTCTTCTTATAGGAGACCATAGCTACGTAAAAGTCCAAGCAAACTACACAAGCACGTTTAAAGTCACTGCTTGCATCCTGTCCATTAACATCCCCTTGGGCAAATTAAGGCACATGGTTGAGCCCCTCATCAGCTGGACAAGGAAATATCTTGTGTCTACTCTAATGGGACGCACTAGGGTATACAATTGTGAAGTGTGTACCATTCTTACAAGGAGGAAATGCAAGGTTGGGAACGATCACCCAATTCACCAATAGCTTACCAGTAAGATCACTCTGGCTGTTGTACAGGGGGCGAATGGAAGGGGAGAGAGAGTGGAGGAGAGACTGGTCCAGATGAGGGGATGGTGGCTTTAATTCAGGTGATAGCACTAGAAGTAGAGAAAAATGGAAAGATCCAGGATGTGTTTTACAGGCATAGCCTACTGGAGCTGATGATGGGTTAGACAGAGAACACTTCCCTTGCTCACTTCATTCCAGCCACACTGGCCTTCTTGCTGCTTCCACAAACATCCCAGGCAGGCTGTGACTCCAGGATCTTCGCAACGGCTATTCCCTCGTCCTTAAACACTGTTCCCTTGAATGCTGGCTTGGACCATTTCTTCAACTAATTCAGGCCCTGCTGTACTGTCAGCTCCTGAGTGACACCATCTCTGGCCACGCTGTTAAGAGCGATACCCTCTCCCACCACCCTGATCTATTTTTTTCCATGGACCTTGTGACAAGTAACACATGTTGATTTGTTTCTCAATGCCTCCCCCTCTCCCTCACTACAAGAGAAGCGGCTTGCGTGCAGGAACATTCTGTAGGTTCTGTTCACTGCTGTATACTTGCATCTTTTTTTTTTTTCCCTAGGAGAGAGAGCGAGACAGCGTGAGCAGGGAAGGGTCAGAGAAAGAGGGAGATACAGACTCTGAAACTGGCTCCAGGCTCTGAGCTGGCAGTCAGCACAGAGCCCGACGCGGGGCTCAAACTCACGAACCGCGAGATCATGACCTAAGCGAAAGTCGGACGCTTAACCGACTAAGCCACCCAGGCGCCCCTGTATAATTGCATCTTGAATACTGGTTGGCACATGTAGACACACCTAGAAATAATGTGTAACATCTATTACATGTCAACTTGAGTGGGCCATAGAATGCACAGATAGCTGGTAGATTCCGCAGTGTGTACCCAGTAAGTCTTTGGCACATACTAGGTGCTCAGTAAGTCTTATTGAATCAATACATGAATTCCCATAGACTGCCCTTGGGATATGGCAACTTCTGGAGACCGCTCACCCTTGATCTGTTCTTCAGACCACAGAGGCCAGCCCACCTCTCATGGACAAAGCCTCCCACATCCCCAGGAAACTGACACTGATGGTCAAGACGTTGTTCGATGCCTAGGACTGTGGTAAAGCCTTCCTGCCTGTGATGAGTCGCTAGAAAGCCCACCTGGGGAAATTCTGGAAAATTGGTTTGCATGGTTCCGATGAGTATCTACCCAAAGGCTTATGGCCCTGCGCTTTCTCTCCCTACTGCAGATGAGCAGAGTGGGCACTCTGGGGACCGGGCTTACATCCCTCTCAAGCTCCGGGGCTCTGGGGAAGAGTGATGGCTTCTGTGGCCTCCCTCGGCCCCAAGACTCAGCTCTGGGAGCAGAAGCTGACAACTGTGGGCTGATACGAGTTGAAAGGGAGAGAAAGAGACCCCCCAGACATTTGTTGGCAGTGATAAGTAAACCAAGGCACCGGTTGCTTTTGATTGAAATGGGAAACTAATTGATTCTACACACTGGCTTCTCACAAGACAATGTCTACCATGAAGGGAGTTTGTAGGGAAAACCACAGCCTATGAATGGCATGGGGAAGGGGGCAGAGTGAGCTGCACTATGTATAGGCAGAGGAGTGCTCCCGTGTCCTCACGGGAAGAGCCCAGGGTCGAGTACAGGACTAGGGGTGCTGTTAGGCTTCCTGAGAGACCAGTGCTGTGCGGCGGACTCTATGAGGGACACAGGCAGGGGAGGACTTTGCATTTGCCCAAGACACTCTAACCTACCTGCACTGGGGAGGAACACAAAATCCCAACAGCTAGAGGGCAAGAACAAGGGGTCAGCTGTAATCCGTATCCCAGGGGAGGGACAACGATTGGGTAAAGGCAAATGGAATGATTGCACCCCTCTAAGAAAACTACTGTCACCACCCAAGGGCACCTGCCCAGATAATACCACGGTGTATCAGGCAGGCCCACCTCTCAGTCGTGCGCTGCATGGCATTGGGCTGACAGGTTGTGAGTGGGGGTGAAAACTGCTCCCCAGCAGCACTTTTCACTGATCGATCCACCCACAGGTTGTCTCTTTTCCTAACAGGTCAGCCCAGAGGAGGTGCCTTTGTTCTAAATGGTCCACTCCAAAGGATGACTTTTCTTTTCTTTTCTAATTTGAACATTGAGCTAACAACACTCTAGTCTTCTGGACAGTGTCGCCCCTCCCATGTGACCAGCCTTGCCTCCCAGCCCCCTCCCTCATGTCCTATTCTGTGCTCCAGCCAGACAGGCGCCTTGCCCCTCCTTACCATGTCCCTCCTGGGACTTTCCTGATGCTCCCCGCCCCCTCCATATTCTTGGTCATGTTCACTTCCTCTCAAATGAGTGTGGTTAGACTAGCTAATCTCCAAGATGTCTTCCAGATTCACCATCGTAGAATTTTTTAAATCAGTGTGGTTGAGGTATGGTGAGCAAATAATAAAATTCACCAATTTCAAGTGTCCAATTGAATGAGTTTAACAACTATAGCCATGTAACCACTATCGCCGAAGTCAAGATCATTTTCATTACCTCCAAATGTCCCCTCCTGTTCCTCTACAATCATTTCCTCCCCGACTCCAATCCATGGCAACCACTGATCTATCCCTACAGGTTTGCCTTTTTCCAAATATCATGTGAATGAAAGCATACAGTCGCTTTTGTGACCAACTCATTTTTCTTAGCGTACTTCAAAGATTTATCTATGCTGTTGTATGTATCAGTGATTTGTTCCTTCATTTTTAAAATACTTATTTATTTATTTATTTTATTTGAGAGAGACGGAAAGTGCGTGGCAGCCATGAAGAGGGGCAGAGAGAGAGAGAAAGAGAGAGAGAGAAGCCCAAGCAAGCTCCTCACCGCCAGCACACAGCCCAATGCAGGGCTTGAACTCATGAACCATGAGATCACGACCTGAGCCGAAACCAAGAGTCAGACACTTAACTGACTGAGCCCCTCAGGTGTCCCTAAGAGAATCTTAAGCAGGTGCCATGCTCAGGACAAGCCTGATATAGGGCTGGATCCCACAACCCTGAGATCATGACCTGAGCTGAAATCAAGAGTCGGATTCTCTCCCCCTCTTTTTTTTTTATGTCTTTATTTTTTTATTTTGAGAGACAGAGACAGAGAGTGAGGGAGGGAGGGTCAGAGAGAGAGGGAGACACAGAATCCGAAGCAGGCTCCAGGCTCTGAGCTGTCAGCACAGAGCCCGATGTGGGGCTTGAACCCACGGACTGTGAGATCATGACCTGAGCCGAAGTCGGATGCCTAACAGACTGAGCCACCCAGGCGCCCCAGGAGAGTCGAATTCTCAACCAATTGAGCCACCCAGAGGCCCCGATTCATTCTTTTTCATTGCTGAGCAGAATCCCATTTTATGGATACTACAATGTATTTATCCATGCACCAATCAATGGATGATTAGAGCTAATATAAATAAGGCTACTATTAACATTTGCATACAAGTGTTTTATGAAAGTATGTTTTCATTTCTCTTGAGTGCAAACATACAAACTATTCATTTATTTAAAAAGTGCAAACTATTCCAAAGTGGCTGAACCATTTTTCATTCTTACCAGCAATGAATGGGCTTTCCAATTGTTCCACATCTTCGCTAGGTGCAGTCATTATTTTTTTTCACTTGTTTTAAAAGTAGGCTTCACACCCAGCGTGGAGCCCAAAGCGGAGCTTGAACTCATGACCCTGAGATCAAGACCTGAGCTGAGAGCAAGAGTCGAATGCTTAACCCATTGAGCCACCCAGGCTCCCCTTCACTTTTAAAATTAAACTTATAACTTCATGACAATTGTATATTCACGTGCAGTTTGAAGAAATGATACAGAGATCCCAGGTACTGTCTGCTCAGTTTCTCCCAGTGGTAATATCTCGTACAACTACAGTGCAAATTCACAACCTGGACAACAGCATTGATACAGTCAAGATACAGAACACCAGGATCCATCCTGTTGCACTTTTAGCCACACCTACGTCCCTCCCATACCCAACCCCTCCCTAACCCTTGTTTTCCAACTCCATAATTTTCTTATTTCAAGAATGTTATGTAAATGGAATCCTAGAATATGTATTATTTGTTAGGATTCCCCCCCCCCCACACACACACACCCACACTCAGCATAATTCTCTAGAGAGTCATCTCAGATTGTTGCACATCCCGATAGTTTGCTCCTTTTTGCTATTGAGAAGTATCACATGATGTCGGGGGGTGTCATCTGTTAACGGACAGTTAGGTCATTACGTCTTTTTAATGTATTGCTGGATTCCATGTGAAAGAGTTATTTTTGCATCTAGTTTAATGAGACATACCAGTCGGCAGTTTTCATTATTTTGTAATGTCTTCATCTGGTTTTGATACCAGGGTCATGCTGGCTTTGTAAAAAGAATTGAAAGTCTTCCCTTCTTTTGAATTTTCTGGAAGGGTTTGTGCAGAATTGTTATTATTCCTCCCTTAAATGTTTGGTAGAATTCATCAGTGAATTCTAGGCCTGGAGATTTTCATTCTGAAAAAAGTCAGTCTCTAACTGTAAATTCACTTTTTAAATCACTACAGGGATATTTGGGCTACTTGGCTATTTATTTCTGAGTGAACTTTAGTAATTTAAGTTTTTCAAGGAATTTGTCCATTTCGTTTAAAGTTGCCGAATATTGTTCATAATATCCCTTTATTATCCTTTTAATGTAGATAAGATCTGTAATGATGTTGCTTTTCTCATTTCTAATGTTGGCAAATTGAGTCCTCTGTCTACCTTCTTTTCATCTTTACCTATCTGGCTAAAAGTTTGTTATTTTATTAATCTTTTCATTTCATGATTTGCTCTTCTGTTTTCTTCAATTTCTTTGATTTCTGCTCTTATTATTTCTACGATTTGCCTTTTATGTTCAGTTTGTTCTTTTTTTTTTTTTTTTCTAGTTTCTTAACTTGGAAGCTTAGATCCCTGATTTGAGACCTTTCTCATTTTGTAACGTAAACATTTATTGCTTAAGTTTCATTCAAAGCACCACTTTAGCTACATTCCACATTATGTGTTTTCGTTTCCTGAATTCAGTTTTAAATATTTTAAAATTTGCTCGTGATTTCATTTTTTATCTGTGGATTACATAGAAAATTTTTTTAACTCCTTAATTGATGAAGATTTTTCTTAAGTATTTCTGTTACTGATTTCTAAATTCTTTTAAATTTTTTCAACATTTATTTATTTTTGAAAGACAGAGAAACAGAGTATGAATGGGGGGCGGGGCAAAGAGAAAGGGATGCACAGAATCCAAAGCAGGCTCCAGGCTCTGAGCTGTCATCACAGAGCCCAACACAGGGCTCGAACCCATGAACTGTGAGATCATAACCTGAATCGAAGTCGGACACTTAACTGACTGAGACACCCAGATGCCCCGATTTCTAATTTAAATCTGTTATAGTTGTGGTCAAGGGGAATACTTTATATGATCTGAATCCTCTTAATTTTATTGGGACTTGTTTTATGGTCTGGTACATGGGTGAGCTTGGTGAACATTCTATGCTCACTTGTAAGGAATCTGTCGTGCTGTTGTTGAGTGGTGTATCCTGTGAATGTCAACTAGGCCAGTTATTAATAGTGTGGTTCATGTCTTCTATATCCTTAATGAGTTTGTGTTTGCTTGTTCTATGAATTACTTAGAGAGCAGTATAGAAATCTTTAGCTGTAAGTGTAGATTTTATTGTTTCTCTTTTCAGTTCCATCAGCTTTGGCTTCAGGTATTTTGAGGTTTTCTTATTCCATGCATATACAGGACTATTATGTCTTCTTGATGAATTATCCTGTTACTTTTCCTTGTTCTGAAGTCTACTTTGTCTAATATTGATAGATATATTCCAGCTTTCTTGTGGTGTTTGTATAGTAGATCTTTTTCCATTCTTTTACTTTGAATCTATCTGAGTCTTTATATTTAAAATGAACTTCTTGTAGGCAGCATATAACTTGAGTCTTGATTTTCTAGCCAACATGATTTTCTAGCCATCATCTCTCCATTTAATTGGGGCATTAGACCATTTACATTTAATGTAATTACTATTGTGTTTGGATTTAAATCTGCCATTCTGGTATTTGTTTTCTATTTATACCCCTCTTCCCTCTTTTTCTGGGACTCTAACTACACAAAAAAGTTAGATCACTTGATACTGTCCCACAGGTCACTGACTCTCTCTCTCTCTCTCTCTCTCTCTCTCTCTCTCTTAAATCTTTAAAAATCTTTGCTATATTTTGGATAGTCTATGTTGTTTTGTCTTCAAGTTCACCAATCTTTTCTTCCTCATGTTCCAATCTGTTTTTAATACAAATTCATTGTATTTTTCAATTCATATACTGTATGTTTTATCTTTGGTGGTTTCATTTGAGTCTTTTTGTATTTTTCATGTCTCTCTCTTTCAAATACAATTTTTCATCTACATTCTTGAACATATAGAGCATATTTGTAATACCTGTTTAACACCGTCACCTGGTAGTTCCATTATCTCTATTGTTTTCAGATCTGTTTCACCTGATTAATTTTCCTCTTGGGCTATGGATCATATCAAATGTTGAACACAAGTTAATTTTTTTAATGTTTATTTATCTTTGAGAGAAAGAGCGTGAGTGGGGGAGGGGCAAAGAGAGAGAAGGAGACCCAGAATCCGAAGCAGTCTCCAGGCTCTGAGCTGTCAGCACAAAGCCTGACGTGGGGCTCGAACCCATGAACCATGACATCATGACCTGAGCTGAAGTTGGATGCTTAACTGACTTGAGCCACCTAGGTGCCCCAGAATGCAAGTTAATTTTAGGTTTTGGGGTCCTGGGTTTTGTTGTGTTTCTTTAAAGATATTGAGGCATGTAGTTCAATCATCTGAGATCAGTTTGATCCTTCTGAGTCTTGCTTTTCAAACTTTGTTAGGGCAGGTCCAAAGTAGCATTTAATCTAAGGCTATCTTAGCCCTATTATTAAGGATTTCTGAGGACTCTAACTGATGCCCTATGTATTTTGAGGTCTAGCCACCCTGAGACTGGAAACAAACTATTCCCAGTCTTCTGTGCGCTCTGGGAATTTCTCTGCCTACTGGTTTCCCAGGTGTACTTATTGCAGCCCATAGAGTTTTACCCCATGCATTCTCAAACCAGTGTTCAGCCAAGTATGTGAGAGTATACCTCTGCAGATATCTGGGTCTCTCTCTCTCCCTCCCTCCCTCCCTCCCTCCATCATGTTCAACAATCTAGTTGCCTCACCCTCCACAAACTTCAATCTCGGTCTCCCCAAGTCAGCAAGACTGCTGAGCTCTGTTCAGATTTCCTCTCGCTGCTCTGCTGCCTGGAAAGTGCCTTCCGGCATTTAGCTGGGGCAATCACAGGGCTCTCCTCATTTGTTTCCCTCCTTTCAGGGGTTCACAGCCCTACACTGCCTGTTGTCCAAAGTTTGAAAAACACTTATTTCCTATATTTTGTCCAATTTTTCATGTTTTCAGCCTGAGGGCAAGTCTGGACCCTCTTGCTCTCTCTTGGCTAGAAATGGAAATCTCCCACCATCCTAGGGCTTTAAAACAAGAAACCCAATAAACCTGAGAGGGGCTGCCACCAGCCCAAGGACTTGTTCTCGTTCTTGGAGAGGTGGAGAGGGCACTGTTCCCACTTCTCTCTGGGCTTCCCTTTGCCCTAACCCTAGGAAGCAAAAGCAATGTTGCTTAGACACGTGCAGTGGAGGCTCCCCATAAATTTTAGGGACTCTGAGCAGGAAGGAAATGCTTGAATAAAGAGACATTTGAGGATTAACAGGACTGCAGGCAATGTATTCAGCAGCACTCCTGGGCTGTAGGTTGCTGGGATCTGTCTCGAAGCGGGGGTGGGGGGGGTGGGGGGGCGGGGGGGGAGCCACCGACAACAAAAAAGAATAAAAGAAAAGAATATATAAACACAGCAACAAAACCCTTTTCCAGCTGAGACTTGGGGAGGTTTGGGTTTTCTCCCCCTAAACCTGTGGCCATGAAACCTTTATTACACTCAGTCTCCCAGACCCTCTTTTTTTATGCTGCATAATGTGTTTGCAAGTTTCTGTTCATTGCTGAGTCTCCCTGTGCTTTGTCCTATGCAAAACCACTGGTTTCCACGGCAACTGGGCTGCCAGCATAAGAAACCAGATAGAGGGGCAGAGGTTCCGTGGCGCACATCTGGGGGCTGGCAGAGACCTGGGCCCCAGGAGGAAAGGGATGGGAGATAACTGTACAAGGATCTATCCAGAAGCCACAGCTGCCCCTGGGCCTGCACCCTTGGGTGGCTGCCTGTTGCATCCACAAGCTAGCGCTACTCGGAGGACTTCACCCACTATCGAGCTCCTTTAATTGTCGATATTTGTAGGGCAGTCCCCAGGCCAGGTGCCAGGACCCAGAGATGAATAGGACACAGTCCCTAATCCCAAAGGGCAAGCAGTCTGTCAAGAGAGCTAGACGGACAATGGCAAAGGGTGTCCAGAAGGGACGTTTATTAAGTGCCAATTAGATGTCAGGCACTGTTACAGGAATTACATACCTTAACTTTGAATCCTCCCCTAAACCCAGCGATTTAGTTATATCCAAGTTCAGACAACTAGTAAAAGGTGAAGCCGAGGTTCACACCCAGGTAAGTATGCACCTCA
This sequence comes from Hyaena hyaena, assembly GCF_003009895.1. Lineage (NCBI taxonomy): Eukaryota > Metazoa > Chordata > Mammalia > Carnivora > Hyaenidae > Hyaena > Hyaena hyaena. Next base: position 2,756,144 of record NW_024080655.1, on the reverse strand, counting down.
GGCTTTCACACGGATCGGTCTCTCTACCTCTCTTTTTTTATTATTCTCTTTTTAAATGTTTTATTTATTTATTTATTTACTTATTTATTTCTTATTATTTTTATTTTTATTTTTATTTTTTTACTATGTTTTATTTATTTTTGAGAGAGATAGAGACAGCGTGAGCAGGGGAGGATCAGAGAGAGAGGGAGACACAGAATCCGAAGCAGGCTCCAGGCTCTGAGCTGTCAGCACAGAGCCCAACGCGGGGCTCGAACCCACGAACCGTGATATCATGACCTGAGCTGAAGTCGGCCGCTTAACCGATGAACCACCCAGGCGCCCCTCTACCTCTCTTTCTTATATCGGCCCCTCATGTCTTGCCCGGCTTTGGTTCTGTAGACATCTCTGTCGCATTCTGTCTCTTCTCTCATTCTGGAAATAAATCTATTAATGAATCGAAACCCCTGCAACATAAGTTAAACCTAGAAACAAAGCCCAGTGTGGCCTCTGGGCCCAGTGTGGTGTGGTGAAAGCATTCCTGAAAGGTCATCTGGTCACATCCCTGTTTAATTTTCAGAAATCCTATCCCATTTGCCGAGACGGCGGGAGATCGGGAGATGGGGAGGGGTGGACAGTCGCCATCAGAAAACTGGAAGGCCCTCAGGAGAGAGAGAAGCTATTTGAAAACAGTTAGGCGGTGGGAGGGCTCTCAACTTGCCGGCTCTGCTGGACGGCCTCAGAAGCTGGTCCTGACGAGGCTTAGCCAAGGGGAGCTCGAGCTTATAAAGCTAAACGCTGTGTCGTCGCCAAGGTCAGGGTGGGCTAACAAAGCCAGCTGTGGCTGAATTAATCAGCGCGTGCTGCCGCGGCCCCCACTGTCCCTTCCGGGCGGACCGCAGGGACTGGCCTCCGCACATCTTTGAGCTGGCCTGCTCGGGCCCACATGGCATCAGAGGCCGCCCGGACGTTGGATCACACCCTCTGATCCTTTGTTTTATAAACAAGAATCCAAGGCTGAGAGGGGCGCCTGGGTGGCTTAGTCGGTGAAGCGTCCGACTTTCGCTTAGGTCATGAGCTCGCTGTTCGTGGGTTCGAGCCCCGCGTCGGGCTCTGTGCTGACTGCCAGGTCAGAGCTTGGAGCCTGTTTCAGAGACTGTGTCTCCCTCTCTCTCTGACCCTCCCCTGCTCACGCTGTCTCTCTCTCTCTCTTTCCTAGAAATAAATAAAAATATTAAAAAAAAAAAAAAAAGAATCCAAGGCTGAGAGAGAAGTAGTCACACAGCAACTCAGAAATGGGGCCAGGGACTCAAAGTCAGGGCTAGACTAACAGCCCAGGGCTCAGGGCCTATGGGGCAGTTAGTGCCTCAGGCCTAGACCCGGATAGTCCTTGAGAAGAGAGTCCCAGCTCCTGGGTGCCCCAGACGCCTGGGGGAACAGCCTCCAGCGCAGCAGGTGTCCCAGAGGGGCGGAGGGGTGGGGAAGGAGGGAAATGCTGCCCCAGGGCCTGGGAGAGGGTCCGCGGGATCTGAGAAATGGGGCCCAGGGCAGATTGAAGCCCAAGGGAAGGAGAGGACCTCTGAGCAGGATCCTCTAGGCCCCCAGCCCCTGCGGTGGTCACAATGGGCTGGCAGTATAGCTATTGACCTTGGGCAACGCACCTAACCCCTGTTGCCTCCTCTGTGATCTGGGGGAGCAGGGGTGCCCACGTCCTGGGGTGGAGGTGAGTATAGCACCAAGTGAAGGAATTCATGGAAAGCAGCCTGCTGGGTCTCGGCGCGTGGCATGGTTTCAATGCACAGATGCACACCGGCCCTCAGGATCGCCATGACCCTGGAGGCGTCAGGACCCCTGCGGAAACTCCCCGAGGCTCGGAGCGCCTGGCAGCGCCCAGATAGCAGCCTGGGCAAGTCAACTTCTCTGTGCCCGCTTCTCAGCTCCTGCATCTAAAAGTGAAAATGACAGTACTTCCTACGTGTGCGCACGCACACACGTTCTAAAACCTTCATTCAACTTTAGTGAAGTATAATGTGTATACAACAAAACTCATTTTTTCCCTTTTATTCAGCTTTATTGAAGTATAAGTGACAAAATTCTAAGATAATTAAAAGTACACGTTGTGTTAATTGGATCTGGGTATACATTGTAGAAGGAGCCTCCCCACCTAGTTAATTATCACATCACCTCCCACGTCGTGTGTGGTTGCGTGTGTGCGTGCATGTGTGAGAGAACATTAATTTTCTACTCTCTTAGTAAATTTCAATTATACACCACAGGGTAATCAACAATCATCACCATGTTTTACATTTGATCCTCAGAACTTACTCATCTTCTAACTAAAAGTTTGTATCTTTTTATCAACCCCTGTCTGTTTCCGCTGCCCGCCCCACCCCCCAGCCCCTGGTGACCACTTTTCTCCTCCCTGTTTGGAGGACTTTCACTTTTTTTTTAGATTCTCCACATAAGTGATTCTATGTGATATTTTTCCTTCTCTGGCTTATTTCACTCAGCACAATGCCCTCAAGATGCATCTATGTTGTTGCAAATAGCAGGATTTCCTTCTTTCTCATGGCTGTATACTATTCCATTGTATATCTATACCACACTTTCTTTTTCCATTGGTCTGTTGATGGACATTTAGGTTGTTTCTATACTATGGCCATTGTGAATAATACTGCAAGGAACATGGGGATGTAGACATCTCTCTGATAGACTGTTTTCATTTCCTTTGGATAAATACCCAGAAGAGAAATTGCTGGGTCGTAGGGTAGTTCTATTTTTAATTTTTTAAGGTAACCCCATACTGTTTTCCAAAGTAGTTGCACCAATTTCCATTCTCACCACCAGCGCACAAAGGTCCTTTTCTCTTCATCGTCTCCAACACTTGTTATTTCTTATCTTTTCGAGGACGACCATTCTAAAAGAGGTGAGATGATATCCCATTGTGATTTTTGATTGGCATGCCCCTGATGACTGACAGAAGCAATCTTCAGATTAAATGCCATCCCTAGTAATGTGGTATGTTTCACAGAAATAGAAAAAATATCCTAAAATTTGTATGGAATCATGGAAGACCCGGGATAGCCAAAGCAATCTTGAGAAAGAGGAGCAAAGCTGGAGATGTTACATTTCCTGATTTCAAATTACATTACAAAGCTATAGGAACTAAAACAGGATGGTATTGGCATAAAAACAGACACACAGGCAATGGGACAGAATTGAGAGCCCAGGGGCACCTGGGTGGCTCAATCGGTTGAGCATCCGGCTTCAGATCAGGTCATGATCTCGTGGTTTGTGAGTTTGAGCCCAGTGTCGGGCTCTGTGCTGACAGCTCAGAGCCTGGAGCCTGCTTCGGATTCTGTGTCTCCCTCTCTCTCTCTGCCCCTCCCTTGCTCATGCTCTGTCTATCTCTGTCTCAAAAATAGACAGTGGAAAAAAAAAAAAAAAAGAATTGAGAGCCCAGATGTAAACCCGTGCATGTATGATTAAGGATTTATGACAAAGGAGCAAAGGAATGACCTTTGTCTCTTCAGTAAATGGTGCTGGGACACTGGCTCTCCACATGCAAAAGAATGAAACTGGACCCCTACTTCACACCCTACACAAAAATCAACTCAAAACAGATTACAGACTTAAAGGTAAGATCTGAAACTATAAAACCTCCAGAAAATAAACATAAGGAGTACTCTCCTTGATATCAGTCCTAGCAATGAGTTTTGGGATTTGACATGGAAAGCAAAAGCAAAAAACAGAAAACAAAAACAAAAAACACCAGTGGGACTCTAGTAAACTAAAATTCTGCACAGCAAAGCAAACCTTCAACACAAAGGCAATCTACAGAATGGGAGAAAATATTTGCAAGGTGTATGTCTGATAAAGGGTTCATATCCAAGACGGACTCCTATATTTTCTCCTAAGAGTTTTGTAATTTGAGCTACCACATTTAGGTCCATGATTCATTTTGAATCAATTTTTGTCTCTTATATGAGGAAAAGATCCAACTTCATTCTTTTGTATGTAGCTAGCCCTAACCCAACACCAAATGCAGCTATTTGCTAGGGAACAAATCATGGAGTTTAATAAATGCATACTTCCCTGTCTCATTCCATCAACCCCGAAATTTTCTTGTGTCCATTTGCAGTTCCTCCTCTCAGCTCCAGCCTGAGCTACCACAGATCTACTTTCAGTCACTATAGATTAGGTTTGCTTTTTCTAGAATCTTCTATAAATGGATCCCACTGTGTACTTTCTGTGCCTGGTATCTCCCATTATAGTTTAATCATTTAATTCCCCTGTATTAGGGTTCAAGAGAAACAGAACCAATATGATGTGTGTGTGTGTGTGTGTGTGTGTGTGTAGAGAGAGAGAAAAGGAGATTTTCAGGAATTGGCTCACATGATTGTGGAAGCTGGCAAACCCAAAATCAAAATCTGAAGAATGGGCTAGCAGCCTAGGCCAGAGACCCAGGAAAGAGTTGATGTTGCAGCTCAAGGCCAAAAGCAGTCTGCTGGTAGTATTCTCTCCTCACTGGGGAAGGTCAATCCTTGTCTATTAGGGCCTTCAACTGATTGGGTGAGGCCCACCCACATTATGGAGAGTAATCTGCTTTATTCAAAGTCCACTGATTTAAACATTAATCTCATCCACGAAGTATCTTCACAGCAACATCACATCCAGCGTGGTATTGGACTAAATATCAGCACCATGGCCTAGCCACATTGATACATACCATTAACCACCATGCCCCCTCACCACCACCTGTGAGGTGTGCATTACCATTCCTATTTTGTAGATGAGGAAACTGAGGCCCAGAGAGGTTAAGCGATGGGTCCTGTATTCATCAGAGACAGAACTGAGGCTCAAGTTAGTGCTGTTTCTACATCCTATGGCCCCCTCTCCCCAGTTCTGATCTGTTAATGAAATAAGAAGGATTTGCAATGTCTGCATATGACTGTATTTTGTCAGATCTGAAGACCTTTCTCCTGGGGTTCGTATCACCAGGGCAGACCTTTCCCCGCCCCTTTCCCCTGTCATGGGGCATGTCTTAGGGGAGGAAGCTTACACCACCTAGGACCCCCACCCCTACAGGCCCCCTAATCGGGCCCACTTGTTTTCATGCCCAGCTAGCCTCTTTCCTCCTCTGACCATCAGACCTGCCTTTGCACATGCTCCTCACAGCGCCTGCTTCATCCTCTGGGCTACAGCCTCCCTGGGGGCAAAGAGAATGGGGACCCTCCCCTCGCCAGTGACCTGCACTCCTCCCCAGATTCCAATGTGCTGTCTCTCTTTATTTCCTTCCCAGTGGGTGACATCTTCTCCCCTAACCCTTCCCGGCCTCCGACTGGGTTGCCATCCACTGTCCTTTTTATAATTCTGCCAGAAAACAAAATCTCTAGGCTGTTATTTCTTCAAGCTCACAGCCCTAGGAAGGAACAATGAAACAAGTTGCTCAATTATATATATATATATATTTTTTTAATTTTCGGATCAAGCCTGAAAAGGAAGCGTCAGGAAAGTTCCAAAGGCTTCCAGAAGCAAGTGAAAACAGTCAGGCCCTCTAGGAGATCCTCTGAGTGGCCAAAGGAGACAGATCCCCTTACCCCCATTGGGGAAAGAAAAACACGTGGCAAGGTCAGCCCTCAGAGCCTCCTGATCTGACCGCAGCCTTTGTTCCGATACCAGACTATTCTGGATGTATAGTTGATGTGCTCTAGATAAATGTAAATTCTCATCCTCCCATTCAAAGAGCAAACTGTCCAAGTTTAGAAAAGACGGGTGTGCCTTAGCCCAGGTTTCCCCAAGGCGGAGCCCAAGACAAAAGCAAGTACAAGAGGTTTATTTGAGAAATGGTCCCAGGGATGCAAAAAAAAAACCTCACAAGACAGGGCGAGTGAAAGGGGAGGGAGGGAAATTCAGGATAAGGGTGTGTCATGAAATTGACTCTCCAAGCGGCCTTAAGAAATGCATATCAGAATTTTCCAGGGAAACAATATCCATCTGCCCCCAACCTTCATTGATCCAGGGTGCCCCACAGGCAGGAACCCCCATACTTTGAGTTGATCAGGCTCCCATAGGCATTTCCCAAAGGAGCGACAGAGAGGTCTCGGGATAGGAAGCGAGAGGTGCCGGCTGGGGTTTGAAGGTGGCGCTGTCTGATTATATGTGCACAAAGCCAGGGTGGGACTAGACACTGCAGCAGGGCTGGGCTAAGAGATGAGGTCAAGAGGACTCAAGTCACATCTAAGAGGTGGCCAATACGGGGGGGGGGGGGGGGGGGGGGAGGGCATATCTTCGTAGGGAAACACAAGTGGAAACATCTGCCAGTCCTGGTAACCGTACTCTCAGAATGAGTCCACAGCGTCACGTATTTGTCAGCCAAACCAGTGCAGACTCAGCGTAGCCCACAGGGTCACCAACTGTGCGATCGTTCCCAGTGGGTGCTCTGGCCTGAGCGCAGGATGCCGGGTGGGACACAGACGATACAGAGGGTGTTCAAACACACAGGCTGACCCACAGTGAGACACCGTCAAGGGAGCCAAAGCCATTTGCCAAGAGACACAAGTATCTGAGGGTTGTCTTTTCGAAGATTTGAAGGGGACTTCTAAAATCAACATGCGCAAAACGGATCCCGTCTCCCACCCAACACTGACAGGTGGCTTCCTCCCTCTGGGCAGCCCCTTCTCCATGATCACGCCATCCCCAAACCCTACCCCATTGTCCAAGCCAGAAACCTGAGCACGGACGTGATTCCCTCCTTAGCCGCCACATCCTGTCCGCTCCACCGCCTAAGTCATCGTCACTCTCTGGTTGCTCCCTCCACCCCTGCTTCTTCTGCCCTGGCTTGGAGTCCTTCCTCCCAGCCTTTCTCTCTGCAAGCCCCTTTCTGCACCGAGGCCACCCTCTCGGAAGCCAGTTGGCCACAACCACCACCTGCCTCGGCCACGGACTCCCCACTGACCTCCAGCCGGAGTCTATTCCTGTCACCCAATAAGACCCTGACCCCAGGACAGGTGTGAAGGCAGTTCCCTGTGCAAGGGGGGCAGCCAAGGTGAGGTGTTCTGTTTTTTTTTAATTTCAGCCTCCCCTACACTTGCCAAGCAGTCTCTTCTCTCAGTCCACACCAGGATGCTCTCGCTTGTCCCTGCCTGGAGGAGGGGCAATGCTTCCCTAACGTGCACAGTCACTGAGTGGACACCCATCAGTTCCAAAGGAGAAACAGGGTACATTGTGGGGCAGGGTCATGGGTCTTGGAACAGACAGAGGTGGGTTCAAATCCTGACCCTGCTACCTGCTGGTCACGTACCCTCTGGCAAGTTACTTCAACTCGCTGTTGGTAACACGTGGGCGATGGTGGCCAGCTCAGAGCGCAGCTGTGAGAGGGAAGTCATGTTATACAGGGGGCACCCTTAGCACACTGCCTGGCACACAGTAGGAGCTCAAGAGATGGTAACTATTGGTATTATTATTGCTGAGACTTATGCCCACCGCCCCCCTCCACATCGGCCCCCTCCCATGGCAGTGCCCTCGTTATCCATTATCCTTAACAACCCAGCCCCCCGTTCCTCTGTCCTGCTTTTCCCTGGTCCATGGCTCTTCTCCCCACCCCTGTCCTGGCTTGGTGAGCTGCTTCTGCCATGACCAAGAAGCATTGTCACAAATGCTCAGTATATATTTGCTGTCTGGATGCACTGGTGGATGGATGAAAGAAGGGAGCATCCACGAACAGCACCCAGTGACAACCTGGCTTGTGTCCGGCATCTTATGATCTCCCCACTCCCTGGCTCCGGCCCAAAGAGCCTAACCCCAGATGGCCAGAGCCTAGGCATTTGCAGTGAGGGGAAGCCACTGACTTGATTCGGGGGCAATTTAGACAGTGTTGTTTGTTGGAAAAAGCATGTGCCTTTCAATCAGGGATGTGAGTTCAAATCCTGTCTTAGCTGGGTGACTTCAGGTGCACCTATTTCTTTGCCCCTCAATGTCAGTTCTTATCTGGAATATGACAGTTGTGACAATAGCAATGACAGCTGCAGCCTCCGCTTTATGGAAATGTTGTGTGCATTAAATGAGATAGTTGATGTTATCGGCTTGAAGCAGAGAGGACTCTGTCAGGGTGCTGTAGCAACAAATTTATGACCACTGGGGCTAATTTCTCACACGCACACAGGTCAGTCGGGAGCTCGGCCCTTGTCATTCTCACCAAGGAACCCAGGCTAGTGGAGCCATCATCTCACACGTTGCTGGCCAAAATGGTCAAGGGAGAGAATGTTCTGGAAGACCCGTACCTGTAACCAAATGCTATAGCCTAGAAGTGACACACGTCACCTCAGCCCCCAATGTACCAGTCAGAATAGCCACATGCCCCCACCTGACGTCAAGGGGTCCAAGAAGTATAATCCTACCACATGCTCAGAAAGCAGACGGCCAGAAATATTTGGCGAATAGCACTAACGACCACCACGATTATTCATCTCCATCTCGATTGAGCAAGCTGGGACAGCGAGATGGGATTCACTGCTTCCGTCCCGACCTTGACTGGAAGGTGGGGTGATCACAGCCCGTGCAGGCTTCTGGGGGCTGAGCTCTCACAGGGTCCCGGGGCTTGAACTGCTCTTCTGAACCTCCCGGGGCCTGTGCAGGGCTGGGCTGCTGGGATTGGGGCAGAGGCCAGTGGGGGTCTCTCTCTGGCAGGGGTTGGGAGGTGACGAAGCCCTCGTTCTCCAGCATTCATCTCCAGGGAGGTTGTGCCTGAAATTTCCGGGCATCTGTGTGTTGAAGCCTAACGTATACCCGAAATTAATGTTTGCTTTTAACTAATGAATGCCTTTGCCATCTACCCACGGTCCGGAGACTGATGTAAAGCCTTGTTAGAGACTAGCTGTAAAGGCTAAACGTGATGGCCTTCGTGAGCCTGGGACTTGCTTTGGAGGAGGAGGGGAAGGGAGCTCGGTTTTCAGACTTCTGGGAAGGCCTCCCCTGTGGGCCCCAGCCTGGTCTTACAGTAAGCCTGCAGTGGCTTGGGTCTCACGTTCCAGGGTCAGTTCGGCTCTCGGGGCAACATCGTTTTATGTTCAAATTCTGGGACGGCTCAGTCTGGGCCAGGCACACAGTTGTGACTGAAGTTGCCGTGTCCCCATGGCTCTCTCGCTATGCCTGTCATTCCCCATTAGCAAGTCAGTCATTCCTTTGGGACAAGACCCCCAGTTTTAGGGAAGAAGGCTGATAACAGAAAGCAATGGGTCCCAGAAGTCCTTGACACTTTAGGTAGAATTAGCTTACCATAAAAGCTTCTGGCCACCCTGGGGGTCTGGAGCCAGGTATCGAGGGCTCCTTGCAGGGACCCAGGCTGGGTCTCTCTGTAGGCTCCAATTTGTTCTCCTGTCTTCCACTTCTCCCCTTCACTGTTGACCCCACCTGATCCCTCTCCAAGGCTTTCGCTGGCTCTCCTAACTTTGCTCACTTCATATCTGGGTAACACACCAGATATGACAGCCACAGACAGACACACCCTTCATTCATTCATGCATGCATGCATACATTCACTAATTTATTCAAATATATTCAAAATTTATTGACTGCTGACTGTATCTCTGTCACGACACTGGGCTCCGGAGCCTCGTCCATCACCGTGAGCAGAGCAGACTGTGTCCCGACCCTCAGAGGCCTCTCAGTCTCATAATGGGGAAGGGGCTTAAGATCACAGCTATGACAACCCAATTTATAAGTGATAAGAAATAAAATAGATGAAATTTTAAAAGATTTTAAAAAGAAGAACAATAATGGCCATTTGAACAGACACTTCCCCAAAGGAGATACATGGACAGCACACAGGCACATGAAGAAATGCTCCTTATCCGCCATCATTAGGGAAATAAAAGTTAAAGCCACAATGAGACACCCCCACACACCTATTTGAAAGGCTCGAATGAAAAAGCGTGCCCGCCCCCAGGAAGCGGCTAGACCGGAATTCACAATGCGGTCAGCAGAAGCGTGAAATGGTACATCCGCTTCTGTACCAGGGCTGGGCAATGTCTTCCAAAGTTAAACATCCACCTATTGTACGATCCACCCTTTCCAAACCTAAGTATCTGCTTAAGAGAAATCCAAACGTGTGTCCACACAAAGCCCTGGGCACAAATCTTAATGGCAGCTTTATTTACAATCACCAAACCCTGGAAACAAGCCAGGAATCCATCAACAGGCGAATGAATGTACAACTTGTTAGCCCTCCAGACCAGGAAATGCTCTTCTGCAATAACACAAGGTACTAAGGCTACACAGAGGGTGTGCATGGACCTCCACGCTGTGTTGCGTGAAAGGAGACAGACGCAAAGTGTTTCTACTATAGGATAGTCCAGCGATTCTAGAAAATTCTAGAAGATACAAACCAGCAAGCGGATCGGTGGCTGGCTAGTTGGGGGAAGGTTGGGAGGCAGGGAGGGGATAGAGGGGGTCAGGAGGTAATCTTTCAGGGAAGACAGGTGTACTTTATTCTCTCGATTGCCGCGATGGTTTCGCGAGTTAAAATTTACGTCGAAAGGTACCGAATTTTACACTTTAAACATACGCAGGCCGATAAAGCAATTTAAGAAAAGGCAAGTGCATGATGAATCATTTAATTGCAGGTGAGCTAGAGAGCTACAGGTGAGGCACCCAGAGCGCGCTGAGCCTGCGCGACAGAAGGAGCTGACTCAGTCTGGGGGTTGAGAGCCGCCCCAGGGGTGGGGGTGGGGGGTGTTTAGGCTGGGATGAACACTCGGGAAGGAACCAGCACAGGGGGGCGGGCTCTGGGGGAGGGATGAACAATCCCGGCAGAGGAAGCCAGGTGTGTCAGGGACAGGGTTGGGGGAACGAGGGGACAGCACAGCGAGGAGAGCTGGGAAGGTCAGAAGACGGCGCTGTTCTCAGCATCCAAGCCTCTGTTCAATCTGGGTCAGGTGGCCAGGTGTCCCCGGCAAAGCGGCTTCCCACGGGGACCTCCAGCCTCTTCACCGCTCTGGCTGGGCCTGAGCTCAGAGCATGACAGAGCTCCCACTGCTTCCTCGGGGGCTCCCCCATTCTGGAAGCAATCTCTATGCAGTCTCCACCCTGAGCCCTGAACCTTGCCCCGGCCTGCACGGGCCTCTAAGACACAGCTTTTCATCGCTCGGGCTGGTGAAGTTGACAGTCTGACCTGTCCACTCTTTCAGTGTTCAGAGCAACATGCCACCCCTCCTTCTGGAGCCTGGGTCCAAATCCCACCTCGGTCACTCCCCAGGTGTGCAAACCCCCGGGCCTCAGTCTCCTCGTCTGTTAAATGGAGATGATAATAGCAGTTCTCTGGATTATTGTGAGTCACTGAGCTGACATTTACAAAGCACTTACGTCTTTCATTATATATAAAACAAAATTCTGTTATATCCAGTAAATGTCGGGAAGGGCTCTGAGGAGGGCAGTGACGTGTCAGGGAGGAGATGATGGTCAGGCAGCACTGGGGACAGCTCACCTGACCTCTTTGGGCTTGAGGGCAGTGTGTCCCTTCCACCCAGACATCCCCAGACTCTGGTTCTGTGACTTCTGGCAAGTTGGGCATCAAAAGCCTTAGGGCTCCTCGTAAGTAGTGTGAGTTCCCCACTGAGATTTCTCTGGCTGCAACAAGCTTCTGGATCCCCCCAGAACCTCCCAGCCCTCCTGTCCCATGCATGTGCGCCCCTGCTTGGGAATTCTGGGACCAGAGAATGACAGATTCTCTCTCTGTCCCACTCTCTGTTTTCTTCTTTGTTTTCCTCTATCCCAAAAGTCCAGGTGCAAAATGCCTCTGCTCGGGTAGCAGTCCTGTCCACGCTGACACAAGTTACCTTCCAATCCTTTGTTAGAGGAAGACACAACTCCTCCTTCCAGCTGGGGAACTCACAGTAGGAGAATGTGTGCCAGCGGACCCTCAACAGTGCTGTGCACCTATACTACAGTTGAGCAAATTGAGGCTCAGAGAGCTAGAGGCACTTGTGCTGGGTCAGAGGACCTGAGGTGAAAAACCACCATCAACTCCATGACACATCACACACGCTCAGGCTTTGAAATTTACAAAGGACCTTCGCAAACAGCCTTACATAGGAGCCTCACAAAACCCTTACGGGGTACGACAGGGCAGCTATTATTACTCCTCATGTACAGATGGGAAAACAGAGGCTCGGAGGATTAGAGGTATTTCCCACGGTCCGTGGTTAGTGGGTTCAGCTAAATTCACTGAGCATTTATTAGGCACCTCTGATGGGTCAGCCCCTGTGCTAGGTCTTGGGGAACAAAAGAGAACCAGACAAGGCTCCCTACCCTTGAGAAGTTAATTTGCAGGACAATGTGGTAGGTGCCATGAGGATGGGCATTCAGAGGACTCCGAGGCAGCACAGAGAAGAGGGGCTTCTGGGAAGGCTTCCTGGGAGAGGTGGCATATGAGATGAGTCTTGAAGGTTGAGGGGGAATTGGCCAGATGAGTAATATGGGCAAGGGGGCATCTGGGTGGCTCAGATGGATGGGCATCCGACTCTTGATTTGGGCTCAGGTCATGGTCTCACAGTTTGTGAGTTTGAGCCCTGTGTCAGGCTCTGCACTGGCAATGCAGAGGCTGCTTGGGGTTCTCTCTCTCCCTCTCTCTGCCCTTCTCCTGCACATTCTCTCCCTCCCTCTCTCTCAAAAATGAATAAACATTTTAAAAATATTTTTAAAAATTTAGGGACACCTGGATGGCTCAGTCAGTTGAGCATCTGACTTCTGCTCAGGTCATGATCTCACGTGTTCATGGGTTCAAGCTCTGCATCATGCTCCATGCTGACAACTCGGAGCCTGGACCCTGCTTCCGATTCTGTGTCTCCCTCTTTCTCTCTCTGCCCCTCCCCCACATGTGTGCTTTCTCTCGCTCTCAAAAGTAAACAAATAAACATTAAAAACATAAATAAAGTAAACGGGAAGTTAAAAAACTTTAAACATTAAAGTGGGAAGAACACGTGGAATTGCCTGAGGTGAGCACGGGGCATGGGGCCAAAGCCTGGTCTCCTGCCTCGGCTACTGCCTGGTCCACTGAAGGCTGGAGGACTTCCTATACACATGTGTGTGTGTGTGTGTGTGCGTGTGTGGGTGGCATGTGGTGTGTGTGTGGTGTGGTGTGCATACACACACGTGCAGACTGAGCACTGGTCACATTGAACGTCTGGCAGAACCTGGTGGGCAAAGTATAGTCTGTGAAATTAGACAACCGAGGCCCCAATCTCGTCTCCATCGCTTTAAGCTATTTGATCTTGGGGACGTCACACAACGTCCCCATACCTCTGTTTTCCCGTTTGTAAGTTGGGATCATGATAGGGCCCATTGAGAGGCACTGCTGTGAGGATTTTCTCAGATAGCACCTGAAAGGCTCCTTCCGATGGCGTTTGGCATATAGGGAACCGTCAATCAACAGAATCTGTTATTTCACAAATGAAACAGTCAGAACTGCCCAAACCCATCCCTCAGAGGGCTGCTGGGAACTCGAGCTGCGCAAGAATCACAAGGTCATTGGGCTCCGGGTGCTGTCCATCGTAGCTGCTCTGCAAATCACCCAAGAGTCAGGTGTGACCTCAGACTAGGAAGTGACCTTGGCAGACAGGGAGCACAGAAAGGGAGAGAGCAAAGGCTGAGAGGGAGGAAAGTACATTCAGGATACACTCAGGCAGCAGCAAGTCTAGAGGCCTTTATTTGGGGGAAGGGCTATGATATGAAAGGGGACAGAGTTATTCCATTTGACTCTTGCTCCAGAAGGCAGATGAGCACAAAACAGACAAATGGAGAGAAGTTTTAGCCTTTGGCAGAACGGTGGAATGGGCTGCCTTAAACGTAGTGAGCTCCCCCTTGCTCATGCTTCCTGTTTTGGGGGGTTTCAAGCAGAGGCTAGAGGACCATCCATGCTACCATGCGTGGCCGGGATCATCTCTGACGTTCCGGTGAGCCACTGAGCTGTCACGTATGGTAGAACCAGAAATGCACAAGATGGGAAAATGGGGAGGAGCTAAAACCTCAGCATGTACTAAGATATCAGGCAAGAGGTGGGCACTGAACTGCCTGCGGTTGGCTATTAAGTTTCATCCCTCTGCATTACAGATTGTCTGTTATAGAAATACAAAGAATGACAGTCCTGTCAGTCATTTTCACTTTAGTATAAATTAGATACCGGATCCTTTCCTCCATGACAACTGACTGATGATAGAAGACAGAAGTTACCAAATAAAAAGCAAGAGGGACATGGAGAGTTAAGTGGGCAGGGCTCTAAGGTGAACTTCATTAACCTCAATTTCACCAAAGAGTAGCCCTGACAGCAGCCCAGGAGGAAAGAAAATACTCAGTGGCAAGATTTTACCATCACATATTCATTTCAGCAACCAGCTACGGAGTGCCAACTCTGTACTGCGCTGTGGGCAGGGCACTGGGGACATTAGATGAATTGGACACCACTCCAGCCCTCTCGGGCATCCAGACAGACGTGGAGATCATGGACATAAGCGGGCATGACTGGCGCCGTGACAGAAGGGCGAGCTTGAGCCGCAGATGATCCTTCCCATCAGCAGCACCCCGGGCCTCTCCCTCTCACCCTCTCTCTCTCCAGCTTGCACACCTCCCTCCTCCCTTCCTCGGCTCCCTCTCCAGGGCGAGGAAGACTGACGACCGGCCGCCACACGAGGGCCTGTCTGGGGCTCCGGGCGGGTGGATAATTAGACTCTGAGAGAAGCCATCTGTTCTGGGCCCCCGGGGGTCCCGGGCAGGCCCGGGCACCGCAGCTGCTCCCGACCCAATGGCACACGCCACTCTCAGGGTGCAGGCCCTACGTGCAAAGGGTTTAAACGTTCTCCGGCCCGGGGGAAGGCCGCCTCCCCAGCAGCAGGGTGAGGGGCTGGGACTTGGTCAGGTCCCTATTTCCACGTCTGCGCACTTTCTTGGAGCCCTGGCGCAGAGCTGGAGGGATGGAGGCAGGCAGGGGAGGGGGGGAGGGGGAGGCCCAGGTTCCCAAGGGCAATCATCAAAGCTGCAGAGAGGAGGGGGACGTAGGCCGGCACCACATCTCTGGAAGGGCTAACTGAGGCACAGGGAAAGGGAGAGAGTGGGCCAGGGCCGCACGGTGAGAAACCCTCTTCGGACCTTCACCCCTTGCTGGAGGCAGGAGGGGCAGTGAGGGCGGGCATGGGAGGGTCGGGAGGAGCAGCCAGCCAGCTCTCAGCTCGTAAGGAAATCCTACGCGGCCACGCAAAGAACTCTGCCCACAGGAGCGGGTCTAACTGGCAGCCTCTAAGGTTGGCATGGAGGCCTCCGGGGTACAGACGAGGACCCTAAGACACAGAGAGTCCACATAACTGGCCTGAGGCC
Source organism: Hyaena hyaena (assembly GCF_003009895.1). NCBI lineage: Eukaryota > Metazoa > Chordata > Mammalia > Carnivora > Hyaenidae > Hyaena > Hyaena hyaena. Next base: position 2,740,802 of record NW_024080655.1, on the reverse strand, counting down.
ACACAGCTGTCAAGTAGAACGAGGCTTTGCATTCAAGTCCATCACTGAACTCACAGCTGTCCCCTTACCCACGCAAGAGGCAGAGCAGAGCATTGGGGTGGCATGTGGGTGCCAGGGCCGGGCTGCTGTCTGGATTCACACCCAGCTCTACCAGTTATGAGCTGTGTGAACCTGCATAGGTTGTCGTTTTGAGTCTCCCTTATCCTCCTTTCTAGAATGGGGATAACACCCGCCTCATGGTGTTCCGAAGATTAAAAGAGTTGAAATGGGTAAAGGGCTTGATCACGTGAGTTGCTGGCATTCCCGGCCTCCTGTCAACACAAGAGCCAGGGGAATCCTTTGCAAATACTAAGTCCGATCACTTCACTCCACTGTTTAAAACAATCCAATGGCTTCCTCCCCACTCAGAACAAAGGCTCAAGTCCTAACCACGGCCTCTGTCTGGCCTCCGTCACCTCCCTATCCTCACCTCCCCCCATTCTACCTGCTCCTGACATAGCAGTCTCCTACCTCAGGGCCTTTGCACTTACTCTTCCCTCCGCCTGGAACACTCTGCCCCCAGACATTACCCTGGCTCCTCCTTCAAGCACCTGCTCTAACGTCATCTCCTCTGTGAGGGCCGCTCTGACACTCTTTCCAAAATTGTCACCACCGCCCACTTCCCTGCTTGATTTTCTCTGTAGCATTCATGGCCAGGAGACCCTCCAAAGAATGGTTAGCCTATTTCATTGTTATCCCTACTGTGTCCCTTTCTGCCCACATTGGAAAATAGCTCTTGAAGGCAGGGGTGTTTGTCTGGCTCTGGCTGGCACAAAGCTGGACTCCAGGGGCTGTGAGTTGAATGAATGAATGGATGAATGAATGAATGACTATATCCATCTTCCTCCACACTTGAAAACCAAGGAGTTGGACACCAAGGAGACCAAGTCGCAAAGGCCAGAAGCAGCGTGGAGGGGAGGTTGGTGGCTTGGAGGTCAGGGCAAGGGAAAGGCAGAGAAGAGCAGAGTGACAGCCCTCACAGCTCTTACCCTGCAGCCTGAGCCCGCGCTCAGCACCCAGTGCATGGTGGACACCCAGGAAATGCCTGTGGGAGGAATGGGAGGCAAGGAGGAGGGAGGGTCCCTTACCAAACACGCACCAGGCACTAGAAAAAAAATCAAACAAAATATTCATTCATTCATTCACTCACTGACTCACTCATTCACTCATTCACCGATGAGACGTTGAAGACAGCCCTGGGCCAGGCACTGCCCTAGGCTTCCAGGAGCTTACACACCGGAGGGGACAGGGAGGTGTGTGCTTCAGGGTCCCTGCACCCTTGGACATCACAATCTTGTGAAGAGTGAAGACATTAACCAGCTCCATATGTTACCTATCGATACCATACCCATTTTACTTATGAGGAAACTGAGGCTCAGGGCATTTAGGTGTTTGGGCCACTAGGTGGCAGAGCCAGGCCTAGAACCAGCTGGGTCGGCCTGATTCTGAACTATCTTCTTCCTCCTAAATGAGTGTCGTCTTTCGTCCCATGCTCAGAGGAGGGCTGGGCCGGCAAGAAGGCAGGAGGAATATGCCGCGGGCAGAAACGCAGAGCTGGAAGCCAGGGGGTCACTTCCTGGGCCAGGCAGAAAGTCATCTGATGGTGGAGCAGGGAAAGGGGCATCCCGGAGTGGCAGGAAAGCCCCAGCTGAGCCTGCAGGCTGGTGGTTTCCATTTTCTCCTTCCGGCACTTGGGAGCCAGCGAAGGTTTGTGAGCACAAGGGCTCTTGAAGAGCCGCCTGGCAGCTAGCGTAAGAAAAGAGAAGCGGGCAGAATGCCTGGCAAGAAGGGGGCTGGGCCAGAGGCTCCCCCAGTGGCCTAGGAAGCAGGTGTAAGGCCATCAGAGGCCATACCCAGATGCCAGTGAAGCCCAGACTGGTGAGGTCTGGATGTTTAGTGTTCTTAAGGCAGTGCCCGGATGGAAACTGGAAATCACAGCTCTCTGGACCGGGTCGTCGGAACTGTCCTGAGTCAAGGACAGCATAATAGCCGTGGTGCACTGGGGGCGAGCCGGGCACCACCCGTGTGCCGTCTCACGTGGGTTCTGCCTCCATCCTGTGCAAAGTGACCATTTACAACTTTGTGGAGGAACGTTCTACATATGACAACATCTCCCCACAACGGGCGAGCCTCCCGGAGCGTGCAAGCACCATCGATTTCAGAACGCTCACCACCCCAACAAGATCCCTCGTCCCGTTTGGCGTTAATCCCCGACGGATTAACCCACCTTCTGCCTCTGCTGATTTGCGTCCTCTAGACCTTCGGTATAAACGGAATCATACCCTGTGCAGTCTCTTGTTTCTGGTCTCTTCCACACAGCATGACGTGCTTAGGCTCATCCACGGTGCTGGATACAGTCGTTTGTTTCTTTTTAAGGCTGAAGCGCGCTCTGCTGCGTGGACGTACCGAATTTCGTTCATCCGTGCCCCAGCGGGTTGGACATTTATGTTTCTAATTTGGGGCTGTTATGAGTAAGAATAATACTGCTGTGAACATTCCCGTGTGTGACACGGGTTTCAGCTCCTTGCGGGTAGTGGGTAGAGGTGATACTTCTGGGCCTGGGGGGGGGGGGGGAGTTTAACTCTTCAGGAAATGTGCAGCAGGCACGCGTTCTGTGTGGGAGTCAGCCTGTGCACGGTGGCACTACCAGCCAGGGATGCCGGCCGGCCCCTGGGCCCCACGCTACCTGTGGTGACCACAGCCATTTCCCTGACTGCAGCCAATGTCATGGCCCGACCAGCCCCTGGGGTTCTTCCTGCCATTGCAAGATTCACCTCAGCAACAACCACCAGGGAACCCTGAAAACAAGGCTTGTTACCCACAAACCGTGGAGGGTACGCGGCGTGCCCGTAGCCACACGGCACAGTCACAGGAAGAGGGACAGTGCGAGCATGTAGTCCTGGCCTTTATTGGGGTTGAGGGTGGCAAGCCGCATGCCATTTTGTGGGTTCATTCTTCATTGGTAAATTTAAAACCTAAGAGCAGAGGGGTGCCTGCGTGACTCAGTCCATTAAGCCTCCGACTCCAGCTCAGGTCATGACTTCACGGCTTGTAAGTTCAAGCCCCGCATCCGGCTCTGTGCTGACAGCTCAGAGCCCGGAGCCTGCTTTGGATTCTGAATCTCCCTCTCTCTCTACCCCTCCCCTGCTTGCTCTCTCTCTCTGTCTCTCAAAAAAATGAAGAAACATTTACAAATTTTTTTTTAATAAATAAATAAAACCTAAGAGCGGAAATGAAGAAAAACATGAGTCCCCTCCAGCAGTCAGCCCCCAAGGTCACCCAGGGCTTTCCAGAAGGGGGACTTCATGATGCGTGGGGGGAGGGGCGAGGGTTCTGTGTGTAGTTGTGTTTATTCTAGATGGATGTCTTTGAAACAATTGCGCCTCCAATCAAAAGCTTAATGTCAGGCACTTACATCTCAATCAGGAAGAACTAATGGCCAGGCACTTCCAGCGCAGCGCTGCTATCATCATTTTTCATGCGAGGGCACTGGAGTTCAGAGAGGTCAAGTGAATTGCCCTGTGACACTGGGTCACGGCGGAGTAAGGGGAGTAAATTGACTGTAACACAAATCATGGGCTGTGTGTGTCACTTGATAGACCTTGCTTTCCAAAAGGAACTTTCCCACGGCCTTCTTTACAGTCATGTGCCTGCGATTCCGCCCCAAGCACGTCTTTCTGTCGTATTAGGAGCTGCTTCTCTGCATTCTCATTTGCAAGGTGAACTCTGGCCACGGTGAAGTGTTCATTCCTGACAGCTTTTGTAAATGATCTCCAGCCAGCGAGTCTGGGGCCTGAAAAAGAAGAGGAAAGGGAGACGAGAAAGGTGTAAAGAAGGCCTGGAAAAGCAGCCCGAGATGGCCTTGGTTCCGCCATGTTTGCTCAGGCCAGTGCTAACCCTCGGATGGGCTCGGTTCCCTGCATTCACACTCGGTAGGGGTCTACCCTGGGCTGGCCCTGTGCTGGGCATTGAGAGGGAGACAGGGTGAGTCTGGGTCTGCTCAGACGGGGCTCACAGCCCACCAGGGCAGGTGCTTTCACCATTACGCGCCAGACAGGTGCCCTCCGAGGGTAGACAGCAAGAGCTTCAAAAGGCAGCGCAGGGAGAGATGAATCCCTACTGGGGAGACAGGAGATTCTCCCTGGGTGAGGTACATTTGAACAGAGTCTTGAACGATGAATCAGGATTCCACGTAAGGAAGGGCTTTCCAGGCAGAGGGCTCAGCGAGCGCAAAGGGGTGTTGGGGGTGGATTCAGAGTTGACCTTTAGATAAGAGTTGGCCCCTACAGGTAAGACCTAGGTCAGAGCCCTCACACTCCAATGCCTCGGCTGCTCAGTGGCCACACCTGTGGGTGAGTCAGGCCACCCTGGAGATGTCATGAGCTGAGCACAAACATCCCATCCAAATGGTGGCTACAATTCAGCTTGTGCCAATTGTCACTGTGGGAGAACACAGGCCCAGTATTGCCAGATCTTTGATGTTTCCAAAGAAACCAGGAAACCTAAATATTGATGCGAAACATCCAGATTTGGCAGCGTCACAAACGCATTTCACATTCTTGAAGCTCGCGTGTGGGCCAGACGCTGTCTGGGGGAGGGCTCCACTTTGCAACCTCTGGCCAGTTTGCCGGGTGGTCAGATAAGTCCTGCCCTCTCTTGGCCTCTGAAGAAGCCCCAACCCCCAACCCCCACAGGTGGGCTGCTGCTCTTGCCTGAGCCCCACTCCTGCCCCAGCCTTCTTCCAGCTCCAGAGGGATCGGTGGGCCTTAAGAGCCAGTCAGGACGCAGAAGCGCGGAGCGGGGCGGGCGCTCCTGACAAGACAGTGGGGGAGCGGTCATCAAACCCGATCAGAGGCAAGTGGGTGGCATTGACGGATTTTAATTACATCTCGTTCTAATCCTTAACATTTATCTAAAAAGTGACTGGGGCGGGCATGAGGGCGGGTCGCGAGCGTGCTCAGCCCCCGGATGGCCGTGTGTCTAATTAGAAGTTTTCTCCCTCTTGATCACCTAAAGTCAAATTCATTTACTCTGCTCGAATTGAGGGTTTAATTGGATTCTTGTTTTTCCTCCTCCCACCTTCTCTCTCATCCCCTTTACCTTCCAAAGGGCCCCGCTCTGTGCGGGAAGCGGGCCACAGCATCTCATTAAGGGTAGAGCATCCCGTTAAGGATTCACGTTCACGACCGTTCGTGCCAGCCTGCGGCGGCAGCAACATGCTCCGGAATCACAACTATCATTGAGGCCATCATGATGTAGGGTCCTGGGATGAGCTCTGATGAGACCCCAGGATGGCCCATGAGGGGGACTCCTCCTCCAGGTAGGCCTCGCCCCTATTCCCCCCCACCCCCCAGTGTCCTTTCAATCTCCGCGTGGCCGAATGGGTTTAATAGCCTGGTTCTGGAAGGAAAGCAAAGAACAGCAATTAGAGACTCGAGCCAGCTACACCCGAAGACTTTGTGTAGGCACAGAAATCGCTCATTCTTTTCCCAGGTAATGAGGTTTCCTCCCTTTCTCGTGGGCGCGCTCCCTGCTTGTCAATTAACGCCAAATGCGGCCTGTCTCTGGCTTCTCTCTGGTGATCGGAGGGTGGAGAAAGCAGGAGGCAGCTACTCACCCACGGGAAAAGTTCTCTCTTCCCCGTCAGACATTCCATGGAGGCTGGAAAGGGGAAGAGGAGGCGCAGACATGGGTGCAAAGATCGAGGCTCCAGGCCAGGTCATGCGCTGGCTTGAGACAGTGTCATCCAGAGCCAGCCGCTCTGAGCCTCAGTGCCCTTGTCATAACAGCGGGTTAGCATAAGGTTGCTATGAAGAGACAATGTGCCTGACATGTGGCAAGAAGTCATTAGACAGCAGGGGGCAGAATGCGGTGTTCTGTTGGGGTAAGCACTTAGCGCCTGGCACATGGTAAGCACCCAATTAAATGTAAGCACTGCTGTTATCACTGGACCCTCAGCAAGTTAGCTAACTTCTCGGGGCCTCAGGTTTCCCCATCTGTAAAATGGGCACAGTCACTGCCCCTTCCTATCTCATAGGGCTGTGAGGAGCAAATGCAGAAATTCACACTGAGAGAAAAACATCTGACACGGACTTAGGGCTCCCTGTCTGTAGGTGACTTTTCTATTTCTTTAATTTTTTTAATGTTTATTTATTTGAGAGAGACAGTGCAAGAGGGGTAGGGGCGGAGAGAGGGAGCCAGAGGATCAGAGCAGCACCATGCTGACAGCATAGAGCCTGAAGTGGGGCTTGAACCCACAAACTGTGAGATTATGACCTGATCTCATGATCAGTGAAAGATGAGCTGAGCCGAAGTCAGACAGTCAGACGCTTAACGGACTGAGCCGCCCCCACCCCCGCCTGCCCAGGTGCCCTGGTGATGATTTTTCTGGTAGCTCTCTGAGCTGGAGCAAGTCACTTGACTCCTCCGGGTCTCAGTTCTCTCATCGGCAAAAAATAAATAAATAAGTGAATAAAAGATTAAAAAACAACACCATCTGTCCTGCCTACTTCGAAGGGTTTTTGTGATCATTAAATGAGATAGTGTTGATAAAAAACATTTGGTGATCTGTAAGTGCTCTGCAAGTGTTAACGGGAGCATCACACCATTAAAAGGTAATTCGTTGGTAAATAAGAAGAAAGAATCAAGCGTCTATCCTGTCTTTCCCATACAAACTGTGCCACTGGGTACCAAAATTGTAGAGGAGGGACGTTCCCCCTTTTTGGAAGTATTTCAGCTAATAAATGAGCAAGGGATGCTAGGATTAGCATCTCGCCATCTGTAACCCCTGATGGATTCATGGATCTGGAAATTGAACGTCCACAGCTGCTAACATGCCCAAACTTGGAGAGTTTGCGGGGACAAGCCCCTCCCTGCTGAGGCGCTCCCTCCTTGTTTTACAGAAATAGTATTAATGGGGAGACTATGATGGTGATCTGATTACAAGAGCCTTATATGTTCTTAAAAATTTGGGGAACTGTAAGAAAGCATAAAGAAGTGGAAATAAGCTATAACCACATATACATATAACTCTTCTTTCTTTTCATTTATTTCTTTCTTTCCTCTTCGTTTCTTTTCTCTCTCTCTCTCTCTTTTTTTTTTTAATTGAGACGAGATGGTACATCCTATGTGTAACCTACTATGTTCTTAACTTTATAGCAGAAAATATTCCCATGCCCTTAGACATTTTTCCTATAATGCCATTTTAAACAGTTCTCATTGTCTTCTAGTCCAGAACCAAATGAAACCACCATGGTTTATTTAACTGTTCACCTTTTGCCTCCCTGACACCGATAACATACATGGTGCCTCGTCCAACACCCCTTCCCCAGCTTACACACTGGGTGTCCGACGGCTGAATCCAATTCTGACACGGTCTATGTGCGGTTAACATCAGATCCCGTAAGAGAAAGGGCTCAGTTCCACAAGACTGCCTCCCCCTCAGACACCAGCTGCAAGTCCCATGTCACCCGTACTCCAGACCAGCTAGCTATAGATCGGGGCATCCCGTGTACCCCTTCTCAAGCTTGGGAATTTGCTAGAGGGGCTCACAGAGCTCAGGAAAATGCTTACGTTTACTGGTTTATTAGAAAGGGTGTAATAAATGCACTCAGGAATAGCAAATGGATGAGATGCACAGGGGCAAGGTATTGAGGGGAGCAGGGCAGGGGGGTGGGGGGGACAGAATTTCCATGCCCCCTCTAGGAATGCCATCTCCCAGTTCCCGGATGTGCTCACCACCAGCCAGGGAGCTCTCCAGACTCCACTGTTTAGAGGTCTTCATGGAGGATTCAATACACAGGCACGGTTGATTAAATCATTGGCCGGTGGTGATTGACTCAATCCCCAGCCTGTCTTCCCTCCCCAGAGGTTGGGGTTGGGTCTGAAAGTTCCAGGCTTCTAATCAAGGCCTGGTCTCTCTGGTGACCAGCCCTCCTCCTAACGCTGTCTAAGGACCTGCCAAGAGTTGTCTCATTAGAACAAAAGACACCCCTATAATCTTGTACTCAAAAAATTACAAGGGACTTCAGAGCTGTGTCAGGAAGCAGGGACAAAGACCAAGGATCTCTCTGTGACGCCCCATTAACCAACCCCCTTTTGTCAGGCATTTAGGGGGCTTCAGATTTTTCATTCTTGGAGACTGTGCTGCAGCGAGCATGCCAGGGCCAGCATCCCAGCACCCCTCTGATTGTCCCCTCTCTAGCCAAGTCCAGGCAGGTGAAGGACGCGGTGGCTCCATTTTGTGCCATTTGCTCCAGACTGCTTGGAGGGGTCTTCACAGGCCCCGGAACGTTCCCCCTGTCTCACCACAGGCCTTCCCCAGGACCTGCACTGTTCAGAGCTAGGAGATCCCATTTTGAGAAGTTCTGACATCCTCAGAAAGCCCTTGCTGGAGATTCAAATACATCTGTCCGAAAGCTACACGCAGTGTTTGACATTTTACACAAATTGGTGTGGTGTCTAAGATGCCATGAGGTCTTAGGCAAGTCTGTTCCTCTCTCCGAGCTTCAATCTCTTTCTGTGTACGATTCATGGAGAAGATGGTCTCACAGGCCCTCTGGGTCCCCACCTGCCAGCAAAGCTCTGGCACATGCCCTACGGTGTGAAGTAGGGACCTCGTGCTCTGAAAGCTGACAGCTGACGCTGGAATCCCAGCTTTGCCAAATACTGTGTGACCTTCAGCAGCTTCCTTGAGCTCTCTGGCCTCGGTTTCCGCATCTAAATGGTGGGGATAACAGCAGTGCCCACCTCAAGGGGATGTGGGAGGAACGAATAATATAATCCAGGCTGGCTGTTCACACAGTGCCTGGCTCTCAGCCCAGGAATCGCTCTGTAACCTCTCTGCCTTACTGTGATGCCAGGCGGTGGTGTTCCAGCCGTTCCCTCACCCAGCCACCCAGCCCGCATTCCCGTCTTTCCAATGAGGAAAGAGGCGCAGAAGAGAATGTAGACTTGTGCGGGTCACGTGGCCAGCTCAGGGGCGTGGCCAGACGGGCTCTCTCTCTTTGTCCACACGGCAGACCCCAAGGGGTGGCCCAGCGAGCAGCGGCTCCAGGACTGGGGAGATTCTGTGGCTGGGAATCAAGCCAATGGTTCCTCTGCTCCTTCCTCATAGGTGACCCGCCCCCCACCCCCACCCCAGGTCCCACACCGAGTCTCCTCTTTCAGACAACAAGCGTGGGTAGGTCAGGAGGTCAGAAAACAACACCAGGTGCCTCCCAACTCAAGGAGCCAGAGTGACAAATATACTTGTGTCCAAAACAAAAAGTCGCACCCAGAGGAACATTTCCCACCCCCAAATGAAAGAAGCCCAACTCATGTAGTAGGGCAGGGACGCAGGGATGAGCCTAGCAGCGGGGTGGGGTGGAGGGCAGGCGGCCCCTGCCCCTACGGTGACCCTCAGCTGGGGCTCGGAAGAGCCGGCCCTGCCCCGGCACACTCAACTGTGCTCTGAATCACCGCACAGTCGGGGCTGCGCTGGCTCAGGGAAGAGTCTCAGGTCTTTCCACCTCCCCAAGCTTTACCCTGGGGGGAGGGCGACGCGGGTCCCCTCTGTTCCCAGGCGTCCAGCCCTGTTTGGTGGGAAGCAGGAAGGAGTCCGAGCAAACATGTGGCCCATCTCCAGCGCTCACCCAGCAGGCTTCCTCCCGACCCTGTGCCGCAGGGCTTGGAGCGTCTGACCTTTCCAGATCTTTGGTCCTCTCCGTCCTCCCTGCGCCCCCCATACCCACACACCCCAGCTGACACTGACTCCTGACTTCCACAGGGTCATCCTTCCCCTATGGCAGTGAAGGTTGTGAGTCCCACTGCCCTGTGAAGCAAGATTAATATTTCAGGAAGAAAACCATCTGGCCATACAATTTTACATTTATCCTTGCAATTAATGAATCTGTTTCCCTTAGACCATAAATTCCATGAGGGAAGGACCCACATCTGGGTTGGCTCACTGTCCTATATCCAGTGTCTGGGACAGGGCCTGACACACAGGGAAGAACAAAGACTAGATGAATGAGGAATGGCCTTTCACCTTCCTGGGGCTCCCTGGGCGAGCTCAGAGAGGACCCCCTTAAGGGCCACCTGGAAGGTTCAGTCAGTTAAACATCTGACTCTTGATTTCAGCTTAGGTCTTAATCTCAGGGTCGTGAGTTTAAGCCCTGTAGTGGGCTCCACACAGGTGTAGAATGTATAAGAAAAGGAAATGGAAGGGGATGGGAGGGGAAGGGAGGGAAGGGAAGGGAAAACAAAAATAGATTCCTAGAATCATGGAGTGAACCAGGTTTGTGGTTGCCAAGGTGGAATCTGGAAGGCAACTGTGTAAATCCTGTTTTCAAGATTTTAAGAAGTCTCATAAAGCCAGTCCCCCTCCCCCTCCCGAGGACGGCTTGCACAAGCTTGCCAAGATGGCGGCCCCTTTGATTTTGCCCAGAGTTGTAACAACTGTCCAAAGGACTTTGGTTGGCTGTTGGTGGCATCACAGATCCCCAACCCTAATTCCAGATTACATGCCCAGTATTTCCAGTCTCTACATCGTGATCAGCAGGCGTGTGAAGGCCATTTGCTATCCTGCAAATGTGGCTCGTGACAGAGAAAACATTGCAGAGTGCGTGGTGCATAGGGTTCCCTGGTGGTCCACGTGGCTTTGATGCGGAGAAGGTTTAGGATCCCAGTTTAACAGTTGCCTGAAGTTCCTCCCAGAACCAACCACCACAGGTGAGCACAGGCCCAGACCACTTTTCTCCCCAATCCAGAAGTGGCCTGAGTTTAGGGGGGAGGAGAGAAGGGAAGTAGGAGGAGCAAATGCATTCTTTTGGGTCTTGGGGAGGACCCCAGGGCCAGCTCTTGAGGGTGCAAAGCCCAAATCTCTATCCAGAGCTGCAAAGGGCACCCTTTTCCCTCCCGCCAGGGAATTAAGCCACTACCGTGGGGTGTGCCCTTCCAGCCTGACGTAGGGCCTGCCCATGTGACTTGCTTTGGCCAATGAGAAGCAAATAGAATGCTAGCAGGGACCTAAGGAGGGCTTACACATTGGGGCTTGCTCTCTTGCTGCTTTTCAAGCCTTTTCACCATCCTAAGAACAGACAGAGGCCAGCCTGCTGAGGCTGAGACCTCGTGGAGAGAGGCCCTGTGGTTCCAGTCATACTAGGAGAGGCCAAATTAAGCAGGGGGTCTACCAATTGACAGTGGACACATGGGAGTGCCCAGCGTGGATCAGCTGAGCCCTGCCCTGAACAGAAGGCCCTCCCAGCTGATCCTGTTAAAACTGCTGACCCGCCAAACCATTAGCTAAGTAAATGGTTGTTGCACTGAGCCACTGAGTTGTGGGGTATTTGTTACACAGCAAAAGTACCTGATGCAGAGGTGAAGTCATCTGGTCAAGAACAAACAGTAGGGCTCACGTTCAAGTTCAACCCTTCTGGCTATAGAGCACATGGTCTTAGCCATGAAAGCTTCAGTGTTCACAAAGCACACTTAGTTTTATTGCAGGCCCCCAGGGAGCCCATAAACCAATCAGAACAGAAGCTCAGAGGTATCAAGGAACCTACCAAGGTCACAGGGCCAGTCAGAGCTGGAGGCGGACATCCTGTCCAGTTCTTCTGACTCCACATTTATGCTGTTCCCATCACTCTGTGAAGGCTGGGCAACAGCCAGAGCCTGGGGCACTGCTTTATGAAATAGCCTCTCCATCAGAGCCTCGGAGGCCTCCTGCAGCCTCCTTGTGTGTCATGAAAGGCCTGATCTTCTCCCTCCCACCCTGAGACCCTCAGACTCAGACAGGACAGGTGGCTCCCCAGCCGGGGAGCTTTGACTGCTGTGCTGACCCCGCCTGCCCCCCCATTCTCCCCTCGCTGCCCACTAGGAGCTGTCAGTTGTCTTGGATACAGCAGGTGATGGGAAAGGATGGCAAGCGAGGTCACAGCGGGAACTGGGCCAGGCCGTGGACAGGGAGAAATGGCTTCCCAGACAGACTGTACGCTTTCACCCTGCCTGCAGTGAGATAAGAGAGATCAGCCGGTCCACCCATGCCCCGGCCAGCGTAGGGGACCTGAGGTCACTGTAAGATCCTCAGGAGAAAAAAGGAAGGGCTTGGAGTAGAGGCAGGCAAGTCAGTGGCCCCCAGCCCCCAGGGATAATGATAGGCAGCGGGGAGCTACCGTCACGCACCCACGTGGAGTGCCAGGGCATGGAACCGGCTACTGGAGAGCCCGGCTAGCCAGCCCTGACTGAGTGTCCCCAGAAGGAGGATCGAGAGATGAGGTCTGCTTTCTAGAGGGGGGCTCTCATGAGGCCCCTCTCTGAGCCACCAATAAATAAATGAACAAGAAAGAGGCACCTGTCTGCTGCAGATTCTGTGTCTGTCTCTCTGCCCCTCCTCCACCAGCTACCCCTCAGAGTGCAAGAAGCCCGTTAGAAACCATCTGAGCCCAAGTGGCCTGAATCCACAGATGGGGAAAGTAAGAGCCAAAGAGGAGGGATTTGCCGGGATTCTCACGGCTGGAGTGTGTGCGGCTGGCCCTGGAATGGGCTCTGACTTGGCTTCTTTCTGTCCATCGTGTGTGCAGTCAAAGCCCTCCCCTCCGGCGCCCCATTCCTCTCTGGCCTGTGACTGGGTGGAGGTGAATCTGCAGGAGCAGAGAGCTCTCTTCCTGGCCAGTCCACTCTCCCTTCTGGGTGAGGCGATGTTGGGGTGACATCAGGAGGCTGGACCCCCCCAGGGAAGCACCTCCGTAATATCTGTGTGGAAAGGAGCTTCCAGTCCCCGAGGAAGCCCCTGTGGGAGACATGTGAGATTGAAAAGCCCTTGGTCCCTCGGGCCACACCAGTCGCTGACCTTGTCCTGATGGGATTCACCGGTGGCTTTGCCACATCCTGAAAGGACTCCCCTCCCCCAGCCCAGGCCATCAGAGGACTATTAAATTCTTTCATATTCTAGGCAGAATCCAAAGTCTACCATCTTGTTACTAGGGCTGAGGGGAGCCCTTGTCACTCTCAGCCTGCTCCTCTGGGGCGTCCCATGCATCCCCGCCCCTTCCATCTTAGCCCCCCCTCCAAAGCCTCCAGTCCACCATCTGCCATCTACCGGTGGGGAGGAGTTGAGGGGCAGTCAGACTCAGAGTCCCTCTTTGGAGCTGTCCTTGGATATTGCCCTCCCTGGAGGTATCTCCCACCCTCTCCCCAAAGGAAGAGCCAAGCTCCTCGCTCACCTCATCTTTCCCACGGGGCCCCACATCCCAGGCCAACCTGCAATATGCCCAGTGCAGCACCTACCCTCCAACAGCCAGGCCCGGACTTCCCTCCCAGCCTCATCTCCAGGGCCAGCAGATAAGGGCCGTCGGGGTAAGGATGAGGCACTCCACACCTTCTGACTAGGTTTCCCCCTCTGTAAAGCAGGGACAATGACACCTTCCTCTCCGAGCAGCTCCAGGCTGGAAGGAAGTAGTATGCATCAATGTCTTGCTTAAGGAGATTCCCAGAGGGTTATGGTCCTCGCCTTCACCCAGAGGTGGGCTTCATGAGGCCACTCCCCACCTTCCTTGGGCCCAAAGATCACCTTGGCCCTGACCCCTCCCGTGCATCTCTGACCCTGAGTTTGTCACACCCATCCATGCCAATGTCTGCTGGGGCAGTTGTTTTCATTGTGATGTTATTCATTCTTTTAAATAGGAAACATACTTGGACAAAATTCAAAAGGCATACAGGGGTAAATACAGGGGAAAGTGAGTCCCTCCATTTCCTGTCTCCTGGTCACCTGGTTCCCCTCCCGAAAAGGCAAGCCAGTGCTCCCAGACTCAAGTGATCTAGGGATCGAGGGATGGTCTACACCTTTATAAGCAACAATGCACGTGCATTTATGCCATCTTTTCTATTCTACATCAATAGCAGCATCCTATACACATTGTTCTAGGCTTTGCTTTGTTTTCGCCCAAGAACAGTCTTCCCTCATTAAGCCATAGAGCTTCCTCTTTCTCTTCTGTGGCTCTGTAGTATTCCACTACCTGGCCATACCATCATTGTTTCCTGGCCTCCTTGTCACGGGCTCTCCGGCTGCTGCCCATCAAGCTATAATTGTACCACAATAAATCCTCGTGTTACCTGTGGGATAAATTCCAGGAAGCTGAATCTCAAGGTCAAACAATACAGGTATTTATCATTTTGACCCATAACACCAAATTGCCCTTTGTGGAAGCAGTACCGGCATAGTTTGAGAGCACCTGCTTCTCCACACCAGTCTCCACTTGGCATAGTATATTTACGAACTTGCCTGATCGGATAGATAAAAATTATACCTCTGCCCACTTTAAAAAAAAAACAAAACAAAACATTGATTTATTTTGAGAGAGAGTGCAAGCAGGATAGAGGCAGAGAGAGAGAGAGACAGAGACAGAGAGACAGAATCCCAAGCAGGCTCTATACTGTCAGTTCAGAGCCCAGGGACTTGAACTCAATAACTGTGAGATCCTGACCTGAGCCAAAATCAAGAGTCGGATGCTTACCTAACTAAGCCACCCAGGCACCCCTCTTCCCACTTTTAATTTGTATTTTTTTATTATGGGAGAAAATGAGCAACTTTGCATATGCCTAAGAGCTATTTTTAGTTCTTTTCCTACAAACTGTCCATTCCTAACCTTTCCCAAATTTTCTTATGTTTTCTTTTCCTTATTGATTTATGGGCACTCTTTATATATTAAGATTTAGCCTCTACCTGTGATCTAGGTATCCACATTTTCCCCAGTTTCTTTCTTCTTCTTCCTCTTCTTCTTCTTCTTCTTCTTCTTCTTCTTCTTCTTCTTCTTCTTCTTCTTCTTCTTCTTCTTCTTCTTCTTCTTCTTTAAATTTTGGACTCTGTTTACAGCGCTTATTTCCCTGTAGATTTTACAAATGTGATCAAATTTACTGATCTGGAGTTTCTGGGGTTGTTGTTATACTTAGAAACTCTCTGAATTTCAAACCTTGACTCACACTAACTCCTCATGCTGGTCAATGGCCTGACCTTTCCTTCGTGGTTTGACCCGCTGCCAGTGCCGACACCTGTTTTCTGCATCCAGCCTCTGCTGGACAGCTCCCACGGGCTTCGCCTCTTCCCCTCCTCCCCTCCCTGTACCCCGGCAGTTTGCCCCCGGCTTTCTGCAGCCACCAACTTCCGTGTCTGTCCAGCTTCTTCCCAAGCTGTGTGCCCTCCAGGTGAAGCAATCCCTTAATTAAACTCCTTCCTCACCTCCTCCCTCTCCACTGGGTCACACTAGTCCAGCCACTCGAGCTGCCTTGCTCCTTCTAGAACGCAACCATACATAGGACCTTGACCTCAAAACTCTGACTCCTTAGCTCAAGCTAGAAGGGAAGGGGGTCCATGGACGATATGGTGGGAGCAGCGGGCAGAGCAGAAGGCAGTAAGGAGTTTCCCCAAACCTCTGCTGGCAAATCTCAACATGGCTTCCTCCTTCACAAAAACTTAGCTGAATTTCTATCTTTATTAATCAAATAACAAATTGAATTAATTACTTTAAATTGCTCTAATTGAATGTAGAACGAGAGCATGGACAAAATCCTAGAAAGTAATGAACCCAGGCCTTTGCAGCATCTGGAGTCGAAATGATCTTTAATTTCAATTTGGGAGCAAAAATAATGTGACTACGGTCACATCCTCTCCTCCCAGCCTGCTCCCCGACAGCTTCGTTACCACCCACAGCGCTGACAGGGCCTCGGCATTCTGTTCTCCCTTCTTAGCAGTGACGTGCTTTCTGCCTCAACCTGTCTCAGCCAAGAAATGGGTGCAAGCCCCACCTGCAAGTGCTCACTAAGGACTGGCTGGAGTCCACCAGAGCTTGGAGTGTGTACAGTAACAGACCCAGTCGAGGCACAAATAATGAGATAGTAGCCAAGACCTCAGAAGCCAGGTCTGTCCATGTCTCTGTGCCTTTCCTCCTGCTGCGCCCTCTGCCAGGAGCGCCTTTCCCCTACCATTTTCCAGACGTTGCATCTCTACCTTCAAGTCCAGTTCAAACGTCCCCTTCAAAGGGAAGCTACCCCATCATCTACAGAAAGGGGCTGAAAGGACTGAGAGGTTCTCCCTGTGGCTGCCTGCCAAGAAGTAACCTTGGGCCGGAGAGGAAAGCAATGAAACAGAACTTTTGGGGTTTTTGTTTGTTTGTTTTTTTTTTTGTTTCTTGTTTTTTTTTGGTGGGGGGCGGGGATGTATTCCTTGGATATTAAAGATAAAGAAACAGAGGCTCAACATGAAGTACTTTTCCCACGATCACACAGCAGGGTAATAGCCAAGCCACACCTAAGCCTCGGCTGAGATGCTTGCCCTTTGGGGCCCTGCCTGGGCATTGGTAGAAAAAGCCATACCCCTGAGTGTCTCTTAAAGCTCATCTTCCCACCTTCTCTATCCTGAGCCACCTGATCTCATCAGGACCTTCTCTGCCTGCTCCCCCAACACCTTCTCCTTTCCCTCACTGTACCCAGCCTTGCCTCCCAGCTCCTCCCCACTCCAGCTATGCTTTTGTTTCAACTCTACCCCCAGGTGACTTCAGGTTAAGAAAGAAGGATGCCACGACAGCCAAGATACTCCTGCGCCTTTCATTCTTCTGGTTATTGTTCTGTATTGTTATTTTATTATGAGTCTTCCACTCTGCTGTCAGGTCTCTGTCAGCATTACTTTTATTGTGTCATGCTCCTGTTCAAACATCTACCATGGCTCCCTATTACCTATGGCCTTAAGTCCAAACATCTCTTTCTGGCTCTCAAAATCTTCCAAACTGTGTCGGCCATTGGGTCTGGCAGCTCCTACCAACAGGCTCTCTGGGAAATTTACTTAACTCTTTTGAGCCTCTACTTTCTCTTCTGTAAAATGGGTACCGCAGTCCCTATCTTGTAAGACTGTGACAAGGATACGATGAGAAGAGCATGTGAAACTTGGCATCATGACAACCTGAAGGAAACATGAGTGCCCACACCTCCCCACCCCTACCTCCCAGCCTTCCCTCCCACTGGGATGCTACACACATGTCCTCAACGCTACCCAGGAGGGAGGGTCTTCACTTCTCTAAAAATGCTTTTTTTTTTATTATTCGTACCTGCACACCTTTGTCTACACTGTTCCCTTTGCCTGCACACCCTTCAAGATCAACTCAACCTTGCTCCCCTACCACCGCCATTTCACGATTAATTTGAAGGCCAGGCGCAACACAGAGTCCTTTGCCATCTTTAAGTGGGATTTGGCATAAAACTGTCCTGAGAGGTGGAGCCCAATTCCACTCTCCAGGGCTAAGGGTAAGGAATTCCCCACCAGACGAGATATGTGAGCGCCGGGCTCAGGCTTAGAGCCTCCCACCCATCCAACATGTGATGACACCTACCAGTACCCCTCTTCCCCGTGTCCACAAATATCCCTTCTCTTTCCATCCTCTGTGAGATGAACACCCTGGTCTTCAGCAAAGTCACCCTAAGAGGCTCTAGGTATGAGGCACACCAGACCCTTCCTTTCTTCTAGATAAAAGTTGTATCTCCCCGAAATCTCAGAGGCCAGTTTCTCCTGCCAAGAACATTCTACCTTAGTCCACTCCCAAGATCCAGAGATGCTCCGAGAGGCCACCTCCTGCCCCCTATTCTCCTTTTGACTCCAGTACCTGTGCAAGGGAGTTGACCCCTCCACTTACTGATGGGGAAACTGAGTCCCTGATGGAACAAAACACTCACCGAGGTCCCAGACAGACTCGGTACACGGGGAAATGAAATAGAAGATGTTGCTGATTCACCTTCGCCATAGGATTGCTCAGCAGCGAGGTTGTCCAGGGCTGCAGGGAAGACCAGCCCAGTCGATGGTGCACCTGCAGTCGATGTACCAGGCATCGACACCCGCTCCTCTCCTCCCTCAGCCCAGGGCTGGTCCCACAGCCCCAGCATCTCAGGGCAGGAAGTGTGGCATGATCACCCTGGCCCTGCACCCCTCCCACCCCTCCTTTCACTCCAGAGACCACCAGCTCCCTTCCCCAGACCCCAAGCCACCTGCCAAGTTCCAGCCAACTTCCTGCTTCCTGTATTACTTTCCTAGGCCTGCAGTAACAAATTACCACCCAGAGGCTTAACCACCACAGAGCTGTGCTCCTTCATGGCTCCGGAGGCCAGCAGTCCAAAATGCAGGCATCAAAATGGCCATGCTCCCTCTGAAGGATCTAAGAGATCTTCCCTGCCTCCTCCAACCTCCAGGGGCTCCTGCTGTTCCTTGGCTTGTGAATACCTAACTCCAATCTCTGCCTCTGCCTTCAGTTTCCTTTGGGTCTGTGCATCTCAAATTTCTCTCTCGTTTATCTTATTAAGCACCAGTAATTGGATTTAGGGCCCACCCTAAATCCAGGATGATCGCATCTCCAGATCCTGAACTTAATTACATCTGCAAAGACTCTACTTCCAAATAAAATCACATTCACAGGTCCTGGGAGCTAGAACTTGGCCATTATGTTTTCGGGGACGTGATTTAACCCACCGAATCAGCAGTTCCTGCCAACCACGCCCCAAGCCGAGCTGCCTCTGGGACAGAATCGTTTAGGTTTTAGTTTCTAGGGACTTTAGCAGCCTGAGCCTGGGGGTCTGCCCCCTCGCTCCAGCCCTCTAACCTTTTGAGGCTCCAGCCACCCTCAAGCCCTCCACGATGAGCTATCTTCAAGGGACCCGGGGACTTTCCTGTGGGCAAAGCATGATGTGAGCACAGAAGCCAAGCCCCAGTGTCAGAAAGACACGGTTCAATTCTTGGCTCTGCCATGTGCCAAGCCTATTACATTAGATGACGCTCCGTGCCTCGGTTTCTCCATCTGTAAAATGAAGAAGATAATGTCCTCGTGGTAGATTTATTGTATTAGAAATAACACAGGATCACCCCCGGAAGGGCATGTAGTGCATAATCCACAACCGGCAGCTATGATTGTACCCTTTGTCTCCCCAGCAACCCCCACAGGAGGACATTCCAACTTTTCCCTCAGTCCCCAGAAAGTCAGGAAACTAGTTTTCCTCATAGTGTTTCCTGAATGAAATACTGTTATTCCCATTTTGCAAATAAGAAAACACACAAGAGGTGACCCAATGTGCCCAAGGACCACCAGCTGTGAGTGAGAGGGCTGAATGGAGCCCCAGGCCCAGGACCCACGTTCATTTTTTTTGAAGTCTATCTATCTTGACTCCCTCCACCCTCTCACCCTTTATGTCACTTCCCTGGGTCACACCCTGGCAAGGCTGCCATTGGAACAAACACTTGAAGGGCTTTATGGTTTGGTTTTCCGCATTCTCCGCCTCACATCAAGCCCTGAAAGAAGGATAGATGTCATTGTCATTATCGTGCCCACCATGCCGATGATGAAAAGGAGGCTGAGGGTGGGGGAACCTAGTGCCCAACATCACACTACTCTGTGCTCACAGTGTCAGAATTCAGGTCTCCTGACTCATAATTCAGGGCTCCATCTATGTCATGACACAGTCCAGAACTCAGTTGTGCATTAAATAGTGAAAGATCCAATGACAGGTGTTGTGCAGCATTATTACAACCACAAGAGGTAGGTAATCCTTCAAACCCATCTGACAAGTGGGAAAGACAGAGGTGCAGAGTCAGGATTTGAACCTGCATCTCTGGGCTGGCTCCAAACTGCCCTAAAGCCAGCTCCAAACCCCTGTGCTCCTCTACTTGTTGCAGGACCCCGAGGGCCATACTTCAAGGGTGTAAAAGAACTAGTCGTGGTTCCTGCCCTCGAGAGGCTTCCAGTCTCAGAGGGGAAGTAAGCCAAGTGGCCAGAGGCCACCTCTGCAAGAGAAACAGATGCCGAGGCATGTTCGGGGCTGGGACAGCCTCACCCCTCCGAAAGGGGCTGCCCTCTCCTTTCTAGAAGCTGAATTTGGAATGGGGGTGGACAAGGGAGCTACCACTCTGAGTAAGGCTTCATCCCCTACGGCCAGCCCCATCCCTGAGATGGTCCCTTTGAGGCAGAGAGGTGGTGCCGGTGGGGCTCAATGGGGGCTGGTGGGCTAAGACCTGCGGGGCCCCTCCAATCAGAATGACAAGGCTGGGAGGTGCGTGGCTGGCCACCCGGACAGAGGGAGCAGATGTCTCAGCCTCTCCCTGTTCCCTGGCAAGCCTCATCTTTTATAAATAGTTGTACTTGCGGGGAGCCAGAGCGCGTGGAGGCTTCGGCGTCTCTGACTGACAGCCTGGCAGAGCCAGCCCCATCTGGCTGGGGCCATGCAGGCTCACATAACATCCCGCCCTCCCCCCCCCCCCGCCACCCCCCCCCCCCCCCCCCCCCCCGCCAGCAGCCCACCCGCCATGAGAATGCCATTGCACCAGGGCACACGGCACCCTGGCATGTGCCGGCTCTGCATAGCTGATGGCATGTGGGTTGTGTAGGCTTTTGGGCAAAGTAGCCAATGCATCAGAAAGACTTTGGAACAGACGGCTTCTGGAGGTAGTGAGCTCCTCATCCCTGGAGGGGTTCCAGAGGGAGCTAAGTGACCATGTGATGAGCATACGCCAGCCAAGCTGTACACCCTGAAGCATGGCGGGGTCAGAGGGAAGGCCAGATCAGGCGATCCCAAAGTTCCCTGTGTCCCGGAGTGCATAGACTTGGGCTTCTTAACAAGACCATGACCTCTGTCTCCAGCTCTCATTTGCCGGGAAGCTTACCTGCGTGGGATCCAGGAACTCTCCCACTCAGGCCTCAGCCCAACTTCTCTGGATGCAAGAAGCGGCCAGGAAAGGCTCTGCCCACATTTGTGAAATGTATCCCTCAGTACCTGCTCCTCACTGAGCATCTATGTGGCTCTTACAAGATGCATTATGGAGGCTGCCAGCAACCTGGGCTTTCCAAGATGTAACACCCCTCTGGTCCCTGGGGATCCTCTGTTGGGATAGGGACCCTGTGGACCACCTCAATTTTGGAAACTCTCCGTTTTCTAAAGCTGAGCGTTTATGAAATATTTGATCTTTGGGATCAGAAGTGGGGATATCACATCATGGCGGCTCCATGATGGCAGGGATCCAGTGTCTGCTGTTACTGTTCCTCCTGCCCATGGTGACACTTGAATAAGTTATGGATCAAATGAATGAATGTCTAAGTGAACAAATGATATGAAGGTCACCTCAGCCACCTTTCTTGCAGGACGCCAGAGTCACCTGTGGAATATCACCTCTGTCCTCTCTCTGAGGAGCTGGGGGAAGAGTATGACATTCTGGAAGACACATCACCTCTGGGGTCAGACTACCAGGGTCCTGGTGCTGCTTCTTCAACCCCTCTGCTTCATTAGCTGCAAAACAGGATAATAATTCCTACTTCAGAAAGATGGATGCCAGGGGGCGCCTGGGTGGCTCAGTCCGTTAAGCATCTGACTTCAGCTCAGGTCATGATCCCATGGTTCGTGGGTTCGAGCCCTGTGTCAGGCTCTGTGATGACAGCTCAGAGCCTGGAACCTGCTTTGTACTCTCTCCCTCTGCCTCTCTCTCAGCCCCTCCCCCACTTGCTCTCTGTCTCTCTGTCTCTGCCTCTCTCTCTCTCTCTCTCTCTGTCTCTCTCTGTCTCTCAAAACCAAAACCAAACAAACCAGCAAAAAGAAAGAAATAAAGATGTCAGGAAGAGACTCTGAGACATTCTTAAATTGCTTGGCATACAGTAGGCACTCAGTAAACGATGTTTTTGGTAGTTATTAAAGCCATTAGTTCCCCCAAATGTCTGCAATTCTTCTTCCAAGCACATGACAGGACCCTACTTCTCTCCTCCTTGAAATTGGATGTGGCATATAGTTTGCTTTGGTCAGTGAAATGGGACCAGAAGTGGTGTATTACCCTTGAGGGAGGCTTTAAAAGCACATATGACCTTCGTCATGCTCTCTTTCTCTGGCCTCAATAGTCATGGCAGCAGTAAGGCAGAGCCACACAGCCTAGGTCTGGAATGAGGAAGACATGGGCAGGTTCCTCCAGCTGTCCCATGATGGAGGAGCATGTGACAGGTTGTAAATATGGCCGCCATTCTCCTCCCATCCCTGTGCATACTCCCCTTTGCAACATGACTTTGCTACTCCCCCCATCCAGAGACGGAGTCCATTTCTGTGCCCCTTGCCTGCTCGGCTGTGTGACTTGCTTTGGCCAATGGAATATGAGAAAATATGATGCAGAGACTTGCGAAGTGCTTGCACATTGAAGCTTACCCCCTTTTGTGGCTTGGAACTCAGCCACCGTGTAAATGAGTCAGGGCTAGCCTTCTGGAGGAAGAGAGACCTCACAGAGAAAAGCCCCAGCTGTCCCAGTTGAAGCCCCAAACATGTGAGTGGTTTATATCTAGCTCCATCTCAACTGCCACACTCCACAAGAGCCACCCAGCCAACCCTAGCTTTTGGAGCGGTTTGCTACTCTACAAAGGCTGACTGATACCATGTAGCATGAATGTAAAATAAAGCTCAGAGTATTAAGTCACTGACTGCTGGGTATGTTCCTTACCACGGCATAACTTAACCCATTTTGACTGATATATTTCCTTCCCCTTTTCCTCTAGGAAAGGAAGAACTTCCCAATTAAATTGCAAAGGGCTTTGCCCTTCCCTGTTGCCCTCCTGTTCAACAATTTCCTTCCCCTAAGCCCACTCTCTACCTCTTCTGAGGTAAGACCTTCTGCCATTGACCATGCCCCTAGGATGAGTTTTTCACCAGGCACATCATGGAGCCTTCTCCTCACCTCCTATGTTTGGACCAAACTCTCCAGGGTTGACTGGGCCTTAGAGACAATACGTGCAAGGTGCCCATGTTGTGACATGAGTCTTCACGATGGACTCTGGAGGTAAGGCAGGCTAGTCTCAGCACACTATCAGCATGCCACCACCTCTTTCACCTGTATCATCTGGGTACAAGGTATGGTGAAAAGGACATGGCTTTTTTTCAGTATCAGGCACATCTGGGTTCAAATCCTGACTTTTCTGCTTGTCTTTTAATCCTGGTTGTGTCATCTTGTAGCTGTGTGATCTTGGGAAAATTTCTTAACTTCACTGAACTTCAGTTTCCTTCTCTGTGAGTTGGAGGTTAAAATTCCCTGTTCACATGGCTGTAAGAATTATAAATATATTAAGTGTCTAGCACAGTGCCTGACACATAATAGACATGGAATAAATAATAACTGATTGTCATCCTTTGGAGCCAGAGGACCAGTTCCCAAATCTAACTGCCATTGACTGGCAGTGTGTCCTTGGCTTCATGAGCCTTAGTTTCTTTCTCTGTAAAATGGGAGTTAAAAGGATTATTTTGGCATGGTCAATTCAAGGATTAAAAAAAGAAATGTATAATAAAATGCATGGCATGTAGTAAGTTTTGGAGAAGACAGTTCTTTCTTTCCCTCTAATTATCAAATTCCTTTGAGGACAGAATTTGTGTTTTATCTCTGTACTTCTCCCCCCTTCTCTCTCTCTCTCTCTCTCTCTCACACACACACACACACACACACACACACACACCAGGGAATAGATCCCCAGTGACCCAGACTTCTCCAGTCCATAGATGTCTCTGTGCCTGCTCACCTCCAAGGGAGATTTCTCAGCCCGGATATCCTGGTTCCATCATGCATCAACTTAATGAAAAGAACTAACAGAGCTGAGGTAGTTTGTAGAACCTTTGTGCATCTCACTCCAACATCATCCTCATCCTCCCCCCCACCTCCCTCCTCTTGCCTCACCCTCTCCCACAAGCATGCTTCATGACTGCTCGAGAGCAGTTTCCATGGTGATAGCATTTTAAAGTTTTCTAGGAGCAGAACAAGAATAATTTTCCACCCTCTCCTCCTCCTCTGTGGCAATATGAGAAAAGGGAGCTTATTACAGACAAAGGATGGGGTGAGGGGCAATGAGGGAAGAGGCAGATCTTTCTTTCATTCCCTGATTGGAAGAGAAATTCCTCACTCCCAGTGCCTTTCCAGCCCCCACCATCATCCCCTGGGGGTCCTAGGTCACTTGGTCCTCGCCCACCTCCCCATGGATGAAGGGATGAGATGGGTGAGGGTAAGAAAAGAAAGAAATAAAAGGAATAAAGGGTAGGCTGGTAGGTTCCTAATCACATGTACACACATACTTACAAACACAGTGGCTATGGTCACTAAGTCCACTTTGGGAAGTGACACTTATTAACAGAGAAGAGCCGAGTATTAGAAGTGGAGACCCCTGTGTAGCCTGGTTGGGACCCATAATTGAAATTGAATATATATGCTACAACCACCTTGTCGATATCTTTGCAATCTGCCAGCCTAAAAGGGGTCCACACACACTGTGAAAGAGTGTTGTGGTCAAGATGCCCTCTGATGACAGTGAACACGAAGCTGAATGAAGTGTGGGTGGGTACTCAACATTTCATTCATTTCCTATTAGCCTCCACAGTCTTCTTCTCCCAGCCTCCAGCAGCGTTCCTTCATGCTCATTCTCCAGTCTTTGAAGGGTTCTTTGTCCAGACTGTGGGCCCCCATCTAGTTTGCATATAATTCCTGGCCAGAGTCCCTGAGACTGACACCACCCAGGAAGAGTAGAAGGTGGAAATGGGCTGTGAATGGTTTACCTCCCTTTCCCTCATGGCATGACTGTAAAGAGGGCAACTGTCCAAGACCAGGGTAGCCAGTACCCCCAGGAAGTGCTAAGAAGCTAGATGAAGCCTAGGGTAGAGGCACAGATTCAGATTAGAGGCAGGTCTAGTCAAGAAGTGGTCTGAAACCAACAAGATTTCTTCCCCATTTTGTTCCTTAGATTCAGGGGACACCAGGATCAGGAGAAAAAAGAGCCAGATTCAAGTCCTGAGTCTACCACTCACTAGCTGAGTGACTTTAACAGTAACTTAACCTCTCTGAATCTTTCCTATGTTATGTCTATTTTCCTTCTTGTCTTGCTCAGAAGGGTTATTTTAAAAATTCAAAGTGGAAGCATCTTGCAAATTACCATATACCACAAACTTGTAAGATATTTCTTTATTTTACTTTCACAGAGTTAGTGACCAACACAAGCTTCAAGTCTGGTCTCAAACAGTATTTTAGGTGAACCCAGGAGACAAGAAAAATTCAAATGTCAATCTAAAATGCAAAGTCCTCAAGCAATCAAGTTAACAGTAAGGTAACTCCAGGGGCGCCTGGGTGGCTCAGTCGGTTGAGCGTCTGACTTCAGCTCAGGTTATGATCTCACGGTTCATGGGGTTTGAGCCCCATGTTGGGCTTTGTGCTGACAGCTCAAGGCCTGGAGCCTGCTTCGGATTTTGTGACTCCCTCTCTCTCTGCCCCTCCCCTGCTCGTGCTCTGTCTCTCTGTCTCTCAAAAGTAAATAAACACTTAAAAAATAATAAATAATAAAGCAACTCCAGCTTCACAGGGAACTGCTATGTGACATTGGACAAGTCACTTATCCTCTCAGGGCTTTGTCTTTCTTTACCAAAAGAAGCTTTTAAGGGTCCTTTAGTGCAGGAATCCAAGCAAGATACGAGGCCAAGTTAAGCTAGACACCGTGGATCCAGGGTCAGCACCGGGGACAGCTCCCCGGAGCCTGGGAAACCACCAGAACTCCCAGTTACCAAAGACCTGGGTTCAAGTTCTGACCAGAGTCAGACCTCTCTGAGCCTCAGTGTCATCATCTGTACATTTATCCGCATGGACTCATTGCAATGAGTATCATGCCCGCACCATAAGTAGGGCTTTGATTGTGAACGTAGGGCAAACAAGTTCCTCTCTCTGAGCCTCAGTTGTCTCTTCTGTAATATGGAAATTAAATAATGCTTGCCTCACACCACTAATATGAATTTTAAATGAGAATTTAAATGAAGGCTTATATATAACCTTCAGTACATGTCTGTCCCATAATAAGTGCCCAATTAAAGTCAGTTCCTCAGCAACCCTCCCCTTTTGAATTGTGGTGTCTCTTGTTTTAGGGAGCCTCCAGCTGGGACATCTCAGGCTGGGTCATTTGGCACAAGAAAGACCCATGGGCGAGGGGCCAGGTGCCGTTTAGTTGAATTTTGTTTTTAAGGGAAATGGCTCTTATCTCTATAAAGCTGAGTCCTAATTAAGGTCCCTCTGTCTTTGGTTGACCTCCCAAACCTGGAGCCCTAGCTGGTCAAGCAGTGCAGTGCTAAATAATAGAGGCACTGGGAAGGCAGCTAGAGCTCAGAGGCAAGGACAACCCCCCTCTTCCAACTCCAGACATTTATCCTATTTCCTTTTTGTTGTTGACTGGGGGGGGGGGGGTAGCGGGCAGGGAGTGCAGACATGTAGCCTACAGGTTTTGCAAAGGTCTAGTTTAGTCCCAACTTGGCACACAACTTGCTGTGCAACTTTGTTTGACTCTCTTCCCATCTCTGGACTGCAATCTCCATCTCTCAAAACTGAGGGGCTTAGAATAGGTGCTGTCTAGGGATACCAGAAGCCCATATGTCTCCCCCTGAGGCCTGTGCTATGTCTGCAATGGGGACTCAAGATGCCATCAGCTTCTCTGCGCTCAGCCCAACCTACAGCCTGCTGGGCCCTTACCTGGACTCATCCTGAATTCTCTCTGGGCTGTCACCTACAAACACCCAGGCTGCCCCCCAAAGCCTTCTCACAAAGCACTGGGAAGATGATCCAGAAGCCTCTATGGCTTTGTAGCCCAGAGACTGAGGTCTTGAGATCTCCCAGGAGAAGGGATGTGCCATTTCATCCTGGGTTTCATGGGGATGGTGGGAGAGCCATTATTTTTATTTTCAGCCTGATTCCCTCAGGGCCCAAGAAAGCAAGCCTTTTTTTGTAGGCAGTTAGGCAAAAAGTTCAATACATTAGAAGGGAGAAATCCACCTGCTTATAGCCCAGAGTGGGGCTCTTCTACCCAGAGAGCCCCCCAGAAGTTACACATCTTTGCTCCTGAGATAGGACCAAAGAGAGAGGACCATGCCGTTAGCTGCTCATGGGCCCCAGTGCCTCCCAGTGCCCAGAGTGAATAGGATGTCCTCATAGAGCTGAGTCTTTAAGACACATTTGTGGTTCAGAAGACCTGGGATGCTTTGGGTTATGTGATAAATGCTCATGATCCTTCTTGACCATGTGCTACAATAACCAGGAGCTGAGAGATTAGAACCAAGCTGCCTGGACTATCCAGTCTCAACCTCTTTGTGTTTGGTTTCCTCATCTATAAAATGGAATGACTATCATTTGCTTCTTAATGAGCATTCTGAAAACCCCAGTTCTTATTGTTACTCTGTCTGGCAGAGTACAGTATTACACTGTAGAAGAGAGGCTCCTCGGTCATCAGTATAATGCTGTGTGAGGATGACATGGAAGGCACTGTTACCCTCATTATGTGGATGAGTACACTGAGGCCCAAAGAACACAAATGACTTGCCCAAGGGACAGAGCCAGGCCCAAAACCCAGGCCTCTTGAATCCAAGTTCTCTGCCCTTCCATAAAATACTCTCAGGATTTATATCCATATCTTCACTGAGCTGGGCATCTTTCCATATACCACCTCATCTAACCCCCATTACAATCCCCTAGCTTAGTCATTGTTATCCCGACTTTTCAAACAAGAATACTGAGTCTAAGAAATGGACCCCATGGAGCCCATGCCCTTTCTATTCTAGAGTGCATCAGTCACGAGTAAGATGGTCCCAGCCCTGCCCTCCCAGAAGGCAGCAAGACCCTGGGCTGGACCCTTCTGGGTCCCTTTCTGGGCTGGACCAGAGTTCCAATCTCCAAGCATTTCTATTCCACACCCTTCTGTGGAAACTTGACTTTGGAGTACTAGACTTGGAGCCAGGAACCTGTCAGAGTTCAGGCCTGGCCTGGCTCCAGGTCTCTCAGGGTCAACAGACAGATTTCCCTGCTCGGGTCCCATTCTGGGCCAGTTCTTCCTCAAAGAATGCTGGATGATGCAGCTCTGCTATTTGGCATCAATTTATCTTTCTTTTTCCTTTTTAGTTTTTTTAAAGTTTACCTATTTATTTTGAGAGAGAGAGCAAGTGGGGGAGAAGCAGAGACGGAGGGGGAGAGAGAGAGAGAGAGAGAGAGTGAGAGAGAGAGAGAGAGAGAGAGAGAAAATCCCAAGCAGGCTCCACACTGTCAGTGTAAAGCCCAGTGCGAGGCTTAAACTCATGCACCATGAGATCATGACCTGAGCCAAAGTCAGATGCTTAACTGACTGAGCCACCCAGTCAGTTTTTCTTTTTTTAATGGATTTTTCTTTTTTTAACGGAAAAAGCACTTTGATAAGGCATTCTTATAAGTCATGGATGTCAACCAGAATCTGTAGAAAAGTATCAGCATAGAATCAATGTATGACTTGGTGTTTTAATTATAGCAACATCCCCTAGCTCCATCACCAGTGCCAGCCCTGCCCACCCCACCCTCATGGTAAGGCTGGGAGAGGTCTGTATGACCTGAAGCTGTCTTCCAAGAACCCAGGCCAGCCTCATCATCAGGATGAGTTGGGTCCCAACTGGCCCCAAACTGAATTTCCAAGGTCAAGGTCCCACAGTCCCATAGAGTATAACATTCCTGAAAGTCAGAGATGAGAAGGAACTCAGATATCACCATATCCAACCCACTCATTTATAGGTTGGAAAGAATTGTCACATTACACTGCATATATCAGGCCTCTTTTGTCATGTTATATGACTAACTTTGTAGAGAAGGGGAAGAAGAGATGTGACAGGCACCTTACCTGAAAGTGAGTGTGGGGAAGACCCAAAGACACAGACTGGAAAGAGAAACAAGCTGTTACGTACTAAGCACTATTATGTGCTAGCCACTGGGCTTATCACTTTTATAGATTATGTCATTCAGTTATCCCCATCTTACAGATGTGAAAACTGAGGTTCCAGAAAGATTAAGTGACTTACCTAAGGTCACACAGCCAGCATGTGGACTAGGTCTTCTAGACCCCATATCTTGGTCTCTTCCCACTGAAGGTGGCTATAGTAGACTCCCCTCTTAAGCAGCAAAAGCCTGGAGTCAAATCTACTTTGTTCCCTACTCTTCCTGACTTGTTCTCTGAGATCAGGGACTCAGTTGTCCTGTATTTTCATTAAATAAAAGAGGCCTCCTGGGCATAAGCTGCTCTCTGTTGGCTTAGAAGTCTCACTTTTCCCGTAGGTGATAAGTACACTTTCCACCATTTGGGGTGTCTTTTGATCTACTGCTATAAAATGACCCAATCAATACCCTTACTTTCATCATGTCAAGTCAATCCCAGATATACCCAGAAATGCTTCAGGACGCATGGGCCAGTCACCAGAGGGAGCTGAGATTATTAGATGAGACACAAAAGGCAAAACTCCTCAGGTTGGGGGTGAAAGGGGCACCAGAAGGCTTGCTCACTCTGCTCCTGTTTATAAAGCAACTGCCACTTGTGCTGGCCATTGTGGTGACGAGGGTTGAGAAACATTGCAGTGGCGGGGGCTCTTTGGCCCATAGTAGCCTAAATCTCAACTTTATATTCTTAAGAAATTATTCTGCACTAATTTGAAACACCCCTGGCCTGCTCCCAAAATGCCGGCAGCATCCTGGTGTCAATCAAATGTCTATAGATGCCATGAACTGAATCAGTCTTTATCTATATTTCATTGCTCCGGGGTCCCAAATAATTGGTTATAAAAGGTGGGGGGATAGCAGGTGGTCATCACACCTTCTATTATGGCTGATGCTCTGTGGGGACCACCTCATGCCCAGCTGAAACATTCCCCAGGAGGCCACACAGGGCGCTCGAAATGTCACACGGGCGAATGGCTACCATCATGGGCTGACTGATACAGCCTTCCCCCAAATGCACGTGTGGAAATCCTAACTCCAATACTTCAGAATGTGACTGTATTTGGAGACAGGGTCTTCAAAGAGGTATTAAGCTAAAATGAGGTGGTTAGGGTGGGCCCTAATCCAGGATGACTGGTGTCCTTATTCGAAGAGGACACAAGGACACAGACCCACACAGAGGGAAGGACATGCGAGGAAACAGGAAGAAGGCGGCCATCTGCAATCCAAGGAGGAAGGCCACAACCTTGATCTTGGACTTCTAGCCTCCAGAAAATAAACTCCTGTTCTTTAAGCCCCCCAGCCTGTGGTATTTGTTAGGGCAGCCCTAGGAAACTGATATTGCTGCCCTCTCGCCGCCTTATCTGCAACTTAGCTACTGTCTCCTCCCTCACTTCTCATCCCCTCCCTCTGCATTGTTTACCCGTTAAAAAGTGCATTATGGGAGGAAGAAGTTGGGATGGGCATTTTAATATTTTTAGGGCTAAGGTAGGGAAGAATGAGAGCAGTTTGAGGCCTCACCTCTCTGATGCCAAAGGTATCTTGAGATTACAAGAAGCTAAATTGATAAGCCGTGTCCACCCCAGTCAGTGAATAAGCCAGGTTACTAGGATCCGGCAAGCATTTTCCACAGGAACAATATTTGTAAAGGTAGATTGGTTCCTAGGCTAGCCCACAAAATCCTGGAGCTCTGAAACTCTCTCTTTCTTAGAGAATATAGGGTGCGGCACTCTCTCAAAAATCATCTTTAAGCCCCACGGGAAAACAATGATGTCCACCTCAAAGTGGGGGAAGGGTGTGTTTTCCTGGGAGGGGGTGGTGCCTGGAGGAAAGCAGAAGGGTTCGGGGAGGCCCAGGAGGCAAATGAAGCCTGTGGTGGCGATTCTGAAGGGGGCTTCTGGAATTTCTCAAGGGCTTTTGAGGCTGAGCGCTCTTGTTCTTTATTAGGTCTAATTTCACTTCAGAACGCAGGGTCTCTTTTGTATGCTCACAACTGAGCTGATCAACCATGATTGGGGCCATTTGTGGGGGGAAAGCAGGCATGAGAGAGGGACAGAGAGCAGGGAGAGGGGATGCGATCGTGCAGGAAATATCAATGGGAAGAGAGCTATGGGGGGCGGGGGGTGGGTAATTACTGGGAGAGAGGGACTGGTGGATGGGTGCAAACTGGGCATGTGAGCTCTGTCTTCCCTCTACCTTCTAGCGGGCACCAGGCCACAGGGAAAGGCTCCGGAGTCATGTGACCTGGCTTGAATCCTGATTCTACCATGCCCCGGCTACGTGACTTTGAGCAAGTGACATAACCTCTCTGTGCTTCAGTCTCTGCCTCTGTGAAATGGAATTACAACAGTACCCAGCTCACTGTGTTGTTGTGAGGAATCTAGATTCACACTGAATGCTTGGAAAGTGCCTGGTACGTAAGCACCTGGTAAGAGTTAGTTGTGAAGTGGTTGTTAGTGCCCACGTCCCAACCTTACTATCAGCCTAACTCTGAACAACAGAAGACAGATGGACCAGAAAGATGCCTCTGTCTCTGTCAGAAAGGGCCACCAAGTGCCTATGGCATGGATCGGGCCAACTGCCCTGACCCCCCACCCCCACCCCCACTGCTGGCATTCTCTCCTGACCTTGACCTGCCTGTGGCCACTCAGTAAGAAGCCCTCAATGCCATGGCCTCTCCCACAGGGGGACAGGACCAGGGACATCCCTCTGCAGCTGAGCTAGTGAAGCGGTTCGTGGGGAGCCTGAGGGGTGGGGTGGGGTAGGCTGGAGGAAGAGAACTGTGAATTCCCCGAGAGGAGCTGCTCCAAGGAGCCAAAGCTGGAAGTTTCTTTCCAATTAATTATCCTTTTAGAGCAGTTCAGGCTGCTGGAAAGCAATGAGGAGAGATCCATTTATATTAAAATCAGCCCCAGCCCTTCTCACCAAGCTTCTAGCTTAGATGTGGATACAATATGCCTAAACTGGGGAGACAGAGAGACAGCGTAATCCCACCGCCCGGGCTCCCCGAAGAGACAGACCACCAGGACTGCACAGAAGCCCTCAGATGCCCGAGAAGGCCCCTGCCTTGCGGATGCTGATAAATTGAGTGCTGCTGACAGAGACCTGGCCACCAGCTTTAAATTATGTGCTTTGAGGGGTATCCGGGTGACTTAGTCGATTGAGCATCTAACTCTGGATTTTGGCTCCGGTTATGATCTCATGGTTCATAGGTTCGAGCCCTGTGTCTGGTTCCATGCTGACAGCACTGAGCCAGCCTGGGATTGTCCCTTTCTCTCTCTCCCTCTCTCTACCTCTTCCCTGCTGGCTCTCTCTCTATAAATCATTAAACAAATATACTTTTTTAAAATCTGGTTTGAAAAACTGCTTTCTTCATGGAGAAGCTGCTTGCAGAGGCTGATAGCTTATCTCCACTCACTGCTTCACAGAGCCCAGGTCTAACCTGAGCCTGACTGACCCCACTGCCTGAACTGTCCTGGGCAAAGGCATGCTTCAGTCCATGCGCATTTTCTGAGTAAGGCCTCAGTTCGGCCCAGCTTGACGGTCAAGGAACTCTTCCAGAAGGAAGTAGAGCCACAAGATTTCTTGATGGGTTTGGATGTGGAGTATGGAAGAAAGAGCATAGTCAAGGGGAGTGCAGAGCTTTGGGAGCGGAGCCCCTGGGGAAGGATCTTGCCCTCCCCCGGAGATGAGGATGGCTAGGGAAGGAACAGGTTTGGAGTGGAGGGATGACCAGGACTGTGCATGGGACACTTCAGGTTTGAGACGCCTGCTCCAGGTCCCCGGAATCCTCAGCTCTGAGCTCGGGAGCCAGGCTGGCCACTTTCATCTCTGCTCATTTTACCTGGACTTCAGGCCATTGGTGTCAGAGATCACAGAGCAGAGTCTGTTCTCTGACTCTTAGTCCAGTGCTACCACTTCTTCCCCACCTGGCTTTTCCAAAAGGGGTTTGATGGTCTTTGGTGCCCTTTCCTTCTGGACACCATGCCCTGGTTCTGTCTCCCAATCACCCCTCCTCAAGCCTGCACTCGTGACTAATCTATTGGAAAATGTTTTATCATCTAATTCTTACTAACGTGAAAACGGCCAATGAGAAGGAAGAAACTTGTGGGTCACTAAGGAGCAGGGAACAATCAATAATGATGAGAATAATACTGGGGCGCCTGGGTGGCTCAGTCAGTTAAACGTCTGACTCTTGATTTCAGCTCAGGTCATGACCTCAAGGTTTGTGAGATTGAGTCCTTCATCAGGCTCTGTGCTGACAGCACAGAGACTGCTTGGGATTCTCTCTTTCCCTCTCTTTCTGCCCCTTTCTTCTCTCTCTCTCTTTCTCAAAATAATTAAATAAACTTTAAAAAAGAAAATAAGCTATGAGAATAATAATAACATAGTATCTAATCCTTATATATTGCTTCCTATGTGCCACGCACTATAATAAGCACTTTATGTATGCATTTTAATGTTGTATCCTACCCATAACTCTCTGAGAAAAGTGTTACTTTTTTTTTTTTATTTTATTTTATTTTTTATAGAGGACACTGAGGCACAAGCCCAGGGTTATACAGCTAGGACTTGAACTTGAACAGCCTGGCTCTACAGCTCACTGTCTGAACCACCACTACCTGTTGCCTGTCTATACGGCCCTGTCGATCCTGACAATCTCACTGCACAGGAGGGAACACGACATGAGAGGGGAAGCAAGCTACCCAAGGCCACACAGCTGGCACCCGTGGGGCCCGGATACAGGATGCCCCATTAAATTTTAATCTCAGAGAAAGAGAATGTCTTACGTGTACATATGTCTCACTCAATATTTGGGATATACTTACACTAAAAGGGATTTTGTTCTTTATCTCAAATTCAGACATTGCACTGGGCATTCTGTATTTTTATTTGTCGAATCTGGCAACCCTAGACCCAGAGGTGGATCCGCCCCAGCCGGGCCCCAGCTTTTTCAGTCTCCTGGGATGAGCCCAGCTCCTCAAACCCAGAAGGGTAAAGGAACCGAGGTGTCCCCCCACCCCCCTCCCCCGCTGCTCACACCCCTGACATCTTACCTTACAACAGCCTGTAGGGCCTCCGGGTGCCGCAGCGATCGCTGGGAAATCCCTGAGACCCTGCTCTCCCAGAGTCGGTGGGTGACGTGCTGGGCCCACTGAGCCAGCAACCGTGCGTCCCTAACCACCAGGCTTAGGAACTTCCCGCCCACATCCCCCGAGCGAGCACACCCATGTATCACAGGCAGGTGGAAATCGAAACTCGTTTCTCAAGCCAATGTCCTAGTGGGATCAGTAGCCTGATTTGGGCCAAGCTGCAGCGCACCGGGCGTTTGTCAGCCCCGTACCCGCACTCGGACACGCACCACGCATGTGCTAGACCAGAACCGTTCCCAAATTCCCCCTGCAGGGTAAGAAGCATATAGCCATAAAGTCCCAGTCCCCTTGGGCAATAACTAGGTTTTTTTATAGCTCTACTAGGCTCTACAAGGGCTATGCCACGCCGCGGGGCATACAGACAAGTCTAACAATTGCTGTTTTAACCAAAAGGATAATTGCTAACCTCTTTTGAGTGGACACTTACTGCCTCCCTGACAAAGTTAAGAACATTCTATGCGTTTGTTCATTTAATCTATAGAGCAGGCCTTGAGGGAAAAAATGTTATCCCAATTATACAGATGAGAGACTGAGGCACAAAAAAACCTTAAATGACTTGCATGAAGTCACATAGCTAGAAGTTGCTGTTCAAAGATTGAAACCAAGTCTTCGATGCCAGGTTCAGGGTCTTCCCTCGCCCCTTGGCATCTTGATGTGAGGTACAGGTCGGCATCCTCAACAACGCTGTCCCATGGGACATCGAAGGTCATTATGTCCAGCCCCTTGCTTTGGCATAAAATGTCACAGCTTGAAGGGGCTGGGGCCGACAGAGCGGAGTTAGGAGCCCAAGGTCCAAGATCTGGTGGGGAGACCTTGATTTTTATGTTGAGAAGACGGAGGGACCGCTGAGGACCACAGACCCCAAGTGAGGCACCCCAGGGTTGTATGTACTAAGTGCCCCAGACACCTGGGTTCTAGTCTCAAATTGGCTGGTGCCTCTCTCTCTGTAACCTGGAAAAGTCCCTTTCCTTCTTTGAGCCTCAGTTTCCCCTTGAGTAACTGAGCTTCAACTTGCTCATTCAGCCTTGGTATTCATGGGTGACCCTGTGCAAATACAGTCAAGCTCCCGTCCTGACCTTAGGGACCTCAGAAGCTGCCCCAGCTCCTCTGAACCAGATGTGGAGCCTCGTGTGGTTAAAGGGACAGGGGTGAGCCCCAAGGCAGCCTCAAGCAGGCTCTCTCCTTTGTGGTCATTGTTAGATTCAGCCATGTTTCAAACCTCTTCCTGCCCCCAGGATACAGTCCACACCAATCACCCACGTCCTCCGTGGATTAGCTGGGCCATGTCATAGACTCTTTAGAGGAGCCCCTAAGCTCCAGACCCTTGGGGGCATCTCTAAATGCACCCTCTCTTCAACTCAGGAGGAGCCAGAGGTATCTGCAGGCCTTGTCAGTACCTGTGGGGTACGCGTGCATGACTGGCTGTGTGAACACCTGTGGGGGTGTTCCGTGTGCCCACGGGCATGTGCTTCTGTGTGCCCATGGGCATGTGTTTCCATGCATGCGTGAGCAGGCAGGGGAGTACCGCTGACCCTCGAACAACATGGGTCTGAAGGGCACTGTCCACTCATATGTACATTCTCTATAGTCTAGGACTATAACCGCATTTTCTCTTCCTTACAATGTTCATAGTAATGTTTTCTCTTCTCTAGCTCACTTTATTGTAAGAATACAGTAGATCGTACGGATAACATACAAAATCAGTGCTAATTGACTCCTCGTGTTATCGGTAAGGCTTCTGGTCAATAGTGGGCTATGAAGAGCTCAGAGTTTGAGGCGCCAGCAGTTCTGTGTGGATTTCCGGTGTCAATACTCCACTGCTGTTCAAAGATCAACCGTAGTGCCGCGTGCTTCTGCTCTCTGCTCCTGGGCTTCCACACAAATCCGCCAGTGGCCTAGAGGCATGGCTGGGAATCTGACTCCGCATTCTGGTGGCTCCAGGATCCCTTGGGCTCATGCCCACACACATACAAACACACCCATACAACCTACACCGTTTCCCTCACCCCCTCTTACGGTGTCCTTCATCCTCACGGATCATGAGCATCTTGAGGACAGAGCCCAGCCCTTCTCCAAGCTCGCCCTTCCTGAGTCCCACCCAGCACTCAGCACAGGAATCAGAGAAAGGGGCGTGCTCAATGTTGTTACACAGCCTTTTTATTTTTATTTTTTTTAACGTTTATTTATGTTTGAGAGACAGAGCGTGAGCGGGATTGGGGCAGAGAGAGATGGAGACACAGAACCTGAAGCAGTCTCCAGGCTCCAAGCTGTCAGC
Organism: Hyaena hyaena; assembly: GCF_003009895.1. Classification (NCBI taxonomy): domain Eukaryota; kingdom Metazoa; phylum Chordata; class Mammalia; order Carnivora; family Hyaenidae; genus Hyaena; species Hyaena hyaena. The sequence continues at coordinate 2,704,579 of NW_024080655.1, read as the reverse complement.
GCAGAGCCCAACATGGGGCTCAAACTCACGAACCGTGTGATCATGACCTGAGCTGAGGTCAGAAGCTTAACCAACTGAGCCACCCAGGCGCCCCTCACATTCTTAAATGTTACACACACTCGTGCACTCACACGCACTAGGGGTGTGGCTAGCATAGGTGAGTCTCCCTGTGTGTGCTGCCGTGTACTCACAGGTTCAAATGCACATGCACACACAGATGTGCACATCAGCCCGAGTGACCGCAATAACCCCGTGCACCCCTTTCTCTGTGCACGTTTGTGGGCTGGTGTCCACGGTTATGTGTATGAGTCTAACATATGTGTGGAAATGGACACTGGTTCGTCCCCATGCCCATGGCTTGTACACGTCCTCGGGCTATACGTGTAACTCCATTCGTTTAATTACCCATTTAGTTATCCTTGGACAGACATTTAGCCAGCACCTTCTATGCACCAGGCACTGGTCTAGCTTTGGGAACACAGCAGCGAGCAAGACAACGTGCTTGCTTCCATACAGCTCATGTGCTGGCGGATGCCTGTGCACGTGGGTGGGGGTGGGTGTGCACACATGTAGCCCGGGGGCTAACATATGTGCGCACAGCAGGACATGTATACGCTTCACCCAGAAGGGGTTGGCGCCCTCCCTTGACCTCATCATAAAGGAAGAGAACTCTGGCTCAATTGGTTAAGCATCTGACTTCAGCCCAAATCATGATCTCGCGGTTCATGAGTTCCAGTCCTGCATCGGGCTCTGTGCTGACCGTGCAGAGCCTGCTCGGGATCCTCTGTTCCGCCCCTCTGCCCCACCCCCTGCACGAGCTCACTCTCCAGCATGCACCCATGCACATACGCTGTCTCTCAATCTCTCAAAAATAAATACTAAAAAAATAAAAATAAAAAATAGGAAAGAGAACTCTGGCTCCTCACCCGAGTCCACGTCTGAGCCAGCTCACCTATGGGGGGAGGGGACACTGCTAGGTACCAGGTGACCCCATCATCCCCACCCTGGCCTGGATCTTGTCCCATCTGTGAGCACACCCACGGGTCAGCTAAGGTCCCTCTGCCATGCTGAGGGATACAGAGGACTTTCAAGGGCTGAGGGGCAGATCTGGGAGACACGCAGGCCCCTGGTGCCCTCCTGGGCTCTCAAAGACAATGCAAGCCGCTGCAGAGCCATCCTCCCTTGTGTGTGTTCCAAGATCCCCATGACGGCCAAGTGGCCTCAGGAGGGATGACTGCCAAGTGGCCACTCCTCTAGCTTGACCGAGTACAGGAAGAAAAGAAGGGGACAGGGGATGGGTGAGAGTGCCCCCAGCCGGGTGGACCTCATGTGCCTCCAGACCCTGCCGTTCAGGCCAGACGTGGGCGGCAGCCGAAAAAACACAGGAGATTCAAGGCCTGACTTTAACCTTGGCCGTGGCCATGCCTTGCCTTGCTATGCAGCCTCGGCAGCGCCCCTGCCCACTCTGAGCTAGGTGCGGCAGGAGGACTGGATGACCTCGGAGGCTGCCCTTCAGGAAGCCCCCCTCGATGACTCACGTCACCGCGGGATTTGGGCCACAGGGGTGGGGTGAGGCCGGAGTCCAGGCTCTGACGGCCTCAAACACTGAGAAGGACAAGAAACTAGGTCAGAGGTTTCCTGTAGGAGAATCAGGCCTTCATCCCAGGGCCGGGACGCCTCTGTTCGTGCTGGTCTCTGCCTGATGGACCCTCTCCACCAGAGCCGAGTTTTTAAATCTCCCGATTAAAAACACTGACTCTTGGTAGCAGAGAATGCAGACTACAAAATCTTACTGTCATCAAGGTCCACATCCAGCCCCAGCGCCACCTCCAGAGCCTGTCCCTCCCTCATGGCACCCCCCCCCATAATGCTGCCCCCAAGTCCGTTTTGCAGCGAATCAGATCCGAGGGGGCAGGGACCATGGTAGTCTTGTCCTCACACGGTTCCCAGAGCCCAGAACAAGCGTCTGGCTGGTGGGAGGCACACATTTGTTGAGCAAATAACTAAACGCACTGGATATTCAAAGTAGGGAACCGTCAGATCATTTTTATCTTTTTCTTTATATGTTTAAGTCACTTCCATGTTTTCTGAAATGAGCATGTGTGGATTTCATAACCAGAAGCTCCCCGCCCTCCCCGAAAAAAAAACTTTCTAAAAACAGAACAAAGCAGAACTTCTTCTCTTGACTCATGGCCCTGATGCCCAGACCCCCTCGCCGAGAGCCCGTCCTCCCCTGGGCTTCCCTAAGTACCCGGTCACGGGAGTAGCCCAGGTGACCTGGCAAGTTAGGGACCCAGCACCAGCTGTCCTGGCCTGAGGCTGAAGCACTTTTTGCTTTTCCATAAGTTCATATCTGGTCTCAGCTGTCTCCGTTGTGTTTTGTTTTAATGTCTAAGTCCCCACTCTGCCATTCACTACCTCTGTGCTTTTGGGTGAATAAGTCAACACCTCAGTGCCTCAGCTTTCCCATCTTTAAAATGGGCATAATGCCAGTAACCGCCCCAGACGGTGGGTGATAGAACAAAGTGCCCGTGAGGACTTAGCAGCATGCACAGTGCAGGGCGTGGCTCAGTAAAGGGTTTGTTATTTTTTTTAGCAAGCCCTTCTCACCAGGCAGGCCGAGCCCTCTGCCCATCTTATTGGGCTTAGTCTTCCTGACGGCACGAGCAAGTCAGACAGGAGACGGTACCCATTTTACAAATGAGACACTCGAGGCTCAGGAGCGAGGTCACTTTACCCAAAGCCACTCAGCAAGGAAGCCACAGAGGTGGGATTTGCTCTTGACCCAGTGCTCCTGAAGTTCAAAACTAGGATGGACTGTCTATGAGGAGGGGTGTGAGCAAATCCAGCCTCCAGCACCAGCCCCTGTGTCTAAGAAGGGTAGGGATCCAGGGCAGAGGATGGGAAAGGGGCAAGGTGGATCCGGAGCCCCCGGGCACACCAGCCCCTGACCTGCCAGGCACAGCAGTCATGAGATGCGAGGAAGCTCCCTGGGCCTGGCCTCCTCCTTCCTTTAGCAAGACCAGAGTTCAAATCCCAGAATAAGCCATCCTCTCCTTCCCTCTATCCATTTGTTCATTCATTCATTCCCTCATTTATCCAACCATTCTTTAATGAACACCTACTATGTGCCAGGTGCCTTTCAGGCAGTAGAGACGCAGCAGTGAACAAAATAGATAAAAAGTCCAATTCTCCTGGAATTTACATGCCAGCCAGGGAAGACAGACAATAGCCACTTTCATGAGTCGGTGTTTCTTTATTTATGGAGTAGGTAAGAGGGAAAGGCCATGCCCGGTGGGCGTCCCATTTCCTACCGGTGGTTGGTGGCCGGGACAGATTCCTGAGCAGGAGGCCTCTGAGCAGAGATCTGTAGAAAGTGTACCCATCTGGGGAGGAGGGGTCCAGGCAGAGGGGGCAGCACCCACTGTCCCCCCTCATCTGTCCATCACCCTTTTTATTCTCTCAAGAAGTTACCCTGGAGCCCCAGCTCTGGGAAAGGCCCAGAACAAGGACCAGAACTCTGTCCCAGCCTCCCCACCAGCTGCGGGACCCTGGGCTTAATCCCCCCCACCCCCCGCACCTGCACGCTCTGTTGCGAAAGCAAGGGGGTGGGGAAGAGGAGGAAAGAAAGGCAGCGTGGGCTGAAAGGGAATGAGGTATAGACGGCTCAGATGTGAGCCTGCACTTCTCAGACTTTGCAAAGCCTCCAGCCCGAGGTTCTGTTGTTCTTATGCAGGATAGGGAGATGGCGGGGGGGGGTGGGGGGGGTTGCAGAAATGCTTACCCCATAAGTCAGATGAGGAAACTGCGGCCCAGCCCACATGTACATTCACATGAACGTAGAGACTTCCTCCAGAGCAAGAGGACTCGTTAGCTCTTGATCTCCTTACCTGTACCACATTCCCTAGCTTGCTGCACTTCGTCACAGATTGTAAAACACGTTTCTCTGCATGGTGACTGGGTTAGCACCTGTCTCTCTCACTACACTGCAAACTTCGAGACTCCACGTTTGCTCTGTTGACCTTCTATCACCAGGCACGGTGGCAGCTTAACACGTGTTTGGTGAGCGAGTCACGGATGGACGCAGGGACAGATGACGGTAGCTGGCATCCACAGGGACCCTCAGTCAGCACCTGCAGGAAGCAGCAAGGAAAGAGACAGCAGCTCCCTGCTTGGAGAGAAAGTGTCCCCAAAGGGGCCCAAGCAGAAGAGAGGTGACCAGTAGGCAGGAGATCATTGCTGCACATTTGAGGAGCCCTTTACAGTTTACAAAGTGCTTTCATTGCTCTTACCTCATTTAGCCCTCAACTCAGCCCTGCAAGGGCAATATTATCATCTCAAGTTTACTGATGAAGACAAAAAAGGATCAGAGAGGTAAAGTAACTTGCCCAAGGTCAAGCGGCTTATGAATCTGGGGGCTGGAATTGAAGCTCGGTTCTATCTGGCTTCACATGACGTAGCTACTATTTACTGAGGATCCACTACGATCTACAAATTCGATCTCCAATTCTCACATCTCTCCTTGATGAAGGTACCCAGGATTTCCCTTTCACACCTGAGAAACAGAGGCTCAGAGATGCCACATGACTTTCCACCGGCCACCAGAAGATGAGCAGCCGGGGTCCACGCATCCAGAGTCCCTCCCTTCCCACACCCCACCCCACTGCCTCATGACACCTCTGAGGCCCCAACCAGGCCAGAAAGCCTGGAATCCAGGGACCTGCACCGAGAACACAGAGTCAGGCCTAGGAGGCAGTGGGTCTGCAGTGAAGAGGGAAGATTCTGGAACCAGACTGCCTCGGTCCCTATTCCAGCTCCAGCAAGTTCTAGCTGCGTGGTCTCTCTATCTCCATTCCCGGCTCTGATAAATGAGGGTGATGATAGTACTACTTTCACAGTTGTTGTAAGGAATAATTAACCTATGTAAAGGTTTTAGGACAGAGCCTGATAAATGTGATGTAAGTGTGAGCAGGAGTAAGTTCTGGGGTGGGCTGGGGCCAGGGGAGCTCGGAGTTCAGCCGTCCAGGGACTTGGGGACTGCACGGTGACAAGCTCCTGCGTCAGCCCAGGGCTCCAGCCCACACTGGGTCCTCTGTCTCAGGAAAACTCTGATCGTCGCCTGTCCTTGTCTGACCAGAGGCGAGGCACCTGGGCGTGGTGGTGCTGGGAGAGGGTTGCTGGTGGCTGGGGCCCAGTGTGGGAAGGGGAGGGGCAGTGAGAGCAAGCAGGGCAGTGGCAGGGAGCTCCCTTGCTAACAGAGCCCAGGGTTGTTCAGAGGCAGGGAAAGGCTGAGCCCCGCCTAGCCCCAGGGGGTGAATCACTATTGGGCTAAGCCAGTCCCAGTAACCCCGGTGAGGGTGCTCTGCTGGGCAACAGAGGGCATGTGGTGCAACTCTGGCCGTCAAAACAAGAAAGGGATGCTGCCGGGACTTCTGGGAAAGGTTCCCTTGCTCTTAAGAAGAAATGAGCAACAGGAAGCAGGTCATTTGCTGCCTCTGGTTACAGCTGTGACCGCGAGGGAATGACCCCCTTTGCAGACAGCAGAGTGAGAAAAGGGAAAGGAAGATTCATGGCCTTGGGTGATTCATGGCCTTGGGTGATATTGCTGAGTCACTGAATTGAGAATTGAGCTACTCCTTATCTCATAACAGACTTTCTTTATTGTTTTCTCCCGGTAGCCGGTTCTGCTGCTGAAGTATAGCTCCCAGCTGACTCAGGAACTCAGCCTAACCTGCTCCCCCGGCCTGGGCAGATGTGGGTCAGTGGTGGGGCTGAACTGTGGGGCTCTCTCCTCCACGTCCAAGTGGCTATAAGCAGGTGGGAAGACCAACCCCCCCCCCAAGAGCTCAGACCCCCAGAATGAGTGCTGGACAGGTGTAGAGTCTAGGAAAATCACTCCCTGAGCCAGAGACGGGCTGGAGATGCCTCCTTTTCCAGTGGCCTAGGAGTTTCTGATTCTTGCCCTTGAATCTCTGGGGACTTGAGGCTCACATACCAACCTTTCTCCATCCGTCGCAGTCATGCTGGCCTTGAACTGACCATGTCTCAGTGCATGGGGACCAAACAGGCCAGGGGGTGAGTGGGGAGGTGCAAGCTTGGGCTCACCATCCTCAGCTGCTGTGGGGGAGGGGAGACACAGCCGAGGGCTGGCCTTGTCAAGGGATGGGCCTGAGGGGCTGCAGAATCCCCTTCCATTGAAGCGTGAGAATAAATAACACACAAAGGGCTTTTTGTAAAGCGCCGGTCACTTGTACGGCGTCCATGGTAACAAGACCCTGGTACCTGATACATGGCAGGTGCTTAATGGGTAGTTGCTGCTTTGGTGAATGAATGAATGAATGAACGGATGAGTGGATGCGTGGATGGATGAGTAAGGATTGGGTCACGAATGAATGAATGATGAATGAATGAGCCTTGTTGCTATTACTATTATGGGATGTATCTGTAATTACCCCCAAACTTAGCAGCTTAAAACACCCCAGAGCTACTGTCTCACAGTCTCGATGGTATGGGAGTCCAGGCACAGCTCAAGCAGGCTCTCTAGCTCAGGTCTGTCGGCTGCACTCAACGTGCGTCAGCCCGGGCTGCATCTCCTCAAGGCTCCACTGGACCAGGGGCCCGGGGCACCCAGAGAGACCCGGCTCTGCCTAGCTTTTCTGGGGGAAAGGCGTGGGGTCTTTCCAGGGAATTGTGGGGACCAAGGGCTTGTGCTCACACCTGCACTGTCTCCTTTCTCAGCCCTCTAAACCCTGCTCCAGTCACCCCCCACCCCACTCCCAGCAACTACCCACAGTTCCCTGCACTCACCCACCCACCCAGAATCACCAGCGGAAGGCCCATGAGGAGCTGGCCTTGGGGCCCGGCATCAGGTGGGTGCAGGGGCTTCCTGCCCCTCCGCAGCGCTTCTAGACAGAGCCAGCTTTGTGGGCACCCGGCCGTACAGTCACTGGGGCCCACGCTTGGTTTACGCTCTGCTGTTGCAGTCTTGAGATGCTTTATTTATTTATTTATTTTAATTTTTTTAATGTTTTATTTATTTCTAGGAGAGAGAGAGAGACAGCGTGAGCAGGGGAGGGTCAGAGAGAGAGGGAGTCACAGACTCTGAGACAGGCTCCAGGCTCTGAGCTGGCAGTCAGCACAGAGCCCGAGCGGGTCTCGAACCCACGAACCTCGAGATCATGACCTAATCGAAAGTCGGACGCTTAACCGACTAAGCCACCCAGGCGCCCCAGTCTTGAGATGCCCTAATACTTCGTTGCCTAGAGTTTTGACTTTCCATCGTGCACTGGGTCGTACCCATTATGTAGCCCGTCCTTCTTCTAGCCAGTACTTCCTGGGGTCCTCATGGCCAATGTTTGAGGCTCCAAGAGTGCCGTTTGCAGATGAGAAAACTGAGGCCCCAGATTTGAAGGCCAAAGAGAACACAGCATCATATCGTCCTTCAATCGTCCCCCACACTGTGGGGGCGCCAACCTCAGAATGAGCCTTGGGAGGGGCTGCCTGGGAGGAAGTGGTGCTCAGGGGTCCTTCCAGTATTTTCCAAAGGGTAAGAGACACCCTGGGTGCTCCTGACCCCCAGCTTATGCCCCTCGGGGTCTCCTCTTTCATCACTTCAGTTTTGTTCCAGGAATTAACCAGAGGCTGATGAGCTGAGAATACAGCCCGAAGGGATCCCGGTGGATGGTCCTCGGGGGGAATAATGACTCAGAGGCATTTCTTTCATTACTCCTCCCTCCTTCCCCTGCACCCTCACATGGCTCCCGTTGCTTCCTGCTCTGGTGCCTTTTCCCAGCAGAGTGAAGTCCCAAACCTGCTCCCTTCTACCCCCTGGCTCTAGAGACAGAAGGGAATCTTGGGCTGGGAAGAGCCCCTTGGCAGGTGTTGCTATTTTGGGGAGGGGGACTGGGTATGGGTATAAGAAAAAAAATCAGGGGCGTTGGGGTGGGTCAGTCAGGTGAGCATCCAACTCTTGATATCAGCTCAGGTCATGATCCCAGAGTTGTGGGAGTTGAGCCTGCTTGGGATTCTTTCTCTCTCTCTCTCTCTCTCTCTCTCTCTCTTTCTCTCTCTCTCTCTCCCTCCCCCTCTCCCCTGCTCATGTGCTCCCTTTCTCTAAAATACATGAAATGGAGAAAATTTTAAAAAGAAAAAAATCAGAATCTAGAGTCAGGCAATGTCGGACAAAGTTGAAATCTGGCTCTGCCACTAGTCAATTGTATGGCCTTAAGTGTATTTTGTAATCCCTCAGGGCCTCAATTTCCACATCTGTACAATGGAGCAATAAAACTTAGCTATGGGGTCGCTGCAACAAGGGCTGGGGATACTGGAGATGCAAGTGCTTTGCAAGCTGCCTGACAAGTTGGAGGGATAATTCAAAACCTCTTCTGCCCGTGCAAGTTATGCTGTGCCTCGTCGCCGTGCCCAGGGTACCCAGGGCGGGGCTCCATCCATGTCTGTAGCAGGCTGCCTGATTCTGACTCTGCCTCCCATCAGTCTGAGAACGTCTGCAGGGCAGGGAGGGTTGCTCTCCCCCGCCCCCCAGCACCAGGGCTGGGCTGACACGTGGTTAAGAGGCTGCCTGTGAAGCAGATGACCAGGTGAGCATCCGAGCTGGGCTGTTGGTCCCCTGTGTGGAGATCCTCGCAGGGGCTTACCCTCTCTGAGCCTCAGTGTCCTTGCCATGGAAGGCCCACCACTTACTCCACAGAGGATGGAGTAGATGAAGTGAGGTAGATGAGGCATAAAAATGCTGAGCACACACCATCAGGCTCTGGCACACAGTAGGCACTCATCAAGGTGCCGCATCAGTGTCCGCTAGGAAGTTCAAAAGGGTAAGAAGGCTTGAGCCCATCACCTGCTACCAGGTTTGTAAACATGCACGCGTGCGCACACACACACGCACACACACACAGAGGCCTGTCCTCTGGGGTGCACTCCCACGCCCGCCCCCACCCCAGTCTGAAGCCCAACTTGCACCAACAGCTGCTTCCACATCCCAAGGACTCTGCTCTCCTTTCAGAACATTTGGAACATTCTGCCAAAATTGCCGCTGGGGAACTCAGCAGCCTCCCTCCCCTCTTCCTGGCTGTGGGAAAGAGTGCACAGAATTCCCTGGCCGCCCTGGGGTCTCTCCTTCTGAAGCCCCTTCTCCCTCAAAGCCAGTGGTCCAGCTGTGGCAGCCTCCCCGCCCCCCAGCCCTGGCCCCCTGGCCTTTCCCCTCTGCCCACTCCCTTCCCTCCCTCTCTCTTTCCCCCACACTCGTACCTCATCTCTCCCCCAGAATCCACACCCACCCACCTCTCAATTTGCATGTGGGGAAACTGAGGCTCCTGGAGGGGATTAGCCACAGAACCTGCCTCAGAAGATGAATGTGTCCATCAGCGAGACAGTGCACACTAGGAACCTTGTCTGGTACCCGGGGATGCTCAGCTTCCATCCCGTGTCTTCCCCTACTCCTTCTTCCTTCTCTGCTCTCCAGCTCCGCAGCTCAGGCCTGGGGAAGGGGGGGCAGGGGGAGGGGGCAGCGGGCTGGGAGCCGTGGGCCCCGGGGTGGGCAGGGGGAGGGGGCAGCGGGCTGGGAGCCGTGGGCCCCGGGGTGGGCAGGGGGAGGGGGCAGCGGGCTGGGAGCCGTGGGCCCTGGGGTGGAGGGCAGGGGCAGGCGAAGGGGGCAGCAGGGAGCTGTCAGGCAGCCTCTCCTGGCCTCCACCCTCTGCTCCCAGCCGGGGACATTGTCAGCCACCAGCCTGTCATTGGCCTCCCCGCCTCCCCTATGAATAACGGCCCTTTAATTAGTGTATTATAGGAAGTGGGGCCCGTGGCAGCTTCTGGCTAGAAATGCCAGCCGCAATTCCGGAGCCGCAGGGAGACGGACGGGTCCTGTATTACACGCTGCCCCACAGCCTCCCTGCCACCGAGCGCGCCTCCAAATGAGATTTCTTTTTCCCTGAAGAAAACAATTTTGTCTCTCTCCTTTCTTTCTTTCTTCTTCTTTTTTTTTTTTTTTAACCTCCTCTGATTGTCGGGATTGGAAACACTTACAGAGGCTGGTTCATTGTTTTCAGATTCAATTTGAGCCCAAGGAGTTGGGGAGGGGCCGCCCTAGCTGTTGGGGGGGGGGGGGTGTCGGGGTGGGGGCAGGGCTCAGCTCTGGGGCCCTTTCAGTCGCGCTGATGCCCTTGGCCAGAACTAGCATTTCTTGAAAACTAACCTGTGTTAGCTCCTTCGGTCCTCACACAACCCTGTAAGGATCTTAGTATCCCGGCTTGAAGATAGGGAAACTGAGGTCCAGAGAGGTTAGTAACGTTCCCCAAGAGCCCGGAAGCAGGTGGCTGGAGCAGCTGGGATGAAAACCATTGAGTCTGAGAGCCTAGGACTCAACACTGGGTTCCTGGAGGAGGACAGAGCCTTCTGAGGAATGATGAGGCCCCTGACCTCAGTTTCCTCATCTGCAAAATGGGAATAATCACGTCTCGCCTGCCCTCTGACACCGGTTACTGTGGTCATTCCCAGGACAGAGAGAAAAGGAAAATGCTCTGTAAAATTCCCAGGCCAGGTGTGGGCAGAGTAAGGGGTGACCCTCATGCCCGCACGCCCTTGGCCAGTGTCTGGAGATGACGTCACGCCCAGCACGGTGATGAGCTGCTCATGTTTGTCCCACCAAGTGTTGTAGATGCAGTTAGGACAAAGACACATGAATTTCTTTTTAGACGTGGCTGAATTCCTTGGAGCTTTGGTCACTGGATATTCTCTCAGTTGGTGGATTTTGAATTACGACCACTGTCACCGTGCAGAAGGCAGGGTGGAAAGGCAGGTGCTACTGAGGTCTTGAACCTCTGGCTTCTCAAGTCCAAGGCCTTCTGTAGAGGGTTTTATGGCGCGAGGTGATTCCTCCAACATCAGCGGGGAGGGGGTGGGCTTGCGCCACAGGCTGCCGTCAATCAACCCCAGGAGGAAACACACCATAAGGCCCCACCCACACAGTGATCAGGTCCGCAGCAGGGGCAGGGGGCTGGGAGCAGCCCGCCGTGCCTTTGTTCACACTGCCCTTCGTGCCCCTTCTTCACTTGTTACTCTGCAAACCTCTACTCACCCCTCAAGGCCTGCAGCGGAGGGTCGAGGTGCCCCGTGTCACCTCCCCCAGACCTCCTTATTTCGGCATAGCTGTGGGAGACACTCTCTGCTTGTTCCCTCTCCACCTTCCTGCCTCGGTGCCCTCTCCAAGGCCACTCAGCCCAAGCACAGGCCAGCCGGAAGCTTGGCCCGGCACAACCTTCAACCAAAGCGGGGCAGGAGTCTCCGGGTAAATGCCCAGCCACCTGTCCTCTGAAGGGGAAATTCCGAGGTGTGTTCTGCACTGTTCTTCAAAGGGCCCCAGCTGGACTGAGCCTCCGTTGCCCAACGCAGGACCAACCAGCTCAAATGCTCACCCTCAAACTGGGCTTCCCTCCTCCCCTCCGCCACCTCCCACTTCCTGCTTCCCAGGATTGCCTCCCCCTAAAAACAAGTCACTCAAGAATTTGTCTGAGCCTAAGACAGGACACAGCCCAGATGCTCCCTTACCGGACTGGCCGCGGGACTGAAGCAGGTTAGCATCAGCTCTCCGCGCCTCGGTTTCCTCACCTGGATTGACTCTGCTAATTACGCATAAAGTGCTTCTAACAGCAGCGGACACAGAGTGAGTGTTCCGTAAATGGGGACATCACTCTCATTATCAGCAAGTTCATTGCTATTATCTTCTCTATGGTCCCACGGCGCTCTATATAGTCAAGTCAGGAAGGAGGAAGAGGGTCTGGGCGAGAATATTAAAACTCAGATTTTAGAGTGCTCCAGGCAAAAGGAACAACACATACAAAGGCCCTGAGGCAGGACCCAGCTGGAGGGTTCAAAGAACTGGGAAAAGGCCAGCACAGCTGGAGGGCAGGGAGCAGGAGAAGGCACCAACCAGCCCAGAAAGGGCCTCTTTGGAGAACAGATTTTATTCTAAATGTAAAAAAGGACCATCACAGGTTTTAAGCAGAGAAGTAACATGGCCCAATTTGTTTTTAAAAGATAACTTGGGGAGCGCCTGGGTGGCTTAGTCGGTTAAGCGTCCGACTTTCGCTTAGGTCATGATCTCGCGGTTCGTGGGTTCGTGCCCCGCGTCTGGCTCTGTGCTGACTTCCAGCTCTGAGTCTGTAGCCTGTTTCAGTCTGTGACTCCCTCTCTCTCTCTGACCCTCCCCTGCTCACGCTGTCTCTCTCTCTCTCTCTCTCTCCTAGAAATAAATTAAAATATTTAAAAAATAAAAAATAAAAAAATAAAAGATAACTTGGGCTGAGCGTGGGGTTACATGTGGGGCAGAGGAAAAGGGGAAGTGATGGGGCCCTCGAAGGAAATTCAAAGAACCAGACATTCAAGACAAATCGAGGAGGGGAATTACTTGGTAATAAACTAAACCTGGGGGTGAAGAGACGAAGGAACTGAGTGACTGCCAGGTTAGGACTTAGGGAGCTGAGTGAACGGGCGCCATGGGTGAGCCTGGAGGGGAGAGGTGGGGGCATGGCACGTGTCCAGAGCAACGATCTGGTGGAGCTCAGTGTGCAGGGTCCGGTGAGGCTTCTCGGTCAAGGCATCCGTAGGCGGGGTTAGGGGTCTGGAGCTCCAGAGAGCAGGGCGTGCAGGCAGCCTGTGCAGTAGCACCAGGGACCCGTGCTCAGTGAGCCCCATTCTTGGTCTAATGCCCTGGTATTTGCCATCTTGAAACTCCTGATACTATTTCATTTGGGACGAGGCTCCACAATCATACAGCTGATCTGGCGGGGGAGAGAAGGGTCAGGACTCGTGACACACATGCGGGCGTCCCCGGCACAAAGGTGGCATTTAGTGAGCCCACCACCTAAGGAAAGTTCCAGCCATCCCCACTTTACAGGAGAGAAGACTGAGTCTCTGCAAGCTGAGGTGGCTTTTCCCAAGGCGTGAAACTGTCCCCTCCACCTGGAATTCCCTCCTCATCAGCTCCTCAACGTTTTCTGATTTGAAGGCCACTTTCTTCCTATTAGAAGAGACCACTTGGAGGGACTCAGAAGAGGGAACAGTGACCAGGAGCTGGGAACTCCTGGCTTGTCACCTGCCAGGAGGCTCTGGGCCAACACTGCGCATCACCAGACCTGTTTCCTCATCTGTTAATTGGAGTCTGTGGGACCCATGATATCTAAGCTCCTCCCCCAGGTTCAGTTTCTCACGTCAGCCCCCATCTGTATGCCTGGTCTCAGAGACTTTAAACAGACCCTGGGAGGGCGGGAGGGCCGGAAGTGGAGATCTTTTTCCCCTCTGCGGAGTGACCTTAACCCAGAGGCCCTTAGGGAGGCGAATATACGGGTGGCCATGTGGGTGGAGCCTGGCTTCCAGTCCTGGCGCTGACTTTGACTTGCTGTGTGACCTCAGGCAAATTGCTCACCCTCTCTGGCTGCACATGAAGGATCTCTATGGCCTCTTCCTGCTCTAAAAGTATAAGATCCTGGGCTTTCAGCTCCGACCCCTGCCTAGCTGCAGAGAGGGGTGGGAGGCTGGGAAGAAACTTTCCCAGAGGAGGGGTCCAGAATCTCCTCTCTGAGCCCCTGGAGAACTTGACCCGTCTCACCCCAAGGGCATTGTGGGGTAGTCCCAAACCAGGGCTGCTGGGTTTGGGGAGCGGCAGCCTCAACACAGACCCTGACACAGTGGCTGACCCCCACCAGCCAGACAGTGCACCGACTCCTTGCCTTTGTGGCTGGGAAGCAGCAGGGACAGGGGCTTTGAAATCTAAATGAAAGACACACGACGGAGACCCCGCCCCCACACCTCACCTTGGCACCAGGATTTATCGCTTTCTTTTTAATAGGTTAATTCTTTAGACAGGTAGGTGTCTGAAAGCTGTCCTTCTCAGCACAGGGCAAGCATGGGGAGACCAGGCTTTTCCAAGCCACCTCACGGTGGAGCGTGGAGGGGAGAGGGGGGCAGGCTGGCTTTAATTACCTGAGGTGCACACTAATATTCCAAAGATGCCCCCCTCGGAGTAGAGTGCTTTGTTGGGACTGTGAAAATACAGATCGTCACTGGGCAGCCAGATGGGATTCACGGCAGACAAACAGCTCTCTGCCTCTCCTGCTCCATTAACATTTTCCACCTTGTTGTTTATGGATGGGAAGCATCTCCTCTGATGGACAGGGAGCTCCTGGAGGAGCTGTGCTGAGGCTGGGCCCACGCCCACTCATTCAGTCAACTGATATTCACTGAGCACCAACTATGTGGCAGGCACTGTGCTAAGCACTGAGCATAGAGCGGCCAGCAAGGCAGATCAGTATCTCTTTCCTTCCATTCCAGCAGGGAGAGACAGATAAGAGAAATACGTAGCTCGTTGTTTTCATTTTCCCCTGCTGTGGCTTCAAACAACACACACTAATTATCTCACACTTTCCATGGACGAGGAGTCTGGGCACAAGGGTGCCGCAGTCTCTTGCGGCTGAAATCAAGCTGGTGGCCAGGCAATGCTCCCGTCTGGAGTTCAGGGTCCCCATTCAAGTCCATGCAGATGCTGGAGGAACTGAGTTCCTCTCAGGCTGTCGGTGTGGGGTGACCCTTCGCTCTTAGAGGTCGCTCCCAGGTCCTAGCCGTGTGGCTCCCTCTGTCTTCAGAGCCGGCAACTTCTCACCCATAGAAACCCCCTCGTCTCTGAATCTCCCTCCCCAGGAGAAGCCCAGTCCCTTTGAAGGGCTCATCTAATCAGGTTAGGCCCTGGGAGGATAATCTCCCTTTTAATAAAGTCGACTGATGATTTGGGACCTTAATCCATCTGCAAAGTCCCTTCACAGCAGCACTGAGATTCATGTTTGATTGAATAACCGGGAGAAGATGCGTGTCAGCCAGGGAGCTGCAGTGTATGGGAGTTTTCGGCTCTGCCGACCCCGGTATGTTGGAAGGTGCCAGGTGATGTGAAGAAATTGAGCAGGATGGGGGTGGGGGGAACACAAAATGATGGGGGGGGCGGTGTCATCCTCAGTAGGTGGTCAGGGAAAGCTGAACCGAGAAGCAGCATTCGAGCCGAGGCACAAAAGATGAGAGAGCAGGCCACAGGGCTCTCTGGGGAGCAGGCACCAGGCTGAAGGAACAGTGGGGACCAGTGAGAGCCACAGGGGGTGACGTGAGACGGTGTAGGGCCTTGTAAGGCCATGGTGAGGACACCGGCTTTCTGCTGAGTGACATGGGGCGTCGTCACAGGACTTTGAGCAGACGGGCCACACGATTTAACTTAATTTCTAAAAAATCTCTTGGGCCGTGGGGTTGAGAATAGATTGCACAGGTCAAGGGCAGAGCGGGAAGTCCAATTAGGAGGGCCTGGCAGTTACCAGGGTGGGGGGGTCAGGGGGGAGCTATGGTGCCTCGGCCCTGGCGATGTTCTGAAGGCAGAGCAGATGGGATTTCCTGACAGATTGGGATGTGCGAGGGGAAGAAAGCATGGCCCTGCCCCAAGGCTCCGTGCACAGCATCAGCCCCCAGACTCCCTCAGGAGGCATCCCTGGACAGCTGAACGAAAGCAGTAGGCACCTTCCAGATTGTCTTTTCACATTAGAAGACAGGAGGCCTCCTAGGGGGGAAATTGATCCAAACTTTCAACAATACCCCAGCGTCCTAATTAAATTCTCCTACTCACAGGCACCAAAGTCAGCACCTCGCTCACCAAGACCTGACAGTGGGAGCCCTAATGGGGGCGGGAGGTCCAGGCTTCTAACTAACTAACCCTTGCATGGCACCCGGCGATCTGCTCCCATTGTTGTAGCAACGGCCACCTCAAAATGCAAGTTACAATACCTTTCTTCTTCACAAGTGGCTTCCATAGATCATTACTTCTGCAAGATATGCTATATGGCCTCAGTTCTAAGAGACTGCCAATTATGAGAAGCCCTACTGATAAATATATAAATAAACAAACAAACAACTTATAGGGAATTGAAAGAAACCTTGCATTTCATATGCATATTGATTATAAGACACTCCTCATCTCATAAATGTGGAAATATTCATCCTACAATTGTAATTATTTTTTTGGTGAGGGGAGAGGTTTTATAGTCAACACTCACTTAGCCTAAGATTCTGCCATGGCAGGACTTGTCAGAGTCTTAGAATGACCACCTGTACTGTGCTTCTTCCAGAGGGTCGTAGAAAATCCATCGATTTTCCATGCATCTATCAGAATAGAATAGAATCTATTTTCTATTTAGCCTCTGATCCACTTGGTCTTTTCTTTTTGGCAGAGCAACTGTGAGGACTGGTGTTCCCCCAGGAAACATTTTGGAGACTGAATATTAAACGTCTCAGCTAGATACTCAAGACCCCTGTGGCCTGGCCATACCCCACCTTTCCCAAGCCAGCCTCTATTCTGGGGTTCTTATACATCCTTCACTGCACACTGCCTGTCCTGCTCCGGAACTTCTTCTCCTGTTATAATTTCAGGCAGGATTGCCCAACCCAACGTAATCCTTACCTAGTCTTCACTCCGTTAGTCAAATAATATTAACTGAGCCTCTAGAATGTACCTAGGAGTCTTCCGGGCATACGCGAGGGCATGGTGAACAAGGCAGGCATGGCTCCCGGCCTCATGGAGGATACAAAGATTCATATACACGCATACGGGTGCACGTGCCGAAGTGCAAATTGGCTTAGGTGCTATGAAGAATGAAAGGAGGGCCCTATGAGAGAGCATAACAGGGACGGATTGCATTGAGAGCAGTTCTCTTTGAGCAAAGATACAGGGGATGAGTAGGAACCCATCAGGTGGAGAATTAGGACAGAGACAGTTCCAGGCAGAGGGTAGGCTGTGTGGGAAATCTCTGAACTGAAAAAGAGCTGTATGTTTGAAAAACTGAGTAGAATTCAGCACGACTGGATTATAGCGAATAAGACTGAGAAAGAGGCTGGGTCCAGATCATGCTGGGGATTTCTCTCTAGGTCAATGGGCAGTCGCTAAATGGTTTTACAGTCTATAGCATGAAAAACATGTGGAGGGGGGGAGGTTTAGGAGAGAATGTGGGGAGACTTTAAGCTACATCATTCTTTCGATTGCAAATGTCAGAAAACCCAACCCAAAGTGGGTTCAAGTAAAAACAGAATTTATTGACAAGTATAGCTGAAAGCCTGGGGATAGGGAGGGGATTCAGGCAAGGTTTGATTAAGGTTCAAACAAGGTTGCCATGACCCAGTTTCTTTCCTTACATCTCTTGCCTGTCCTTACTCTTGCTGGCTCTGTTTTCTCCTAGGATCACACTGTGGGGGGGGACAGGATGGCTGGCCCAGCTGCAGTTCCCCACTTGCTCTTGCCCAGGCAATGCCAGAGAAGAGTTGGGTCTATTCCCCTAGCAACACAGTCAAGTCCTGGAATCGAGTCCCATTGGCTCTTATTGGTCTGACCCCAGTCTCGTGCTCATCCCTGAACCGATCACCATGGCCAGAGGAACGGAAAGAGCAACCGGCCTGACCTGGGCCACACGCTGCACCCACCGAGCCAGAGATGGACCCAGCTTCCTTGAAACCACATGCCTTGAAGGGGAAGAGGTACATCCCAGATGAAAACCAGGGGCTTCCATGGAAAATGCGGGGAGAGGGAGCCACGTGGCCCTACCTGACGAATATCTACTAGAGAAAATATTGCAGCATTCGGGCAGGTGTTGAGGGTGCCGCGGGCCAGGGCAGCGGCGGTGGCGATGGAGGGAAGGGGACAGATTTGGCATATATTTTGTTGGTGGGATCAACAGGGCTTGGCGACAGGTTGGATGTTGGTGATGAGCCCTCGGGTTTCTGTCTTGAACATCGCAAGAGGCAGAGATGTTGAGTTAAGATGAGGAGGGGAGGAGGTGGAGCAAGTTTGGAGCCTCAGAGGGGAGATGAGTTGATGCCTCTCTGGCTTTCATGGCCTTGCTCACATGGCGTGTCCTCTGTGATACCTTCCCAGACACCTCCCTGCCAGAATTCACTCCTCTGTCCTCTACACTGCCCTCCCTTGAGACCTTTGCATTCTGCTTGTGTCCAACGTAATCACTCATGGCTTCCCAGCTCATCCCCCTCCAGACTGTGAGCTGCATGGGGACAAGGATGGAGCCCTATTCATCGTAATCCCTCCTGCAGGCTGGGCACAAGGTAGATGCTCCATAAAGAGCAGCGTAACTACAATCAAAATAAACCCTGAAAAGGAAGGGGACCCTCCTCGATGCCCCCTGAGGTCCCAAATCTGGCAGACATTTTCAGAAACATATTCCCCATTACCTGTGTGGTCCAGCAGGTTAACCGGGCATCTGGGGGTTGCCCCCGAAAAGGGCCCCCCCTTCCCAGAGCGCCCCTTGTTGATATATAAAGACGTATCTGCCTCTCTGCAATCCTGCTTTACCAGCTTCTGCTTTATCAGGCTGTGCAGTTGTTTAAAAGAAGATGCCGAGGCCCGCAATAAAATCTATATTGTATTTCCAAGCTATAAAGCAGTGATAGAATTTGTTGGGCCCCCTTCTGTCTCCAGGAGTCGAAATCATTCTAACCTTCCAATAAAATGCCAACGCCCTAATTAAAGTCTCTAAGGGTCTGGTCTGTGGGCCCAGCCCCCCTCCCCCAGAGCAGCTCCTTTCCTGGGTTGGGGCTGGGAGGCGGACCCTGAGGACTCTGAAGAGAAGACTCCCTTGGGGCCCCCTTGGGTCCAGTTCAGCCTCCACATGGAGCTGCAGATCGCTCCGGGGGCCCCTTTTGGCCTCCCCATCTCCTGGCTCCGTTTACTTTTTCTGGTGGGTCTAATCTAGGGTGAATTCTGGTTTTTATTTTATTTTTTTCCAAAACTTCTCCTCTCCTAGAGTTTAGGAAAAAGGGGCTGGTGTGGGGTAAAGTGGAGAGTTTCATAAGGCAACCAGCCCAGGGTGGAAGGGACCTCAGGGGCCCTTCCCCTTCAAAAGAGAGCAAGCGTCAGAATGAGCTTCAAGTGAGATTTTTCAGGAACGGAAAATGTCAGAGTGAAAATAGCAGTGCTGCCAGTCTCTCCTCCTGCCTCTGCTTTCAGGGGCTTGTGCTCATGCCCAGATGGATGATGGCGGAAGAGGAGGAGGTTGGGTCCTCTCTTCCTGACGGCCCACTGAGCAAGAATGGATAGGGCTGGGCTGGGCAGGAGGAAGAGAGATGTGGTGGCAAGAGCTTCGGGCAGCGTGCCTGTCAGCTGGACTCAAGAGAAGTCCCAGGTGGAGAACCCCAGGCTATGCCTTCCATCCTGTCTGGCCTAGCAGATTTGGATAGCCCAACTGACAACGGCAACGGGGGACGATTATGACAAGGGAAGCTGGATTGAGCAGAAAATGTGGCTCAGGAGCAAGGAACGTAAAACATCCTTGGGTTTTTTTTCAACATTAAATATAAATTGAGTCAACAGGATTGTGCAGCTACTAAAAAACCATGTGTTCTTAGGTTGTATTAACAGAAGTATGAGGTTCAAAAGAGGGGAGGGGATTGTCTCCTCCTGCTCCCATTGTTATAAACCTGGCAGTGTGTCCAGGCCTGACCCCTGCCACCTTGTCTATCACAAAAGGAAGACTGGTCTATCCATATCCTGTCGGTCAGACAAATACAGGTACATGAAGATGTGTACACACATTGTTACAGGTCCTCGAGAATGTTCAAATGGTCTGTTATCTTACTTAACCGCTAACCACTACCCTCACTTCCTACCTCTCCACCTCTTTTTGAGCACTCTCCTGTAGTTTATCACTCAACTGCATTTGGTTCCATTGTTGGCTGGTGGGGGGTGGGGGGGGCTGTAAGTCCCGGAGGGCAGTGGGGGAGGAGAAAGGGAGGGATGGGTGACTTCCTCCATGTGGCCTGGATTCAGCCTCTCTCCTTTCCCAACGGAAAGAGCATTACCTCCTTCTGCCTTGAGCTGGGTGCTATTCTAGCATCAGGATGTGCCAGCCCAGGAAGGGGAAGGAAGCCAAGAAGGCCCCCTACACCCCGGCCTGGTGCTCTTTAGAAGGGAATGACAGGCGGGCCAGGGGCGCGAGCCCAAGCAAGTGGAGACGGGAAAGAAGACTGCTCTGGGGTGCGGTAGGTGTCCGGCTCTGTCGGGACCATCTGACCTTTCAGACTCAGCTGCGACGTGGGGGAGACCAAAGGGTGCTGCGATTACAAGCCCACAGAAGGAAGAGTCGGATGAGTCTAAGCTAGTCCAGGAAAGGGCTAACTAAGAAGTAGCCCCCTTCATGGAAGGCATTCGAGGCCCAGGGTGGGTGACCTTGACGGGGTCAAAAGAGGAATACAAGGACAAGACTTGATATTGACTCCTTCCAAACAGATCTTAGAACCTGGTCATTAAGCCATTAGCTTCCTGTGACTTTGGGCATGCCCCCCACCCCCACCCCAGCCTGTCTGGGCCTCTTCCCCAAGTTAGCACAATGAAGGGGTCACCTCGACCTGTGAGAGCGTGTGCCATCCTGGCCCAGGGGGGCTGCCCAAGAGCCTCTGGAGGACCCTTGGGGCATGCGCCCTACAGGCTCAGCGCCGAGCCCCGCGCCAAAGCCAGCAGGGTGTGCGCGCGTGCAGCTTCAGCGTGTGCGTGCAAGGATGATAGCACGAGCCCAGGCTGCCTGCGCCTGGCCCAGCTGTGTGACTCGAGGCAGGTCCCTTCACATCTCTGTGCTTCAGCTTTCACCAGCTGCGAAACAGAGCTACCGAGAATGGCTGCCTTGCACAGGCATCTGCAGGCTAAATGAGAGGCGTGGTGAGTGCTGAGGACGGCGCCCGGCACCCAGCACACCCTGGATG
This sequence comes from Hyaena hyaena, assembly GCF_003009895.1. Taxonomy (NCBI): domain Eukaryota; kingdom Metazoa; phylum Chordata; class Mammalia; order Carnivora; family Hyaenidae; genus Hyaena; species Hyaena hyaena. The sequence continues at coordinate 2,683,783 of NW_024080655.1, read as the reverse complement.
AGTGGGAGCTACCAGTATAATTACTCGAGCATCCCATCGGCCCCCTCAGGGATATAAATAAGTCTGTACCTGACGCTCCTGAGACCAAGAGAACCCTGGGAGCAGACTGGGGGTCCCATTTCACAGGAAGGAAACTGAGGCTCGGGGAGATGGGCTGACTCGGCGGCAAGAGGGCCCACTCAGTCACCCTGCTATTTCCGGGGCCACAAACCACCACAGGGCCCTCCAGGGACCTGAAGCAAACTAGGTTCCGTCCACTCTGAGCTGGGCATCTCAGATGGGTCGACCATCTCCAGGGAGTCTGCCAGGCTCTATGGGACTAATGAGAGGAGGGACAGCCCACAGCACCATGGAGGTGGAGCTTTCCCTAAGTCTCTGGGACTTCTACCCCTACCCCACCTGGTGGCCAAGGCCTTGGGGACCACGCCTGCCTCATTCCCCGCCCCACCCACCCCGCTGGAACTGCCTCGTGCCTTTTCCACATGTGCTGGTGTCCTTCCCCAAGGACTTTGCTGATGCTGTTCCATCATCTGAAATGCCTTTCCCTGTCCCTGATTTTCCAAACCTTGCACACCCTGGTTAGGGCAGCCACACTGAGCTGCGTGTCCCCTCTGGGTCTCTATCTCCTCATCTGTAGCAAGAGAGGGCTGGACTTGCTGATCTCTAAGGTCTTTTCCAAGGCCTGATTTAAATGCCACCTCCTCCAGGAAGCCCACACTCAATCGCCCAGATGAAAGTAGTCACCTGTCCTCTGAAACCCTAGAGTGCTCTGTGTGAACCTTCTTATGGCACAGGTCATTTACTATGCCGAGTCACAGTCATGTGGGTTCTCATCTGATCTCCCCCTTCTGGGTGCTGTTTCTTGAAGGCAGGTAGGTGGGCTTCGTGTTACGTTCATTTCTATTTCCCTTCAGCAGGTGGTGGATGGACAGGTAGAAGGACTGATGGACAAGCAGAATTGGGCGGCCTCCCAGGGGCATTTGTGTCTTCCAACTGAACCCCAGAACCCAGAAGAGTCTTTCACCCCCCAAGGAATGAAGTGCTGATGACCGAACCACGGCATCCTCTACTACAGAGGGGGAGATATCGGGGCAGAGACAAAGAGTTTCCAGAGTCAAACCACCTGCGTGTGGTCCTCCTTAGCCTCTGCCCAGGTCCCGCCCCTACCTCCCACCCCAGCTCAGCACCTTCTTGGGTCCCACAGCCACGGCACCTCCCAGCAAGGCTGCTCTGCTCTGACCTCATTTGTGAGACCCCCATAGAAGAGAAAGTGGAGTGACCTGTCCGCAGCCACACCGCTTCCCCCTGCCAGCGAGAGGACCAGAACCCTGGACTTCTGGTGCCCATCTGGGCTCCCCCACTCCCCATCACTGCCCCTCCGGGTCCCCCAGGCCATCCCAGCAATCGGTTGATTCAGAGGTGACGGTGTCTGAGCCACACATGGTGAGCTAAACCCTCCCCCGACGCCCAGCCCTCACCAGAGTCCCCTCCACGAGCCCCCCACGGCTGGCTCTGGGATTTCGATCTGGAGCCCCCGAGGGAGAGGTTTGCTATGACTTTGCTGTTTCCAGTCCTCCCTGCCCTGCGCCCGCAGCACGCCTTTCCCCGGCAAAGCCACTAAATCACTTTTATAGGATTCGAGGTTCTTTCTACCCGGCGAGTTTCCTGCCAATACAAAATGTCTTCCAGGATCTGGGGAAGACAGGTTGGCTTGAATGGCTGTTCATTAGAGGAAGATTAATGGGGCCACTGATCCCATTAATGTGTTATTGACCCTTCCCTTAATATAATCGGCCAAACAGTTCAACTTCTGGCTCAAGGCAGAGTTTACTCAGAACTCAGGTCCCATTTGTGTGGAAAGCAAGCTCCATTGACTCAGGCCCATCCCCACTGCCTCAGAGGTAGCGCATGAGCCCCTTTCTCCTCTACGAGACTGGGAACACTCATGTCTGGTCCCACAGGCTAACCATGTAACAGCTAACATTGACTGTGCTTCCTATGTGCCAGGTGCCCTGCTAAGCACTTTACAGGCATGATTTCATTTAGACCGCTTAGTCCCTTCTTACGAAGAGAAAAACTGAGGTTTGGGGAAGTTAGATAACCTTCACAAGACCATTCGGGAAGTTGTAAATCCAGTACTCAAACCCAGCAGCTAATACTAACAGTAGCTGATACTGCCATCGCGTCCTACTAAATATCTAGCATCCTTCTGGATCAGCACTGAGATGAAATAGAATGCAGTAGAAAGAGAAATGGCATGAGAGCCACGTACGTAACCTCAGTTTTCTGGTAACCATGATAAAGACAGTGAAAAGAAAGATGTGAAATTATTTTTAATATATTTAATAAAACCCAACGTATCCATAATAGTATCATTTCGACATGTAATCAATCTAAAAATTATTAGCTACGCCACTATTTTTCTTGTACTAAGCCCTCTAAATCTAATGGCTATTCTTACGGCACATCTCAGTTTGGATTAGCCACAGTTCAAGGGCTCAGGAGCCACGCATCCCAAGTGGTGGCCTTATCAGTGCAGGTGTGGCTGCATCATGTACATTCATTCATTTCATGATTGTTAACATCGTATGAGGTCCTTCGTACCATTGGCCCCATTTATTTTTTACTGTTTGTTTATTTGAGAGAGAGAGAGAGAGAGAGAGAGAGAGAGAGACAGAGAGGGAGAATTGGGGGAGGGGCAGAGAGCAAGAGGGAGACAGAGAATCCGAGGCAGGCTCCGCACTGTCCACACGGAGCCCAATGCGGCTCGAACTCAAAAACCGCGAGATCATGACCCAAGCTGAAGTCAGATGCTTGACTGACTGAGCCACCCAGGTGCCGCTCATCGGCCCCCATTTTAAACATGACATATCTGAGACTCAGAGAGGGGAGGTGATTGGCCTAAGGCTGCACAGCAGGTAAGTTTCAGGACCGGGAAGCCAGACGGGATGCAGAGACTATGCCTTTACCCCCTGTGCTGCATGAAAACACCTTTCCAGGCAGACAGGACAGCTCTCCTCGCACTGGAGCCTGTGGGGCTCCAGGACAGTCTCCAGCTCCCAAGTCCTCTCCCTGCTCTAGGGTGCGAGGCCCTGAGGGGCCTTGAAGACACGAGAGCTATGGCTGCTGTCCCAGCAGAGCCCCCAGAAACAGCTTCTGGAATAAGTTTGTCCCTCCCTGCGAACTACAGGGACAATCACAGCCACCACGTGGTCAGGGCCAGTACCAAGCATTTCACACTGGTTTCTTCATTGGCTCCTTGTGGCAACCCTAAGACAGGGGTCAGTTATCCCCATTATTCCCCAAGGACACGGAGGCTCAGAGAGGTTAAGTATCTTATCCAAAGTCACACAGCCATCAGTGGCAGAGCTGGGAGCAGAACCTGTTACTATCAGACTCTAAATCCCAGCTCCTGACCCTTTAATAGCTAAGCAGCCCCCAAAGCTGACCTGAGAGCATGCCCTCCAGCCAGCGCCACGCCCCCAGGCCATGAGCCCAGCGTTTTGCCTCGACAGTGATACCCTTTGCATCTTCCCAGCACCTCCTTCAGGGAACGGGCCCATCTGCCTCACCTTCTGTCACTGCCCCTGTCCTCCAGCCATGGCTGTCGCTGACGCAGCCTGCGTGGCCCCACTCCCCCTCCTCCATATTTCTCTGTCTCCCTCTGCCTGAAATGCTTCACTTTGCCCACTGCCTAAAGTCTCACTGTTAACCCCTAGGTTAAGGATCTACGGTCTTGAATAAAACCGAGCAGATGCCCCCGAAAGGTGCCGTCAGTCAAACACTCCTCGTGAGATTTCCTTTGTTTAATCTCTGCCCCTCCCAGAGGCCCACTTGCAGGAAATGGAAGTTTAATAGGGACAGAAATAAAGAATTAACTTCAATCAGAGCTGGATGGTCCTCTGGCGATCATCCTGTCCAGCCCCTTCACATCACATTCGGGAGAGCTGAGACACAGCAGGGGGTGACCCAAGATGGCACAGCAGGGCAGAGGACTCGCGTTCGGGTCTGTGACTTCAAAGACAGCACGCCTCACCTTGTGCCACGCTTCCTCTTAAGACTGGCGAAGCGGCTTCGTTGGGAAGAGGGACCCGTGTGCTCTGCTCTCAGATCTTCCTTCTAGGTAGAGACACCAGGGCTCAAAGGTCTGGGCAAAGATTGTGCTCTCAAGCTTGGAGGCCCCCAGAGCAGGCAAGATGAAACGCAGGAAGGCAGCTGACCCTGCCCACCTCCCCCTCCAGGTCTGAAGCGCTCCCTCCCCGAGCCGGCCGCATCCCTTTGCCCACATTTCGGCAGAGAGTACAAGCATGGGGCCCAGAGAATAGCAATAGTCTTTACCTTTCAATAACCCCAGGAGGTAGGAGTAGTGACCATTCCCATATCAGAGATGAGGCAACTGAGAGGTTCAGAAAGATGAATGGCTGGCAGCTGAGCTGCTCCTAACGCCAAATCCTGGGTTCCCACCACTGCCCCAGATTAAAGACTAAGGACTCCCAGCCCAGTGCTCCCTCTACAACCCCATGCTGCCTCGATCAGTCTGATCTCCCACCACCCTGACGTGAGCTCTTTTATTGAGACCAGCTGCCGCCTGGGCCCCTGCTGAGCAGAGCCAGGCAGCACAGCCAGCCTGCTCCATGTAATTTGGTGCCAATTAGAAAAAAGTGGAAACCATCAGTGTATTTAATTCCCAGGCTAGAAACAGGCTCTGGGAAGCCAAGCTTCAACTGAATTGCCTCCCCACCAGCTACCCCAGACACTACCTTATTTTTTTAATATTTATTTATTTCTGAGAGAGAAAGAGACAGAGTATAAGTGGGGAGGGGCAGAGAGAAGGAGAGCCACAGAATCCGAAGCAGGCTCCAAGACGGGGCTCGAACTCACGAACTGCAAGATCATGACCTGAGCATCGAGTCGGATGCTCAAAGGACTGAGCCCGCCCGGTGCCCCGACACCCCCATTTTTTTAAAATGTTTTATTTATTTCTAGGAGAGAGAGAGAGAGACAGCATGAGCAGGGGAGGGTCAGAGAGAGAGGGAGTCACAGACTGAAACAGGCTCCAGGCTCTGAGCTGGCAGTCAGCACAGAGCCCGATGCAGGACTCGAACCCACGAACCGCGAGATCATGACCTAAGTGAAAGTCAGACGCTTAACCAACTAAGCCACCCAGGCACCCACCCCCGACACCCCCATTTTTAAACTCACAGAGCCTCCCAGCACTGACAGGAGCCATCCACACACACTTCCAGAACTTTCTTAGGGACCCAAGGAGGTCCAGATGAGAATTAAATGTGGCCTCTGCCCTTGGGGTGCTCCCTGGAAGAGACCTGGATACAGATCACTGAGGTAGCTGCCAAAGCCCTTGTTGCCAAAGACTTAGTTTCCTCACCTTTAAAATGGGGTAAGAATGGTCAATACCTCATCAGGTTGTTATAATGAGTCATCTTTTCACTTACTCCACGAACTTTTGATCTCCTACTTAGTGCCAGCCAGGACCCCAGATATTAAAGAGACAGGAAAATCAAGTCCTGCCCTCATGAAGCCTTCACTCTGATAGAGGGGTGAACAACAGACAGTAAAACCATAAATAAAAAATACGATTGTAGATACTATAAAAATAAAGCAACATAATGAGATAGAGGAGGACCGGAATGGGTGGTCAGCAAACGGTAGTCCTTATTGTTTTCATTACTATTATATTATTTGTTCATCTGAGTCTTGAAAGCCAGGTGGGAGTTAGTAGGCAGACAAGCACAAGGGAAGAGAACTTCAGGTGGAGGAAACATCACGCACAAAGGCAGGAAGGGGTTGAGGACTTCCTGCAGCTGGTGTTCAGAGAGGCTGCAGTGGGCATAAGATACATGGAGCCCCCAGAGAGGCTGGAGAGGTGGAGATTGTGGCCTTAAAGGGCTTTGGATGCAGCGCTCAGGTTCCAGAAACTTATCCCCTGAGCCCCATCAAGGAGCCATCAAAGGGATCTCAAGAAGGAAGTCAAATGCCAAGGCTGAAGGTCCCCGAGGTCTGTCTTGGCTGCAGCTTGGAGTGGTGGGGTGGGAGGCAGCCTGCCTGCGGAGGCAGTCAACCCTCAGGGGCGCCACAATCCCATAGAGATGCTGGTGGAAGCTGGGGGCAGGGAGGAGGGGGGGCCACGAGGAGAAGCGTTTGGAAGGCAGATGAGAACAGGGCTTGGTGACTGATGGGACGTGGGAGGCGAGCAATGGCTTGAGGATTATGAATAACAGCATCTTCTCGCAGGCTGTGTGCGGTGCAGCCCACCGTGCCGGCAACCCAGTCCCCTGATGGAAAGTGGCTCTAGAAGGGAGACCCTGGCTGCCCTGCCAGGCACAGCATTTCCCAAGTCTCCAACAAGCATGGCTTCTTGGCCTCTGGCCTTTGTGCATACTCCTTTGGACTGGCCCCAGTTCAATACCAACTCCTCTGGGAAGCCTTCCTTGACTACCCCCACAGAATTAGTCACTCCCAACTCCCAGTGGGGTTTCATCAGCAACCAATTCACAGCTGTGTTAGTCCTTCCCCCCCCCTACCGCCCCCCATGAAGGGGGGCAGATAGAGACCTTGTCCCCTTCTTGGTCTGTCTCCCCAAATAATCCACAAACTTCCCAAGGGCAGGAACCCCCTCCCTTGTTGTCATCCTAGCACGTGGGACAGTGCCTGGCACTCGAAGGGCACTCCACACACATTTGCTGAATGGATGGGTGAAGGAGGGTAGGGAACGTGATGCGGAATCCAGGGAGAGAAAGTGGTGAGTCAGTCTGGGCCCCTCTGGGTCCGAAGAGCCTGTGGCATGTCCACGTGGATGCACAGGCTGCTGGACAGAAGGGCTGGAAGCCCTGGGAGAGGATCTGCCGAATCATCAGCCCCCCTCCCCATCCCTCCCTGGGCCCCTGCCTGGCTTCACCCATGTCCCAGCCCTGAGAGCCTGGAGGTCTCCTCTCTGAGGAGAGGGAGTGAGAGAGTACTGGAATCTGACCGTCCATCTTTCCTCTTGGAGAAGCTCCTCTGGGGCCCATTTGGGATTCAGTTTCCATAAACAGATGTGGTTTGGGGTTAACTGCACCCCTGTTTGTGTGCTGGGGGGGTGTGGAGTGAATCCTTCCTTCCTCCCTGCTCATCCTGGCCAGAAAAATGAGAGCAGACCCATTACCAGCAACCCCACCCTCCACGACTCTTGGGGGAAAAAGAAATGACATTTTCCCTTTACATTGGAAATACTTAAAAGTCCCAAGAATAGATTTATAGGAATATTTTAACCTTTTCTTTGATCCTTGAAATGTCATTGTTCTGTAGGCTGAATCGCCAAATGTGACCTTTTCCAGTAGCCATGGGGCGGGGGGGACCCCCGCTGGCTCACTGGCTCATTGAAAGCAGCCTCAGAAGTTCTCTCTGTGGCTTTCCCAGCCCCCCACCCCTATCCTGAAGCTCTGAGCCCCAAGAAGCATTGCTGAATGGGAGAGGCACACAGGGGCTAGTGGGAAAGGCCTAGCAGCTCTCTTCTTACCTTATCAAATAAGGATGAGTTAAGTGTGGGTCCGTCACTAGGTAATTCCCTGTGGCCTTATGTGAGGCATTGCCTCTCTTTCGGCCTCAGTTTCCTATAAAATGGGAGAAAGCATGATACCTACTTCATAGAGTTGTTGCAAAGACAAATAAGGCAATGCACACTGTGTTAGGTCTTACAGAACAATGCTGAAGCACAGATGACCCCAAGATCCAAGAGCTGTCAACAAGCATTTATTCTTGGATTCACAGGCCTGTGGGGTGACCAAGGTACAGATCCAGACTGGGTTCTGCTCAGGGGTCCTGCTTCAGGCTGTGGTCTGGGCTTGGGTCCGCCCCATGTATGTTCACACTGAGGCCCAGCTCTTTTCCTTGTGGATCTACTGCTGTGCGAGGGGACAAGTAGAAATACACTACGCCTCTTAAGTCCTGGGCTTGGAACTGGACCACGGTCACTTCCACCCAGCTCCTACTGGCCAAACCAAATGACAAGACCAAGGCCAACATAAGTGGGTGAGGGAAAGGCACTGCCCCAAAGGAGAGGGGAGTGAATATTTGAATTTTTGATGAAGAGTGATCGAATCTATCACAGCGTGCAAAGCCCCTGGCACTGTGCCTGGCATGTGATAGAAACTCAGAATATTAATTCCTTTTCATACCGTGTTGCATGATTATTATATTTTACCACTCAGATTAATTCCTTACAATTCATTCTAATAGGATGAGTCTTTCTGGCTAAGAGTACAATAAGGTATCTTACTGTCCAACGTAAGTGGGCAGGGAAGTGTTACATATGAGTGAATTTGCCACACAACGGAAACTTGTACCTTTAAGCCTTTTTACCTTATTTTGATGGGGATGTTTCTGGAGGATGTTTCATACCTTCCCACCTTCTTAAACGGAGACTATCAAATGCCATTTAATCCATAAGATTGATGTGCTGGGACCATTGGGATGAGTATCAGCATAGCTGTGCGCTGGTCTCTAAGGCCAAGGAGGTGTTTGGCCTGTTTGCCCCTCAGCTGAATGGCCCACAGAAAGGGGTTTTCTCCTCCAGCCTCTTCACAGTGGCCCTCAGACATCAGACCCCCATAGGTCAGCATCTCATCATCAGAAACAAAGGGTCACAGCTTCAGGCTAAATCCACCACACGTCCTGAGTCTTTGGGGCACTCACTGAAATCTTTGCTGATCATGGCATCAGGGAAATCATCGTCATCATAGACTTTTACAATGCTTCTAATCACAGTATTGACTTTCTGAAGCTTTGAGCATAATGAGAACTTGGAGAACACCAAAAAGTGGTTAATCTGGGAACAGTTAAGAAGTGCATTTAAGAAGGAATCCTACCAAGCAGCCTGGGGTCCATTCAATCAGCAGGAGAAGGGGAAATGTAGTGATACTCTAGTATCTACAGAAACTGCTCTATCCTCCTGTGTTCCCTTCCTCCTTCTTTCTTGTGTGCTTCCATCTCTTCTCTGTAGATCCGTTAGTTTTCCTTTCTGATTCTCATCCTGCCTTCTTGCATCTTCCCCTCTCCTTTCACCTACTGGCTAAATGTGGAGAGGAGGGAGTGTGCGTGATCAGTCTTCAAACATATCTCAAAATTCATTTCATCTCAAGTGTTATTATGCTTCTTAATCTCAAAAGTTCTTTGGTTTCTAAAAGCCCAATGGCCACAAAATTCTACAAAATTAAGTCATGCCGTGCTTCGGTGAACACTTGGATTCCTTATTTCAGGGAATCAGTGACTGCATTAAGAGACCACTGCCCACCCCACCGGATACCAGTCTTGTGATCATAAAATTCTGTGAATCCTGGGCCCCAGTGCCTGAGTGACTGCCCTCTGTGGAACTGTCCCAAGTGCTGAAATGTTGTCTAGTTCAGCCCACGTCTTGGGTTCCTTGTTCCTTCGCTTGAGAGCTCTGCCCCACCACCAGCACGTTGGTTTGTGGGGTTTTTTTTTTTTTTTTTTTTTTTTCCTGCCTGGGTGTTCTAAGCCATTTCTAAGTGGGATGCCTGATGAGTGAGTCCCACGGCCTCCTCATTATAGCCCATGACAGATGCCCGTCTGCTCAGCTGGCCAAGATTTTTTGGAAAGTGTTTAGGCCAAGAACATATCATAACAGTTGTCTGTGAAAATAACCTCCAGGCTATGACAATGAACCTTCTTGCACTGGGTCCCAAACTGGCCACACCAGAGAGCTAATTGCTAACTATGAACCCACCCTCTCCAGAACCTGGCTTCCAGCCAAAATATCTAGGTTCTAGCCCATGCTCACTACTTGCTAGTCATAGAGAACTGGGCACTTATTCCTCCTTTATGGGCCTCAGTTTTCCCATCTGTGTGACATAATCTCTAAGGCTCTAGGCAACTCTGACACCTAGGACTTCATGATTATGTGGCCCGGGAGGTGGTAAAGTGGAGTGGAGGAGAAAGAACCCTCAGCAAGGAGTCAGGAGTCCTGGCTCCCAGGACTGCCACCATAAGCAGGGTCACTCTGGGCCAGACCCTTAACCTCTCTGAGCCTCATCTATGAAACTAGAATGATACCACTGTCCTTGCCATCTCCTAATGTGATGGGGAAGCACTTGGTAAAGCAAGGAGAATGATGTGGTAATGGGAATGGTTTATGACAGGAGAGCATCAAACAGCTATACTTTTTAGAGGGAACTCAGGTTTCAGTACCCCCAGGAATCAAAAGACACAGTCTCTTTCCCTTCCTCATCCATGGTTTCCTAGCCTGAAGGAGTTGATTAGCCAGGGTGATATCAGTATCCACTGCTGACTAAACAGACCAATGCTAGGTCTATTCATGCCTTCATTTAATAAATAATTACTGAGAATCTTCCATGTGCTGAGCAGGTAATCAGAGGCAGACATGGCCCCGGCCCTCCCTCATGGATTCTAGAGGGCAGTTAGCATGTGATGCACGTAGCCTGGTGCTGGGCACACGATAAGTGTTCATTAATACAGTGTGACGGGTAATGCTAGAGAATGCCCTGGTTCCTAAGGGAGTGCACAGGAAGGAGTCAGGGGGACTAGAGTGTGATACCAGAGATTATTAGGGGTGAGGCCAGAAGAAGACTGGAGATAGAGTATTCCAGGGAAGGACTACTGCAGGAGCCAATGGGTGGGTCATGTGGTAAAGATGAAGGAAGATGCCTTACCCCACATAATTCCTGCCCCTCTGCCATCCCAGCACCTGCAAACCAGAACCTGGGACTCACTCTCATGCCTCAGCAGAAATCTTCACTTGGAGGGCTGATAGAGGTAGGGTAGGATAGCTTCCTGAAGCTCCCTTTCCTGTTGTCCAGGGTTGCTGGGCACCAAGGTGGCCCAGAAAGCAGGAGGGTGGTTAACTCCATGTTATTAAAATCTGTCTTTGGCTTTATCATCATTATCCTTATCATCATCATCATCATCACCACCACCACCGTTGTTACTTACTGAGCCTTTTCATACCTCAAGAATTTTGTGTTCAACCCTTACAATCTTTACGTCGATGAGGTGTATGGTTAGACCTATTTTACAAATAAGGAAACTGAGGCTCAAAGAGCTTACATGGTTTGCTCAAAGACACACAGCTAGCCAGTGGCAGGCCTGGAGGCAGATTATTGTTATGCTGTCAAGATAGCTGAGCTTTCATGGAGTGCCGACTCTATGCCAAGGACCCTACAAAGCACACGGTGCACTGTCCCACTTAATCATCCCACCGCCCCATGAGCTAAGCACTAGTCTTAGCCCCACTTTGTGATTGAAGAAGCTGAGTCCAAAGAAGGTAAGTAACCTAGTCAAGGTCACACAGCTAGATGGTTCCAGTGTCAGGATCCTCACCCAGATCCGCCCAACCCCTCCCCATGCTGGAAGCCCCTTTTCTTCAACAAGGCCCAGGAGGGAGAGGCAGGTGCCTCCTCCCCCTCCCCATAGTGGTAACAACCCCAGAGTACCCAGATAGCACAGAGGCATGCCTGGGGCAGGGTGAGGAGCCATGGCCAGCATGACCTTGAAATCCCATTGTCCCACCAGACAGTAAATCTCCCCATGCTAAGTGTTTAAGCTCTTCCAGAAAAAGCTGCATTTAAGGGGCTACCATGTCTCAGGCTGGAAAGCACCGTTGGGCAGATTTATTCCTGCGAGAGGTCAGACAGCCACTGTATTTCACCATCGGGCCAACAGGGGCCCTCATTCTCTGGAATTATATTTCTATCAAATATTCATTTGTCTGGTTTATGGGCTACTGAAAACTTGGGCCCACCATGTCCTGCCAGCCACACACCTGCCTGGCTGTGCCAATACCCATCTTCCACTCTTTGCTCACAGCCTACTGTGTGGCAGGATGTCACCCCAATTGTCCCGTTCCCCCCCTCCCCCCTCCCACACACACAGGGAAAGGCCCTAACCCCTCCCTTGGGTCTATTCCTTCACCAGGCCAACCTACTGCATAAGATTGGAAGCCACAGAAGTGGGAGAAAATTGCTACTATTTCCCCAAAACAGGGGGCCTGTAGTAGATGCTGTTGATGCCCACTCCACCCCCCTGCCCCAGGTGTTGGATGATCATACCCACACCCTTATCTGGAGGATTGTCCTGGGCTATGCGAGCTGCCTTGTGCAGAAATGGTATACAGCTTACCTCCCGCCACCCCAGGGGTAGCCCATAGCCAATGACCAACTGACATGGGGTTCTAACAGGGAAGCCCTCTTGCCATTAAATGGGACAAACTCTGTGATGCAATTCCCACTCCAGAGCTCCAAGGGGAATCAGGCTGTAAATTCTCCAGAAACCACATCTCTTCTTCTGCCCTATCCTGCTTCTCTCCCTTCCTTACAGGTTTCTCTGCAGAGTCCTCCTTCAATAAAACACATGCATAAGAATCCCCAACTCAGGCTCTAGTTGTAGGGAACCCACCCAAGACAGGGCCTTAACTCCCATGGCTCCTTCCGCTGCAACCTGGAACTGATCTCCTGAAAAGCCTCTCACTTGCTTTTCAGAAAATGGAAGGAGTCTCACCAATTAGACCATGAGGAGCATCTGCCCCTCAAGTTTGCAGAAGGCAGCAGGACAGACCACCCCCCCACACACACACACACACCTCACTGCCCATTTTACAGGCAAGGTAACAAAGGTAGAATGATTTATCCAAGGTCATGTAGCTAGTCTAAGGGAGGGCCAGGAATCAAGCCAGGTCTCTCTGATTCCAAGTCCTAGATTTTTCCTTAGAAAAGGGCTCTGGACACCCTGAAAGAATGCCCTGAGCCACATGCTTTACCCATCTCACCTTTCAAGGTGCCACCTTGTCCAGGTAGCCCTTTCTGCTTACCTGTCAGAATTCATCACGTTTTCTTCTAGATGCATCACATATGCTTCGATATAGCCGCTACTTCCTTCCACATTCAGTGAGATTAAGGACTTCTCCCCAACCAGCATGGGAATCCCTTGAACCACAAACTACAAACATACATTTAGGGCCATAGAAGGACCAGGAAGGCCATTGTCCTTTAAAAAAAGACAAACCCAGGGCTTCCAAGGACAGGCTGGAAGAAATCCTCCCCCAGGAGGTGAGCCCCTCCTGAGCCTTTCTCTGCCCCGTGTTGCACCTTCCTTTGAGGCCTCTATTTGGCCACTGCTGCCATTGCCACGCTGACCTCAAAGGACACTTATATCTTGTAGCACTTTGGACCAATCATGGGCAAATGCTCCTCCCATACCCCCTGGCACCTAAGAGGTAGAACGTTTGGACTTGAGGTCAGGAATGGCACCTGGAAAACAGACACAAAGACACAAACGATGCTAACCCGCATCATTTCCTCCTAGTCTTCAGTCAATGGAGTACCACCAGCCTCAGACTTGTGTTGTCTGCATACCACCCACATAATTATTTACTTACTATGTTTCTTTACACTGACTCACCTTTTTAAGTGCAGATCAAAAAACAAAAAAACAAAAACAAAAACAAAAAACACTTTTTATCTCTTCTGCATGGGAAATCCAGAATCCCTATGCACAAATATAACGCTAAAGCTACAAATACAGTAACAGCAAGGCTATGGCATTAAAGCCGCCGTGGCCTGGGAAGTCTATGAGCCTGAGCTCCTAGCTCTCTTTGTTAAAATGGGAGATGGGTGAGGACTGGGTGTCAGTAAAGACACACCAGCTCCCGCCAGACTTTATCCTGCCAGGATCAAGATTGAAAATGACTCCAGAAGTGAGTAGCCTTCTCCTTCATGAATCAGTGAGGCTTGATGCCAGGTCCGTGAGCACCTGACGCCATCCAGGGAATCCACACTTTGAGAAATGCTGATTGCAAGGATTTGGTTTATATGATCTGGGTCTAGCTTACTCCCTTTCAGCCTGCAGCTCACTGAGAGAAGGTCCTGGAGGACAGTCATGTGCCTCCCTCATCCCTGATGATGCCTGGGATACAGTGGGCGCTCAGGAATGCATGTAAAGTAGGGTGGGGCTGAGGGGGACATGGAGGAAGGGAGAGGAGGCGGTTATTGAACAGTCAGGCATCTGGCTTGAATCTGTGAATTTCTAGTACAACAAAAGCTGATTCTTATTTATTTCTTTTTTTTTACAAAGTAAAATGGGCTTTCTTTGTGCTTGAATGGAAAAACACATACCCTCAGCACCCTATTGTGGAAAAAATCAGGCTTTATTGTAAAAACAATTGTGCCAAATTTAAAGCAGGGATTAAAATTGTTAAGTGTGGTCGTTAATACATCAGGCTTTTTCTTCCAATCAAGGAGGAAGCTATTCTAGTCTGCCCTCTGCTTGCCTTCCTCGGGCTAAGGCAGAGAGGGAAGGGGGATGGATGCTTGGCTAGGTAGATGGGGACCACTGAATCCCAGAGACCAGAGCCTACTGGGCATGACAACAGGAAAAGCATGGGAACCTGACTTGCAAACAGAAAAAGAAGACCTATGGTCTGTTGAAGGATCTTTTTATTCCTGTCTGTAAGATCATTTATAGGCAAAGGCTCACAAATTTATACATTGTAAAGCACCTATTGTTGTGAATTTAGAAGATATCCTCTATTTAATATGAATATGTAAAATTGGGGTACTCTTGGAAATAGGGCTGTCCAGCATAGATGTCCCCACGACTTTGGGTTTTTTCTCCAACCAAGTATGGAAGTGCGGCAGCCATATAGCCCTGGCTTTCCAGCCTCTCTTGTCTATGCATTCCTTGCATGGACCTTCTGAGATTGAATTTCCCCATTTTACAGGGGCACTGAGAAGATAGGTCACAGAGCATCTACCCAACATCACAGAGCAAAGAAGCAGTGGAAACAGGATTTGGATCCAGATGTGATTCCAGAGCCCACATTCCTAACAAGACCTTCCTGTCCTTCCCAGGACATAGCTCTGGGACAGAAGGCCAGAACTGTGGTGCCCAAGGCTGGGGGCGGGGGGGATGGCACCGAGGGGAAATGGGAATGAAAAACTTTACATGTTTATGTCTTATGTTTTTAGCCAATCCTAAGTGCTGGAAATTCTGAAGTAAAAATGTAGCCCATTCTACCAGAAACACTCAGGCCATCTTCAGAAAGGCCAGGACTAATTTTTAAGCCCATGTGAGGCCGTATGTTATATTCCCAGGAGGGGGACCCACCCTCAGAAGGATGGAAAGAAAGGAAGACAGGATAGGGGCTTATCAAAAAGGCATAGGAATTCACCTGAAAAAGATCCCAGTGATCCGAGGTGGGACGACTAGAGAAAAATGGTAAATCACAATAGTATTGGATTCTAAGCCAAAGAATAAAGTATGTATCCGTAAGTCCATATAGATATAAATAAATAGAGGGAAAGATACAACCCTGCCTCCCTGAAGAATTCCAAGTAATACATGTAGAAGGAATGAGGGAAATGGAACACCGCTGTAATAATTGCTGCAGACAAGATCCATCCGTGGGTGCTAAAATTAGCAGGCCAAAGTTTAAGCAGAAACAGGGTATATGCATAGTCTCAAAGTACCATCTCAAATAATGAGTAATTATAGAGAGAGAAACAGTAAGTTTAGAGTGGAGAATCTTAGCAGGCACCTTAGCCATGTGTTGAAGGCACACCAGTTACCACCATCTCACTAGTTATGTCACCAACATACACCAGCACCGTGTACCCCCGATATGGTCACTGGGGAAGCAGCCCTCCCGGGAAGACATAACCTCACTATAGTCACGAGAAGACATGAGACAAACACACATTGAAGAACGTTCACAAAATAGCTGCCAGGAACCTTCACAAGTGTCAAGGTCGTAAGAGACAACGAAAGACAGGAAATGTCACAGATCGGAGATGAAGGAGACACGGCATCTAAATGCAATGTGGGATCTTGAACTGGATCCAGAGGAGTCAAGAAAAAGGTGTTAGTGGAAAAACTGGGCAAATCCAAATAAGTTCAGAAATGTAGCAAATAATATTGTAACGAGACAAGTCTCCAGGTTTTGATAAATGATCTATGATTATGTAAGATCATCATAAGGGGGAACTGGGTGGAGGTCATATGGGAACTCTTTGTACTAGTTTTACAACCGTTCCGTAAGACTAAAATTATCTCCAAAAGAGATTTCATGGCATGGTAGGCTAAACAACGGTCCCCAAAAGACATCCATGTTCTAGTCCCTGGAACCTGTGAATATTCCCCTATATGACAAAAACAATATAGGACTTTGTAAATATGATTAAGCTTCTTGACATGGGGAGATTATTCTAGATCATCCAAGTGGGCTCTCGGTGAAATCACAGGTATCCTTATAAGATGGAGTAGAGGGAGTTGGACACAGACGGAAAGGGAGAAGCCATGTGACCACAGAGATAGCAGTTGAAGAGATTTTCAGCCACAAGCCAAGGTAGGTGGGCACCCCCCGGAGCTGGAAGAGACAAGGACCATGTTCTTCCCCTGGAGCCTCAAGAGGGAGCACAGCCTTGCTGATGCCTTTATTTCTGCCAATGATCCTGATTTTGGACCTCTGGCCTCCAAACTCATGAGAGAACAAATCTGTACTGGTATAAAACACCAAGTATGTCAGTATGGAGGTTCCCCCAAAATTAAAAATAGAACCACTCTACGACCAGCAATTGTACTACTAGCTATTTATCCTAAGGAGTGCTGTTTCAAAGGGGCTCATGCACCCCAATATTTATAGCAGCGCTATCGACAATAGCCACAGTATGGAAAGAGCCCAAGTGTCCATCGACTGATGAATGGATAAAGAAGGTGTGGCTTATATATACAATGGATATCACTCGGCAATCAAAAACAACGAAATCTTGCCATTTGCAACAATGTGGATGGAATTAGAGTGTATTATGCTAAGCGAAATTAGTCCATCAGAGAAAGACAAATATCATATGACTTCATTCATATGTGGAATGTAAGATACAAAACAGATGAACATAAGAAAAGGGGAAAGAAAAATAATATGAAAACAGGGAGGGGGACAAAACATAAGAGATTCTTAAATACAGAGAACAAACTGAGCGTTGCTGGAGGGGTTGTGGGAGGGGGGATGGGCTAAATGGGCAAGGGGCATTAAGAAGAGCACTTGTTGGGATGAGCACTGGGTGTTATGTGTAGGATATGAATCACTGGATTCTACTCCTGAAATCATTATTGCATTATATGCTAACTAACTTGGATGCAAATTTAAAATAAAAATAATAAAATCATTCTATAGGAAAAAAAAACCCCACCAAGTTGGTGGTGATTTTATTTTTACAGCAGCAATAAAAAACTAATAAAAAGGTAAAAAAAATTAATTGATAATGTTGACCTGCACAAGCCCCCACCTCCCGCCAGCTGTGACACTCTGGTGATACGTCAGTTCTGCATGGCAGGAGTGCCTGACCCTTGGCCCCTAAGAGAGTCCCCGTGTACCTGCCCCAGAGCCTGCTGGAAGCTGCCCATCCAGTGCAGCTCTCTGTGGAGGCTGTGCTTCTCAGTCTCAGCCGGCTCAGTACTGCCTCCAAGCCTCCTCCCTAACGTCCTTTGGGTCTGTCCAGCCTGAGATCGAAGGGCAGAGCCATGTTCCACCTACTCTCCCAAAGATGGAAAAGCTCAGCTGTCCACCAGCTGAGGACCCCACGAGCCTAGTCCCAAAATAACAGAAACAATCATTACAGCTCTCCTTCACCGAGGGCCTATTATATGGCAAGCTCATTACTGAGTATTTTCCATGCACCAGCTCACTTAGTCCCCAAAGCCACCCCATGGGTGGCTCAGAGAGGTTATGGGGCAGGCTCAAGGTCACACAGCTATCCAGCAGCTGCCTCAGAGTTCCAGCCCAGATGTCTGTGACTCAGAAAGCCCGTGCCCCCAACAACCATGTCGCCCTGCCCATCTAGCATCTGCTACGCCCACTTCCTCAGCTGTGTCCTCTCCCTGGCAAAACTCAGCTACAGAGGGAAATCCAGAGGTGCCCTTCCTGGGCTGCTAGACTGCAAAGCATCCAGGCTTCAGCTGCCTTTGAGAACACAGAGAGGTTTGAGGGTGAGAAAAATCTTCAGCTTTGAAACCTACGGAGGGAGTTCAGAGAACATCTCACTTCTTACAGGTGTATCATTAGCGCCATTCTTTATCCCCAGGCATCAGTAGGTGGCCGGCAACATCCACAGGAGCTGTTGCAGCCTGCAGAGAAGGGGGGCCGGGGGCAGACCTGGGGCTCCAGGACAAGCAGAAAACTGCTCCAGATCATTCTGGACTGCAGAGATGGGCCTGTGAGCTTGGCCATCCATCAGCTGGCAATTCCCCTTCCATAACGAGGGGAGTCTGGGCATTCTGTCAAAGTGGTCTGAGAATTAGGACTCACAGCTCCCTCACTGGGGGAGGGGTGGTGAAAGAGGGGCCACTCTACCACCTCTGTGGCCAGCCCAGGAGCCTTAGGCCCTAGGATAACAAAGCTCCCCCAGGGCCCAGACTCTCAGCACAATTTCTAGAGACTTTAGGGTCAAGTGGTCCAGCCTTCACCTGGGGCTTGAATCCATTTTGGACGAAGAAAGACTCCCTCCACCCCATCTATGCCAACTTCGTGAACTCAAGTCTGTTCACCTTTCATCCAGGACCTGGATTTTCCTCAGCCACACCCAGGTTGTCCTGATGGCTTATGAGTTTAGGTCTGGAGCCACACAGCATCCCTGAGGTCCTGCTGAATGCCCCGACTTTACAACAACAAGCAGCAGGTCCCCATGTGCCAAGATGGAGCCGGGCACTGTCCTGTACATCAGGCTTGTTCCCCACAATACAGAAACTGAGGCTCAGCTGAAGGAAGTTAAAACCGGGAGCAACCCAGAGCTCCCCAAATAAACAAATAATAGTAGTAGCTATACTTACATATTGCTTCCTATGTGTCAAGCATCATTTAATCCAGATATCAACTCTAGGAGGAAGGTGCTACTGTTACTCCACTTTTACAGATGGGCTGTAGCACAGAGAAGTCAAGAGACTTGGCCAAGGTCATGCATCGAATAAGTGCCTTCGAGTTCACGGCAGAGCTGAGAATGACTCGGAGCCTCTATGCTCCCCACCTACGTTTCCTAGATTCTGCTCACCTGTTCCCAGAGGATGCTAAGCCCTGCCTATTTGGCACCCACTCTCGAGGCCAAAGCATCTTGAGCATATCTGTTCTTAGCATCTGCTACCAGGCAACTGTGGGTAAGCACAGCTACCTCCCAACTACCCAGAGAGCCTCTGTTGGGAGAAAGCGGTCATGGTCACCTCCATATCCCACCACCCAGCCCGGACCAGGCACAAGGGAAGCGCTCAGTGATTACACTGTGGAATAAATTGAAGTCCAAGTGATTGAAAGAAGAGATTAATAAAGTGCCTCTTTCTAGGAACAGAGGCAACCCACGCATCCCAGCCTCTCTGCCCTGGCTACCCCAGTTACTCCATTTCCACCCCTTACCAGGACGCCCATCTCAGCCTGATCCACACTCCTGGCTCACGCTCCTCCTCGGGGTTGTCTCTGCAGTGGGGATTGCAAAGTCATATTGGATTAAGACCTGCTCCAGCTGTCACCTGTGGCGGAAAGCTCACCCATCACGCGGCCCAGAAGGCCTGTGGTATCTAATGGAGATTTGCTAATAAGATCTGAGTTGGTGAGCTTTGCATCCTATTAACACAGAGGAGCGCAGGCCTGTCTGTCTGCTGGAAAATTGCAAACACAATAGAAAAGTCGCTTATGAATATTAATGGGACTGGAAACAATGCCGAGAGAAATTTTTGACATGATTGGGAAGCTGCGAGGGGGCTGTGGGGCTGGAGCGGCCTCCCCTCCGACCTGCCCCTGCCTGACCCCCTCCAGAGCTGCCTGGAAGTGAGAGGTCTGCGTGGCTGTCACAGCTAGATGGAAAGTGATCAGTGTGCTGACCGAGAAGGGAGAACTGAGCCTGACTGAGGGCTTGGACTCACTTCCCCAGATGCATGCAAGCCAGGCCAGTGGAAGTTTGGGAGGGAACACGGGGACGTGTCTGAGAAGGGACTTGGGCGCCCCCCTCTTCTACACCTGGATTTCTCACATGACACCAGCAATCTTGGACTCTTTGCTGAACCAACACTTGTCTAGAGCAGCTTCCAACACAGAAGGCCACAAGCTCTGGAATTCACAGGCAGACTAGCGTGAAGAGTCAACCAGGAGTTGACTTAGCATGGTCTAGGGAATGTTAAAGTCCAAAAAAAAAATTCCCTCGGGGAGCACCCCCCTCCCCCCACTGCAGTTCCAAAACTATGTGCTAGGGAACGCTAGGGGTCAAGTGCCCCAGGGGGCAGCAGAGAGGCCAAGAAGGGTTGCAGATTCAAGACAGAAATTCAGACCTCCTGACCCCCCACGTGACCCCAGTCCAAAGCTTTGATAGAACCTAGGGAGCTGAAAGGGAATAAGACATAACTCTTGCCCTGCCAGAAATTCTCAGTCAGATGGGGAAGACGGACATTCAGTCACAGGCACTTCTCATTACAGATCCCCTACGGCTGACTATGGCTGTGTGTTTTTTATCCTGCTAATCAATAAAGAAAAGGCACAGACCCCAAGAGGAAAAGGGACTACGGCACAAGCAGACAGCAAGCAGGATCTGAGCGAGCATGGAGGGACCCAGTACAGTACACGGGCTGACTATGCACACTGAAGCCAGAGGTCCTTTTGTTCAATGCACAAATGTACAAAGCACACCCTTTTCTCCACCAGCCGGGCAATCTCAGGTGAGTACCGAGCTCCTGAGAGGGCCAGTTGCTTCTTCTGTAACCTGGCTGTAAAATATCTACCTCCTGGGATTATGGAATAAGATCATGTATGTACAGTGTACAGGCCACTCTCACTCTGGCATACAGTAGCCAGCCAATAGATCTCTAGTTTTTTCCTTTCTCCAGCATCCTTTGTGCGGTGGGGCCTGCCCGGCATCCATTTACCCCTTTCCTCTGAATCGCCCCTCCCCAGCTTTCAGTCCCTCTGGCTGCACAAGAGTAGACCCCGCCCCCTGAGGGTGAGCTTGTGAGCAACACCTGGCCAATCAGAGTGTGGTATCACCTGGCCACTATGATTGGTTCAGAGACAGGGGTGTGTCCCCACTGGGCCAATCAGAGTCAAAGGGATTCAACTTTGAGACTTTCGGTTGGCATTTTCGGAAGGTTGCTGAGAGGGTCAAGTAAGTGCTTATTGCTGCTGGTAGCCATATTATACCAGGAGAAGGGTGACCCCTGGAAAAGACACCACCCTGGAAGAAAGCTGAGCTGGGAAATGGGTTGAAAAAAAAAAAAAAGATTTCTGAAGGCATCATTTGAGCCCCTCAATATGGCTGTGCCTGAATCTAGAACTACCTCCTAGATTTTGCTGTTGTTACACAAGCCACCATATTCCTTTTTTTTTTTTTTTTCTTTCTTTAAGCCATTTGAGTTTGTATCCCTTGCAACTAAATGACTTTGAACTAACCCATCCAGCTACCTGGGGCTGGGACACTCGTCAACTTGGACTTGAAACTTTAACAATGTCCCTTTCCTTCCGTCCTCACATCTACCCCCTGCCCACCCAACTCCAGGATCCAATTGCCTGGAAAAGCTCAAGACTTGGGAAACCTCAAGCTCAGTTTCCAAGATACATTCATTGTCTGTCCCCAAGTGCCACCCTGGTGTCTGCTCCATCTGCTTCCCAGCATGGAGCTGGAATACAGAGGTGCAGACAGTCCTCGGCTCTGGGGAGGGAGGTCCCAAACTGATGGTCCGCAGCCAGATCCAACATACTTCACTTGCCCAGTTGGCGTTTTGTGTTTTGTTTTGTTTTTTACTCAGAAGTTTCTAGGTGAGAAATGCATCTTCCGGCTTTTCTGCAATTGCAGTTTTTCTACACCTCTGAAGCTCCACACATTTATATTACACGTGGAGCCCCCAAGGCATTCCAGTCCACAACCCCTGGTTGAGACCCTCTGTGGACAGAATGGTTGATATTGTTGATGGTTTCTGGTTTGTAGTGTTACATGGCAGAAACTGGGAGGGAAACATTATCATCCACATCCTTAAGTCCCAGTGGGCTACGTTACCTCTGTTGCCTCTTCTGGCTCTAACACTCTGCAGATCTGGACCAGACGCCTGCCCAGACCCTCTGTGGGCATGATCGGTGCTGGTCTTTGTGTGAATTTCAAGGGTCTTCCCTCGCCTACTCACCTGTTCTCGCATAAGCACTGGGCCCTCCCACCCTGCCCCAGGCCCAGGGAGGAAGAGCTCTCGGCACAGGTGGGGGGCAGGGAGGCCAGGCAGGCCAGGGGTCCCTGCTACTTTGCATTGTATTTGTGAGATAATTACTAATGACACAGATCATTTTTATTAGCTAAGCTGTCTGCATTAAAATGATAGATTTTTTTTTATTAAAAACATCCGAGGGAGCTGCCATCACAGTAGGAGAAGGATAATTTTCCGTTTAGTTTAAGAGCAGATGGTTACCGAAATGTTCAATGTAAATAAATTGAGACTCAGCCTAAGCGTTGGGTAAACAAATTGGAAATTTCTGGCCCACTTCAAGTCTCCTGCCCTCTTTGGCTCTCCCGGCCCCTCCGTCAGGCCCTAACCTAGTCCCACCCTACTGTGAAGGAAACTCTCCCCCAAACCCCTGGGAACATCCAGGACTCCAGGTGTGGGGGGCTAAAAGATGAGTAATGGTGTGCCAGGACCCAGCCCGGAGCTCTGGGCGCCTCTGATGTTGTCACAGAAGCTGAAGCTCAGGTCAAGAAGCAGGTGGAGGGGCGCCTGGATGGCTCAATCGGTTGAGCATCCACCTTCAGCTCAGGTCATGATCTCACTGTTCGTGGGTTCGAGCCCCGCATCGGGCTCTGTGCTGACAGCCAGCTCAGAGCCTGGAGCTTGTTTCTGATTCTGTGTCTCCCTCTCTCTCTGACCCTCCCCTGCTCACGCTGCTCCCCTTTCTATCTCTCTCTCTCAGAAATAAATTAAAAATTAAAAAAAAAGAAGAAGCAGGTGGAAACAGGTGAAGAAGGTAGTGTGCCACAGAGCAGTGGCCTGGGTGGGAGTTAACAGGCATGGGTGCTGGGCCTT
This sequence comes from Hyaena hyaena, assembly GCF_003009895.1. Classification (NCBI taxonomy): domain Eukaryota; kingdom Metazoa; phylum Chordata; class Mammalia; order Carnivora; family Hyaenidae; genus Hyaena; species Hyaena hyaena. The sequence goes on along the minus strand of NW_024080655.1, from coordinate 2,660,728 downwards.
TGGAAAGTCCCCTGCCCTCTCTGGACCTCAGCCTTCCATCTGAGCAGTGACGGCCTTGGACCAGCCACAGCTCCCAAAATAAGTTGAAGGGGAAAGGGGAGGGAGTTTCAATTTAAGAAAAAAAAAGTTTTAACTACCAAAGTGATTGGAACCATTGAGTTGAAGCAGTTTCTTTCTTATAAGATTTCTCAGAACATTAACTACATTACTGTGGATTATATTTCTCTAAAGATGATCATAAGAAACAATAGGCTTCATGTCCACAAAACCTTTTTTTTCCAAGAGGCATGGTACAGTTTGGGGCACGCTGAAAGAGAGGGTTTTTTAAGGGCTCACTCAGCTCCAGCCTTCTCTGCTCCATGAGTGAGTGTTATCTGAAGACAGTCCCCTGCTCACTGCAAATGGTTTCTAGGACCATGAACTGTCCACGTCTGTGCCACTGGGCTGCAGGCAGAGTACACAGAGGTGCAAGAAAGCAGATGCTGTGAGCCCCCACCCTGCGCCCTCACTTCCCGTGTATCCCTACCTATTCCCACCTCACCTTGCCTGAATGCATTTTCCAATTATGGGAGCACATTCTCTCCAACCAGGGGTCAGCATTAACGCCCCCAGGCATAACCCTCAACTAACAAGGCATGAGAGTCGATGAAAAAACATCCCAGCTGCCTTGCCTTTTAGGGAGAAAATTCTGAGGTGTGCTCTGCAGACTCTCGGAGGGTCCCCCATGAGACTGAGTTCTGATCTGCCCACAGCAGTCACACCCTGACTAACAGATGCTTGGCTAACTTTCCTCCCTTCCCGACTCCCTCGCAGGACAGTCATTCCGGGATCACCTCCCAGATAAACTATGTGCACAGAAGTCCTCATATCAGGCTCTACCCAAGGGGAAACCGAAGCTACACAGCCCCTCTTCTCATAGATCTTACGGGCTGGTGGCAGAGACAGCGAGAAATGAACACTTGAGTGTACACGTACATGATCCCAAATTGTAATTCGAGATATGTGATGACAAAACAGTGGTGTGGCACAATGTGAGGGGAAGAGAGCGAGTGCAGGGAGCTTCTAATGATGCTCACTTTGGCCCAGCCACTGGGGATTTAAGACTCAGCAACTCAGTCTCATGAAGGTGGCAGACATTTAAATTCTGATGCACCGGGAAAGAAGTAATACTAGAGGAGGGTGGCACAGAAGATTAGAAGGAGGATCACCATTCTGGGAGGTAGGATAGCCCGCTGTCTGAGACTTTATCCCACCCCAAGGAAGATCTAAGGATCTCATTCATACTGACGTGTGAAGGACTAATGTCCTCTGAGGTATTTCACTTTCTGCAAGGATGTGTGGCTCTCTCTGCATTGGCCCTTGGAGAGAGCTGAAATTTTCCTCCCGTGCGATCTCTCCATGCCTTTCAAGGTATTTTATTTTATGCCTGCGTCACCAGTGTGAATGTCCTTTGCCCACTGACTCCTGCCGGGATGGATTATGGCATTAGAGGACCTTCTCCTCTTAGCCTGCGATTTTAAGTCCCTGGCTCTGCAGCGGTGCAAGCCTTCCCTTCCCAGGCCCTGAAACACTGAAACCTGCTTCCGAAAGACCTGAAGAGGAAATCAGAGTGTTTTTCCCCATCTGTAAGTTGGGTCTCTCTTTGGGAAATTTGGAAGGGGAAGATGAACAAGGGCAGGATTAGGGTCCAGTTTGAAAGCTGGGCTTGCCGACAGAAACACTGAGAGACAGAGAGGAAAAGGAATGACTCGCTGAAATTGATGTGTTTGGATGGGATTATCTATGAATTTTACTTATTTCTCAGTGACTTGCTGTTTACCAAATTTTCTTCATTGAGCATGTGTCAATGTTCCTTTTAAATGAATGTACCATCTCAGACAGACTCAACGGGCCGGGCATAATCACTTGATAGTGTTTCAGTAAATAATCAATGTTTGCCGATTATTTTTGAAAATGGGGGTCACAATGCCCCCAGACTCTCAGCTCCTGTGCAAGTGCCTAAATTTTGGAATGTTGGGGGGGGGGGCAGGCAGGGAGGAGTCTGTGAAGGCACCTGTGTCCCTAGAGCTACCACACTTATTCAAGCCTTTGATTTCTTCAGAGCAAACCTTCCACAGAAGCCCAGAGAAGAGAAGAATTGGTTTGGGTAAATTCGAGGAGGGGAGAGGAAGTAGGGGCTCCCCAACACCCTGAGACCCGAGCTTCCTATTCCATGACCTCACTGTGAAAACTGTAATCTTGCTCCCATCCCATCCCCCGAGCATACATTTTTCAAATTTGGACGCAGGAGGCTCAGACTGACACAATGGGCCCAAGATGACACAGTAAATGAGAGGCCAAACCAAATTACAGCCAGAAATTGCCCCACAGTGGCCTCTCTTTGGCCTTGACTGACCTGACTGTCCATCATGAACAAATTGTTGTGGCCATGGGAGGGGATATGCTGATTATCTGAAGTCCATCAGGGCCCACCCTTGATGCTGGGGGTCGGTGAGTCTCTGGGGGTCAGTGACATTCTGACATAATGTCAGTGGACTATTGGTTATGAAGCAGAAAGAGGCACTCGAGGGAGAGGTGGCGAAGCCAGGACCATAGTCTTAGAAGTTCCTGTTTGTTCTATTGGACCAACGTCCCTGCATCTCCCTGGCCATATCGACAGTGTGGAGGTGAAGCCGCCCCTCTACCATGGCCCTTCCACCTTGGGGTCAGCAGGTGGCAGAGGACACCCAGGAGACCTGGCTCCTGCTACTTAGCTGTGTGCCTTTGGGCAAGTCACTTCCCCTCTCTGGGCTTCAGTTTACCCAATCTGAGGAAGTAAGACTAGAACAGGGGTGGCAAAGAGTATACTCACCTGTCAATAGTAGACAATTGGTGGAGACTGCCTGGAGAGACTGCTGGAAAAGTTACTGAGGCTACATCTGAGTTCCCTGGGAAGATGACATGACTACACCTTTTCCCAGATCTATAGTACCTAGAGTCACATACCATAAGAATTGGCTCAGGGGATTCGTGTGAACCCCCTAGAATTCCAGGCCCTCTCAGAATAACTCCCTCTTGCCTACAGACTTTTCTCCCCTGCCCCCCCCCCATCTGCCAGACTCAGAGGTTAAGGGTCATCCAGTCAGAGCACAAAGATAGCGAGCTCTTGAATGGAAGGGACTCCAACGGTCACCTGCCGACGATCCCCAAAGCTGCCCAGGCCCCGTTCCAAGGTGCAGGGGAGAATGGAAGGGAGAGTGTTACTCACAGGTTGACCTTACTCTGTACAGTAAGTGTGTGTTCCTGAGAAAATTGCACTCAAATTGAATTTTTATAAATGGAATCCTATTTCAGCAATGATTTACAACACTATTTCTGAGATACTTTATCTTCATTTTGAAGTAATGTTCCTAACATTTGAGCTATAGAACTCTCCTTCCTTTTATAAACACTAGGAATGTTCCAGTTAGATGGGGCCACAGAAACTGCCAAGTCCTACCCTTTCCATTTCTGGGAAACTGAGGCTCAAGGGGGAAGAAGACTAGCATTTGTCAAGTCCCTGCAAGGTCTCATGTACCATTGTTTTGTTATTTATATGCGTTTTATTGGCCAATATTCCAATACTATGAAAGGGGCTTGGCATCACCCCACTTTGCAGATGAAGAAACTAAGGCTCAGGCAGATTAAATAGCTGACACCGAGACACCCAGCTGGTAAGTGGCTGCTTCCAGTCCTCCAAGGATTTCCACTGCCTACCCTATTATGACCTATGAGGGTCTGCACAACCCAGCCTCTCACTCACACCCTCCAACCTCACTGGCTCCCTTTTTGTCTTCAAACCCCAGGTCCTTTGCATTTGCTGTTCCCTCTGCTTTCCCACTCTTTTTGACCTAGCTGGATTCTCCTTCATTCAGGTATCACTCATAACTCCCACGGGATCCTGTGTTCCCAGCCATCCACACACCCTCCATTCTATTATTTTCCTTTATTTCCTTCCTAATACTTGTCACTATGTGCAATTATTTATTTAGTTTATTATTTATTTGTTTACTGTCTTCCCCCCACTAGAAAAGAAGCTCCATGAAGACAAGGACATATCTGTTGTTTCCTGCTGCCTCTCTAATCCCTACAGGACCTGGGATCCTCAGTAAACACTTGTAGATCAAAAGAACACAGTAGCAAACCTGGGATTTAAATCCAGGTCTACACAACTCTGAAGCCCAGAAATCTTGCCATTGTACCAGAAATGTCTTTCTTCCCATATTTGTAAAATTATTACTACTGGCAAATAATTTCTCAAAAGAAGAGTCCTTCTTTAAAAAAGATTTTTAATGGTTACTTACTATTTTTGAGAGCCAGAGACTGAGTGTGAGTGGGGGAAGGGCAGAGAGAGGGAGACACAGAATCTGAAGCAAGCTCCAGGCTCTGAGCTGTCAGCACAGACTCTGACGCTAGACTGGAACCCACAAACCATGAGATCAATGACCTGAGCCGAAGTCAGATGCTTAACCAACGGAACCACCCAGGCGCCCCAATAGAGAAGTCCTTTGAAGTTGTCTTTGAAATTTAGTTATTTGGGGTCTTATTTCTTACAGCATATCTGGGCCATCGCAGATGAGAGATTCTTGCTCAAATGAAAACAAAATCCAAGTTCAGAGATAACCATTGAGTCTTGAAGACCCAAGAGACTCCACGTCTCTTGCAAGGACCTCAGCGAAAGCAAACAACTTATCCCCACAACTCTTCCTGTGACCAGCTACGTACAAGCCTCACCCTCACTGCCAAGAATTGCTTGGATCATAGCTCACCAGCCTGGGCTCCCACTAGCTATAGGAGAGCCTTCTTACAGAATCGATGAGAAGTCAGCAGACTCAGCAGCCCTTTTTTATGTGCCAGAGGGTGATTGCTGGTGTAAATACCTGTCAAGCAGCCCGGGGTGGGAGGCCTGGTATAGAGAAGGGACTGCACCCCGGGGAAGTGGTGGGCGCACCTTAGTCTCATTCATAACAGTAAGAACCATGGAGGTCACACAAAACCAGGCACGGCGCTGGGAGCTTTATCCCGATGTTGACTCTGCAAGGTAGGCAATCCATTTTACAGAAAAGGAAACTGAGGCTCAGAGAAGCCAAGAGAATGGGTCCAAGTCATCCACTGGTAAGCAGCAGAGCTGAGAATCAAACCATTATCATTACAAAATGTCTCTCTTTTATTCCTGGTAACAGTCTTCATTCTGACTTTGAACGAATATCTACTTGGTCTGATAGTAATGGGGTGATTCCAAAATCCTTACAATTTGTTTTTGCAGGGCATCCTTCGTCCATTCTTTTCCTTTTATCCTGCGTCTTTATACTGGAAATAAAATTTTTTAAAACAGCATATTGTTTGGTCTTGCTTTTCCATCCATTCCGACAGTCTCTGAAATGCTAAGTGAAATGCTCACTCATCCGATCTTTGTTCCTTCCTTCTCTTTTCTCACCCTCCTTCGGATTAGGCGAGGTTTCTTTTATTTATTTTATCTCCATTGACTTATTAGCTCTACTTCTTTGTTGTATTTTTAGTACTTGTTCTAAGGTTTAAAATATGTAGCTTTACCTTGTTTACGAAAGCTTAAAGCAATACATTTCAGTTCTCCCTCTGTCCTTTACACTGTTGCTGAAAACACTTTATTTCTATCCGTATTATAAACATCCCAATATAAATTATCCTCTGAAGATATTTTAAAATGAGGAAAAAAAACCTCATATTTACTCATATTTTAGAAAAAAGCTTTCTTTAATGTTTATTTATTTTTGGAAGGGAGAGAGATTGTGATCAAGGGAGGGATAGAGAGAGAGGGAGACACAGAATCTGAAGCAGGCTCCAGACTCTGAGCTAGCTTGTCAGCAAGAGACCGATGTGGGGCTCGAACTCATGAACTGTGAGATCGTGACCTGAGCCGAAGTCAGACGCCTAACCGACTGAGCCTCCCAAGCGCCCCTACCCATATTTTTACCACTTCTGACACTCTTGGTTCCTTTATGTGGCTCTGCTTTGCCATCTGTATCATTTTTATTCCACCTGAAGAACTTCCTATCACATTTCTTATCATGCGGGTTGCTCAGAGACAAATTCCCTCAGCTTTCATGTGTCAGGAAAAGATTTCATTGCACCTCCATTTTTGAAGAATATTTTCGATGGCTGTACAACTCTTGGTTAATGCAATTCCCATGATCTCCTGACTTGCATAGTTTCTGGCCAGAAGTCTGTGATCATTTTATCATATTCCTCTGGTTTTTTTTGTTCTCTGGCTGCCTTTAAGACTTTCTTTTTACACTGGTTTTTACAAACGTGATTATGATATACGTGTGTGTGTGTGTATGTGTGTGCACATGTGCGCATGCACACGTGTGTATCCTGTTTGGATTTGTCATACTGCTTGGATGTATGGATATGTACTTTTCATCACATTTGGAAGGTTTGGGCCATATCTTCCAACGCTGTTTTCTGTTCCTCCCCATCCTGTGGAATTCAAATGGCATGTGGAGATTCTCAGCCAGGCCACCTGCCTCCTGCCTCCAGCACTTCCTGCCCACAGCGGTGTGGGTCCTGCAGCAGGTGGAGTGGAAGGTATCAGGAGAGCCCTCACCGAGACCAACCACGTACCAGCACGGCCCACATTCACATCGCGATGAGAGCTCCGTCCAACTGCAGCCTCCAGGGTCGGAAGACGGATCTGTGACCCCGGCCAGGAATTCACCCTTCCAGTTAAACTTTGAGGCTTGGAACAGTTATCTGAATAGAGGTTTTTCACATAGGACTTCAGGAAGTTGCCTTTGCAATTTTTTCTTTCTCCCCTTGTAAAAAGAAGACACCGTTGTGCTAAGCACAGAAAACGGGTAACACGTACATTCCCAGAAGAACTCTGACACAGGGATGATTAACTATGTGACGTAGCTGAGGAAACTGGGCTCAGGAGAAGTAGCTCCTTCAGGGTCACAGAGCAGGTAAGAGGTGGAGTCTGGACTCAAGTCCAGAACTATCTGACTCCAAAGCCATGGTCTCTGTTACCTGGCTCTTGGAAAGAGGGCTGGGTGAAGGCTTTGATCTCAGACCTGCCATCTGTGCTGGACCCTCCCTGGCTTAAGAGTAAATATAAGAGGGGCAAAATAGAAGCAGTCCAAGATGGGCAAGGAAGAAGCTTTCATTTGCTTATTTCTGATTCTTTTTTTTTAAATGTCTTTATTTTGAGAGACAGAGAACGAGTGGGGGAGGGGTAGAGAGAGAGGGAGACACAGAATCTGAAGCAGGCTCCAGGCTCTAAGCTGTCAGCACAGAGCCTGACGCGGGGCTCGAACCCACAAGACTGTGAGATCATGACCTGAGCTGAAGCCAGACGCTTAACCAACTGAGCCACCCAGGCGCCCCAGCTTATTTCCAATTCTAAAGGTAAACATGTTTATTGTAGAGGACTGAGAAAGTACAGAATGATACAAAGGCGAAGTCACCCCAACACCCCCACCCCTGGGAGATGATGTTGGGAGGGCAGAGCTGGCCATGTGCCCCCAAACACGACCCCACCAACGTGCCACCAAGGTTGCCGTTTGCCCTCGGTGATTATTCCTCCACCACAAAGCCCGTCTGGGCCTCTCTTATAACACAAATGCTTCCTATTCTGGTCTGACAGCGACTCGCTGGGGCCTGTGGTGAGGGCAGACCCCGGCTTGAGACTCACAAGTGTCGGGAGGGAAACCGGAACGCTCACAGGCGCGGCCCAGGGAGGGAGAAGAAGGCAGCGAGCAAGGTGCGTCCTGGCGACGGGGGTGGAATCCATCTGCTCCCCGGCTCCCCTGGGGACAGAAGAACACTGGTGATGGTGTCAGGACAACCTGGGCTGGGGACAGGAATGGAAGGGGACCAGGCGGCTCTTGAGAGAAGATGAGCCTCGGAGCGGCCCTCTGTGGGTGGACGGCGGAAGCGGCCGGGGTTGGAGTGCTGGTGGTCAGAGTGCCCACAGGCCTGAGGCAGGAAGCAGAGAAGCCAGAGCAAAGCCAGCCAGCTCCAGGGGGGTACAGACCACCCGGGACTCCTTTCTCAGGGCCAGGGGAGCTTGGGGCAGCGGGGTCAGAGCCCGGCTTCAGGGAAGAAGGCCCCTTGGTCCATGTATCCGTGTGTCCTACCCAGGACTCCCCACAATATCTTCTCCAGGTGGCCAGTCCCTCTGAGCAGGGCGCTAAGGCAGTCACAGGGGAGAGGCAAGAAGGATGAGAAACAAAGCATCCCCCCTCCCCTCCCCCCTCGCTCCTTTCCTCCCCTTCTCTGCATCTTTCCCTCCGTTCTCTCTCTCTCTCTCTCTTTCTGGGCCTCTTAGGGGTGAATCTTTTTCCTCCAAGAGCTGGGAAGCCACGTGTGTTTCTCTCACTTCTGCCTCCTCCCCCAGGCAGACCCCTGTCTCTGCTAGCCTCTAACATGAGTGGACTGTTCACTGGCTCTTTATTTCCTCTCCCAGGTGTCAACCCCCCAGGCACACAGGCAATCCTGGGGCACACACGATTTTGCGTTCTGCTTTGTCACGTACAGCACGTTACCCCCACGTCCCGCCATGTGTCTGCATCATCATTGCTGTGATCTTCTGGGCTCCTTTTCCCTTTTGCACAATCATTGCATAATTCTCCATGGAGAAGACAGACCCAGCTGGGTGACCCAGTTCCCAAAGTTCCGATGTTTAAATGGTTTCCAGTTCTTCACTGGTGTAGGGAACCCAGCTGTCTAGGGTCTTGTTTGAGTGTTTCTCTGAAGCTGGCTGAGCTAACACTCAGAGCGGCCACTTCCCAGCCTCCCCTCTGGGGGCGCTATGCTCCGTCCATGTCACCACCTCCCTCAGGAGACTTAGGCCAGGACAGATGGGGGCCTCATTCATTCATTCATTCATTCACTCATTCATTCCACAGCTCCTCCTGTGCCCAGACCCGAGCCACACGCTGAAGGTGCAGTGCCCCTCCCCCCCCCCCCCCCCCCCCCCCCCCTCCTTGGAAGAAGGCAACAACTCAAGGGGCAATTCTAACCTGGGATGATAAATGGTCTGATGAAAAGACCGTGTTCAGGGATCAAAGAGGGGCTCCCGACGCACGCATGAGCTTCCCAGGGAACACACCATCTAGGCTAAGAAAAGAGGAATGAGTGGAAGGCGGCCAGGTAAGCAGACAGAGATGTCCAGGAAGACAGAACTGGCACAGGCCAAGGCCTAGGGGTGAGTGTGCACCCCTCCAGAGGCCCTAAGACTCCTGGTGTGGACAGAGTCCAGGGGGTGAGGTGAGAAATGGCAGGGAAGGAAGCGAGGGGGTAGAAGGGAGCAGGTGCCAAGAGTCTGTAAGCAGTGATAAAGGGTTGGCTATTATCCTGAGGGCACTAGGGAGCCATTGAAGGTTGCTAATAGAGGAGACACCTGATCAAATTTGAATTTCAGTAAACTCATTCCTCTCACATTCTTCCCCTGGCAGCATCTTGGGCACAAGGGCAGTTCAGAAGAGCTCCGGGAGCATCCTGAGTCAGACTTGCTTGGAGACATCGGGAGATCGTTGTGAGGTCTAAGAACAGAGCAGGGATCCAGGATGAAGGACAGATCACAGCCAGGCTCCTGGTGAGAGACCTGTGAAGGACAAGAGCCAGGCAGCCAGGGGACCCTGGCAGCAATGAGGACAGACGTCCCGGGCCTCAGGAGAGCCTGGCCGTCCCTGGGCACCCTGACCCTTGGCCTCACCCCCAACCCACTGTTGGCACAAGCACAGGAAACCAGGCAGCAGAGCTGCCTTGGAAATTCGGGCTTCCCATCTCCAATTCAGGCCCGCCCTGCTCCTCCCTGTGCAGCGTTGCCGTGGCAACCATTAGAGGTGGCTGAGATTCTCGCTGAGGCTGCAGAATGACATTAATCCTGCTTGAGCATGGGTGGGAGGGTGGGAGTGTACCCTGGCATTCCCCATAGGCATGGAGAGTCCCCGGCCCCACTCACCTCTCAGGGCAAAAGGCCCAGGGCCCACGGGGTTGTTATACGTGAGTTGGGATAGGGGTTGGGGCGCAGAGAATGAGCTCTGTTGGGTCCATGACCTTGCCCGTTCTCTAGGCCACAGGCTAACCCCCTAACCTTGGCTGTCCGCTAGGAGGGGCCAGATTCCTGGTGACCTTTCTCAAATGCCTCAGACATATACTTGACAGTCCTCCTTCTGGAGATGAGCTCAGGGCAATAACAAAGATGCCTATGACACAGCAAGCACTCACTGAGCATCGCGCTTGGTGCTTCATACGCACAGTCTCACTGAGCACTCACTACAGGGCCAGGAAATACATACTTCTTTATCCCCATTTCACGGGTGTGGAAATCAAGGCTTTGAGAAGATAAACCCCTGCCCCGGGTCATGCAATCAGCAAATAGTGTGCCCAAGGAGAGCCCCACTCAGTTAAGAGTTGCTGGGGGATGTTTACCCAACAGCTACTGCTGGATCCTTTCCCTGATGGAGATCTCACTACCTGAAAAAGCAGCCTTTTGCATTGTGGGGGAACTGAGAGACAGAAAGTCTTTCTTGACAGTGAGCAGAAGCCAGCATCCCTGAGCATGCCTTCCCTGGACCCAGGTGTACCACGCGGGACTTCACGGGTCCTGGTGCCATGCCTGCTGGGCCACAGCCCCAAGGAGATGCCTTGATCCTCCATCATTCTGGAACAGCAATCAGCAGCTCTAGAAGTTCTTCCGCAAGGAGCTGTCAGATGGTTGATTAATTGATTGATTGGTATTTGGGGCTCATTCTGCAGCCAGACACAAAGCTAAGTCTGTGCTCAGGGTCAAGACTCAGCTGATTGCAGGGGCCAGGGGCTGTGTACCTGGCCAAGGTGAAGGTTACCATCTGTGACCGGGTCAGAGGTCTGTGAACAGACTTTCTGCATGTAAAGCTTCCAGGCCCTTCCAGAGATCGTGCTGCAACCTTGGCCTCATTAGCAAGCGACTCTCACCAACCAGCTGAGCCCATCTGGTTTCTTATTAATCCAAAAGTGACATGTAGCAAGCAACCTTCTGGGGAGCAAGAAGCTTTGGATACAACAGGCTGCCCAGCATGTCATCACCTCCTCTTCCTTGCAGCCAGGAAAGTGTCCAGCCCTCCTCTCGACAGTGGCCTCCAAGCCCTTCCCCCAGGGCCAGACCACAAAGCATTGGCTGGTGACCAAGCCATGTTTCCTGTGGGTACAGAGGGGAGGCAGGTGGGAGGAAGAGCTCTGCGAGGAGAGGCACGGTGGGGAGCAGAGGAAGTAGACGGCATGAGGTCACCCAAGGTCCAGCTGCACCCAGCTGTCATACCTGCCTCTTCCCTCTGGGGCGGTAATTCTCACTTTGCACACTACACCCCTTTGAACAGACTATTCCTGTTACATAAAAAGCCACTTTTGTTTCAATTCCATGTAACCAAATTCAGTTTCCCACCACCCCATCCTTCATGGCCCATCTCAGGTGCTACCTCCTCCATGAAGTTTTCCCTGATCCTCTCAGTCTGAATAGACCCCTCCTCACACTGACTTCTTTGTTGGGGCTATTGGTAGATGGATCCAACTATTCTTATTAGACTGTGAGCTCTTAAGAGTAGGACCCATGTTTGATACACGTCTATATCCTGTATAACTCTGTACAGAAAGCAAGTTCAAGGTAAATGTTTATTGACTGGATAGAAGGACATGTGGGTGGCGGAATGCATCTATCACAGGCTAAGCTCCTCAGGAAGTAAACCCGGAGGCAGAGCTGAATGTGCAGGATGTTTACTAAAGCGTGCCTTCAAGATCAACACCTGTGGAAAGGAGGTAAAGGAAGCAGGACTAGACAGAAGGAAAGTCAAGCTGCAAGGTCGGCCCCAAAATAGCTTTGGCCAACACATGATGAGGTCTAAGCAAGAAGTGATGCTTATTCTGATGGGCCAGGGTGGTGAGGCGTTTATACCCATGCATCCATCAGTCATCGGATATGAGATTCCCTGGGAGGGGGCATGACCTTGGGCAGGACAGCTGTCTGTAGCTGAGATAATCCTTGAAGGAAATGACCTCCAAAAGCTCCTTGACACCAGCACTGCTATCAGTTGAGGCAGTAAGTCCTTCACTGAAGAGGGATCTGGGCAGCACATCACACCGTCCACCACAGCTGGACATGATGGATGATGGATAGCGGATAAATGCTAGTTAGCTGGATCAATGATTGGATGATAGAGAAAGTGTTCATACATGGTATGTGAATGGATGACTGTATGAATTAACACCTAGATGATGGATGGATGGATGGATGGATGGATGGATGGATGGATAGATGGATGGATGGATGCATGCATGCATGCATGCATGCATGGAAGGATGGATGGATGAATGCAAAGATGGATAAAGAATGGATGGATGGATGGACAGGTGGATGGATGGATGGATGGTTGAGTGAATGGGTATCTGGATGATGGATGGATGAATAAATGGATGGGTGGATACACAGATGGATGAATTCATAAATACATGAACAGATGTGGATGATGAATGGTTGGGTGGATGATTGGCAATGGATGCATGAATAGATGATGTTTTCTCAACATTTCATGTCCCTTAAGTGACTGTATCTTCCCAGTTATTCACCTGTTTCTTCCTCTTCCCTTGGGCAGACTTAAGGAGGAAGCCCAAATAGCAACCTTAGCAAGTGCCATGATCTAGAGGGTGAAGGAGAACTCTCCAGCATCACCACACAACATGAGAGGCCCTTGGGGACTGTTGCCGGGATCTACAGACAATGCCTATAACTTATTAAGACAGATGTGATCACTGGCCCATGACAAGCATGAAGGTGGTGAGATCAGCAAGTGACCCCCACCTCTTAGTATCCACACCCTGTACAGTACCCTCCTACATTGTATCGGGATTGATCTGTGTGACCAGTAGAATACAGCAGATGTGACAATATTTCACTTCCAAGATTCCATCTGGGGCTCTCTCTTTCTCTCTCTCTCAAAAGAGAGCCGCATCAGTCCCATGGAAAGGCCCACATTGCAAGAAACCAAAGCCTTTATCAACAGTCAAGTGGGTAAGTATGGATGAGAAATAGATCCTCCGGCCCCAATTAAGCTCAAGTGATGGCAGCCCCAGCCAATATCTTGACTGTGACTTTGTGAGAGAACCAGAAATACCCGGCCAAGCCATTTCTCGATTCCTGACCCTCAGAAACTATGAAATGTTTGTTGTCTTAAGCCTCTACATCTGGGGTAATTTGTTATGTAGCTCTGGATAATGAATACACTTGCATCCAGGGAGGAGGAGTTGACAATCAGGTTGCAGGTTTTGTACCCAAAACATGGGCACACTGCATTTTAAAACATTACTCATAAGGGATTAGTTCTTTTCTCTTCCCTTTCAATCATGTATCTGCTCAGTTAGCCTAGGGTCTTCCCCTCTTGTCTACCCTCAGCCTAGCCCCACTATGGGGGGGGGGGGGAGGGCAGACCTTCTAGCTCTGTCTTTGAGGTTCTCTTCTCCTCCCGCTTGTGCTACAGAAGCAAGAGGTTATAACCCTCTCTTTCGTGGGAAGAGGCTTAGTCCCAGGGTATGTTTTTTGTTTGTTTGTTTGTTTGTTTGTTTTTTGTTTTTTTATAAATAGTTTATTGTCAAGTTGGTTTCCATATAACACCCAGTGCTCATCCCCACCCTGGGTATGTTTTAGAACTCAGGCACATTTTGGATCTGGTTTCAGGCCACTGCCTAGTGTGGGGTTTAAAAAAAGAAACAGCTTCTTCCCCACCCCTGCTTAAGCCTTGAGCTTACTCCGTGATAACCTGAGCCCCAGCCCAAATTGTCAGAAAGCTCTTCACTGGAGGTTCAGACATCCACACAGCAAATAATAAAGTGGTAATTTGACTACCCATGCGCTTTCCTCCCTTGGGAGCCTTGTGCGGGGAGGCTGGCTGGGTTGTGAGACAGATTTCTGGCCCTAAGCACCTCTTTAGACCAGAACCTCGAAGCCGGTGAGCTGTGAGTACGTTTGGGGTGTGTCTCGTATATCAACCCCCTTAATCCTTAGAACAGCAGAGCCTGGACAGCCAGATTCTGGTCCTGCCATCTTAGGCTGTGAACAATCCCTCAGGATTAAACAAATATTCCCCAGCAGACTGTACAAATATTAACAATTTCCATCAGTACCATGATGTGGGGGGAAAAGGTCGGCCATGCTTCCCTCAACAAATACCTTTGAATGACTTTCACATACTCTGTCTTCATTCAAGTCATTGGTAAAAAATGTCACCAAAAATTTTTTTTACCAATTTTATTTTAAATTTTACCAAATTTTTTTTTTACCAAAATATTGGTAAAAAAAAATTTTCAGGGCCAAGGTCAAAAACCTAACAGCCAGAAACTTCCCTCTGGGTGGACATTGAGCCCTTCATCAACACTGCAGGTGTTCATCTGACTATTACCCCACCCAGAGAGCTTTCCTTCTATTCCCTATCTCTCCATCTGGGCCACTGGGATATTGTGACATATCTTGTTAAATCCTACGCTGACCCTGTAATCCCAAATGAATTAATGGACTAAGGTAATCATTATCAATGACTGATAACATATAAAAAGAGAATCGTCCAAGCATTACATACCTCCTGATGAATACACAACACTGCCTATGCAGAGGGATGCCAGTTATTCAACTATAATCTCTCAGCCAAAAGCCTCTTCCCTCCCTGCTCTGCATTGGATCTCTAGGAATCACCTTTCTCCTTTACAGGTTGACTTTATGTTCAGCTCTGCCCGTGCGAACACTAAAAGACACTGGAATGTAGGAGAAGAGAGAAAGAACTACCTACCTCTTGCGGGCTTGCTGCATTCTAACACCATTGCTTTGACACTAACCCTTCATCACCCCCTCTCAGAGGACAAGGCAGCAGCAGCTTCATGGTGGCCCCCGGGGAAATCTGAGCCCAAGCTCTACGGATCTAGATTCTGTGATCCCAACCTCTTCTCCTTGCTCCTTATCCCTAGGGATGGTGACTACATTCTATAATTATTACTTCTGCTGAAATGCCCCGTGTGGTTTCTGTTTTCCCTAACGGACCCTTAAATGGTACATACTTTGCCAAAACTCAATCTTAAAAAAAAAAAAAGAAAGAAAAAAGAATATTGAACCTGAATCTGATCAAATCTCTATATCTAACCATCATTTAAGCCATGACATTTTGTGATATTTTGTTATGCAGCAATAGACAACTGTGATAGTGTTATGATTATGTTATGTTCTGGGGCCATATTTATATAGTATCTAGGATTTGCTTCAAATAGGAGGTGGAGGGAAAGAGTGTGGTGGGGAGTGAAACAAGATGGGCCACATGTCTAAATTGTTGAAGCTAGGGGATGGGTATGTTAGGTTCATTATGCTCTTCTCTTTTTATGTTTTCTGATTGTTAACAATTAAAGTCTTTAAAAAATTGCTCAAGTCCCATAGAGTTGTCAGAGGGAGAAATTATGTTAGTCGACAAGATTTGTTCTTAGTGAACCCATGTTGGGTTCCAACGATGCTCACTTCCTTTTCTAGAAACAAACCACAAATGTAATAATCCATCTTCAGATCTGTCATGGAGAAAAGTGTACCGGTCTATAGTTTCAGAGTCCACATTATCCCCCCTCTTGAAAAATGGAATGGTATTCATCCCTCGCTTGTCTTCAGGTACACTTGCTACTCTGATTTCTCAAGGACAGAGATGGTGGCTCGGTGATCTCCCCCACCAGTGTTCTAGGAGCATGAGTTCTCTGCTCAGCCTGGAGCACGGAGCCAGAGCACCCAAGTGAGTTTCAGTAACTTTGTCACCTGTCTCATGCCTCCATCCCATGTTTGTATTGCCAAAGAGAAGGGAGCAAATAGGAGACAAAGAACTCTGTTTCATCCACCTCCCAAAGACATTGTATCATCTTCCCAAGCTCCGTCAAATCTAGAGCATAAATACATCAGAAAAATGTGACCCAAAAGAAAGAAAACAACAGTATGGAACATGGACAGTGTAAAATTCAAGGCAAAGTGCATTAAATAGGGCAAAGAGAGTCATTTGATATTGATAAAAGTTATGATCAATAATGAAATCACGGTCCGGTCCATGAACTTTAATGGACCGGAGAACATAGTATTGAAATATATTAAGCATAAACTCTTAGAAGTGTGAATAGAAATTGACAGAAACGGAATTGCTGTGGAAGGCTTTAGCATACTTGTCACAATTCATGTAAATTCAAGAAGGCAAACTTAATAAAGCAATAAGAGATTCAAACTGTATCATTAATGGCTGAATGTCTAATTAAGAGCTAATGTCTATTAAGACATTGAACTTATGTCTTGCGAACAGACTATCTTTTTATCAAGTGTCTATGCAACATTTACTAAATTGATCATATACCAAGTCACAGATCAAACTCTAGTAAATTTCAAAGAGCTGGAAGCATACGAATTACCTTCATGTATAAAACTAGAAACAAATAATTTAAGTTTAAAAAACAAATGTTGAAAGTCATCATGTAGTAATACTTTTAAATATATCATTTTAATTCAAGTAGTGGATCTTTTATTCCTGACTCTCTTTTTTTGCTGTAAATGTCACAAAAACTCCTTTCTGTTACCCTTGATGTTTTAAAAAGGCTTAAGTTCATTTGGGTCTGTTTCCTAAAACTGTCCGCCAGAGTGGGCATTTGATCTTTGGACCACTCTGTATCTATTTGGTCTCCTTTAGGTAATGGTGCGTAATTTCCTTCTGGGGAGCTATCTTTCCGCACTCTCACTTCATGAAGAGGGCTTGTGTTGACTTCACCCTGTCCAAAGAGAAAGGGATGCCCTTGTGGTGAGCATGTGGTACCCAACCTGGTCAATAAAAGCATTGCATTCCCTGACCTCAGTAATTCTTTTAGGAATGGCTGCCTTAACCAACCCAGCCAGCAAGATATTTGCTAGGACTGCTGACCTCCATATTCTGCTGAACTTGAGCCTGGGAGCACGTAAGTTGGGAATTGGTGCTGCCTTCTGGCTATCATAAGAGAAGCTTCTATGTGAGAAGGCAGCCAGCACAGACTTCTATGCTATGTCCCATGACATCATCTGAGCTCCTGAATCAAGCCATATCTGAAACCAGCATAACTTTTCCATTTTTGGTAAAGTCCTTTTTCGTTTAATCCAGCTTAAAGAGGGTTTTCTGTTTACATGAATCTTTTCTCCCCAAGTTGAACCTGACCGTTTAAGCTGAAGGTCTGTAGACATGGTTATTTTTCATCTTCACTGAATTATGTGGAGTTGAATGATCTAGATTGTGTCTGGCTTAGTTTTTAGAACTCTGTAACCCTTTTTTAAGCAGACTTCCCTTTAGGGTCTAATGCCGTGAATCATTTGTATCATTCACCAAATCTGTCTATCATTCACAACTTTTTCAGAATGTTTAAAATCTCTTTCGAAGCCAGGGTTTTTCATCTGTGGATTGACTCAAGTGGGCTCTTCTGCAGCTGTTTGTTTCTCTGAGAGACAGACAGACAGAGACTAGATCAGAATACAAATAGTCGGCCAGGCTTTTCTGAGGCAGGAAACTCTGCCAGGTACATATGTCATTACACTTGATCTTATAATAACCCCATCAGAGAGACATTTAAATATTAAATTTAAATATTAAATTTAAATATCCATCTTACAGGTGAAGACAGCAAGACACTTGCCCAAGATGGCTCCAAACATAAGAGAGAGAGCCAGAGGTCAAAAGCGAGTCTGCCCAACTCCAAAGCCTTTCCATTCTTTTTATTACACTAAATTTTCCCCTCTGGGCTATTGTTTCTTTAGGAAACCCCTATCTGTCCCAACCTCTCCTCCTCCCTCGGGTGACACGCCCCCGCATTCCCTACATGGTGCTTTGAGTAGGGGCATAGGGTCATCTGCCTTTTTTGTGGTTGTGCCCATCCATCCTCTGAGAAGCTTTTCGTTCGGGAAAATTCCCCCTCAGGTCTTCCCTCCCCGGTATATTTCAGAACTCCATTCCCAGGCTCCCTTGCAGCGAGGATGCAGGCGCGTGGCCGGGGCTCTGCCCTGAAAGTCCCTAATTCAGAACTGAAGCCTGCACAGAAACTTCTGTTTTGCGGTCCAGCTTTCCGGGTGGCCTCAGTCAGGAGGTCGACTTCCGGTGGCAGAGGAGACCGTGGTTGCATCGAAATCGGCTCCTGGCCCGCAGCTGCCCTCATCTCCCCCATCGAGCCAGACCTGCGGCGGAATTCTGGGTCTCCCTGGGCGCCTCGCCTCAAGTCTGCTCCTCCCCCTCCCAGTGACTCGGTGCATTATCCCGTATGGTTTCATAAATCCTTTTTCTGCTTAAACTAGCTGTAATGGGTTCCAATATGTGCAACTCAGTAAATTCTTGGCAAAAAAAAAAAAAAATTTTTTTTAAATCACCTCTCACACTGGGGGCTGGAGAGGAGGCTCCTCTGTGTAGCGTGCTGGCCCCTCCTCCTCTGACCGCCTCCTCGGCGACTCTCGACAGCCTCCATCAATGCAAGCAGGACACAGCCCAAGGCATTGTGGCACCTGGCACAGTGCCTGGCACATGATAGGCCCAAGGAAATAGTTATCGATTGTTGTATTTCTCCTACTCGCCTGCATCCCAGGATCCCTTGAGCTGCGCTTTGAAATTCCCATCCATTACATTCTTTTCGTGTGCCAGGCTCCGCTAGAGGACTTTACAATCATTAGCTCTTCTAACCTTCAGAGTACCTTGTGAAGTGGGTAACAGCATTTACCATTTTGCAGATGAGTAAACTGAGGCTTGGAGACATGAAGCAGCTTGTCCAAGGTCGCAGTCTGAAGCAGCAGGGTCAGGCTTGCGCCCAGGACTGCCTGACTCCAGAACCTGAACATCCTACCCCCTTCGCTCTGCTGTGCGAAGGGAGGCTGGGAGGTGGGCATCTGGCCTGACGGAGTCCAGATGCCAGCAGGGAACATGGCCAAGTCTTGTAAGCCCTACTGGAGATATATGGGTTAATAGCTACACAGCCCAGGGCCCCAGATGCTCTGAGTGAAAACAAGAAGACTTAAAGCTAATATTCTTTTCTCTTTTAAAAGCAAACGTTACAGGGGCGCTTGGGTAGCTCAGGTGGTTAAGCATCCGACTTTGGCTCAGGTCATGATCTCTTAGTTTGTGGGTTTGAGCCCCGCGTCGGGCTCTGTGCTGACTTCTCAGAGCCTGGAGTCAGCTTCGGATTCTGTGTCTCCCTTTGTCTCTGTTTGTCTCCTGCTCGCACTGCTTCTCTCTCTCTCTCTTTCTCCTAAAAAGAAATATTTAAAAAAATGTTAATAAAAAAAAAAAAAAGCAAATGCTACAAAGAGTTTCTGAACACCTGCAGCTATTGTGAAAGACCACACAATGGTTTGGACGCTCCGTACCATCTAGGGCTCTCTCAGATTCAAGAGGCTCAGAAAAACAGCAATCTTCAGTTTTGCTGCAGGGACTGGAGCAAACACCTGTGGTCTCTATGATGGACTGACTGCGTACCATCCCCACCCCCCGAAGTGCCTCTATTGAAATCGAATGCGCAGTGTGACAGTATTTGGAGGTGAGAAGTCACAAGCGGGAAGCCCCATGAATGGGATTGGTGCCCTTGTAGGAACAGACCGCTGAGCTAGCTCACCCCCTTTCTCGGCCACAGGAGGACACAGCCCGAAGTGGGCACTCTCACCAGAATCGGCCGTGCTGGCACCCCAATCTCAGACTTCCAGTCTCCTGAACTGGGAGACATAGATTTCTGTTATTTGTAAGCATCTATGGCATTTTGTTATAACACCCCAAACCAAGACGGCTCCCCACCTGGCCCGGGGCCTTCTCCCCTCCACCCTCGTCTTCTGGAGGAGGGGCTGCCGGCAGGAAGCTGGGGCTGTCTAGGGCAGCACAGGTAGGGAGGCCCCCCGCCCCTGCTAGATACACCTCATCTCTCCTGACAGCTGCTGGTCCCAGAACACCGGGGCTGGAGAGAGGGGCAAGGTCAGCTGGGCTGCAAATGTTCTTCCTCACAACACGCAGACCCTCGGGGGAGGGGGGCAGGGAGGGGATTCTGACACAGGGACCGTTTGAAGAGGGGCCAAAGCTTGGCTCAAGACTTGTTAGTGTGAACGCAGACTGCTTTGGAGAGGCACAAAGGAGATGTCAGGAATGCATGCCTTCTGCATGCAAAGGCCAAGGTTAAGGCTACTTTGGGTCTGGGCCTCCAACTCACAGTTTGTAAACTAGAGACCACAGGCTGAATCCATTTTCTGTGCTTTGTTTGGCTGGCAAAGTGCTTCCCGCACCAAAAAAAAAAAAAAATTATTTTCTAGCATCTTCTAATTAAGAGATTTCAAGGTCTAGTGAGCCCCGGGGCTTGATGAGTACTTGGTCCTTTAAGAGTGGCAAATGTGAGTCTATTTAGGCAAATTAAGCATGCATACACACCTTTACCAGAAACACCCCCTGGACATAGATACAAGAGAGATGGTGGCGCAGGTCTGGAAGGGAAGGATGAAAATCTCTGCCGTGGGGCTTTTTGAGGCAAGGGATGGGGATAGAGGAGGCAAAATGGGCCTCCATTGCTGCGGGATGAATAAACGTAGTAGACACAGCAAATAGAAGCAACAATCTTGAGGTGTATACAGCAGCCCGGATAGATCTCTAAAAACATAAAATGCAGAGGGGGGGAGAAATAGAATTAGGTTTTTAGCACAATACTATCTACATAAATTAAAATCCAGGCACATAAAATAATATAGGTTTTATAAAATCATAAAAATAAAAGCAATTATGTCCAGCATATCCGGTGCGGGGAAAGGAGCCAGCCGTGGAACAGGGAAATCAGATAGATCTACTCAGATCTGCTCGCGTGGGCCAGCGATGTAGAGCAGGAACCGAGAAGTGGGCTCAAGTCACTTCTGAGGTTCCTGAGACTGAAGCCCCGAAAGCCTGGAGGTTCGTCACTTAGGAGCGAGGGAGAGGGACTAAGGACTAAAGGCAGAAAGGCCCTACTATCCCTCTCCAGGAGTGGCCAACGATGGGCCCAGATTCCCTGTGCCTCGCTGTCAAGGACCTCAACTAGGTCTGTGTATCCCTGCCTTCCTAAGGAGAGGACTCCCACCACAGCTGTCTCGTTCATTGTCCCTGCTTTTGGCAAACTTGTGGCCTGATGGGGAGTCTGGAAAGCGACCAGGCCCTCAGGGCATACATACAGGAGCGTCTAATGCAGCCGGAGAGTCAGCAAGGCTTCCTGGAGGAGGTGACATCCAATCAAAGACTCGAACAAGGGGCACAGGCTGGCTGAACGATTCTGTCTGTAACTTGCCCCCCGGGGGAGGGGGGAGGGGGAGAGACTTTTAGCAGGTCCTTTCCCAGCCTGAGCCCGTTTGCTAATCAATGGAAGAAGGTTGAGCTCTAATTTCGGGGTGGGGGGTGCTAAATTGGGGGTTCTATAGATGTGTCTGAGGAGCCACTGCAATATCCAGCGTGACCCAGCAAGCTTCCAGGCCCCTATTCCAGCCTCAGTTTACTTTTTGTGATGAACACAGACATGTGCAGTCCGGGTCCTCCTTCAAGGAAGGGCGCGGTATCCCTGACGCCAAAGGTGCCCCTTGAGCATCCCCTTCAGCAGCAAAGAGCCATCGTCAGAGGACACACCCTTCCCAGGATGGCCCACATCCAGTGACTGACCAAAGAGGCTGGTGGGGGAGAGGCTTGGTCATCCTGGCCCCTTCAGAGAGCTCTGCTGGACCACGATCAGCTGCAGAGGCCCCCTTGGAAGTGGGTGTGGGTTGTCCCAACCCGGCTTATCCCTCTGCTCCATCCTGCTTCCTCATCTTCTTTCCAAACGGTGCTCATCCCACGGACCCTCCCTGATAAACACCTTGCGCGCAAAGCTTGTCTCAGAGCCTGCTTCCCGAAGGAAGCAACCTGCACCATTTGACATACTAAAAGCGGCCTAGAAAGCACCCAAAACAATAACATCAATGTTTTTTGTTATCGGTCAGTTACTATTAGTCCATGGCCAAAAAATAACAAACGTCAGAACTAACAGACTAAATTCCCCTGTAGCCACAACGTTCGGCAAGAACCACCAGAGTCAGTCATCAAACGCCCCTGACCGACCGAGCACAGCTTCAAACCCTCGAGTTGAGTACAGCCGGGCGTATGGAGCTCTGAACGTTAGATAATAGTTTTAGTGTTATTTTCTATAATAAGCTCTCTTGGGTATTTCCTAGTGGGTTCATTTATTAATTACTCTCACTTGGTGCAGAATTATTGATTTACGTGCACAAAGTTTGATTTTTTTTTTCCTGCTTCAGGATGTTGTTTTCTTTGAGAGTCAGGTTTACACAAAGAGCTAAAGAGGTCAGAGCCACCTGAACCTCAGGGGTCTGGCAGGATTTGTTGTAACGAAAATAAATAAATAAAAGAGAAGAGAAAAGAAATGAAAAAGAACAACTCAGGGAGGTGAGGGGGAAATGCTAGCATCAATCCTCATTAATCGAGCACTTACTGTGTGCCAGGAGTTGAGCTGAGAGTTTGACAAATTGTGAGCCCACAAATGGCGATCCTATGAAACGGGTCTTTAATAGTCCCACTGTATGCATGCAAGACTGAGGCTCAGTATAGGGTTTAAAAAAATTTTTTTTTAATATTTGTTTTTGAGAAAGAGAGAGAGAGACAGCGCATGAGCAGGGGACAGGCAGAGAGAGAGGGAGACACAGAATCTGAAACAGGCTCCAGGCTCCAAGCTGTCAGCACAGAGCCTGACGCAGGGCTCCCACCCACAAACGGTGAGATCATGACTTGAGCCAAAGTCGGAGGCTTAGCTGTTTTAGCCACCCAGGCGCCCCCGAGGCTCAGTATAGTGACATAACTTGCTCAATCTCCCAGAGCTCGAAAGTGGCAGAGCCAGGACTTGAACCCACATCCTTCTGACTCCAAAGCCCGGACACAAGCCCCAGACCACCTACACTGGTCAAATAAAACTCTGGAGGCCAAACTCAGGTTCTAGCTGCTAATTGTGCAAGGGGTGAGGTCAGATGTACCCCGGGGCCCTAGAAGAAACGCCAGTTGAAACCAATTGTGATCAGAGAGCGTGGCCTTGTGATGGATCAACCTTTGGAGAGAGTCTGAGGCTTTATGTGAAGTGTGAGAACCAGGTGTCTGAGGGACCCCAAGGAAGGGCTTGTCCCCAGCTGCTCTGAGTGCAGGGGTCCCATGATCCAGAAGACTGGGTCAGACCCTGAGTGCCCTGACCGCATCTACCCACCATCATAATTTTGCCCCCAAAAGGAGGGGCAGCTCTGTCATGGAAACCCATCCCCAAGTCAAGATAGCCCTGCTCCAGCCAGCACTAAGGTTGCCATAGCAACCATTTGAGGCAGCTGGATTTTCAGAAAGGGGAAGAAGGTGGCTGGCGGGTGGGGGGAGGTGAGGTGAGGAAGGAAATTCTTGGAGGCTGTTTCGATTCACCTTGTTCTCTCCCCCAGTGAGGGGGAAAGGGGCCCCCGTCAGTTCAGAGAATTGAGAGCACAGAAGGATACCACCACTTCGGCACACAGAAGAAGTAGTCAAATTTGCACAGTGTACTGGGGGTAAACTGGAGGCAACTCGCAAGCATCCATAGGGAACAAGGTGGAAAAACCATCACATTTTCTTTCTATTACATAATTTTGATGAAAGTACGAGGGAACAGGGAGAATGTTAAATATTGACTATGTGTAAAACTTCCCAATAAATCTTTGCAAAACATTTAATGAGAACCTCACGCTTTCTTCCATGAACATAGTTTTGTTTTGTTTTGTTTCTTTAATATCGGGCTTTACACGCGAAATGGCCATACGTAATTCTTGATGGGGATTTTTAATGAGGATCTCTTGAAATTCTTGCAAGTCACTATTGACGGGAAACTTTTGTTCACACAGGACATGATAAAAAATGTAAAAGCATTTTATAACCATTCAAAAATGCATAACACTTAAAATTATATTAAAGGAATCTAACAGCTCTTCCTTTTCTTTCTTTGACGAATGAAATGTTGAAATTTCTTGTGATAATGTGAATGGATTCTGAATACAATCAAACATTTCACACCAAGTGTTTCAAAATAACGATAAAGTTCTAATTTGCAGAATGTGCGTGTATTGTTAGAACTCTCTCGCAGCAGCTAACAGTGGATGCCGCTAAAAGGGCGCATTACCTGCAAATAGGCTTAAGTTACTGCCTTGCGTATAGACAGGGCTTTGGAACCTTCTTCCCAGAGCAGCTCCACCCTGGAGATCCTGCCCAGCTTCCTGATCACTCAGCCCGCACTGGACTGGGCACAGCGATTGCCAGACACCAGGAAAGTGAACTTCCCTTGGAAGTCCAAGGGCCCCTTGTCCACAGTGGGGGTCACAGGCTCTGCAGCCGACTGCTGATACAGGTGTGCAGGTGACAAAATGCTTCCTAAGCCATGGCCAGCCCAATGTGGTGCCAGATGTTCCTCCTCAGCGTGAAGCCTACCGGGACCGCAGGCCTGTTCTGCTTCCCTCTGGGAGACCAAGGTGCCCGGAGCCTATCTGGTAAGGCGACCAAACATCCCGCTTTGCCTGGGACTGAGATGTTTGCAGGGATGTGGTTGTTGTTTTTTTTTTTCCAGTGCAAAAATTTGGAAAGTCCCAAGCAATCCGAAAGGAGCTGGTCAACCGGCAAAACTACCTGAAGGCTGTGCATGTAAAAAAATGTTATTTCATTTATGTTCATGTATTACTTTCGTGTGTTAAAAATGAAGATCCTGAATCAGCAGTCTGGGTGGGGCTTCAGATCTACATTTCCTTTTCTTTTTTAAGAATTTATTTTTAAGTCATCTCTACACCCAACGTGGGGCTCGAACTCACAACCCCGAGATCAAGAGTCACATGCTCCACCGACAGAGACGGCCAGGAACCCAAGGTCTCTATTTTGAACAAATGCCCGGGTGATATAGACGCCATTGGGGTGTGGGTCACACTTTGAGCTACAAGGACTTGGATGATAACACTGGAATCAAAGACAGGATCCATCACTGTGAGGATATTTGCAGCCTGCAGCCCCAGAAGAACCAGCAAGAGACCAGAGAAGGGCCAGTGAGGGGCACCTGGGCGGCTCAGTAGGTTAACCACCTGACTCTTGATTTCAGCTCAAGTCGTGATCTCACAGTTCGTGAGATAGAGCCCTGCATCAGACCCTGCACTGACCGCGCAGAACCTGCTCGGGATTCTCTCTCTCTCCCTCTCTCTGCCCCTCCCTTGCTCATACTCTCTCTCAAAATAAAATAAACATTTAGGGGGAAAAAAATCTGAGTATTTCAGCCCTTTAAATAAGAAGAAGAAGAAGAGCCACTGAAACCCTTCCCCTCCATTTGAAAACCAGCCATTCCCAAAGGCCCACGGACTTGATTGTTCTCTGTGTTAGGCAAATGTCACTTATGAAGACAGATGTCCCAATAGCTCTTGGCTGCTCTGTGTCAAGATCAGTTGATATGAGCTGGCCCCTGGCATGAGTCATTACAGAAAGTTTTAGGCAATGGTGAGCTCCTCAGGCAAGGTCCCTGACCTCCTGGTGTTCCCAAGCTGGCTAACAGTTCATACAACCGACGCTGTGCACATGTGTCTTCATTCGTTCCCTTGTTCATTCATTTATTTGCCAAATAACACCTGAGAACCTATGTTCTAGGTACTGAGGAAGGATGCCAAGTGTGACCTCAGCACTGCAGTTTGCTAAATACCTGGGATGACCCTTACATTGAAAACAACTAAAATATCTGTTATAAAATAAGAACATTTTTCTAAAATGTAAAATAAGCTGGCAAAAAATGCAAGGAATGAAGGCAAGTACCAAAAAAGATAAGGAGAGCAGCAACTGTCTTTGCCCAGAGGGCATTCACTGAACCCTAAGAAACATAGCTTTGGTTTCTCTGGTGTCCCAGGGCTAAGCTGACAAAGCCCAGGGTCTGCACAAGGTGTAGAGTCTGATAGGAGTTTCTCCCCTCAAATAGCTGAGACCTCAAAGGGCTACCCTCTCAGCTTAAGGACAAAGGAGAAACACCAACAATCCCTTCCAAGGGGACCACAAGGTGAATGGATTGTCTTAAAACTGAGCACTAAGTAGAAAATGGATAAAAATAACTAGTGAGAATTTGGAAGCTTCAGCCATTCCTTACACAAGTTTGTAACCTGAATTCACACAACCTGGGTGGTCCCCAAACTCCACAAACCAAAAATTTTATTTACAATGACTGCTGCCAGTAAGTGCCCCCAGTGGCCTGGCAGATGCAAAAAAAAAAAAAAATGAAAACAAATATTCTTTGGAAGAACTCTCTGCAAGCCCCGGTGTCACAAATTTCCCAAAATAGAAATCCAAGGAAAATGAGCAAACCACAGTATAAAACTAACCAAATACACAAGGAAACAAGGCATCATGAGTGAAAACCAACAGAAACAACTGGCAAAAGAACAAACTTGCAAAGGTTTCAGGTACTGAATTTATCCTACAATTTGTAAAATAATAATGAGTGGTATTTTTCAGGAAATAAAAAATAGTCTCAAAAATACATGCAAGGAACAAGGAACAGTAAGGAATAACTAAGCAGATTTGAAGAAGAACCAAAGATAATGTCTAGAAATGAAAAGTATTACAACCGAAATGAAATACTTAACTGCAAATTAGACACAGCTGAAGAGTGACTTGGTGAACTGGAAAATAATTACCAAAAAATACCCATGATTAAACACAACATGCAAAAAGATACAAAATTAAAGGGAAAAAAGAATGAAGGACAGGGTAAGGAGGTGTAATGTATGGCTAATTAGAATTCCAGAAAGAGGAATGTAAGAGAATGAAGCAGAGGCAATATTTTTGAAACTAATAGCTGAGAACTTTTCAGAACTGATGAAAGACATCAGGTTCAAAAGCCCAGTGAATCCAAGGAGATTAAATTTTAAAAAGCCTATACGGGGTGCCAGGGTGGCTCAGTTATTTAAGCTTCCAACTTCAGCTCAGGTCATGATCTCGTGGTTTGCGGGTTCAAGCCCTGCGTCGGATTCTGCGTTGACAGCTCAGAGTCTGGAGCCTGCTTTGTAATCTGTGTCTCCCCTTCTCTCTGCCCCTTCCTTGTTCATGCTCTGTCTCTCTCTGTTTCTCAATAATAAAATTAAAATGTAAAAAAAAAAATCCTACACTTAGAGTCATTAGTAAAACTTTAAACTCTCAAGTTAATGAGAAGATTTTTTTTTAAAGCCAGAAAGGAAATACTGATTGTCTTTAAAAAGAACACCACTTGATAATGGCTGATTCTCATCAGCAACCATGGAAAGCAGAAGAAAACAGAATATTATTTTTCAACATGACGAAAAAATAAATGCCAACCCCAAATTCCATACCCAGAGAAGATATCTTGAAAGACCGAGCGTTAGAGAGAGACATTTTCAGGTATGCAAAAAGTGAGAATTTGCCACTAGCAGATCCTTGCTGCACTTTGTATAACTGGAAAAAACAAAAAGGAATTCCAGAAGTTCTGAGAGGAAAGAAGAAACTGTGTGGGTAAGTCTAATCAAAAATCGACTCCCTGAAAACATATAAAAAGCAATATATCAAGAAAACTTTTTAAAGACAGAATTAAAATACACAGCAAGGGACTTCTGCTTCTTCTCATGGAGGATTAAACTGCTTCAGGGTTTTCCCCCTCACCATAAACAATTAGGAAAATATACCAAAAGCGGGGAAGAGAGAGAGAAAGGAAGAGAGAAACAACTGCTTTCACACATTGGAACATCCGGGATTGTGCCCTGGAAGAAAATTAACAAATGAGATATGCCTATGACTGTCTCCCCGCCACCCCACCCCACCCCCGCCCCAGCTGCCTGGAGACAGTTTCCAGACTGCAGTTTGGGGACAGGTATTGCAATCAAAGTTCAGTGGTCTCACTGAGTTGAATAGATGGATATCAGGGTTTAAGGAGATCCTTGCGGCTAAAATTTGTGAAGTTGACTGCCAGAGAAAAGGACATGCACAGTGAGAGAGAGATTCAGGGAGATGCGGGGGAGCGGGGGGTGTCTCTTTGAATCACTGAATGAGTACTGACCTGCATATGAACAAAGTGAAACTCTGTAAGGTCAAGAAAGAACCACTGGAAAGTAGCAGACTGAACAAGCCCAGGAGGCCACACAGAGAGGGGACGAGTTCACGTTCTCATTATCCAGAGTGGGACACCTCACAATACATGAGACATTGGATAGGGTCCTTACAAGGGTCACATGTTTGTAGTGGCACTAAAATAGCTCTGCTTTGGACCCACCATAACAAAGCTTAAAATTAAGCCCTGAGAGGATCAGAAGATTCCCCGGTAACTTAACCGTGCGCCAGGACGAGATCCAAAACTTATTAAAGAATCCACCAAAATCCAGCATTCAAAAGCAGAAAATATACAATGTCCATATGCCAGTTTTTTGCTTCTTAGCTCTCAATGCACCCTTCTTTGCCCTGCTTTGCGATACTGGAGCGGGCGTTGACTATTTGGTGCTATGTGAGACCTTGTATTTTACGGTTGCTGAGGAAGGTGAGGAGGAAGTTTCTCTTCCCGGCTCTGGTGTATTTTATCTCCACAGATGTCAATGTTGTTTAGGAGGCCTAATGGGACTCATTCTCCAAGTTCTGCAAATACCTAATAGACCACTTCCTGAACCAGCACTGGCCACTGGCACCCTGGCGTTTTGGCCACCTGACAGGTAAACACTGCAGATCACCTAGGACCCATCTGCACCCTCCAATGAATGTATCACCCAGCAGGTAGATCGTTGCCTTGGAAGTCTGTGCCCCCCAACCCCCGCAAATTTCTTCTCCACTGGCAAGGCTGTGTGCTCATACGGCAGTGACACCCTCTTCAACAAAGTCTGAACTGAAGGGGTCAGGGGTGGGGATGTCTCTTTCAAGTTCTTAATTCCTTCCTGTCTACTGTCCCTCAGCCTTAGAGGAAGAAGGGCTTCCTGCATTTGTTATTCCTGTATTTCTTAGAGGTCCCCTGTAACCCTTTTAGTAATTAACCACATTTGCCTTGTTAATAATTACTTACATTAAATTGACCCTGTTCAAATTACTGATGATATTTCTGTCTTTGCCTGGCTTTTGGCTGATATACCCAATGTCCAATCAAAACTTATTAAGCATACAAAAGAAGCTAGCATTGAGTTAATAAGACTCATAACCAGGAGGAAAAGAAATTAATTAATAAAAACAGGCTCAGAAGCAGCTGAGAGGCTAGAATTAGACAACAAGGGCTTTTAAAGCATTATAAGTCTTATGCACATGTTCAAAGATTTAAAGGAGAATGTGAATACAATGAGGATATAAAATGGAATTTATAAAAGGACCCAAGGGCCACATATAGAGATGAAAAATACAAATCTGAAATGGAAAAATATGCTAGATGGGATTACTAGTAGATTAGATACTGCAGGAAACAAGATTATACAGGTTGAGAACGTAACATTAGAAACTATCCAAAGAGAGGCACAGAGAGGAAAAAGGCTCAGGGAAAAAATGAACAAATATCAGTCACCCATGGGACAATGTCAGGGTGGCGTGCGTGTGTATCATCAAAGTATCAGAAAGGGAAGGACAGAAAAAAATGTTTTGAAGAAAAAAAAATGGCTGAAACCTTTCCAGGTTTGATGAAAATTATATACCCACAAATCCAGAAGCTCCATGAACCCCAAGCAGAATAAAGAAAAACATGCCAAAGCACATCATGATCAAAGTTGCTGAAAACCAGTGATAAAGTCTTAAGGGAAGCAACCAGAGAAAAGAGATTCTGTCTACAAAGGAGGGGAGAATTAAGAATTATGGAAGACTTCTCACAGAAACAATACAAGGCAGAAGATAATAAGTCAAAATCTTTGAGGGGCACCTGGGGGGGGGGAGGCTCAGTCAGTTAAGCATCAGACTCTTGATTTCTGCTCAAGTCATCATCTCACTGTTGATTGAGCCTTGCATCGTGAAGCTGAGCGTGCAGCTCGTTTAAGGTTCTCTCTCCCCTGCACTCTCTGCCCCTCTCCCGTGTACGGACACTCTCTCTCTATCAAAGTAAATAAACATTGTTTAAAAATCTTTGAATTGCTGAAATAAAAACTACGCACTTGGAATTCTAAAGCTCTTTCGAAAATGAAGGCAAAAATACTCTCGGACAAAATTTGGGAGAATTTACCATCAGTCAGCCTCCAGTGCAAAGAAAAAAGAGTCTTAAATAAAAAGTTCTTCAGTCCGAAAGAAAATGATACCAGGTGGAAATTCGGATTTGTTTGAGGGAACAAAAAATGCTCAACAGAAAGAGAAGCAGACCACTGGTACGTTTAACATGAAGGACTCTCAAGCGTCACCTAAGTGAAAGAAGTGAGTCACAAAAGGTGATTTGTATTATATGATTCTATTTACATAAAATTCTAGAAAAGGTAAACTATAATGACAGCAATCAGTTCAATGGTTACCAAGAGCTAGGAACAGAGAAAGTAAACTAGCTACAAGAGGGCCCAAGGGAACTTTTGTGTTGATGGAGAAGTTTTAGCTCTTGTGATAGTGGTTGCCTAACTACACATTTGTCAAAACTTCGCAAACGGTATACTTAAAATGAGTGAAGTTTATTGTTGTAAATGATAACCTAATAGAGTTGATTATTTAGAAAACAACAGAAGACCGTATATAATGCTTTCATGTAAAAAAAATGCATCACAACAGGGGCGCCTGGGAATGGCTCTGTCAGTTAAGTGGCAGACTCAAGTTCAGGTCATGATCACACAGTCTGTGGGTTCAAGCCCCGCATCGGGCTCTGTGCTGATGGCTAGCTCAGAGCCTGGAGCCTGCTTTGGATTCTGTATCTCCCTCTCTCTCTCTGACCCTCCCCTGCTCTCTCTCTCTCTCTCTCTCTCTCTCTCAGAAATAAATTAAAAACATTTAAAAAAATTTTTTTAAGTTTTAAAATAAAAATGCATCACAACAACCACAGAGAAGTTAAAAAGAAGGCCAATGGAGTTAAAGGGTATTAAGGGATTAAGTGTATTTTTCAAGAAAAGGGTAAAGATATTGATTAACTTTAGATTTGGATAAACTGAGAAAAGAATTTTATTTTTAAGGTTACTACTAAAAGAATAGAAACAGATATGTAATTTTCTAATCAGAGGAGGAGGAAAAGAGGTGATAAAAAATATATATATACTGAATCAAAAGTAGAGGTAAAAAAACATATAATGGGTGAGACAAACGGAAAGCATGAAATAAGATGGTAGCTATAAATTCAAATACATCAACAACTGCAAGACATGTATATGAGCCAAAAGTTAGAATCATAAATTAAACAAGTTCTAGCCAAAGAAGGCATGTGTTGCTGTATTGACATCAGACAAAATGGACTTCAAAGCAAAAGCATTGCCTGGCAAACAGAAACGCTTCATAATGATAAAAGGTTCACATCACCAGAAATGCACAACAATTTTAGAACTGTAAGCATCTAAAAATACAATCTAAAAATCATAAAGAAATAAAAATGACAGAACTTATGTGGAAATAGATAAATCCACAATCATAGGGAAATCATTAACCTTTCTCCATAATCACTAGAATAAACAGACTTTTTTTTTTAAGTCAAGAAAGATATTTGGCCAATATGTTTAACTTGACTGGATGGACATATGTAATCCACATTGTCAGTTACCACAGAAGCCACATTCTTTTTGATCGCTGTGTTCAGGCTATAGCTGGGACACTGAGGCTCAGGGTAAATTTCCGATTTGTCCAGCAAGATGCAGTGGACAAGGTCTCAAGTTGAGTCTCCTGTCCCCTGAATCCTTAATTTTCTGCATTTCCCAGATGGTTCTAAACGCCTCCTGCTCCCCTCGGTGCAAGGGCTTTGTCCCAAAGCCCTATCCGGCTTCCCAAAGCCAGCTCAAGGCCAGGGTGACATTGCTGAAGGCTGAGGTGTTACCAAGGAAGGAAGAAAGCCGGAAGCAATGCCAAAAGAAGGTATTGTTGCCTGCGGCTGTGATACTATCGTTTGCCAGAGGAGGAAGCTTTCAACACTTGGGTGTGGCTGGCTGGCTGTTCCCAGACCCGCTCCAGGAAGCTTGAATATTCAGGCTTAAGAAAACTCTGTATCTTTTATCACTGGAGACAGTGGGCTCCCCTGGGCCTTCCAGAGACAGAACATATTCTGGGCCCCCATGCCAAAAATGGCCCTTTGTGAATAGAAAAAGAGGATGGATGCAAAGACCTTAAAGGGGGCGGAAAGGCCAAGTCCATCCGACCTAGAGGTGGTGGCTGTGCAGTTGGCTTGTGGTCATCCCCAGGAAGCCATCTTCCCAGGAAGTGAGATGATCTTGAGAAAGGGCCCCAGATGGTAGGTCAACTCATACAACCTCTACTCCCGAGGGTGACTCCTCCAAAGGTGCCCAGAATCTTCAGGTACCACCCTGTGGGCAGGCCAGTTGTCCTTGTGCTTAGCGGCCATCCTATGGGCATATCTGGCTGTCCCTCGTGTCTCTCCCTTTAATCGGCCCTCAGTTCTAGGCCTTGGCTGTTAAGAGGACAGCATTGGCTGCCATAACTTGTTATTCAGGTGTAACTTTGTGTGTTGGTAGAAGTTCCAATTAGAAAATCTTACCAAAAAAAAAAAAGATTGTCCAACAAGTGTTCAGTGAGCATCTATCATATTCCAAGTACCTTGCTAGGAACTGTGGGCAAAATGGTGATGATGATGGTGATTTGATGCCTTAACGGCCAGTATTGCTTGAGCACTTGAGCACTCCCTGCATGTCAAAGCACCATGCTATACACTTAAAGGCATTATCTTCTGCAGTCTTCCTGGTAGCCCTCTGAGGCAGGAATTAGAATGATTATCTCTGTATAGATAAGGACATGGAGGCTCAGAAGGCTAAGTGACGTGCATAAGGTCACACAGCAAGTAGGGGCAAAGATGGGACTGGAATCTAGAGCCAGGCTTTTCATCACAGTGGGCCCCAAGGCGAGTACCACCCAATCGCAAACACAAGACATCAGCAGGTGTCAATTCCCGGATGTAAACAGTGGGAATGGAGGGGAGACCGGCAGGTTGGCAGAACCGAGGTTTCGAGGGAGCACTCCGGGGCTCTGTGAAGCCTTGCTAGTTGTCTGCGTGCCCGCTGAGCAGGCAGGCTGCAGGCCCCCACACCTGCCAGGTCCTCAACTTGGGCAGGAGTTCCCCAGTCGCACCTACACGTACACACGACGCCCAGTCTACCCCGGTGATCACTCAGCCCACAGCTTCAGCCAGGCTCCCTGACAGGTCCCCACCCTGGCCACCTGCCTGTGTGGATTTGATTCCAACCTGTTTTCCAGCCCTCAGGAAACAGAAATGTGTGTGTGCTCTCAGTATGGCTTGAACGTGCTTCCTCCACATCTTTTCCTTCCCAACAAGGAAAGTCATTCAGCAGGGAGAAATTCCTCCCCGGGGAGGGGATGAGCCAGGAAGGGCAGGCTTGTCCTGGACTCTTCCCTCTGGGATGACAGGAAGGGGAGCCCAGGGAGCTCCCAAGGGCACCTGCTGCTGGTGAGAAGAGAAACGAGTGAGCAGGTGGGAACACACAAACAGAGGAAATCTGTGCTGAAAAGAACTGAAGAGACGAAGGTCCTGGAGCCATAGGGAAGCGGAGCCCTGAATGTGGGGATGATACCAGGAGGTAACTCCTCGGGACCTAAGCCATCAAAGCGCTACGCACAGAAGAGGTGGGGCGGCCCCAGTCCGGCCTACGTGGTACTCTGACCACCATTTCCTGGGTAGAAAAAGGCGCCTTTGTGTCAGCAGGAAACAGCGCCGTAGAGGTGTGACTAATAGGAAGGGAAGCACGCTTTGCAAACTGTAAAATTCTGTACATGTGTTTGTTCACTGCTATTCTCCTTCGTAGCCGTTTACCTTGGAAATTGTAGCAAGTGGCCGGGCAGATGAGGCAGCCCCAGAAAGAAACAGGAAAGTCAACGTCAAGTTAGAAAGAATTGCCGACTACGGTTGGGGGGACTGGTGAGGGAGAAAGGGCGGACATAGAGTCCAGGAACAAAACTCAGCTCAACCCCCCATCACGTTTCAGAACCACCTGGAAGGTCATTAGCTGCCTCAGGTCTCCTGCAGATCCCTCGGACGCCTCGCTCACTGCTTCGGGAAGGCCCCCCGGGCAAGCGAGTGAGTGGCAAGCACCTGTCTCATTCACTTTAAAAAAAAAAATTATCTTTATTTATTCTTGAGAGAGAGACAGAGTGTGAGTAGCGGAGGGGCGAGGGGCAGACAAAGAATCCGAAGCAGGATCCAAGCTCTGAGCCGTCAGCACAGAGCCCGACGCGGGGCTTGAACTCATACACCGTGAGATCATGACCTGAGCAGAAGTCAGATGCTCAACCGACTGAGCCACCCAGGCGGCCCACCCCCCATTCACTTTTTTATTCACTCAACCGGTGTTCATTCAACACCTATTATGTGCCAGGTCCTGTTATGAAAGGTGTGATTCCAACTGTGGCAAACAGCATACATGAGAAGCACGCAGTGTCTCCAGGTCTATAATCAGAATGTACAAATATGAGACACACAGTCAGTCATATACAGGCCTGTATTCCGGATAGCAAAGCCGACCTCATCCACCCAAGCAAGTGCCGATAAATAAGCTATGAGATGCAAAGGATGAGTGGATATTAATTAGGAAAAGAGGGGACTGGGAGTGAGCCGGATGTAAGGAGATGTCTGAGCAAACGTCACAGGTGAGGACAGAGACTGGCACTCGCTCTTGTTGCACAAAGTGCTGCTCTAAAACTTAGTGGCTTAAAAACAATAGCCACTTTTTTTTTTAACCCACCATTTTGCGGGTCAGAACTCGGGGCTGAAGTCAGCCAGACGGTTCCCACAATCCAGGTCGCTCTGCGGCTGATCTGGGCGAGGACTCGCTCACGCACCTGAGTCACCTACGCCAGGCAGGACTGACCTTGCCCGGGTGGCTCCTGTTCTTCACCTCATAGGCCATGCTGCCCGGCTGGAAGCTATGCTGGGCTTCCTTCGTGTGCCAGGAAAGCCTGCCACCAGGCAGCTTCCAAAGCTCAGACATGTTCCATGTCTCTGTTCCCATCACACTTGCTATCGTCCCATTGGCCAAAGTGAAGCATGCGGCTGAGCCCAGGGTCGGGTGCGAATAAGTTAGGGGCTACGACCTCAACAGTCTACCTCTGTGTGTTTGAGCAACTGAAAGAAAGAGAGCAGAGAGGGAAGAGTGGGTGGCTGGGGCGGGGTAACTAGGGCACATGGGACCTCCAGGAGCCCTGTAAGAGTTTGGTCTTGTCCCTAAGAACAGACGAGCCCTCTGTTTTCCGATTCTTTGTCATGTGTGTTTGGTCATCATAAGTAAATCCCCCCAAAAGGCTGAGCTGCCCTGGGTGAACTAGTAAAATGGATTTTCCAAGCTTGAGAAGCTGAAGACAGGCTGTGGAGCCCGGGCTACCCTCACATCCCTGCCCTACCTTGCTTAAATGCCTGACACAATCTCACCTCTGTGCCTTTGAAGCACCTGCTCCCCCCTCAGCTGGAAATGATCTTCTCACCCCCACGTAGGGCCAGTGCATGCCTCTCCAAGACTCACTTCAGGTAACACCACCTCAAAGAAGCCCTCCTTGACTTCGCCAGGCCCCCAAGACCCAAGACACATCAAATGACTCCGTGAGGCCTAGGGGATAAACCTGTGACTGAGTACAGTGGCCTGTGGTTTCCAGGACCAAGTTTGTACGGGGCCCAGCCCTGCCTGTGGGGCACACCCCTGCGGGCACAATGCTTCATCAATGCCCTAACCATCTTTTTATCTGCCTGCCTCCCACCAGCCTGTTTTTCTCAAAGGAGTACTCATAACCCCAGGGCCTGTGCACAAAAGACTCAGAAATACTTGAATGAATGAGTGATTCCATCACCAAATAGCACTTTCCTCTAAAGCTCCAGTCAGCGTTCTGGAAGTCTTCTGTCATGGCCGTTGGGGGGAAAGGATCTCCAACGAGGCCAGCAGTTCTGGTGGTTTCCGGTTCTGCCAGGAAGCCACCCATCCAGAAGAGACAGACCTCCCAGCTCTGGAACAATCCAAGGCAGGGCAGTGGGAAAGTAAAGAGAAGGGACCTCCTTGGGAGAAAAGTGCCACCACACCATTTACTGTAACAGGACAAATCGGCACAGGCCTTCCCGGGGGGTCACTGGAACAGCGGAGCGCCGATCACCAGAGCGCCGATCCCAGGAAGCCAGTTCATTGGCTGGCTCACTCCCCACAGGTTGAAAAAGCAGAGCCTGTGAACCTGTGAACCGGGCTGAAAAGAGGGTCTCAAAAGCTCCGGGCCCCTTGACCAGTCCTGACAGACTTTTCCAAACCAGCCCACTGTTTGTGAAGCCTGAGGGAGTAAACCACACTGTCTCCCTTTTGCAAAAAGGAAACCCGAAGCCCAGGGAGATAAGCCTTTGTGTCATCGGCCCCTTTCAGAGCTCACAGCCGCCCAGAGTTGACCACCCTTCCCAGCCTCCCTTGTGGCGACAGGCGGCCATGCTGACCAAGCTCTAGCCAATGAGACACGAGCGGAAGTGATGTCTGTAACTTTGGGGGTTTGCTCGCAAAGGGCAGAGTTGTGGCCTCCATTCATGCTCTTCTCCTTCCTATGGCCTAGTGAACCATCTTGGACGAGACAGTCTGGGGCTCAGAATAATGGCGCAGCAACAACATGTTAAGAGCCAGGGCCCCTCATACCTGGGCGCACAGCCTGGGGCCACCCTATCGGCCCTGACAGGCTTATGTTGCACACACTGCTAATAACAAAATAGCCCCTCTCGATGAGGCTGCTACTATTATCTCAGCTATTTGCTACAGCCATTGAATCCATATCCTCCTGACTCACGCACAGCCCAGAAGTGAGTTTCCTCCGGAAGCCCAGGACCACTGGGATGGCCTAACCCCAAGGGCTTTCATTGTCCAGGACAACAGAGCTGTGACCTCCACCCCAGGGGCCAGCTGTTTTCTTGAAGTAAGAGCTGGGGAAGTTGCTTGGAGGAAGCCGTTAGATTGCCAAGGATAGGAAGAAAAATAAACACAGCTGATAATCCACCAGCATAGAAACCAACGCACCTGCACGACTTGTTAAAATGCTGGAATTCTTCCAGGTCAGCCGATAAGCAGCCACGGCCCTGAGCCACCCTACCCCCAAAAGGGTCCCCCTCCCCAGCTCTCCTGGCCCCAGACCCAACAGTTAAAGGGGCAACACCTAGCCCAGAAAGGGGTCACTAGGACCTCATCCTGACTCCTGGACATCGATTCTGCAAGCCCTACCGCTTGTTAAATAGTTTGAACTTGACCCCTGGCTACAAGGTGCCTGGTCTGGACTGGCTGAATGGAAATGAACCACCGAACTCCATATTGAGGACGTTGAGGGTGGCAGGAGATCTGAAAGCCGGAGACGGGCCACTGAATCCTCTCCTGCACCTCCTTCTCTCTCTCTCCTCTCTCTCATCTCTCTCTCTCTCTCTCCCCCCCAAGTCAGAAACACTTGGCCCCACCGAGGCCTGCCCTTGGCCGGTTCAGAATGTCCCACAATCACGCCCAGATATTATTGCACGCTTTTATTTACAGAAAACACAGATAAAGCATTTCAATGTTCATTTAGCAAACTGATCCACTCTTTTTTTTTTTTTTTCTTTTTGGCACAAAGAAATATCACTGATGGACCCCAAGATCAATCAGAAACCCATAAGATTTATATAAGATTTATCAGCCATCGCTGGTCCAGGGGCAGCCACGAGACTCAGACAGACAGACAGACAGCATTGCCACGGACTGGAAAAAATAAACAAGGTCCACATTCACCTCACAGTAAAAACCTGCTCACCGACAGGCAAGGGCGAGCGGGAGGGGGCAGTTTCTCTGCTCCAAAGGGGGTGGGGGAGTGGGCATTGGGGGCAGGAAGCAGGATGGGGAGGGATTAGACACCATTCATAAATTAGAGAGAGGTGGCCTTTTTTGTTTTTTAACCTCTTACCTTCTGGAAGTAAGACAGTGCAAAAACTACCATACCCTGACCACTGGTCCATGGGAAAAGCCTCAGACGTTCTGTGGGTTGGGGTATGTATCTCTCCTCGTGGGCGCCCGTGTGTGTGTATGTGTGTGTGTGTGTGTGTGTGTGTGTGTGTGCATGTACGTGTGTGTATGTGTGCGTATGTGAACGTGTGAGTGTGGTGCTTGTAAACATTGTCACCATCCACGCGGAGCCCCAACATCCGTGTGTCTGAACGCAGTGGGGTGGGGGCTCTGCCCCACTCGCACCCCCTCTGCCCCAGCGATTCCTGTCCGAGACATAGTGCAAATTTCAGAGACAAAAAGGGGCAGAAGGAAGTGGAGGGCGGGCAGGGGGCAGGAGGGACACAGAGACAGGGAGGGGGAAATAAGGCAACAGTTAAAAACGGTCCATGTTATCAAAACCGACACCACGTGCCCCTCGCCCCCGCCCCCGGAGCCCCCGTCACGAGAAGGGGCGGAAGTCCCGCTCCTCCACCAGGCTGATGGAGGGGTTCTTGAGTTCCTCCTCCGACGTGGCCATCTTGTAGCCCAGCTGCGCCAGCACGCGCTGGCAGGCGTTCTGGGCAAAGGCCACGATGTCGTAGGAGAGGCGGAAGCGCCACTTCTCGGCCGTGGCCGCCGAGTTTCGCACGGTGCCGTATTTGTGCTTGCCCAGGGTGGGGTCGCCCCGCGTGTTGTTCTGGATCCAGCGAGCCACGTGGCTGTCCAGGGGGATCCCCAGGAACCCGTAGATCTCCTCGGTCTTCTTCATGGGGTTCCTGGCCAGGTCCTCGTAGCGCACCAGCATGTACTTGCCCTTGAGCCACGGGGGCCGCGTGAGGCCGGTGGACACGGAGTTGGAGAAGTCCTCGCACACCGTGGTCAGCTGCGTCACATCCAGGTTGTAGGGCTTCCTCCCGGTGCCGTACCAGAGCCGCCAGAGCCGGTACGTGTCGCGGAAGGTCTCGCTGCGGGAGGCCAGAATGCCACGCGGGTCTCGCACCAGCTGGATGACCTTGAGGTTTAACCGGGGGTCTTCAACCAGGGCCCGAAGGTCGTTAACCTCGGGCACCCGCACGGTCTTGATGGCCACGTGGCTGCGCTCGCGACAGGCCTCGGCGGCCACGGTCAAGTTCAGCACGCCGCACTTGCGCACGCAGTCCCCCTCCTCCAGCACCAGGTCGGCGGAGCCCGGGGGGTCGCACACGGGCCGAGAGCACAGCACCCTGCTGGCCCCGCGGCGGAAGATCCTGTCGGTGGTGTGGTTGACGGGCGGCGGCTTGATGTAGTTCTCCAGGAAGTAGAGGTCACAGTCGTAGAGGCTCCTCAGGAGGTCGCGGCTGGCGCCCAGCATGACCCGCCGGTCTGCGGGGCTCTTGCCCTGGGTAAAGCGGGGGATGAGCGTGTTCTGGACGTGGTAGAGGGGCTCGAACAGGTAGAAGACGTCCAGGTGCTGGTTGAAGAGCTGGCCCACGAAGGAGGAGCCGCTGCGCGTGGTGGCCAGGATGAGGATGTGGGTCTTGCGCGAGAGGTTGTAGGCGAAGGTGGGGCCCTCCTCGCACAGCCGCTCTGCCAGCCCGGCCTCTGCCAGCCCCGGGCACGTGTGGAAGGACTTGGCGGTGAAGGTGCGGATGGCCGTGTACTGGATGGCGATGGAGGCCAGCGCAAGGAGGAGGACGGCCTTCCAGGAACATTGCATGGCTGGGCACCTTCATGGGGCTGCTTCTCCACCATGCGGGGTCTGCGGGCAGAGGTGGGCAGCTCTCAGGGGGCGGCCAGGCCTGGCTGTCTCGCTGGGCCCCAGCCTGCTCCCTCAGAAGGGCTAGCCTCCAGGGGACCCTGGGACCTACCTATTCCTGATCCCTGCCCAAGGCTCACATGGGCACCTAAGGGCTGAGCAGCTTCTAGGCCAGACTTCACATTCTCTGGGGGCTCCTGGGAGCCTCTAGGGACTGAACCACTGACTCCCCACACCCCGGGTTTAACCTACAGAATGCTGCACGGGATTCCCATCGGGAACCTTGAGCTCTTTAGCGGGGCTACACTGTGCAAGAAGCAGGCTTCCCTGGCTCACACTCAGGGCCCCAGGTCCAGCCTCAGGCCATTCCCCTGCCACTGCCTGTCACCCCCGCCAGCATCTCCTGGGCCCGCCTGCATCTTCCACCCCCGTGAGCAGGCACCTGGTCCCCTGCGGGGTACTCTCCCCCCATCTCCTGCTCGGGAGGAAAAAGTGCTCATGTCAGATGCCTCCTCCTGACCCAAGCCCCGGCGTCGAAAGGACCCCTGTACACCATGCATATCCACTCACCTATGCCCATTGGGCCAGGAAAGGGAGACAACTGTGTCAAGCTCACCTCCCCAACTTAGGGATGTAGGTGACCGGCTTACTCTAGCTGAGGACTCCTGGGATCCCCAGCGGGCAATGAGAGCCAACTGGCCCAGAACAGGACAGGCCTGGGGCTGCTGAGAAGCATCCCTTCCCAGCCTCCAGTACCCTCCAGGTTTGTTTCTGGTCACAGGGGCAAAGGGTCCGGGCAGGGGGCAGATGCCCCCGCCCCCGACAGCAGAGTCTGCTGGCTCCTCCTCCAGACCCCTCCCCCATCTTCAAGGGCCCCTGCCATTAGGCTCTCAGCCCTTCTGTGCACAGGGGGAGCTCAGAGACCCCACTGTGACCCAGCAGTGGCCCCAGAGAGCCAGGCAGGACAGAGAGGAGAGGAAGGAGGAGGGTGGAATAGAAAGGACGCCTGAAGGAATGGAGAAAGCGGGCGCGGTGGGGGCAGGAGAGCAGGGAGAACGAAGAGTGTGCCACGGGTCTGGAGTGAGGTGCCAGCCCGAGCATCTGGAAGTCACCCCCAAGAGAGGCCGGCTCAGCTCCCAGGCCCTGGCGGAGGCTGGGGCTGCTCCAAGAGTGAACCACTCACCAAAGAGGGGCTGCTCCGAGCTGGGAGTCCACGGGGGCCGGATCTCCTGGCCTAGGCGGCGGTCCCAGCCTGTTCAGATGCCCCGTGGCCAGCGGACTGCGGAGAGAGAGGTAGGGGAGGGGTTCTGCGGGGGGAGGAGGGGTTGATCTGTCATCACTGCCCTTCCCACCCTTTCTGCCCTGTGTCCTGTGCCCCCACAGACTGCCTTCCAGGACCGGGTGACAAGGGCCCCAGCTGCTCTCCCAGATCACCGACTCAGGGCTCTAAATATCCCAGCTCCATCTTTTATCTCCCGGATCTGGCCCTCTTGAGTGCTGGGCCCTCCACCCACCTCCCCCACCCCCTTCTAACAAGTCACCTGTCCCTCACACCACGACCCGAGGGGCGGGCCTGTACCCCCAGCTGACCAAGAGCTGATGCCCCCCACGGACAGCCGCCCTAGGGAGGACCCCCGAAGCCATCACCCAAGGGAGCTTCAAAGAAATCCATTGGCCACCAGTACCCCGAGGCCTAGCTAGCTCTGTTCAGCTTTGGTGGCCAGACTGACCCAACAAGACAGAGCGCTCAGCACCGGACAAAGGAACAGTGTCAGAGTCAAGGCTCTCCCAGAAAATTAGGCCAGCGCACAGCCCCGATGGATTCTGCATTTTAAATCAACAGAACGACCTGACCCTTCAAAATCTAACTCGTTCAGTGATTCCCCAAGAGAGGTTTAGTGAAGTCAACAGGGCTGGGGAGCTCACCTCCAATCTCCAGCTGGAAATGGCAGCTCTGTCTAGACAGCCCACACGGAAGGGACAGCCAGGGAGGGAGGCTCTTCTTCGAACCACACCGGAGAGGAGAGTGGCTACCTAAAACTCAAAGCAGAAATGGACCAGGGAGTATTCCTGACCTTGATGCTGTTCACAGATTCTGAGTTAAAACATCAAGACTGTAGCGAGCATTATTTCGGTTAGCATCTATTGAGTACCTCCCAAGTGCTAGGCCTGCATTTGTTCATTTATTCCTCACAGGGGCTTCACATGGAAGCCAGTATTAGCTCCGTTTCACACGGGAGGAAACTGAGGCACGGACAGTGGAGGAACCTGCCTGAGCTCGCATGCCTGGTTTAATGCACATCTATCAGGTTCCCCAAAGCCCACGCTCTTTCCCTCTAAGATTTGACCTTATTCCTTCAGCTTCCACATACTTGGCCTTCAAACATGCATCCGATTAATGTCTCCAGCCCGTTGGTGAATCGGCAAGAGAGAGATGGGGCATTAGAAGGCCACAGAGGATCTGTAAGACTTAGGCCATATGCTCCTTCCCTTCGCTGTCTGGTCTTGTTGATCTACTGGCTCATGGCTGAGGGGGTGCACTTGTGCTTCGTGAATATTCTTCCCACATCCCACTATTTGGTGGGACTCCGTTGGGGCAGGGGCTTGTGGATCCTCACTCCCCAAACCCGCCTCGGCCAACTCTGAACACCATGCTCTTCCTTACGGCCCCCTCTGGGAGGTCAAGGTCTTTGCTCCCATTGTTTAGAGGGAGAAACTCAGCCTCAAAAACTAAGCAAATATGCATAGGCAAGTACAGAGTAGCAGGGACTTGAATCTCCCTGTGTCAGACTCTTCAGCCAGTGCTCTGGCCCCTTTCCCATCAGCTTAGCAGAGAAGAAACAGACCTGAAGGAGTCTGGGTGCCTCAGGGAAGGGCACAGAGGTGACAGTGGGCCATCTGAGGCTCTGGGGCCTACGAGTCCTATTTTAAATATAAAACTCCGGGGCGCCTGAGTGGCTTAATCGGTTAAGCGTCCGACTTTCGCTTAGGTCATGGTCTCGCGGTTCGTGGGTTCGAGCCCCGCGTCGGGCTCTGTGCTGACTGCCAGCTCAGAGCCTGGAGCCTGTTTCAGTCTGTGACTCCCTCTCTCTCTGACCCTCCCCTGCTCACGCTGTCTCTCTCTCTCTCTCCTAGAAATAAATAAAAACATTAAAAAAAAA
Organism: Hyaena hyaena; assembly: GCF_003009895.1. NCBI lineage: Eukaryota > Metazoa > Chordata > Mammalia > Carnivora > Hyaenidae > Hyaena > Hyaena hyaena. The sequence continues at coordinate 2,617,737 of NW_024080655.1, read as the reverse complement.
ATTAAATATAAAACTCCACTTAGTACCTACAGGGAATAGTACCGTGTCACCAGGTGGCAATAAATAGGGGAAGGATACAGTCTCGATTTTTGGGAACCTCCCATGGGATCAGAGAAAACCCACAACCCTGACCACACCCCATCCCATTCCTGCCTCGCTCTTTGGCAGCAGAGAACGCTGACTCCATCCACGGGGTTAGGTGAGGTGCCCAAACGGAACTGCCCGTCTGCACTGAATTAGATCCTCCTGCAAGATGCATCCCCACCCTGTGTAAGTGCTCCAAGACAAATGCTTTTAAAGAACAGGTAAGGAATACCATTAATAATGGTGTTATGTAATATTTTTAAATGTTTTTTAAAATTTGTTTTTGAGAGAGAAAAAGAGTGCAAGCAGGGGAGGGGCAGAGAGAGGGGAGGACAGAGAGAGGGGGGGTACAGAGAGAGAGAGGGGGACAGAGGATCTGAAGCAGGCTCTGTGCTGACAGCAGAGAGCCCGATCCAGGCAGGGCACGAATTCACAAATGATGAGATCATGACCTGAGCCCAAGTCAGACGTGTCACCAACTGAGCCCCCCAGGCGCCCTTGCTACGTAATATTTTTAAGTTATTTAAGGGTGTGCAGCTGCAAGGCCATTTCATTAGCATGTACACCCTTTGTTCTTATTCATAAAGATCTGTCAGAGCAGATCGGGCCGTTCTGGGAAGCACGGAGGGGAGAAAACACAAAGGAAGGCACATGCTTCCTGGGCATTCACGATGTTTATTCCGGGCCAATGCTCCTCACGCCTTCACACGAACCCTGTGTGGTTGATAATTGCCATATCCCCATTTCACAGATAAGGAAGCAGAGGCTCTGCCGGATTCCATAACTTTCCCAAGCTCACACTCCCAGGAAGAAGCAAAGCCAGCATCCCAGTCCAGGTGGTATGCTCTGGAGCCCATGCTCGAATCCTCCTCCCTGACCCACAACATTTAACCCCCTCTGGTCCCCACCAAGACAGGAAACAGAAGTCTCGAAGAGATTTCACTTAACTCTAAGATTCTGGTACCAAAAGGAGAATTCACCCACAGAGGGGACCATTTAAGTGTCTCCCCCTTCCACCCCAACCCAGAGAAACTTAAGGATTAATTTAAGGATTAAGTTCTAATCCCAACCCAGGATTAGAAATGGCTGCCTTGGCTAAAAACTCAGAGGTAACTGAAGCATCCCGATGTTATAAACCCCTAAGAAAGTGGGGCTCAGTTTCACAGGTCTAGCCTGAGCACCAACGAGCGGACTGTGTTCAAAGGCCCAGCCACAAGCCATTCCCCTGTCTCCCAGGAGGGCAAAGCGAGGGCATGGGAACAGGAAGATGAGGAAAGTCAGACCCTCCTGGAAGTGCCCGTGTCTCCTACCAGCCTGGCAGAGCTGGGCTCAGGGCCGGCCAAGTGTCCTTGGTATGCCGGAGGCATCTGCCCTGGAAACCAGAGGCCCCCGGGCCAGGCCCTGCAGTTCCCAGGGGAGCCCTGGCCACTGCGAGGAACTCTTCAATGCCCTTGTCCTCCAAACCAGACTGCGAGCCCCACGGCCCCTCCCTGGGCTTTGAGCAGCCCTTGGCATGGCCTTCCTCCACCTCTCGGGAGGCAAAAGCCAGACAAACCTTAGACGCAGGAGCCCAGAACCTGTAACTTCTGTTGGAAGGCAGGGGAGCTGGTGAACTCCCAGCAGAAAGCTCAGACTCCAGGGTCAGCCACCGTCAGACTAGGGGACACATTAGGGCACCCGGTGGGAGTGAAAAACACCTCTGCATTAGAGAACTGTAATTCAGAGCTCAGAGCTCAAGCCACACCCTTCTGGGTATCACATAGCAGGTGTGTGGACCTGGATTCACTAGCTTTTTCTGGGCCTCAGTTTCTCTACCCATAAAGTGGGTATAACCATAGTAGTGGTTGTAAGAATTAAAGCATTTAGTCAATGCCAGGCACATAGAATAACAACCTCATGCTTGGGACTATGGGCTCTGGCCACGAGCCCCATGGATGGTCAGGTTTCTTAATCTCTCCGGCCCTCTGTTTCCTCACCCCCAAAATGAGTGTAATTTTAACAAGGCTGTTGTCAGGACTGATTAGTTAACACAGTGCCTGGCAGAAAGTAAGCACTCAATAAATACGTTAACTATTATCATTAAATGTCTTGTTTGCTTTTTTTTTTTTAAATGTTTTATTTATTTCTAGGAGAGAGACAGCATGAGTAGGGGAGGGTCAGAGAGAGAGGGAGTCACAGACTCTGAAACAGGCTCCAGGCTCTGAGCTGGCAGTCAGCACAGAGCCCAACGCGGGGCTCGAACCCACGAACCGCGAGATCATGACCTAAGCGAAAGTCGGAAGCTTAACCAACTAAGCCACCCAGGCGCCCCTGTCTTGTTTGCTTTTTGTCTCGGTCAGCCCCTCAGAACAGATTTCACTGACTCTGAGGATGAGGTAGACACTCGCCCTGACTGCAGGGTGCCTAGATCTCTGCCCACCGCCCCTTCCTTCCTCTCCTCTCCCAGCCTGAGAACTTTCCACCGCTGAGTCGCCGCAGTGGCTTGCCTGCTGCCCTCTAGTGGCCATGTCTTGTAGCGACACCTCTTAGCGCCGCGTCCTTGCTGTGTTCGGAATTCCTGGCCGGTGTGAGGATTCAGCCAGCGGGAGGTGATGTTGCAGGGTGCGGGGAGGTGCGTTGAGGACACCCCCACCTGAGCCGTGGCCTCTGCTCCATGCACCCTCTCTTCCTCACCCTGACACCAAGAGGCAAGCAGCAACAGGCGGCCTCGCCTCATCCAGAGGGCCTCTCCTCCGAGTCTCATTCCTGTCTGGCAGGGGAAGGAACACTGAACTCAAACATCCCAGGCAGGAACAGCCCGTGCTTTCCCTGGCTGGGTGACCTTGGACCCACCCCCTGGCCTCTCTGTGCCTCAATTTTTCCAAAGATCCAGTGACACTAAGGGCCTCCCAGCTCTGATACTAGGGTTCTCTGATCCTAGGAAGGCCTCATGCATTTCCAGAGTCAGGGCCACCCTGGCTGCAGGCAGAGGGATGCTCCTTTGGGAGTGGGAGAGCCCCAGTCACCTTCCAAGAGGGTATCAGGGCTGGCGGCTGGGCCCCATCCCCCTCCACTTGGTCCATGGAAACCCCGGTGGGGCCTGAGGGCCAAGGGGCTCTGCCTTCTGGTGAGTTAGCCCCCCCCCCCCCCCCCCACCGAGGCCGCCTGCTCTGTGAAATCCCAGGCAACCCAGAGCCATGGCATCTGCCTCTTCTGGGCCAAGGTCCCTTGGGAAGACACAGTCCCTCTTTCCAGAAAGACTCATTTGTACCCACAATTTTACTCACACAGTCAGAAGGCTCCTGGACCCCCTAAAGCCCACCCATGGGCACCTTGGAGGCTTTACCCCCTTTATGAGCAGCATTCTTCCCCTGCCCCAGGATTTTCCTTCCAACTGACCACACCAGAGAAGCCTCCACAGCTATGTATATACTGGTGTGGGGCTATCGCCCAAGATAAAAAAGCTAGAGCCAGAAAACACATGTGCAATAGTATATACTATCCGCCGCTTGTTTGTAAAAAGAGGATGCGGGGGGGGGGGAGGGGTATTTATATACATGCATATACAACCACGGAGAGAGCTCTCGCTGAACGGGTAACTGTAGATGCCCCGGCGGGAGGGGCTACGTACCCGGAGTGGGAGGAAGGCAGTTTACACTGAGCCTCTCAGTTCCATTTGAGTTTATGAACTTTCTGGGCTACGGCAAAGCCACCCGTGCAAGACCTGGAGGGGTGGGGCACTGAAGTCTGCACCAGCAGCCCACTGCCCCTCCTGTTCTGTCCCCGGGGCACTGCCAGCCAGCTCCCCCACCCCCACGGCCAACGCACCAAGGTCCAAGTCACTACCTTTCAGCTCTGTCTGTTCAGGCAGGCCGCTAAGGAGAGCAGTCAGCTGGTGCTGCCTGGCCACGGCAACAGCTGAGAAAGGGGGAGACCTTCAGGGGGACCCGGGGCTGCGGGGAGTAACTGAAGCCCGAGGTGGGGACATGACTCCCCTCCCAGCTTTTTCTTCCTAAAAACAGTTTGTGAAGCTCCGAGGAGATCGGGGGAGCAGAGAATAAAGATCCTGAACGATGTCTTTCTGACCAGCCTCAGGAACCAGGATGGGGGGGCCCAAGGCTCGGAGGCCCCAGAAACTAGAGCAAGGGGCAGGGGGAACTGGACACGGAGGGAGGAGTTGGCAAACAGACCTCTGGGAGAGACTGCAGAAAGGAAGTGCTTAATCCCTGGGTCTGCGGTGGCCAGCGCTGACCCACCATAGATGTTTGTTTAGTTAAGACAAAAACATATAAAAGAGCAAGGTTGAGGGGTTTTTTCTTCTTCCTTAAAAGAGTGAGGTGATGACGAAATGAGCAAGTGAAAAACAAGGATAGGAAAGGCTGAAAGAACTAGAAGCCAGATTAGCAGACAAGAGTCAAGACACTTTTGGGGCCAGCATTTGGATCAGAGCTACCTGGCAGCCAATGGGAAAAGGGAAATATTTCATGTTTCAGAGGAGCCATGAGATGAAAATGAAAACATCTGCTCAAGAGGTGCTCAACTATTCCTGACACTGAATCCAACACAGGGCTTCTCTTGAGTGGTCTCCTAGCCTGCCATCCTCAAGACCTCATACCCACCAAGTCCGAGGACAAGTTTCACGGGCATGTGTTCTAGAACATCCTTCAAGGTGAGCAGTATGCCAACACGTAATTCAGCCAATGCAACCTCCCAGAGAAGACTTCACAGGGTCCAGGATCAGCCCCTATGGTCTGGGTCAGCCCAAGGGAGATCAGAGGCCATAGCACAGGGGTCAGACCTCAAGTTGAAACACCGTGAGGCAATGGACCCTCTCCCCGGAACCTGCACCAACACAAACATGGTGTTTGTATACCATCTTTGGAGTCCCTGGGCCCCATGCCTATCCCCAGACCCCACGGGCAGAACCAGTACATCCTTTAGGCACCTTGAACTGGTCAAGTTCTTGCAATCATGGTTCCGGGCCGCCCACCCTCAGCAGAGACACTTGGCTGCCTTTTATGAGCTCCGGTATCTCCAGGGGTCACCCAGTGTCCATACATCATGACACTGAAGACACCCACGGGCGCCACAGGCCTCCTTGAAAAGTTACCCACAGGGGCGCCTGGGTGGCTCAGTGGTTCAGCGTCTGACTTGATCTTGTCTCAGGCCACCATCTCATGGTTCATGAGATCGAGCCCCTCATTGGGCTCTGTGCTGGTTGGGATTCTCTCTCTCTCCAACCCCTCTCTCTCTGCCCCTCCCCTCCTCATGTTCTCTCTCTCTCTCTCTCTCTCTCCCTCAAAATAAATAAACTTAAAAAGAAAGAAAGGAAGGAAGGAAGGGAAGAAGGGAGGGAGGGAGGAAGGAAGGAAGAAAAGTTACCCACAGCTGTGCCAGGAGGCAGGCTGGGTGCTGGCTGGGACCCCAGCTGTGGGGCCAGACAGGCCTGGGCTTGAATCCCACCGCTATGGCTTTATAGCTACGAGAACTCGAGCGAGGCACTTAACCTCTATAGACCTCAGTCGTCCGTATCCATGAAACGGGAAAGACAGTCACAGAATCTTCCAAATACTTGGGCTATGAGACAGAGCGTCAGTAAATATCAAGAGCCAGTGCCGGGCGCCGAGCAGGCCCTCACTGAGGAAGAACCGCGAGTGTGATTTGCAGGGACAGCTCCAACCTACAGGCCGGCTGTACTGGCCTGAAAATATGCACCGGAGTAAGAACAGATACCACAGCCTTCCCCGCTGAAGCGCCCGCGGCCTGTGTGGCTGAAGACACTTGCTGTCGGGGCTGCAGGGACTGCCTCCCGGGCCTTCTGCGGGCCCAGCGGGCTGGCGGGGTCCTGGCCCGACCTGAGGAAAGTTTTCTCCAGCAGTGGGGAGAGGGACTGGCCTCCCGGCACAAGGCTCCAGTGTGCCCAGCGCCTCACGGGGGGAGGATGAGTCAGAAGGGCCCGGTTCCCTCAGGCCGGTCCTACCACAGCCTGGCCTGTGGTAGGCGGACCCTTCTGCCCCGACATTGGGCGGAAAGGCCCCGGTTTCCTGTCCGCCCCCCCCCCCCCCCCCGCCCCCCGCAACAGCCACAGCCCCACCCCCTGGATACCGGGCTTCAGCCCATCCTCCCAGCTTCAGGGATGGGAAACCTCCCGCACCAGCAGCTGCTGCAAGAGGGGCTGGCAGATCGGGGAGTCTCCAGCCTGGACCCCAGCCTGGACCCCAGCCGGCCCCTGGGGATGAGGGGGGGACATGGGACAGGCTCACCTGAGCCCCTGACACAGGATGGAGGGGCCGCAGGAGCAGATCCCCAGAGGTGGCCCCAGCCCCGGCTCACATGAAGCGGGCACGCCCTGCAGGTCCCCTCAGTCACGGGTGAGGAGCAGTGAGGCGCAGGCAAGCGAGGGAGTTTATCTAGGAGTCTGTGCTGGGGTCAAGGTCCGAGCTCAGCTCTTCCCACAAAACGTAAGGCTCCAGGCCTCGCCGGAGAGTAAGAGCATCACCCAGCACCTGGAGATTAGAGGGCAGGGGCGGGCAATGCTGGGGCCCCGGTGGCCCCCAGGGACCCAGGCATCCACCCTGACCCAGACATGGGCTCATCAGACACCTGCTGACCGTCTCTAAGGAGCAGGTGCCTGGGGCGTCAGCTGAGGGATGCGGCTGCCTATGGCCCTGCCTGCCTCATTCCTGCACACACCGAACAGCTCTATGCCATCTCGCCACTACCCAGGGGTAGGGGGGTGGGGGGGTGGGGGGGTTCGCCCTCCCCAGACAAATAACCAAAAGGACGATTATCAAGAAGACTAGAAGAGACGCAATGGGTGTGCACATGCCTGGTGCAGTTTGGCACCCGAGACGCAGCCAAAACGCTCCGGCTAGGCAAGGAGAGGGAAGTGTGTGTTTGCTGGGCCAGAAAGCTCAGGAATGTCCAAATCCTTTGCAGCCAGGAGGACACCGAAGAATGTCTTTATTACTTCCTGGCCTGAGATGGTCTGGAATGGGGCTTAGGGTGTGGGCTCAAGACCAGGGTAAGGTCTCCCTGCTCCCGAATCCCGGAACTTACTGCCAGCCCACAGCTGGTTGCACGGATGCCCCCCACCCCATGCCAGGATGCCGGTGTGTCTCGACCCGCCACCCGTCTGTCTCCTGGATGAGAAAGTGATAGGGAGAGCCACCCGCTGGGAACATGAAGTCGGATGAGTGTCTCACCCCCACATCGACAGGGACCTTGATAAGACACAATGGCTGCTCGCTAAGGGTCTAGCGCCATGTTATGAACTTTCATGCACCACTTTGTTTGACCCTCTCCCCAAGCTTGGGACTAAGGACTACGGCCGTGTCACAGGTGACGGAGGCTCACAGAAGTTAAGTGACTTGCTCCTACAGCTCAGAAGCGGCAGGATGGGGAACTAGATTCAGGCTATGGGGCACTGTGTGTGTGGTCCTCACCTCTCCCAGGTTCTGCCTGAAGGCTTCCCCTCCTCCTTGCTCTGACCTCCTAAAGCTCTGTCTGAACCACCCCACTTAGCCGTGCTGACCCTATACTTATACCTTGAGTGGTAGGAAGCAACACAGCAGAAGGTGAAACCCAGGCTTTGGTTCCTGGACAGGCTTACCCTCCCTGAGCCGCAGGTACCCGGGGAGGGGGGGCCCACACCCACCTCCCGGGACAGGTGAGGGGCTTAAATGAGATGTTAGCATTGTGCCTGGTTCAAGGCAATCACTCAATTAACGATACCTATGAAATGTCAGCATCAGACTTGTCTTTCTGCCTCATCTTGCCTCCAAAACCCCCGAGGGAGAGCCCCAGGCCCTCGGTCCCTCTCCACCCTAGGTGCCCAGCCTGGGGCCCGCAGCACATTGCAAGGACTTGATGGGCACCGAACAAGCCACTGGCTCCCGCAGAGACCCAGGGAAGGAGAGAGCAGTGCCCCGCTCCCCATCCCAGAGGAGGAGATGAGCTCCCTGTACGAACCCCAGCTCACAGCCTTCCAGCTCTAATCAAGGAGCGAACACAAAGAGGGAATCTCTAAACATTTAGAAAACGCGGGAACTCTGTGCCCCACGTGGCACCATGGGGATTTATAAAGAACAAATCATGCCTGACAAACTTGATAGCTTTCTTGATAGAATTACAAGACTGGTAGATGAAGGAAATGCAGGCAGGGTAATATATCTTGATTTTTAGCAAAGCATTTGATACAGCGCCTCGAGTAATCTTACAAAATTAATTCAAACGGACTTGGCCCTAAGCACTTGTCATGGGGCCGAAAGCAGGAGGGGGCAGGTCCCAAGGGTCCTGGGTGGAGGAGGGGACCCCTGGGGGAGGGGGCGGAGGGATCGGGTTTGGGAGTGGGGGCAGGGCTGCCCAGACCCACCACTGGGTCAGATCTTATCTGACATCTCCATTAATGATCCTGAGAGAGGGAGTAAACAGTCTGTTAATGAAATTTGCAGAGGATATTAAATCGGAAGGTGTTGTGAACACCAATGAGGACAGCAAAGTGGTCCAGAGAGACCTGGGTGGAAGAACCTCGGCAGGAAACTGCGGTTTTGGCGGGGGGGGGGGGGGGGGGGGGGGGGGGGGGGGGGGGGGGGTTGGACCTGCGGGCTGGGCAGCACCTGGTGCTACCTGGAGAGCCAGGGAAGAGGGGAGGGCATTCCAGAGCTGGTGTGGAGCTAGCAGCAGTGAGAAGTAAGGCAGGGAGTGCCTTTAGGGAGCTTGGAGCTGAAGCCCACCTTACAGGAGGGGAGGAGGGGCTGCCTACAGGCCAGGGAGAGGATGGTAGCAACAGAGAGAAGGGCTGGTGAGGCAGACTCTGACTGAGCCATCACTGGTGCCCCAAATGTCCCTGAGATGCTGCAAGATAAGGACAGGCTCCTCTCCCAGCTGACCGGTGGCTCAGGCTTCAGCCCTGAGCTGTCCAGACTTGTAGGATGTGCTGGGAACACTTCACCAATAGAAGATCTAACCTGGGGGCAGGAGGAGGCCAGAGTCCGTTATCTTTCTGGAGAGTTCCCAATCCCTCTTTCATCAGGAGGGAGAGGCCTCTCCAGGATCTGGAAAAACTGCCCCACCCCAAGCTCTTCTGGTCCTCAGAGCGTGGAGCTGTCCTGTCCCTCTCCCTCTGGCCCAGTCCCAAGGAGGCTGAGGCAGAAAGCTGCCCTTCCATCTGGACTTGGAGGATTTGTTCCCACAAGCTCCTAGACAGGTGGGGTTTGAATGGGAGCCAGGGCTCTCTAGCACGGTGACGGGCCCTCAGCAATCTAAATAAATGCTTTGTGGGAGGAAGCAATGGATGGCTGGTTCCCAGCTGCGGGGGGAGGCTCTTCCAAAGCAAGAGGCCAGCACTACCAGATGTCAAGACCACCTGCAGAGGGGAGAGAGCCAGGTGACCGCACAGGGGGTGCTGCCCCCAACCCCCAGAATTAATCATGACACTTACTGAACATTTACTACGGTTCCATTATGAGCGCATTCCCCATTATTAATGACCTTCACAGCAACCCTACGAAGCAGGTGCCCTTTTCTCCCCATTTCACAGAGGATGAAACAGAGGCATAGCGATGCGCATCGGCACTGAGTCAGGAGGCCCATGGGAGGAGCAGCAGTCTGCCAAGAGCCTCCAGTAAAGCTGAGCAGCTCCTGATGGGAGGACCACAGTGGGTGGGGAGAGGCTGCCCCTCCTGTGAGGACCCTAGAGCCTCGCCCAGCCTCTCCCCTACCCCAACAAAGAGAGTTGGCCCAACTCCTGCCACACTTGTGGAGCCCGATTTTACTATATGTTTCCCTTCTCCCCCACCACCGCCGCGCTACACCGAGTCCTCAGAACAAGTCTGTTTCCATGGAAACCATACAGTGACTCAGGGCTTCGGGACCTTCTCTGAACCAGATTATGAATATCAAATGCTCCCTCCCCGCACCAGTGCAGAGTGAGTTAGAAAAGTAAAGAGAGAGCCACAGTGGGTAAGGGAAGGAGGCAGAGGCGTGGGCAAGGGGAACTCAGGGGGGTACAGCTTGCTCCCCCCACCATGAGAGCCTGGCTTCTGGGCCCTCCGCAGACTCGGTGGAGCACAGATGTACACTTCTGTGCGTCTGCAGCCAGCGCACACACAACCCCAATCTCAGCACCAGGAGCACCACCCTTTCTCTGGAACTAGGACCCTGTGGGTGGGGGGCAGAGGGGTACGGGGCATCTGCATCATTCCTGCTTGGGCCCTGAACATGGCAGAGGTAGCTGAGAGGCCAGGAAGGAGGGAAGCGGTCTGCAAGAGGAGCTTGACTTCCCATGCCGAGGAGGAAACCTCTGGCCAAAAGCATTGCAATGTTTAGCAAAGAGGGAAATTTGGATTTTAGGGGGGAACTGTGTTTCTGCTTTAAGATGAGGAGGCCGTGTTAAGTATATGTGCCAGGAGGGGAGTGGGGTGCATGACTATTATTCCAAAGCCCCAGCAGGATTGGGGGGATCATTAGCAGAGATTTCCTCTCAATAGCCCCCACTCTGGCCTGGCCTAGGGCAGCCCACCTGGCCTAATGGGGACAGTTTCTGGGGAAATGAAAGTTTACAGTGCCAGGCTCCTGGCCTCCCACAGGGGGCTGAGGCCCAGAAGGCACATCCGCCCCCTCATTTCCCCAGCAGCTCCCTGAAGACCCAGGAGGGAGGGAAGAGAACAGGTTGGAGGCTTGATACCTCCCTGGTGAATCCAATGTGTGAGTCATGACGGTGAGAACACTTGGAAAAAGAAACAGGGTCATGGTGATGCCTTTGAGTGTCCCCGGTTGCTGAGGACTGGAGCCTGGGAACGGCCTGCCCAGGTAAGGTCTCTGCCTAAGGCAGCTGGCCCAATTGTAAGGGGTTGGGAAAGCCCTGAAGGCAGCTACCTGGTACCTTGGTCCCCACCTGCTTGTCTACACTTCCCTTTGGCTTGCCAAAGCAGCTACTGTCCCAGCCAGAGTGCCTGCTCCCCTGCCCCTAATCCTAGGTCCTCTCTGCTCTCTGCCTTACCAGCCACCCAAAAGATGCCAGGCTCAAGTCTGTCCTTCGGAGCCTCCTGCTTAGGAGCGGTGTTTAAGTCCATCGGAAGGAAACCTGCACCAGAGGTGAGGTACCTAATCCTGCGAAACGGCAGGCCTGGGATGGGGGGAGGGGCACCCTGGGGCATGGCAAATCAGGCCAAGGTGCCACCCTAGGACGATCCTCAGGTCTTACCTTTTAACCCCTAGTTTCCCAGCAAGGGCCACCCTGGGCTGTTACTGTCAAAGCAAGCATTGGGTTCCTAGAGCCTGGGAGGGGCTGCTCCGGGGATCCTACCCAGAGAAGAGCAAGAGGGCGGTTCTGCCTTCCCATGGGGGGCTCTGCGCCATCTGGCTGCCCAGGCCCTATGGGTGCCCTGCTCATCACAGAGTGATTGGTGCGGGCTAGGAGCAGAGCTGGGGGGGGGGGGGGGGGGGGAAGCGGCGGGCAGCCCCCTGCCTCTGGATGCAGCTCTGGTTTGGAAAGTTGGTGGAGGCGTGGGACCTCGGGGTCTCGCGGCGTCTCGGCAGCNCCGGGGATCCTACCCAGAGAAGAGCAAGAGGGCGGTTCTGCCTTCCCATGGGGGGCTCTGCGCCATCTGGCTGCCCAGGCCCTATGGGTGCCCTGCGGGGGGGGGGGGGGGGGGGGGGGGGGGGGGGGGGGGGGGGGGGGGGGGGGGCGGCAGGAAGCGGCGGGCAGCCCCCTGCCTCTGGATGCAGCTCTGGTTTGGAAAGTTGGTGGAGGCGTGGGACCTCGGGGTCTCGCGGCGTCTCGGCAGCCCGGAGCCGGGCAGGTTGTGGGACGGTAAAGCCGGGGCAGCCCCCGAGTGCGCTCCGCAGCCGCGGGAAGCTGGGCGCCTCCGGGCCGCCGCGCGTCTCAAGTTTGCTGCCCTCCCCGAACGGGGGCGGGGAGGGCTGGGGTGGTCGCGGCGGTCACCCGCCACCGGCCCGGGGAGTCCCTCCAGCGCCCAACGCGCTGCCGTCCTCCTCCCCCTCCGGCCCGCACAGCCGGTAGCGACTGTCCTCGGGCGGAGGGGCGTCTCCCACCGCGCCCGCGCCCCTCCCGCTGCTGCGGCGAGGGTCCGCTCCCGCCCGCCCGGGGCCCGCCGGGGCCCGGCTAATACCTGGTGGGGGGCGCACCGGGAGCCGCTGCAGCGCCCAGCGCCGGCTCCATCCTCGGGTCTGGAGTCAGGCTCGCCGGGGGCCGGCGGGCGGCGGCGGCGGCATCGGCGGCGGCATCCTCCGCCTTCCGCGCCCTCCTCCTCGGCCTCCCTCCTCCCTCCTCTGCCACCGCCTCCGCGCGCCCCTCACGGGCCCCTCTTCATGGCCTGGGGGCACGAGCCCGGGGCGGCCTGGCCAGCGCAGAGCGTTCTCCCGGGCAGGGCGCGGGACCCGGGACGGGGTCGCGAGGGCCCGAGGCGCGCGGGGCCAGGGACCGGGACCCAGCGCGCCGCAGCCCGGGGCGCCGGAGGAGAGCAGCAGCCGCAGGCGCCGGAGCCTCGCGGAGCGCCCGCCCGCCCGCCTCTCGACCCGAGCCGGGAGCGGCGGCGGCGGCGGCGGCGGCGGCGGCGGCGGCTATAGCGCCGAGCGAGCGGCGGGCGCTGCGGTCCGGGCTCCACCCCCCCGAAGCCGCCCGCCCCTCGGCGGCCGCCCGCCCCCTTCTCCTCCCCACCCCTCCAGCGCGCGCCCTCGCGCTCCCCGCGCCGCCCCGCGCTGCCCCAGCCTCCAGCGCCCCGGACGCCCCCTCCGCCGGCCGGCTCCGGTGCCAACCCCCACCCACTTCCCCGGAGGGAGCCACACCCACGCCCCGAGGTTGAGAGGGTCGGCGGGCGGGCGAGGGCGCAGGCTGCCCACTGGCACCTCTTCCTATACCCTTCCAGCCCTCCCACTGAGGGTGCTCACCGAGTGCCCCCCCCCATTAAGTCCGCTGGAGCCGCCTGGCCCCGAGCCCACATGTCCTCTACCCCTTCCCCAGCCAGCGCAAAGGAGGGACTCCAGACCCCAGAACGGAAGCCAACCACCTTTAGGCGCCAATACCCCCAACACCCTTAGCCCATCAACCCCCCCATCTTTGCTTCTCAGATGTGGAAATGAATAATTTGCCCTGCTCCAGTTAAGCCTCTTGGGCGGGGGGCGCCCCTAGGTGGATTTGCTGGGGACGCAGTCCCACCCACTTCCCACTGGCACCCCTAGGTGGAAACGTGCCGCCACTGCCGCCCAGCCGGAGGGGAGATCTGCCCTCAGGGCCAGGGCCGGAGGCCAAGCCCCTCGGTCCTTGTTCTCCGCGCAGATATTGACTGAGCATCTCCCGCAAGCCAGGCCTATGTGGGCACCAGGGACTCACTGGTGACAAGACAAACGGACCCCTGGCCTCTCGGAGTGGAATGGAGAAGCAGGGTAAGCAGTCAGAGCACCACGTGATCAGCGGACCCAGGGCGGAAGAGGACGGCAGACATTCCCTGCCCGGCTGCCACCCGGCCTGACGGTGCCAGGGCCCGGTCACCTGGGAGGCCTGCTTCCTTATCCGCAGAGGGTTGGGTGGTTGCGGTGCCCGAACTCCTGCGTCTCTTCAACTCTGACCAAACAGTCATCTTTCCAGCCAGGAAAAACAGTGGCCTCCCTTGCAACCATATCTGAGTCTCTGGTCTGCGGCTGTAGCCTCTCCATCACTCTCCGACCAGCCAGAGAGCCATGGGGGACTTGCAAACTTCAGGCGCCCTGAGAAAGGCTTTGTGCCTGTCTTCATGGAGATACCAGTCCCCACTTTCCGGAGCTGCTGTGGAACACCAGATGGCAAATTGCATGTAAATGCACTCAGCACAGTGTCTGGCACACGGTAAGTGCTTAATAATTGCACCCTGTTGTTACTGTTATTGGCTGGTTGGTGTTCAGGGTAGCCATGGCGATAATGTGGGTCCTGTGCTCCTCTGGCATATCAGGACTCACACCGTCAAGAAACTCTCTCCACCTAGAACCAGATGGTAGGAAGGCCTCTGCCCCCAAGGCCCCGTCAGACCAAACGGCCATTTACCTTGGTCACAACTGCAAATCCTTCATTGTGAACTCCCCTGCCCCACCTCGAACCTGGCAGCGGATCCCCATCAAGGCAAGGTGTGACCCAGAGGGGTCCAGGATCGCCTCTAGTGGGCTTTCCCTCCCTGCCTCTGCCCTGCCTGCCCTCCTCCCAAGGCAGCCAGGACAGCGCCACCCCTCCGTCCTGATTTCAAGGTGACCAGATCTGTTTCCCAGCCTGCCCCCCACGGAGTGGCAGTGCTCTTGGATGCCTAACAAGAGTGCTGACCTTCTAGAAGCAAGGGCTTCGTGTTTCAGAATCCCATTTGTCCCTCTGTAGAAAACCAACCTCTAACAGTCCTGCGCTGAGCCATCAGAACGTTCCCTTTCACCCAGAGTTAATCCTTCCCCAAGACTTCGGCCTGACAAGAATAGTCAGGGTTTAGAGAACACCTTCTCTATCTCACACTCTCAGATCCAGCGCCTCATTTTTCAAATTCTGGTGTATTTCGGGTAGAAAGGAGGGAAACGTACATCTGGCTGACATGAAAAGATTGGTGTGGTTGTAATGTAAAGATGGAGTGGAATTTGGATTTCTTTTTTTGAAGAATATTTAAACTCTAAAAATAGACACAGGTCTTGGTGTTGGGAACACCAGGATTCTGTTTCCAATTCCCTGAAAGCTCCCGGTTGATAACAAGCATGACTGTTTCATGAGCACCTACTATGTGCCCTATAGTGTGGCGAGTGCAGTAAGGGGAAAAGAAGAGGGAGAAAACAGAAGTAGAGGCCTTTGCTCAGGGAATTTGGGTCCTACACGGTGAAGTGGGAAAGAGCCATTGCCGCAAATGAGATGAAGTACAAAATACGTAGCCATGAAAGTCAGAGGAGGATGAAGCCTTGGAGAGTTGTTCAGGGAGGGCTTCCTGGAGGAGGTGGCAGTCAGACTGAGGCTGGAGGGATGGATAGGGTGTAAGAAGCCAAAAGACCGGGAGAGCCTGTGAGAAGCAGCAGCAGCCACATTGAGCTAATGTGTGACACGACAGGAAGGTTAATATGAATGGCTAAAGTTGGAGGTCTTAGCTCCAGGCACTCTGCTATTTGTTTTCCATGGATTGTTTTGTCTCATCCACAAAACATGGATGAGATGAAGGGGGTGTTCCCATTCCCGTTTTACCAATGAGGAAACTGAGGCCCCAAGAGTTTAGGCAGCTCGCCCAGGTCTGCAGCGCTAGCGAGCAATGCGGCCAGCCCTGGAGCGAGCGCTCTAGCTGAGTACACTAACGGCTCTGCTGAGCCGTGAGTCTGGCTGGTGGGGGTGCGCTCAGGGAAAAGGAAGGGGCCAAGCGGCCCAGACAGAGAGGAATTTCCTGAAATAGGGCCCCCAGACCCTCCTGGAGGACTCTGATATGAAACATGCCCTTTTCTCTCCTCGGCGTGCAGGCCTCTGGGGTATTTGAAAATTGGTTAAGGGAATTGGGGGCTCAAGAATTCCGTTTTTTAATATCTTTTGCCTGTCCATCCAGTGGCAGGCTGGGCCACCCACCTTGTGATTTCAGTCTATTCTGGGAGATTGATGGCTCGGGCTTGGATTTAGGATGTGCCGCTGGGGTCCTCAATTTCCCCTGTCTCACCGGTGATGCTGACAAGGCAGCCAGCTCAGAGAAGATGGCTCCTGGCTCTTCCCCGGACTGCAGGCCTCGGAGCCCATGGCACCTGTAGAGAAAGTTCTGACCAGGATATGTGGGCAGAGGTAGACGGGCCCAGCCTCGGTTTCCCTCTGCAGCCTCAGTTTCCCTACAGATGATGTGGAAGGCCTCCTGCGGAGGAAGCCCATTCAAGAGAGAGGTGGGGGAACCCTAAGAGGCAAGCTCACCAACTCCCCCACTTCGTAGATGAGCAAACTGAGACTCAGAAAATGTGAGTGACTCACCCAAGGCCACACAGTGAAGTGAATTGAGCCTTCCGTTGGGTCCCCTTACTTTGCCCGAAGAAGACCTCTTCTCCTCTACTTTTGCCCTGTTCTGGATGAATTCCTCTTCTGGATAGATCATGGGACCTGAACTTCTTTGTGGTTGAAATAACACAAATATTTGAGGACCTTACCTCGGGTCAGATGATTGGTCCCTCAGATATATAGGATCCACTTCTTCCTCATAAGCTCCCCATGGGTCACTGAGCCCGGAGGTTGCTGGGCTTTGGCTTGCCAGCCAGCTCCTGGATTCAAAAGACAAGCTCATTTTGGCAAATATTCAGAGTTCCTGTTCTTGCCTTTTTGGCTTCCTTGGCCGAAGCCCCTTGAAAAGTCACCCCACTGCCCCCGCCCCAGGGTTTCTGTGAATCCCTCAAAAGGATGTTGTGTCACTCCCGGACCAGCCTGTCTGCTGCGGTTACCACTGGCCATCTGTCCTGTGTGTCTCTTCTTGCTCTAGAGCCTGCCCGAGGCCATGAGACTGCTTGAAGGAACCCCTTCACCCACTGCCTCGTGGGGAAGCTAATGCAGGCCGAGTGATGTACCCATGGCTGTCAGAGGGTGGGGAGAAGCAGCGTCTTCCCCCACACAGGGGCTGTCGGTCCCCAGGGCCCTGAAGCATATCTGCTTAGGCCCCAGGATTACCCGACCAAGAGGCTGTCCCACTGGTGGCTGCACTGTCTAACCTCTGGCCTTGAATGCAGACCGAGGGGCCGGGGAGGAGGGCACCGTTCCTTCATGCCTCCTTCCCTTCTGGAAAACACTCCCAGCAGACAGTCCCTCTCCTTCTCCGGTTACAGAACAAAATGCCCCAAGTAAATCAGAGGATGTCAACAAATCTTGGCCGGAGGGGAGGCGACGGGGAAACGCGGTGATTTGCTTCTGGGAAGTGGCCAAGCCACAGCACACCTGCCGCCCAGACCACCCTGGCCAACCCAGGGCCCTGGCCCTTCTGGGCCTGGTGGGCGGGAGGCAGGAGTGTTCTGTGTCGCTGGTCCTCAGCCGGTCCCCCCAGGCTCCATCGTCCTTCCTCCGGCTTCACGCCGTCCAGCCCGGGTCTGGTCAAGGCCAGTCTCATCCAAGTCCCCCAAAGTTTCCTGGAGGAAGGAGAGGTCAGAGAAGGCCAGATGTCCATTTCCTGCTGAGGGAGGAGCCTGCCTCGGCTGCCCTCTGAGGAAGAGGTCCAGCATAGACGTGGACGTCCCCCAAGCCACTCTGCTGGCCGCTGCCGCACACAACCCTGGCTGAGTGTGGCCCAGGTTGGGGAGAATCGGGTGGTGCTCTCGGGATCCCACGCTTGCCCCGGTGCTTCCCAGAGCCTGCCTGCTGGGGGAGCAGAGACATGGCCACGGGGCCCGTGTTCGTCTGGAAACTTCCTCCTCAGGCTCCCCACCCAACAGTACCCCACCCAAGACACTCAGCCACAGAGCTACTAGCAGACAGACAGACTGACCAAACGCAAACAGGGCCTAAGGAGGGCTGCAGACCCTGTGTCTGATCTAAACATAGGGCTCGGGGAATATCTCACGGGCCCTGGGGCTGGGAAGGTGGGGGGCGGGGAGGGTAGCCCCCGCGGGTGGAACAGGATCACGGGCTGCAATTAAAACTCCCATCCTGGGTAACCCCCAGGCCGCTCTTGGGCTGTTTCCATGGCAAGGGAGGCTGGCGCAGAGAAGACAGGATCCTGGCGGGGCTGGGCTCGCTCCCCTGCTCTTCCCTGCAGAAGCCTCGGCCCCTGGACTGGACAGTTCACACAGGGCACATGGCCCAGCTGAGGCCGGGCAAGGCACAGGTCGGGGCCCAAGCTCCGTGGAGGCAGGTGTCTGGGCCCAGGGAGCAACTGATGGGATGTGCTGGGACTTAGGGAGGCCACCGGGAACCTGGCCCAGACTCTAGGGACGTGGGCTGCCTAGAACATACCCAGGGACTCCAGTTCGGCCTCTTAACTGAGACAGGAAGAAATTGTCTGGTAAACCCTTGCCCCCACCCTCCAGGGTCCCCCCACCCCCACCGCCACCCCCTCACTTGCCTCCAGGCCAGCCCCTCCCTGTTCTGCCTTCTATTCTCATATCCCTCATCCACCCTCTTCCTGAAGCCCCCATTCCCTCTTCCTCGTGGGCGCTCCTTTCACGTTAGCCCCCACGGCAACCCCTTCCCCAGCCCTGGCTGGCGCCGAGGAAGTAGGAAGCCTTCTGGCACATTCCCTGCTGGCCGATGGTGATAAGCAGAGAGAGAGAGAGTGGGCCCTGCACTGGATCTTGCAGGTGGGCACTAAAGGGCATAAGGGCAGGAGATAGATGCCAAGACTGTCACCCCTGAGGAAACTGGGAACAGCCCAGCAGGGAGGTGCAGACTCGCCGTCACGCCAGCACACGGAAGTCCTGCACTAGGAAGTCCGGCTCAAAGGCACCCACGAGTCCTGCCTCCTGGACCAGTTCTTGGGGTGTGAGCCACCTGGCAGGGGAGGCCTGCTTCTGGGTGGTTCCCCGAGGGCCAGTGCAGCCCTCAGACCCTCAGGGTGCCCACATTCACGCACACCAGGAAAGGAGAAACGGTAAGTAAGCATTCAAGGTCCGCTTCCCTTTTCTCACCTTGTCCCCATTCCTCATCTACCCTCAGCCTCATCTACCCCCAGCGGGAGCCAAGGTGCCAGCTCAGAATGTACACGTGCAGGTGCCCCAGGCCCTGGCATTCCAGAGCCAGGAGGCCAAGTAGAGAACCGAGGCATGCTCTAGGCATCCCCTGACCAGCCCTAGGTCAAACGGAGGCTCTTTCCCTCCCCACTTTGGGGAAGGCGGGGAAATGGGTGTCCTGCCAGGTGTGGTCAGCCCTTGGTCGGGGGCCCAGGGGCACCTCCCACGGGACAGCCCATCCCTGGTCAGTGCCGTACCGGCTGGCTCTGGGAACTCAGCCCTGGAACAATGGAGCCATTCACATAGCCTGGGCTTTGCACAATGACCCTCTTGGTCTATCTCTGTGGCTAGACGGAGTGTGAGTGAGTGAGTGAGTGAGTGAGTGAGTGTGTGTGTGTGTGTGAGAGAGAGAGAGAGAGAATCTGAAGGTCACTGGTGAGCCCCGACAGAGATGAGAGAAAGAGTACCGACTAGGGATTTAAATAAGCCTGACATCCATCCTTTGTTGGGAAATTACTATGTGCCAGGCAAGTGAGTCCGTTCCAACTTTGTGCCCATTTTAAAGATAAGGAAACTGAGGTGAGTTGAGAAGTTAGAAGTCAGAATAATGGGAACTTCTTGGTGGGGGCATTGACTGAGAAGGGGCACAAGGGGACTTTCAGGACAATGGAAGTTACTCTGGGTTGCAATCACGTGGGTGTAGACATATGCAAACGCTCTTTGCACTGTCCGATTAAGATTTGTGCGGTTTGCTGTATGTAAGTTATATCTCATTTTTTTAAATGGCAGTACATCCATAGAATGGTACATTACCCACCATGATTAAAGACTAAGGAAGCTCTTTGTATACCAATATAGATTGCCAAAATACACTATTAAATGAAAAAGAGCAGTGGGCAAAACATTTTCCAGATAGTACGCAAACATGTTTTAATATGCTCTCTATGCATATCTGTTTGTGTGTGTTTAGATCATCTCTGGGGACACACAGAAACCACGGCTGCCCCCAGGAAGGGGAGTCACACTGCTGGACACACAGCTGGAGGAAGACCTTTCACAATAAACCCTTTTCTTGACCCATGGGAGTCGCTTACTCAAAAATTAAAACAAATGGCATGAGTGCCAGAGTTGTCGAGTCCCAAGCCATTATGTCCATTGCTTCGGTGCATTTAATTCCAAAGTCAAACGGCCGCGGCCCCGGCCTGTCTCCACACCTCAAACTCTGCCAGACAGCATGTGGCTGTGGCGGCCCAGCTGGGAGAAGTTCAAGGCTGGGCTCCACCATGTGCAACACCCACAGTGGCCTCAGAGTGAGGAGGCCGGCAGAGCCAGGGCTGCGGAGTAGCAGCCGGCATCACAGCCCAGCTCCCCACGGGTCTCTGAACAAGGTCGGGCGCTGTAGGCCTGCCCTCCAGCTGAGGGCTACTGTCCAGGCCCCCACCCAGCCCAGTCTCCCTGCTCTGCTGTCATTGCCTCGCGTGCTCCCCTCCATGGCATCTCCAGCACAAGGAGGCCAGCAGGTGCGCCCAGGACATCTGCCCAACTTGGCTGCAGGGAGGGGGGGTGCAGCAAGAGGCAGCCCCCTACAGAGAAATGCAGGGCTGTAGCCCCCTGCCACTGAGCGTCTGCTTCTCAACAAGTGCCTGGGTTCAAATCCCAGCTCTGCCATTTCCTGGCTGTGGCTGTGGGACGTCAGGCAAGTCACTTCATCGCTTTGTGTTTCGGTTTCCTCATCTTCGAAATGGAAAACGATGATGCGTCCCAGCCGTCAGAATGGTTGTGGGGGGAACGAGGTGCTGAGGAGCCGAAGCCCTGAGTCTGGAGCAACGCAGGTGTCTTAAAAAGAACTGCTCACCACCACTGAATGTCATCCTCTAGGCAGAGCCTTACAAAAAGTCATCGGTTGCCTCCCAGAAGGGGGTGACTGAGAGGGAGGACGTCGAGGGGCTTGAAAAACTGAGTTCTAGATCTTGAGGCCAAGAGGTAGGAGGGCTCACGTGGGGCGCTGGGGCCACCTTCAGGTCTCCAAGGGTCACCACAAGGAAGAAAAGATGGGAGTTCGGGAGGGTGTCTCAACAATGTCACCTACCTGATTTTGTCTTACCTGGTTTTGTCTTACCTGATCTTTTGCGCTCCGGGTTTTTGGGGCCTGTGCACACACCCCCTCCCCCCACCGCATTAGACCCTGCCGCAGGTCAGGCTGGACGTGACCTGGGCAGGTCTAGCCTGAAAGCTCAGTGGCCTTGGGCGAGTCACTGGATCTCTGAACCCCATCTTTCCTGTCTATAGGATCACACGGATGTCCTGCCTCCCTCGCTCCTAGATCTGATCCCTATAAGAGGCCAAAGTCCGTTGCCCTTGGCAGACTTCTCTGGGCACCATTAAGGACCACCTCTGTGTAGTGTGTACCGGCTGTATGCCAGGCACAGGGGAGGCAGCCACAGCCAGGGGACAGCCCTGCCCTGAACGAGCTCACGTTCCAGTGTGGGGGCAGCGGGTTGGGGACGAGCCAGAAAGTGACAGACCGGGCCACACCGTGATCAAAGGTGGAACGTAGAGGAAAGAGGTGCATTCTGCTAAGGAAAAGGGTCCCCAAGTTCCTTGGCGTGGGTCTGCTCTGAGCGTCAAATCCGTGGCTCACGTCACCCTCAGTAGCCACAAGTGGAGGCAGGAAGGAGGGACAAATAGTAATACCTCTGTTTTATAGGGAAGCACCCCACGACTCCAAGGGGGAGCTCATCACAGAGACGGGTGCCCGGAGCCCCCGCTCCTGTGGCCACTCCCGCTCCTGTGGCCACTTGGTACATCCCCACCCCAGGATGCCTCCTTGCGCTCCCCCCCCCCGCAACCCCCACTGGCCAGGCCCTGCCTCCTTTGTATGGGTAAGAAACTTCCCACCCATCCAAGGTCATTCCTTGGCAGGTGAAAGCTGTGGGCAGTCCCTTCACAGGGGTGAGTCTCCCCAGGCCCTAAAACTCACCCTTACCCACTCCCCTGCTCAAATCCACACTAGAAATGCTGGCTCCAAAAGACCCGTTATGATTATCATCAAGCTTCACTGCATGCCTCGACCCTGGGAGGCTCTCACTAGGTGTAAGCAGCCCCCTAGAGGCCGGGGATGGGGGTGGGGGGAACATCCAGAGTTATTCAGCCAGCCCACCTGGTTTTCTGGGCATTCCAGAAAACACCTCCCCTGGAGATGAGTTATCTCTGCCCTCTCCAACGTGGCTCAACTGCTATTGCTCATCCATTGTCCGAGCAAGCCCAGAACACATCTGTCCTACAAGGATCTCTTCACATCAATGATCGGCTCCTCGCCCTCTCAAAGAAAGACATCTTTTTAAAGGGCAAAATCCTCTGACCACAGCCCAGGGGGCCCTAAGCCAGGCTGTAGAAACAGCAGAGAGACACGCTGCGGGGTACAGACTGCCCCGGCAGCTCCCTGCCCCCCTCCTTGGGCCAAAGAGCCAGGACTGGCCCACTGGCGGCACATGAGTGTGGAGAGGCCAAGGCGCCCCAGGCCTGGGATCCGGCTCCTGCCACAGAGGGAGGACACTGGGGCAGAGGGGTGACCCCTCTGAAATAGGGTCCCTGGGAAAGGTTTTTGAGGTACAGACACCTGCTTCCACCCACTGAGCAGGTGGGGACCTAAGTCAAGAACGTGTTAACAGGAAAAAATGCCATCTCTCCTTCCAGTGGCCAAACTGAGCTGCTGCTGTCACTCCCTATAGTGCAGGGACATACTGGGGGCGGAGGAAGGGTGTCAGGTCCCAAGAACAACCTTCCAACAGGGACCCAGAACAGGACACCAAGAAGTAGTCAAGAAGCAACTTTTACCCAAGACCTCCCGACCTGGTCCAGAGCCCTCCCCAGCAGGCCTCCGCAGGGGCAGAGGGAGGCACTCGCCAGCCTGTAGAGAGTGCTCTCCTGGGCCAGAAGCCCTCCCCACAAGGAAGCAGGTAGACAGCTCACTCTTCTCGGCCTTTCTGGACCCCCATTTTAAATGGGGACGGTAATAGTATATACTTCCTTGGGTTATTGAGAGGAGCAAGGGAAATAAATGTATTAAATAAAGCATCAAACAAAGTAGCAAACACATAGTAGATACTCAATAATTGCCAGTTATCATCATTATTAGCTTTATTGTTTAACAGACTCCCTGAAAAGCATCTCTCTGCCACCCCCTTCCCCACTTCCTCCCAATTAGTAAGCCTTCCGCCAGTGACATGTCTGCTCAGCCTTGCAAACAAACAAGAAATCAGGGCTTCTGGAACAGGGATTTCAGGCCCTGCTTGGAGATGAGCAAGGTCTTTGGAGCCAAAAGTGGGGAGTGGAGGAGAGTGGGGCGGGGGGGAGTGGAGGAGAGCGGGGGGTGGGGGTGGAGGAAGCCTGGGTCCCCAGGGACAGCTGCAGGCAGCAGATAACGGCCAGCGTCAGGCAAGGCAAGAGCTGAGCGAGCAGAGCGGGGCTCAGACAGGTGTATGTGAGAGAGGCGGCAACAGAATGAGGAGACCCGTCAAAGCCAGGTCAGAGGGGCCCGCGCCCAAAGGCGCACTCCAGCACCGCCAGCGGAGGCCTTGGCCTCAAGTCTGTCCTGCGTGGAGGGGCAAGGAAAGAAGCGAGCCTCGACATGGGGGGAGAATGTTACCGTTGCACAGAAAGAATTGTGAGCACCTGCTGCTGACGGCCGGACAACAAGGGGCCTGGGGACAGGGGCCTTGCTGGAGCCTCTCAGCCAAGCCCTGCTCCTGCCGCTCCCTCGATGACCTCTGGCCCTTCCACGCCAGGCCCATTCCTGGAGGCAGTGGGCTGGGAGCTCTCATGGCACACTCTTTCAGGCAGGCTGGTTTGCTCTCATTCTGGCGCTCTGGGGCAGCCCAGGGACCCCAGGGCCTGTTGATGGGTGGCAGCCCCCCAGAAGGCCAAATCCAAAGTCCCATCTAACCTGTGAAGCAGCCCAGAGACCAGAATAAACCACAGGCAAGCCTGCGTGCTCCACCTGCGTTTTTAAAATACTAGCTTGAGCACTCTGGCTTTCAGTGGTGACCTTGGCAGCTGTTCTGACCCTGGGCTAACCCTGATAGAGCCCCCAGGGCTGCCCTTCGGTCAGGGCTGGGTCCAGGCTGGCCCACTGCTCTACCACGTGGCCTCCTGCCCCAGGCCACCCCTGCCTTGGGTCAACCAAGGCAGCGTAGCCTGGCCCGATGCCTTCCCACTGTGTCTACCTCTCCCTCTCCCTGGAGAGCAGCTACTCACCTTTGATGTCTTGCTTCCTGTCACCTCCCCTTCTGGGCTTTTGCCCCAGCTCCCGCCTAAGAGTAGAATTCATTGTACCTTGCACACCTCCGTCTGTTACCATTTTGCCCCTTTCAGTGTCTGCACTGAAAGTCTTCCCACTGTGTCTGCCTCTCCGGCTAGACTAGAAGCACAGGTCAGAGCCCTCGCTTACTCCTCATCGCTGGGAACCCCAGACCCCGTTCAGGACCAGGCTCACGGTAAGCAGCCACTATGCTGTCAAATGACTTGCGGAACATGGCCTCAGAACGAGAGGTCCACATGACCGGGTACGTGCCTCCTTCCAACTGACCCCAACACAGAACACTGGGAGCTCAAATCCTGGTCTGACCCAGCACACCCTCCAGTCTGTCCATCCGTCAGCGCACTGAGAATCCCAGCCTGACGCTTGGTGGGGGAGAAACTCTCCCGTCCTGGGGACAGAACCCTACACACAGGATGGTAAATAAGCCTGTCTGATTATTCGCCATGCCGACCCCTGCCTCCTTCATTTCAGGGAGGTAGTAAAGATACAGACCCAATGCCAGCATCTGCATGGTTTTTCTTCCGGGGCCCCGGCTAACCCCACGCAGGCTCCGGTTCTCCAAACAGCACTCGCTCACCCACACTGCCACCCTCCTCACCAGGGCTGGACTTGCAGGGCTGGCCTCTGACCCACCTGCAAAGCAGGGTGGGGGGGGGCTAGCTGCCCTGTGCGGACCTTGGGTCATACCCTTTGCCCAGAAACGGAAACCAGCAGGAGGAGGCAGGGAGGGAGAGGGGACAAGGCTACTAGAAGGTGGGGTGTCCAAGGGCAAGATGGGGGAATAAGGCTGCAGTGAAACGCGAGAGAAAACCCAAGCGTGCCCCCATGCCCACCGACCGCTTCCCCAAGAAGAGCCTCAGCTGGCGACTCTGGGATTCCCAGGGCTGACAAATTGAGAAAGACCCTGTTTTCGGGCAGGGAGTGGGCACTGTGTTTTCGGGATGGATCATCCACATTTTCGACACAGAAGAAGTGCCCAAGATGGGGGGGGGGGGGTCACAATCCCGGCCCTGGGTCATTGTCCAAGGGAACAAGCACTGTCCTAGACGCGAACAGCCTGTGCTTCAGGAGAGCAGAAGCTGGGGCTCTGGGGCGGGGAGGCTCAGTCGGTTACACATCTGACTTTAGCCTCAGGTGGTGATCTCATGGTTTGTGGGTTCGAGCCCTCGTCGGGCTCTGTGCTGACAGCTCAGAGCCCGGAGCCTGCTTTGGATTCTGTGTCTCCCTCTCCCTCTGTCCCTCCCCCACTTGTGCTCTGTCTCTGTCTCTCAAAAATAAATAAGCTTTAAAAAAAAAAAAAAGAATACACAGACACTTGAGGCTGACTCTGGTCCAAGTCGGAGACCCAGGTTTTCTAGGGACTGATGTCAGGTGGAAGGAAGGCTCTGAAAGAGCAATCAAAAGACGTTCAATTTTACCAAATGCCTGTAATGGCCAAGCATCAACATTTCATCTGCACAGAAACCCTCTAGGAGGCTTCCTCCATTCCCAGCCAGGGGAATTGACAAGCTGCCTTTATTTTATTAAAGTCTATAAAGTGCTGTTTGTACCTATCACTGCATTCACCCTCACTAGATCTCTGTGAGGAAGGCCCTAGTCTCCCTTATTTTCAGGACTAAGAAACTAAGACTCTGTGAGGCATAAAGTAGCTTCTCTAAGACCAAACTGTCTGGTGTCACATCCAGGACTCTTTGCTGCCCTCTCGTATGTCGTGATGAAGGGCCAGGCTGAGGAGGTGGCCGAGCCAGACAGGGAGGGAACAGTGGGCTGACCATCGTAAGTCACCAGAGTAAAGTGGGCTCCAGCCCTTGCATTCAAAACGCCAACTGCGGACACCCTGGGAAGGGCTGGGCAGACATTACCCCAAAGAAGCCTTGAGCCCAGGCTGGCTTTAAGTGCTGATCGATCAACACGGGGCTCTAGCAGAGGGCTGCTCAGCCTTTATGCACTTAAAGAGGCGTATCAGGAAAGATGCAAGACCGTTTACTCCTCTCTAGGGACAGATTGCAGGGCCAGTCTTGGGTTCACTTGCGGAGTCACAAAGTGAGCACGGCTCCCATCATCCAACAGGGCAGGCACCCGAAGGACAGGACGTGGTGGGCGGGCCCTTGCAGGGGAGGGGCTGAACAGTATGATCAGGGGCAAGGAGGTGACAGGAAAACCTGATTTCTCATAGCACCCCAGCTGCGGGTCCGGGCAGGAGGTGAAAGAAAGAAATCTGAACTATGACTGAAGTGATAAACACAAGGAGCAGAGGAGAGGATGGCCCCTAAGGTAAGTCTAACAGCTCCCGAGAGAATGACAAGTGACCAAGCCTGCTCAGCACACGGGACAGAGGGGGGTTGGGAAGGGAGCAGCTGGGGTTTGCGTAGTGCATGAGACCGGGGGCCACAGCCAGACCCTCAGGGCCTGCAAGCTGGACCCAGGCCTCCCCTCCACTGCCCCAGGGTGGCTTGGTCTCACCTCCAATGGCCTGCTGTCCATCTTAAGTCTCCTGACCTTTTCCAGGTCACTCTGACCAGCCCCACGGTGAGCCCCCCCACCCCCCACTCTTGCCCCTTCTAAAGGAGCCAGAGAAAACAGCTACAGCCTCCCCCCGAGGTTGTATGCGGGTGCCCAAGGGAGAGAGGGAGAGAAGCCCAGTAAGGGGAGTACCGCAGTGGGCCTCACTTAAACTCGAGGGGTGGAAAATCCAGAATAACAGAGAATGAACCAGACCAATGTTCCCATCATCGGTTCCACACAGCAGGCATTCCAGAAATAAGGGATTCTATACCAAATACGTTTCAGCAAAAGCAGGATTAAGCAGGTTTTCATAGCAGGACTTCCCAGAGACTTTGATGCGCTAATATGCATGGCAGGTCTGCCAGGGGAAGAAACCGTATGCAGCGCTTCTCAAACTGTTTTGATCAAGGAACCTTTTATCACAGAGATTTCCCAGCACCAGTGTTCTGCGGAACATGCTTTGGAGAACACCAAATAGAACTCAGTTTCCAAGCTGAGTGTTCCGTCTCACAAGGAACTCCATGATCAGGTGAGAGGAACAGAGACTTCCCACCAAAAAGCAGACGAGAGGCAGAAGATGTAGCTCTCTGGGGTCATTTCTCAGCCCTCTCTGCCGTCGCCAGGGCTCTTACAAGGATCAAAGGAAATATGGAAAGCCCCTTTTAAACTAGAGCTCTACAAACTTAGGGACCTAAAGAGGAAACTCCCCTAGGGAGGGAAGATGCACTTTATAGCATGATTTGATGTGGAAATCCCTCTTCACAGACATTTAGAAGAACTTATCTGTGGTATAAGGCAAGATACACTGATATGAGATAAAGACGAGACAAGGTAAGCAAAGCGAAGATGAGAAAGAGCCATGGCGTGTGCAGCCAAGGGCAGGGAAGAAGGCAGACGGGAGCCAGGAGCCCTGGGTCTGGAGCCCATCTGCCCCTCACGCTGCTGCGTGGCCAGTCAAGTCCCTCTTCTTCCTCTGTACATGAGGATGAGGAGACAGACAATCTCTGAGGCCCTCCCAGCCCGCAGGTGAGAACTGAAGTCCCCAACGCTGCTTTGGGGGAGCCCATCCCCAGGCGAACACCTGTAAGGCATCTAGGGGAAGGACAAAACTGTGCCCACGCAGAAGCCCCACGGGACCAACCGGAGAAGCCAAATCCACACCGGCATATGAACCCGGCCGTGACACTGGAAGGGAAGCTATGAATCAGAAGCCAGGTAAATGCAGAGCGCGCCGGAGAAGCCCCTCTGCCCACGTCTCGGAATCCCAGCCCCACCCGTTCGAGTTTTAGCCTCTTGCTACGGTACGAAGGTCTGGTGAAGGCAGAGGGGCAGGGAGGGGCCACGTCCCGGCCTGGTTTGCTGGAGGAGGCCTTCGAGGGAAACAGGTGCTCAGAGTACAACATGTCACAGTGGCAGGCGTGATGGATGAGGGAGCAAACGGCACACACTCGGCGTCTGCAGAGCAGAGCAGAGCGGCGCCGCATGCGTGCTTGTGCGGAGGGCTGAGCCCCACTCACGCTGCTTTCTTTTCCATTTGCTCCAGATCCTACAACGAACTGCTCAGGAGGGCTGAGGGACAGTCACAAAGAGCGTTCCATCTGTTCGTACAAAGCAGCAGTCTGGGCTCGAGCCCGGTGCTGAAGTGCTTTTATGTGTGTGCCTGTGCACGCGCACGCCTGCCTAGGCACAAGCATGTCCAAGCATTTTTGGTGGAGAGCCTGATTTCACAGCCTGAGGCTTATACCAGGAGAGCGAGCATGTGGCAATGCGGTCAGGAGACAGGCTGCAATGGTCTGGCGCTTGGCGACCATGTCTGGGGACCCAGGGGGTGCTGGCAGTGTTTATCACTCTGGAAGTGTGCAGACTCTATCTGAGCACACACTATGTGACAGGGTCTCCGGGGATGTGGGGACACTCTTCTCTGTACAGCGAGCGTGAACGGGAGACTGAGAGAGTATGCTTGTGATCTAGGGCTGTATATCTGTCCCCACAAGCCCTCGAAGGGTGCCAGATTGGTGGTGCCTAAGAGCCTTCTGTGAATCTATGAGCCCGTGAGAGGGGTGTGTGTGCAGGTGAAGGCGCACACACACATGCAGATTTGAGTGTGTGGGTAGCAGGCAGCAGCCTAGGATTTTGAGTCCTCCTCTGTCAACTCACCCCTTAATGGGAGAGGTGGACCAGGCTTCTGAAGCCCTGCAGTCTGATCCCACAAAGTGGGGGTGGAGGTGGGGGAATGCCCCCCTCCCCGGGCCCCTGCCATACCAGCTTCCCCTAGCAGCGAGAACCGCAGCTGTCCCAGGGAGGAGCAGAGCTCTGTGAGATTTTGTCAACTGCCTGATGCAATGCTCGCTACAAACACAGCCCTCATCTGCTCAGTCCCAGCAAAGGGGACTGGGAATGCGGGGTTGAAATTTCAGAGTCACAGTCCTGGCCCAAGACTTGGGATCAGCTCCCCCAGCACCACCTCCAGCTCCCAGTAGTGTCCAATGGGCATCTGGCCCAGTTCCAGGCTGGTTACCTGGCTACAGGGCATTAACCCCATGCCAGCCAGAAAAGCGGACCAGGCTCGCCGTGCTGAGTACCCTGCACCTCCCACACACTGGACCACCTGTCTCGGGAGCTGGAGCAGGCTCCACACTATAAAAGAAGGAAAGGCTGAACTACAAGCGTCCTGAGCTCCCCTCCAACCAGCCCTTGGTTGAGGCTATGACCACGGATGGGGGGGGGGGATCCTCCAATGGACACCTCGCTCTCTCTCTCTCTCTCTCTCTCTCGGTCACAAAGAGTTTAATTGAGTCTCCATAGGGAGATGCAGCTCCATCTAATTCAGCTCTTAATTAACCCAGCACACCCCAAAGAGGCTGCAGAACTACTCGTAAATTAAATATGAAAAGCATTATTTATCTAGGAGCAGCCTTCTAACGGCTCTGACTCTGACGTTTATAGTTACTAATGAAGATGGATTTGAAGGGAGAGAAGGTGGAGAGGAGGGACACGACTGCCCTGGGAGAAAGTGAAGCCCAGGGGCCCTGCGAGGGTCTTGCAGAGCATGGGGAGAGTAGCCATCTCGGGCCAAAGGGATGTGCCCCACCACCAGGCTCAGCTTCTCCAGACTTCAGGGGGGTGGGGGAGGATCGGGACAGGCTCAGGTGCCCTGTGGGCTGTTGGGACAGGGCCATCTTCCTCTAGCTGCCAGACCACTCTTGCTGCCCCATTTTTTACTCCCAGCCTAATGACTTTGGCCTTGACTCAACCTGAACCACGGCTGAGCCTCTCTACCCCTTGTTCCAACCCTGTCTCCATCCTATTCCTTCAGATAGACCCCTGGGTGCTGGGCCACTGGAAATGGCCGGCTGAGGCCACATCTCCAGTATATGGGTCTCTCCTCTCCTTCCATATGGCCACAAGTAACTATCAGGAGCCTCACTGTGGCTTTCAAGGAGCAAAATGACACCTCTTTGTCTATGTACTTGCATAGAACCAAAGAAGGAGCCAAAAGTCATCCAGAACTCAGAGAGTCTGGAACAGGAAGTTATACCTCGGTCGCCACTTCTCCGCCACTGCCCCCAACCCCATTAATCACGGAAGAGTGAGCCTGGGGCATCACGCCTTGCTCATCTTTATAACCCTGTCCCAATGCCTGGCATGTAAGTGCCACAAATGTTTTATGGCATTGTTGATTTTCAAGAACAGAGGAGGTAAAAGAGCAACTGAAGCCAAGACGAACAAGTGAGAAGTACCGTAATGATCCTTGCGTTATCACATCAATTCTTCAGCTGCCAGAAAGGCAGCTCTGGGAATTCTCTTCCTTCTCAGGCACGGCCTCCCTTCTCCCATAACAGCCCCACCCCCCACAGTCTCCATGGTCCCAGCTCAGTCCAGGAGGTAGAAGTCCAACTTCCCATTCTTGGAAAACAACCAGAAAGGAAGTTCCACGTTGGGATTTGCTCTCTCTGGAGTGCTATCTTCATCTTCCTTGCTGATGAGTCTATCTTCCTTTCCGTCCCTTTGGCTTCCAGAGAAAGAGGAAGGACAGTGATTTCTCAGCTCTGCCAGGTAAAGGGTTAAAATCCCTTCAGTCCATACCCAGCTGCTAATTTAAATGGCATCCGCTGAGTCGCCCCCTCTGTGCCAGCTGCAACAGTAAACACAATGAGGAACACCACACACAGCTTCTGTTATCAAAGCTTCCAGATCAATCAAGGAGGACTTAAGGGAAAGAAAAAAAGCCCACTGAGAAGTCCCACGGTTGTCCATGGTGTGTGTTCTCTTTCTCTGCAATGAGTCAATAAACCCAGCTTTGAATGTTGGGGACAGGGTTTTAACAGAAATAGAGGTTCCAATGAGATTCAGCTAAAGTGCTTGCTGCCTTGGCCGAGGACTGTGGACTCCATAATAGAGCATCCATCGAGGACTCCTGGGTCTCACCCCAGGTGAGGCCCCACTTAAGCAACCTCTGGGGGACCTGAACGCCAGGACTTCCGGGGTGCTGGTATTTTGAAATATCTGGACAAAAACAGCCTTGGAGCCTTAAAAGACCTTATCAAGTACTGTTAACAACTAAAACAGCAGGAAAAGGCCAAGCCGCCGATCACCAGCTTTGTGAGACGGTGAGAGATGTCACCGAACGTTCCATTGGAAGACGTCACATTGAGGGTTCTTATGAAACCTCAAGAGTGAGCTGCCTGCAGAAAAGGAAGCGCTTCTGCCTGAGACAACAGATGGGCTGCGGACCAGAGAAGTGCTGAACTTCCACCTGAGACACAAAACAACATTAATTCTGATTCTGCAGCACCATTTTTCTTTCCCTCTACCACTAACCTTGTCTAGGATTATACTTTGACACCCTCTATTAACTAACTAAAGGTCGTCTCAACATGACCTCCCTATCTAACTCCTGTTATTTTTGAGCCCCTGAGGTCTTCTGCCCCTGAAGAAAAAAATAAAACTCGCTCGTGTTTTCCTCAGCCCATAATTCCTGCTGACGATAGATAACAATTACTGTTCCTTTAAGTACTACAGAAGGTTGACTTTCATCTACAAGTCCTTCTAATACTCACATAATTCATTCCAGACAAATTTTTTAAAAACTTGGACCTCGAGCCTGACCAGGAATACACTTCTGCTTAGGTCATTACAACACCATCAGAAATGGAAACTAATACTGGGCATTTTCTTGCTGCAACAGTTTGTTCTCTCTAGAGATATTCCATCCTGCTTTGCAAAAGCTGTTTAGCTTCATTTGGGAAAGCTTCCCACCCTGAGGGCAAAAAAAAAAAAAAAAAAAAATACGGGGCTGTCTCCTGTTGGGATAAAAGACATTGCCAATATGGTCCGTGCCCCACTGGGACATTATTTTTTATGTGACCATCAGGCTCATACCACCTGCCACACACTAAGTTTTCCTGTTTCTGGACAAATTTTAGAAGCCTGGTTCAGATGTTTAAAATTACCAGCTTTCCCACAGATCGTGTTTCCCTGAAATGTCCAGAAACTTCCAAAGACAGACAAACACAAACTACCTGGGAAAAATGCCAGGGGGAGCAACAGACTCACTCTCCGTGTGTGCTCTGCGAACTGCAGTCCCCACAGTAGGGATGGTTCCGCTGGAAAAGATGGCCTCAACCTCCCCTGACCCTACTGGATGTCATCAATGATACAGCTGCTGCTCTGAAAGCCAAACCAACCATTTTAAATTTAAATGTATTAACCAGAGTTGTCATGATGATCACATAGCCCTTAATTTCTTCTTTGATAGCCCAGGGGAGTCTACACTGCAGCAAAGCCTCTGGCTGCCCCTATGTAAACGCTACAGGCTCAAGTAGAACACTCTAGAAGTAGGTTACAAGAAGAAGTCACCCAGGTCACTAAAAAAAAAAAAGAAGAAGTTGGTTTGGGGACACATTTCCATTGCCTAGATTTGATTACCCAGCACCCCCACCCCCCATCCTCGGGGCCAATTACGAGAGCTAACAAGTTCTGTTTCTGGTCCCTGCCTGTGGTACAGTTGCCTGGTGTGTTCTGTTCAGAGTCTTCAAAGTTCCTACACAGTCCTTGTCACATCAGAAGATTAAGAAACTCTCCCTGCCACGAAGGAGTAGGAGAGACTAACTCTTATCCAACTACAGGCTACGTTCTCTCCACAGCCTCCGAAGCGGCAAAATTTTGGCAATGGTGAAGACCTGGGTATCGTAGAGGAGTGTCTCAGGTACTTCCTTTGCCCTGGGTCAAAAAGGAGGACTAAGGAAGGGCAGGGCAGCCCGTGACAGCTCCCGACTTGGCAACATCACTTAGCCCTGTGTATTCTCCAAGCCACAGCAATGGCCAGACATCGTACCGTGGCTAATCTGAGCGTGTGCTGCTTCTATCCCAATTATGGTCTGAATCTCACTTCATTCCGCCTGCCTTCTAGGTAAGATTTATCAGCGTCTCTTCTGCCAGCATCAAAAGCAAAGAAAAGCCCCGCCTCCTTGAGCCCTCCTCCTCCCCAGATCACTTAAGCCCAAATCCTGGAAGTCCTTTCTAACATCTTCTTACTGAAACTGCCCTGATTCTCCATAAGGTGCATTTCTCCTTTGCTGCAGTGAGTCAATAAACCAAGCTGGTTCAACCAGAGGTGTGCTTCTGCTGACCTTTGGCTGGAGGACATGGACCCCGTCAGTGCATAAATAGACAAGAGACAGGAGTTGCTACATGCTATGACACACAGCTTCGCCCAGGGGGAAATGGTATTACTATAGAGAGGAATCGTTAAGTACCGTGCATGAGAAAGGTATCTCGTGAGCATTGCTAGATATGATCACTCATGTTGTGGCAAGAGGAGTTTGCTTTCTGTTTTGTTTTGTTTTGTTTTGTTTTGTTTTGTTTTGTTTTGTTTTGCTTTGCTTTTTAGAAATAGGAGACTAGACTGCGCTACCTAAGCACAATCCCCAGACAGCCAAGAAAACATGTCTTGATCAGCGAGATAATTGGGGACCTAGAAATGAGGAAGAGGAAGACATTGTCCCAGCAAGGCCACAGAGTGAGAGAGCCCAGGGCAGTGCTTGGAAGGAATCTGAACCGAGGGCAATGCCTGGGATCCCTCGGGGAAGGGCTGGGATCAGACGGAAGAAAGAGGATGTCGAGCCCAAGGGCTCAGGGAGCTCAGTGCCAAGCAGGACCATCTTCTGCTCTGACTGGTCAGACCAGTCTCCTCGGATCCATTAGCTCTTCTTGCAGACGGGCGTGGCAGCCCTTCGCTCGGCCTCCTCAGGGGCCCCTCTGTCCCTTGCTGCTGCCAGAGAGGGGACACTCCACCGGCACGGGGACTGACAGAGAGTGAGGCTGCAGGGCTCCGTGCTTGAGAAGCAGGAAGTAAGAAGGTTACCAGAAGCATGCAGGGGCGTGGGGGAGAGAGCACATTTGAAAAGAAAGGAGAAAACCATTATCATGATGGAACGTTGAACACATTCCCAGGAGTGGGGCGAAGGCAGAGGGGATAATGCCTGCTGTGGTGTCAACAGGACAAGTCAAAACCCACCAAACAAAAAGCTCTCCTCTTCCGAGAGACAAACACCACACAACTCCCTGAACACCCAAGCATCACAAGACACTTCACCTCGTTAGACCCATTTGCTGGCCTGCCCTACCTACCCCCCTTCCTGTCTTCATCTCCGCCTTGTCAAACAGCAAGTACTAAAGAACGCTTGCACTTGATTGTCAAATGACCTTGAAGCCGAAGGAGCTCTCATTTTTAACAAATATCCGTCTTACAAATGAGGAAACTGAGGCCTAGCGACGGGACCCCGCTGGCGAGTCCGGGTTCTCTAACCCCAGATCCCCCATTTGTGGGTCTGTTCCAGTAACCCCAGCTCCACTACAGCTTCTAAACCCTGCGGGGCCTAGATGGGGACAGGCTCCCCTTCTCTTTGTCATGTTATAACATGGTTGGAAAACGCGGGGTGAAAAAACACAGGTTAAAGCCTAGGTAAGCA
This sequence comes from Hyaena hyaena, assembly GCF_003009895.1. NCBI lineage: Eukaryota > Metazoa > Chordata > Mammalia > Carnivora > Hyaenidae > Hyaena > Hyaena hyaena. Next base: position 2,583,249 of record NW_024080655.1, on the reverse strand, counting down.
GTCTACAGTGTGTCCAACGCCTTTGCTATTAAGAAACATGTCAGAGGCTGCACCCAGCTTACACCGACCCAGACTATTATAGTCCAGGACCCGGCTGCCTTTTTCCCTTCCTATAACATGCATTATGGATTCATAATTACGGTAATCAAGAAACTAAATCATTGGGTGGGCCAGAGCCCTTCTCCAGGGATTCTGAGAGGTCTGTTCATTCACGCCTTACAGGCATTTAAAACCTTCATAAGCCACATGCCAGCCCGGATTTTTTTCTCACACCGCAGCACTATTTCAGGTACCTTTGAAAGCTGATGACCACCTCGCTTGTAGAATGTATTTTCCAAAGCACACCAGGACTATGGCAGGGTGCTGAGGTGTCCCTTTGAAATTCCTGACTCTCTAGCAGCGGACCGTCAGGGAACTATTATGTTTTTCATTCCCAGATTGTTTTTCTGGAAGTATCTGGCCAACCTCAGATTGTATTTCTAAATAGTAGTTTCAAAAGCTCACACTTGTCCTTTTTATTGCTATGCCGAGTACCAGACAGAGCTAAAGGGCTCTGGGGACTTGCTGTTAAAGTCACCTTTTAAAATCGAGTTTGGGCCTCACTCTTTGTAGAAGCAAGATGGCACCTTCTTCGTAGCATCACCAGGTGAGCAACTTCAACGTTATCCAACTTCCCGCTTCCTGTGACCAGGCCTCAGATGGACACCCACCCACATAATAGAATGAGGCCTCACTCTTTTTCAAGAACTGGAGAGGAGGCGGCCCTCAGATGCAAATGTGTCACCAGTAGGTAGAGTCAACCTCCAGATCCAACCGGCACGTAATCGTGGGCCCCGCGCAATTCTAGCAGCCATTTCTCTTCTTAACCTTGGCTGACGCCATGGCCTTTGACCGCACTTCCATTTCCCCCCTCTGTGTAAGGGGAGAGGAGTTCATCCACATGACCTCCAGGTTCTCTTCTGTCTCTATGATTCTATGACTTGGGTTAAGAGGTAGGATGAGAAGCTCCAAAGAGGCAGAGCCGGCCGAGATCCTTTCTGTCACATTGACTCCTGCCATTTGGGCCCCTCCTGGCCCCTCCCAGCCCACCGTTGAAGGTAGTTCAATCCCTCATCATGTCTGGCCTGGATGGCTAATGTGGTCCACTAAGAAGCCTGTACCATATGAACCTCCACAATCCCCACCCCAACACCCAACTAAAGACGCCCCTCAAGGGCCCCCACTGCCTTCAGAACCTGAGCTCTGGGAAAGGAAGACATGCCCTTTTAAGAATGTGGTCCCCTCTTCACCTCTTTGGGTTTATTGTTTGCTGTGTTCATTTAGAAGCCATATGCTCCAGATATCGACCATTCCCTTTTGATGCCCCCCCTCACCCCCTACCCCCCATGGCTTTGAATATTCCATTTAGTCACCAAGTCCCCCTTTGGCTGCCGCCCCACCCGGGCAAGTCCTCATGCACTTTTTCAGGTGAGCCCGGCTACAATGTCCCCCCTACGAGACTTCCATCAGCACCACCAACCACCTTGGCCTCCGGCACCTTTCCCGTCCCCTGCACCCCCTTGCAGGGTGTCCGTCAATCACACTACTTTCTAACTCACTGTGTGTCTGTTATTGTTTCTAGAGGAGACCTATTCCTCGAGCACAAGAGGCATTTTTTGCAGAGCACCCTGCCTGGCACCCAATAAAGTCTCAATACGTGTCTGTCAAGGCGATGAATAAGAAAACGAATCGATCGGTTTCCAACTTCCTTGGAAACCTCGAAGAGACAATTATAGATTGCAGAGTAGAAAGGTGCCAAACCAGTGAGACAGACAGTGAGTGTTTTAGAAGTTCAGTGTCAGGCACTGTGAACCAGAACAGGTTATTTTTGTTTTGCTTTTGCAAGGAATCGAAAATGTTTTGGTGTACGTGGCGGTATGGGGGGAGGTTCATCATAAAAGCAAGGCTTTGAGATGCATCTGGAAGTGGTGCACAGGATAGATTTGCAGAGTAAACTCAGCAGCAGCTGGAAAGTCAGTTATTATACCAACACATGTCCTGGGTGAGACAAAAGTATTTTCTCTGCTTTTGAGGGTCTCGCAGGCACTCCGCTCCTGACCCTTCCTTGAGCCTCCCCACCAGAGTTCCAAGGGAGGAGCCTTACAGGGAGGGGTAGGGATAGTGTGGCACAAGGCTGAAGCTAGCGGACCCTTGCTCAAGGTTGGCATGTCAGAAGTAAAACCTGCAAGTTCTTTTTTTCCTTTTCTTTTTCCTCTTTAGGCCCCTGATCAGAAGGTGAGACTCCTAGGAGAAACCATACCACCTTTCCAACCGCCTCCCCACCCCCCCGCCAGTGGCCAGAGCCCCTCACTACCGAGCTCCCACAGCACATCTCCAAGCTTACGTGGGGGACCCATCCTCTCCAGAAAAGAGAAAAAGAGCCCCAAGCTCCCCTCTTAGTGCTACTAGGTTTTGTTCAAATGTTTTCCGAAGAAGAAACTAAGCCCCATAGAGCTCAAGCGACTTGCCCAAGGTCACCCTGCTACTTGGTAGCTAACAGCAGCCTTCAAACCCAAATCAACCACTTTGGCTCTTGGTTGGAACTCAACTCAGAGCTGGAAGAAGAGCCGATTTCTCTGGCTGCAGTGAGGTCTGCCCCAGACCCAGGCTCGCGCCCGCCTGGCCCAGCCATCCCTAACAAGTTCACCTGCCTCCAGGGACAGTAGGAGCAGGGCACTAGTTACCTCCCTGCTGTCCTCATACGGTACTGCCTGCATGACCAAGGCTCTTCTGGAAGGGGAGAAGAGGCTCCAGCTAGCCAAGAGGAAAACTTCGCTGCCCCCTTCTCCACATACAGCCGCATAGCTGCCAGGGCCTTCATAGGGGAGGGAGGAAGTGAGCAGCCCAGCTCTTTATCACTGGCACTCTTTCTCTCCCTCACCCATGCATATTCCACCTAGACACTGGATTCCTGGGGCCTGAACCTTGAGGCATGAATTTTCTAGAGTTCCCAGTGGACCACTGAGGATGCACTGGGGCAAGAGACGGTGGGGGAGGGGTGGGTGTCCCAGGCAGAGCTAAAAGCTGCTTTGACCTCAGAAGCACAACAGCGCCTGAGGGGGGGAGGGGGCTCCCCTATCCCAAGCCACCTGTTCTTGTCACCACCAATAAACACGGGAGACCAAGATTTCTCTTCAGATCCTATTAAAAAGTCATTCAGCAAAGGGTTGCTCATCCTATACCAGGTATTACGGGGCGGTTCAAAGAAGTCTAACACCACTGGATTCCCCCCGCTACAGCCCAAGGCCCCAGCATGGGGGCGTTTTCCATCATTCCCGAAAGTCACCCTCAACCCCCCACCCCCGCCCATCCTCCATGATTAATTAAAAAAAAAACCCTCACTCCTGATCCATCTTACATGCCAGAGGAAGGTCCCCAAAGCACTTTTAATCCTATCATTCCCCTACGGGAGTTCCCTGAGAGATTTCTCATGAGCGGGTTTGGACTCTGCTAACGAGCTGTGTGACCTTGGGCAAGTCACTTGACTTCCATGGGACTGAGTGTGACCTCTCTGAGCCTCCCACAGAACAAAGCCTCGACTCCTCAGCCGTGCAGGCCCCGGCTTCCCCAAGCAGCGCCTCCGCCCTGCCCTCCCCCCCCAACACTCTGCCCTAAATCTGGTCATTGTCAGTCCATCTCTTATGGCACTTGTCTCCTTCTAAGTCACACTCCTCCCAGCTTATCTCCAAACTCCTTGGGGGGCAGAGCGCCTCCGCAGCTCCTGGGGGGCCTGGCACAGAGCAGGAAACACAGGGTCAACAAATGCGACAAATGACAGCTTCCGTGAGGTGTTGAATAAAACTCCCGTCATTCCTTCAGGCAGCGGCCCGCTGCCCGTCCCCAAAGAGTCTGTCCGACACTACAGATTCCAGAAGCAGGCTTCTCAAATGCGGTCCGTGGACCACTGGCCGCAGAAATACCCAGCACACTTGTTAAAGACGCAGGTTTCCAGACGCGCCCCAGACCTATGGACCCAGAACCTCTGGGCCATGCTAACTCCAGGGGCCTCCCATGTTCTGGCCTCGAGCTCTGCAAACTCTAGAGCAAGTGCCCTTTTGCAGCAAAGAGTATCGCGGCTGCTCCCCTAAGCCGCTGGGGGTGGAGATGGGCGGGGGCGGGGGGGAGCCCTAATAGAACCTGCTAACCACCCCTGCGGGTCCCTGGCACTCCTCTTCATCTTCCCGTGAGCACGTCACCATGTCAGAGGAGCCACCTCCCCGCCACCTCCCCATCCATCCTGGCCCCACCCCCACAACCCAGCACTTCCCTCCTGGCCTCCCCTCCGGCCCACCAGCCCAGCAGGGCTCAAAGCTGCTCTTGCCCTCAGTCAGCCTCTCCATCCCGCCCTAAAATGCCAGGTCTCTTCCTCCACTGACTTCAATAGCTTCTTTCTCCCCCAGACAAAGAAAGAAGTGACTCTCTTCCTCCTCTGGGCCCCACCCACCAGCATGCTAACACGCCTTATAAAACCAACGTGAGCAGCATTTCCAGGGGCCCACTTGACCTAACTGGACCTTGCTGGTTACCCAGGTGGCCTCCCTCCAACCCGAGGCCTCCTACCCACAGCGCCCCATGGCACGTCTGATGCCAAGGGTCTGCAGTTATGGGAGCCCCATCAAGGGACTAAGGTCTAGAGCAGCAAAAGCCCCAGGGCTGACCAGGAAGTCATGTCCCTCATCTCCTTCCCTGAAGACCAAAGAATTTACACGGATGACCTTAAGGAAACCTTTGGGTCTAGGAGCCTGGAATTAGGAGAGCTTTCATACTCTGTTGTGGTAGTTCAGGACAGAGGGCTGCAGGGTGGAAGGCACTCCAGGTACAAGGGCAAGGGCAAGGCTGAGACGAGCCAGCCACCTTGAAAAACCTGAGGGTATTTCTGCAAGAAGCAAGCACTCAGACGGGGGTGGGGGGGTGGGGGGGGAGTCGTGGAATTATAGCAAAGCTCATTCATTCAGCGTTTACTCCAGGGTAGGCAACACCATTCCGACTGCCCTACACACATTAGTTCATTTAATCTTTGCACGCATCCAATAGGTAGGTACTATTATCCCCATTTTACAGATGAGGAAACAGGTGCAGGGAGATGAAATAATTTACCCACGGCCACAGAGCTGGCGGGTGGCAGAGCCGGGATTCGAACCCAAGCCGAGTGCCTGAAACCACGCTCTCAGCCACAGGTGCAACCCTGTCACCTCAGAGAAGACCTCCTCCCAGGCTGCGTAGTTCACCCCACCCTGCCTTCCTCACAGAGCAGGCAATGCTACTTCCGTGGAAGGCACATCGAGACTGTCATTGCTCTGAGGTCCAGAATCAAGTGGCCTCTGTTCAATGAGACTGAATATTTCCGGAACAGATGCCACAGGGTCTCCGCCTTTGGCAACACTGTCACGTGCGGAAAAAGCTCTTTGCTGTCCTCCCCTTTCCTCACTTCCTGTCTCTTCGCGGACCCTGCTCTCACCTCCTCTCTCCCACCCACACCCACCTGCCCCGGGTGTGAAGAACACTGGATTCAGAAAGTCCCCTACTGTGACCGTAATTCTCCTGGCTTCTCTGGCCTTGTTTTTCCCAACCAGATCGAGAGGCACTCTCGTCGAACGACTAGCATATGGGCCTCAGAAGCCACCTGGGTTCATCTGTGAGACGGTGTCACTCAAGCCCTGGCTTCCCACGTGTGAAACGGGGCTTGGGTGGGTCAGCGAGAGGACTCGAGGGGACACCCAGAATGTTCCCGGTGCAGAATGTGGCAGCGGAGTAGGAGTGCTACTTGAGCGCTTGCGGTTTACGCATAAAACAACCTCCTCCAATGTAGGGCTTGGTGCCAGAGGTCACAGGGGGCTCGGCCCCAGAAAGCACTTCGTGAGGCCGGCTGCCAGCTGCTAGGGGTTTCGTCACTGAGGCTTAAATCCACCTCCCACATTCCCTTCTGCCCCTCACCCTCGTCACCCCTCACTGGCACATTCCTGTATTATGAGAAAGTGCATCCTCAGAAAAACTGCAAAAACAACAGCCGAGGACACTATCTCTGGAGCGTCCCCGGGCACCCCAGCCCCACCACAGCACCCTGGCTCAACCCCCTCCTCTTGCCTTGGCCCATACCACCGGGAATACCTGTTCCCATGCCTCTTCAACTCAAACCCCGGCTCCCACTCCAGGCCCTACTGTAATCAGATGCTTTCTCAACGAAAGAAGCCTCCCCCCCCCCGCCACCCCATGAAGCGGAAAGAACCACCTGCACCTACAAACCCCATGGTCATCTCGTGGTTCTACCTGAGGAATCTGTGTGCCTGCCAATCCCCCATCCAACTATCTGCTTCTTCAAGAGAAACGAGGTCACCCTCTTTTCCTAAACCTGCCCATAATCTAGCCTGGGGTCTGGATGTATAGTGGTCACTCAATATATGTCCCGTGAATGAGAAAGAGCAAAAGAATAAGCACAGAAATAGCAAACAGCAAAGTCTCGTTTCCCTGGTGAACCCGGACCGAGCGCTTCTCTGTACAAAGGACTCCCAGACCCTTCCACAGCCCCCCGGCCCGGGGCTGTGTGCATCCCACCCTTTAGATCTGGACCCCAAGCCTTGCTAACAATGTATATATCTCTCTCCCCAAGAGCCAACAGGCCCCTCCCTTGTTGACCTGTAAGCAGGGTCCGCTAGAGGCTCTGCTCCATCAGCAGCTCCTCAGGAGGACTGGAAAAGAGTCTCCGCCTACAGCATGGGTTGAGAGTGAAGACTGTGTGTGGCCTGGGCCTCAGTGTGGTCCATCAGTTCAGCTGCACAGAAGACTTTGGGGCCTGGTCAGGGCCCGAGGCAGACGGGTCATAGATAATATTCGCTAACCCACCTTCAACACAATGAGAGCCAAGAGAACCTACCTCAACCAAAAGTCAGAAAGCTTTTGATTTTGTTGGGTTGGGGGTTTTGGGGGCTGGGGGTGGTGCAGGGCAATATTTGGTGCCATACAGACCCCGTCTCCAAAGGGTCTCCCTAGCTCCTTGCCCAAGGAAGGACAGGTCCCAGGAAAGCACTGGATACCCCAGACACTAAAAGAAGTGTGCACATTTTTGGCAGTTTTGTCCAGAACTAGCCTTGTAGATGGCTCTCTAGGCTAGAATTTACCCTCAGTTAGGTAGAAACACTTCCCAGGCAGAAATGAATGGAGGGCATAATTATCCAAAATACAGAGAGTCATGTACGATGAGGCTCATTCCAGCATAACTTACAGTGATGAGAAACTGTAAAAATGTAATAACTGCCTGATAAGAGTTGAATGATCAAACAAATAGTGGCAACTCCTTAGGACAGATTCTTTTTTTTTTCTTTTTTTTTTTAATGTTTTTTATTTATTTCTAGGAGAGAGAGAGCGTGAGCAGGGGAGGGTCAGAGAGAGAGAGGGAGTCACAGACTGAAACAGGCTCCAGGCTCTGAGCTGGCTGTCAACACAGAGCCCGACGCGGGGCTCGAACCCACGAACCGCGAGATCACGACCTAAGCGAAAGTCGGACGCTCAACCGACTTAGCCACCCAGGCGCCCCGGGACAGATTATTATTGATAATCTGTTTGAAGAATCTTTCATGGCAGAGGGAAATGCACATGCTATAAAGAGAAAAGGCTTGACACGCTACCATATACACGGTATAGACTGGCGTCACTGTGTCCAACACCAGACCAGGGAAAAGAAGCCAGATTGAAGTGCCGTGTTGTCTCTGCATAGTGAGCTTCTGAATTTATTCTCTTGTGCATTTTTCTGTGAGAGCTTTCCCAAGTTTCCTATAACCACCATATATTCCTTTTACAACACAGGAATCAGATAAAAAGGAAGCAAAGGAGAGAAGTAGGGAGGAGAGGATCATTGTTAGAGGGAAGAATGGGCTGAGGGAGGTCGAGCGGAGTGCCGTGACGGGAAAGAACCAGGGTGCCTTTGTGGCCCCGCTCAGCTCGCAGGGGTGGAGGTGGGAGGGACTAGACTGTCTGAACACAGGGGTGTGCTGAATCACAGGTGAGGGCGGGAAGGCGGTGGCCAGGGCCTATTCCCAAGCCTACAGGGACCCCACTTCTGCAGCATTTGTGTCCCAGCATCTATTCCTCTTTGTCCCATGCCAGGACAAGAATGCCATCCGTCACCAGGACCCAGTGCCCAGCTGCGCAGAGCACATCCCTATGGAGCAGCCCTGGCTCTTCACACACTCGTGCGCACACACACGTGCAACCTGCACGCACGTGCACATGCACGCCCACATAGCCGTCTTACAGCCCCGCCGTCTCTTCTCTAGACCCTCCCTGTCAGGCTGTAAAACCGGAAGCTGACTGGGCCGTTAAGGCAGCTTGCTGGCAAGTAAGCAGCTTCCGGTCCAGAAAGCTCACAACCCCCTTTCTCCCTCTCTCCTCCTCTGCCCGGGTCGCCACCATCAGGTCCTTAGGTCTGGTTTCTTTTTTCTTTTTTCTTTTTTTTTTTTCCTGCCCTGGGTCCAGTTCCCAGCAGGGCCATTCCTGGTATAGTGGATCTGCTATCTCTCAGCACCACCTGCTGCCCATTCTGGCCTCCACCAGTGTCCCTTTTCAATTTCTAGAGTCTTCAGGGCCTGACTCCTTATCACACTGTGTCCATCCAGTACCTGTTTTTGGAAAGTAGGAACTGAACAGATAGACAGATGGTGTAGACTTTGCCCTTCTCTCTAGCCTCCTTCTATGAACCCTGAAACTGTTACAGTCAGAAGAAACCCCAGTAGACATCTAGTCCAGCCCCCCTTTGCCCGCCCCCACCCCCAGTCCTGCTCCCCCACGGTCCTGGGGCAGAGAGAGCAATCACAGCCCTCTTCCTGCCCCCACAGGGTCAGGGTGATCTTTCTACACAAGATCCGAGGCCCAGGGTGCTCTGGGAGGGCACCCAGGACCGTCTACTCTGCACAGGTAAGTCACAAGCATTGCCACAGAGGGTTAAATAAGTCCTAGAGCCCAGGACAAGACTCAAGTTGCCAGCTTGACCCACAAGCCGCCCCCCTCCAGACAGATCTCCATCCCCAAGTCACCAGGGCCAACCTGAAGCTCTTATCCTCTCCCATTACTTCCCTTTGAAGCCCATCAGCCTTCCCAAAGGACTAAGAAAGCTTAACTCCGATTCTAACTTAACTCTATTGGCTGGTTCTAAAGGACAGTCGCACTACAAATGTTTGAGGGCCCTAGAAAATCCCCAAACTCCAAACAACCACAAATGGTATGACCTCACCTACTTTAAGGCAAGGTTGCTGCCACGTGGCCCTTACTTTCTCTTGTTTGGGGGACCGCCTAGCATCCCGGATCGGAGTAGGTGTCCCGAGGAAGAAGAGATGTCCCAGAAAGGAAGGGCTCAGGTGTCTTTTTAGCACGGCCTCTTCCATCCCTCCACCCCTCCACCCCCGTCACCACCACTACCACCACCACCACCCCGCCCGCCATGGGGACACCCGCTCCTCCCCACCTTTCCTCTGTTTTGTCTTCAGGCAGCCCCAGAAGGGACACACCACTGATGGGACCTTACTTCAAACGGTAGGGTGAACCTAACGAGAAGACACAGCCCCGTGTTTCCTGAGTTCTCCAGCCTGTGTGTGGCTGCAGGAGTGGCAGCCCTTGCGTCACGGAGACAAGCTGTCACTATAGTTAAACCCAGCCCCCCCATCCCTCCCTGGCAACCCAGTAATTGAAGATTAACAACTGAGAAGAACGGGCCTCCCGAACTCCAGGGGATCACCTGGAATTTGAAATGCCTATCCTAGAAAAACAGGAGGGAGTCTCAGGTCCCTCCAGGCCTGGTAAAAATTAGGAGGGGGAACATAAAGCGAAGGAAGATGAGCAAGATGGAAAATAGGACTGGGCGGTTCCCAGAGCAAGGCCGCCTTCTGTAATGTCACATCTGATAGCAGTGAGTATCCGAAGGCAGCTTCCTTTCTCCCCACCCTCCAGGCCGCAGCGGCATGGAAAACGGAAAGAGCTTTCGATCCAGACAGACCTGGACTCTCATCCCAATTTCATTGCTTCCTAGCTGTGTGATCTTGAGCAAATTACTTAAATGCTCTCAGCCTCCCTTTTGCCATCTGTAAACGGGAGGGATTGATACCTCAAAGTGTTGTGTGAAAGCTAAAAGAGAGAAAATGTAAGTCGAGCCCTGAAACACTTTCTGGCTTGTAGCGGATGTCCAGTACAAAGTAGTTAGTTCTGGGGCGTCTGGGTGCCTCGGTCACTTAAACATCCAACTTCAGCTCAAGTCATGATCTCACAGTTTGTGGGTTCGAGCCCCGCATCCTGCTTGGTGCTGACAACTCAGAGCCTAAGGAGCTTGCTTCTGATTCTGTCTCTCCCTCTCTCTCTGCCCCTCCCCAACTTGTGCTGTCTCTTTCCCTCTCTCTCAGAAATAGATAAAACACTTAAAAAATAAAAATAAAATAAAGCACAGCATGGAGAGAGGGAATAGCTGGTTTACATCAGATGGTCAGGGAAGACATCACATTCCACTGAGTCACCTGTAGTCATCTGAAGAAGTGAACCAGACAGTTGTGTGACTATCTGGGAGAAAAGCATTCCATGGAGGGTAGGGGTGGTGGAGGAACAGTGAGTACAAAGGCCCTGGGGCAGTAGCGTGTCCAGGTAAGGGAACCACACACCAACTACTAATGGAATTAGTTCAGAAGAAGGAACATCCCTCTCCACCCGAGAAAACAATGACCGGTTCACAGATACCAAGGCATGGCGATTGGTCTTCAAGCATGGGTGGTATTTTGACAGGCACAGATGGGAGAAGAAGAGATTTTCGGGCAGAGGGCTTCCACCTTTCATGTTTTGGGAGTCTGGCTCAATCCCCCTGCCCTGGTGTTCATAAGAAAGGAAACCGAAACCCATAGAAGAGCTTGCAAACCACCGGCTGGTAGTAGAGTCAGAAGAAGAACCTATCCTCTTGATTCCCAGTCAAGAGTTTTATAACCAGACCTGACCTTATTTTTTAGATTTTGTGCAAGTCAGTTCCCCCGGGAGGCTCTCTGGGGCCAAAGTCCACTTCTAACCAGTCTTGGTACCCTCTCAGAGCCTAGCACAGGCATAAGGGCACTGCCCGGGAATTTTGACGGACCCCTGCTCCTTCTTCATCAAAGTGTTCTTAGCATACCAGCTGCCAGGCAGCCGGCCACCATGTTGCAACTCTGCAGAAGTACCGCACATGGTGATTAATACCCCATCTCCTAGCAAGTAATTATAATTAATGCAGAATATCAAATCAGGAAATCAGGCATTATTAGGCAGAATTAGCTATTTATTTTCATTTAACGCTCTGCTCCCCCACCCCACTTCCCACATCTCCTGCTCCCTCCAGTTTCTCAGACCCAGGTGGAGAAGAGGAAGAATTCAGCTAAACAAGAGAACTCATTCCCTACACGCATTCCAGGCCCTGAGTTAGGTAATAGAGAGATGAGCCTCGCCACAGCTCCTGGGCTCAGGGAGCTCACAATCTAGTGGAAGCCACAAAGCCCAGGCAACTGCAGCAGTGGGAGTAAATGTGGGCTACAGCGGCAGGTGGCCCGGGAGGAGCAGCACAGAGCTCTATCCGAGAGAGCCAAAGAGGGCTTCCAGAGGAGGTAGCATTTGAGCTAGGCCTGGAAGGTGGGCAGCCATTTGCAAAGTGAGCAATGAGAAGGAAAGACATTCCAGAAGCCTTTCCCTGGAATAAGATACAAGAAAAAATGGTCAGAGAGCAAATGGTGTCAAAGGGGAAACAGGCAGTGAGATGATCAAATTCCCAAGCAGCCCCAGGAGGTGAGGCTAAGAGGCAAATGTCTGGGGATCAGTAAAGGTGAAGACAAGTCCAGGAGCATGACGGGGCGGGGGGGTGGCCAAGACACTCGGGTCTGAAGTGGCAGCGGGTAGAGCAGTGGTTTTGCCTGCTATACTCCTGCCTCTGGAGGTTTGAGGGCACCCACTAGATTTCTGACCACAGGAGCGATGGTTGGGGCTATTGAGCTTGGTTGGAGGCAAGAAGAAAAGCAGAGTCAGAAATGGGGCTGTTAATTAGGCCCTAAGCCAGGAGACCAAAGCTGGCGGACTCACTGTGCACTTGATGGTTATCTGATGATGGATATTTGCTGGAATAAACAAATTTGGGCAGCAATGTGGAGAGTGGATTGCAGCAAATGGACTAGAGGAAGGAGCACCACCGAGGAAGCTATCGCGATATTTCCGCAGGCAGAAGAGACAAGGGTGAGAGGAAGACCCAAGCAGAGACACCCCCCCCCCCCAACCCTGATTACAGGGAGGATGCCTGGGTCATTTCTGAGGAAGAAAGGATTTGGGGAAGAATCTAGAAGAAGGACCAGCAGCAGAAAAGCCCCACAAAACAAATCAGAGAGCCCCCAAATGCCCAGAACCCTCATCCCCTGCTGCTTTGTCTCAGAAAAGTACCAACAGGAATGTTGCTTCCCCAAGGGCCAGCTTAATCGCCTTCTGCTGGGGGGTGGGGAGAATGCAGCTTCTCAATTCCCTTCATCCCAGTCATGGTAGAGTTAAGAGGCATAATCCAACAGGCTGCCTTCAGGCACCTGGACCTGGGTGAAGGAGTGTCCTGAGAATGAGGAAGTGTGTGACAAATCTGGAGGGTAGCAACAGGGTCCGAGGACTATGGGTTCATGGGACAGATGCCATAGAAGCCTGTCGTCATAGCATCCATGCAGCTGCCACAGGAGATGCTGAGGTCTTGGGAGCCAAAACTGTCCGGGTGCAAAGAGCTTGCTCCCAGCTTGGAGGGTCATCCTACCTCCAGGGATTCAGGACTACACACTCAAAAATCTTCCTCGTGGTGGATGTCTAGCCCTTAAGATCGGATGCTAGACTTGGTTATAAGGACTCCTGACACTAAGTCCCTATGGGATTGCCACCCCGGAAATACCCAGCCCGAGATGCAGCCTTCAACACAGACCCTAGAGGCAGAGTTCTGGCTGCTCATAAACCAGTCTCCCTCCAGTCTCAATAGCAACTGAAGCCAGTCCATGTGAGTGCAGCTTAACTACTTTATCATTCCTTTACTGAGCATCTAAGACCTTATTTCACTTATATGTATAGCTCTAACCCTGAAAAAAAAAGGATGATCCCCATTTTTCAAATGAAGAAGAAGTGAAATGACTCTGTCCAGACTCACCAATGGCTCAAACCCCAATCTGACTGACTCCAAGTTCAGACACCAGATGCCTTTGTCAGGTCCTGTCTACCTTAGTCGGGACGTAAGGAGCAAGGATGGCACAAACTCTATTGTGAATGAAAAGTATACGGCTGATTTTGAATTGGCTGTGGTTTTGCCCCACCAAAAAGGAAATTAGCTTTTCTTGAGTTACTCCCACATGCCACAACTTGCCTTTCAGTAAGCTTTGTTTCATGTTAGGTCCCCTTCATTCTGCATGCCTCTGTCCAGCCTTTGCGTTTGGTCCATTTTGGACCCAAGTCCACCCTTTTCCTCCTTTTCCCCTCCAAGACTCACTAAAGTCTGTTTTCTCAGATCTCAGGTCTGGTTCCTCCAACCAGACCAATCTGGGCTGCCCCAGAGAACCACCTTCCCACCTGCCACTCCCACTGCACCTTCAGCTACAAAGAAAATAATGACTCCATCTGCTCCCACAGCAGCCTCTGTTCCAGGCCCAAGCTGAGCTATACAATGAGCCCCAGCAAGATACTGATCTCCTCTTACACTGCTGTTCCCACAGGGGACCCTGGCTTATTCTCCTGTCTACAATTTTCTCTTAAGAATGAACACTGCTCATTACCCTCGCAATGGAGAGGAAGACCATCCATCACCCACCCAGTGGCACGAGACAGAAGGAAACCACATATGTACAAACTCCCCCACACACACAAAAAAAGAAAAGAAGTCCATAGAGGAAGTGTGACCAAGAGAGGGAAGGCCAAAGGGTGAACTGGTCTAGAAGTCTTTCCAAATATTCAGGAACCCCCTCCCTGGGACCTGTTGAGCCAATTAAGTACAAAAGAACCTTCCTACAGAAAGCTGGCCCCCAACTGACAACCCCAAGCAAGTCAACCCCCTTGGAGAATGAATGACTTGGCTTAGCAACCAGAAAGAGACACTATACCCAAAATGCTGCTGTGTGTAAAATGGGGCAGCTCATTTAGGTCGACTGAGCCTTAAATTCCTCATCTCTACACTCAAAATAATAAGCTAGGCCCTGCCTACCTTGCAGGGTTATTTTGAGGATCCAGTGAGATCTTAAGATACAAAAATGCTTTGGATATTGGGAGAGGAAGATTGGAAGGAGGAAAGCAGTAAGATATATAAATCAATAGAGGCCATATTTGAGCTCAAGCAAAACCACACGGTGCCCCTCCAATCCTGCCAGGTGGTATTCATTCTGAAAATGTATAGGGTGGTGGCAGGGCCTTAGGGCAGAAGGGCCAGCGTGGGGAAGTGGTGTTCCAAATTGCATGCTTCAACATTGGTGGGGTTATATGCAAACAGGGCCAGCCCACCCCTCAAAACTACCAGAAGAATAAGCAGTAGGACTTGAAAGAGCATGAGCTCTGAAGAGAAAGACTTCACGTCTTAGCTATGCCACTTCCTTAGCTTTTTTACTGCTCTGAGCCTCTATCTCCTTGTATGTAAAATGGGGACAAGATACCCAACTTATAGGGTTATTGCCAATTTGTAAGGATTACATTAAATAACTTATGTAAAGTGCTTGGCATAAACGGTAGTTAATAATAATTCCCCCTTTCCTGCTGCCTCATCCCTAAAGGTGAGGAGGCAGCACTGAATGGCTATTAATGAGAAATCCACAATCCACCTTACAATAGGCAGCCAGTGGGCCCTCAACAAGCTCACTAAGCATGAAATTGAGCAAGAATATTTATGTGTCTGCTTGAATGTTAATGAGACTCTAACCAGGAAAGAAAGGATATCTGTGCGGTTCCCATGTTGATGGTGGGGATGGCAGGTCAGAAAAGCAGGTGGAGAGAGGAAGGGCAGCAGGGAAGCTAATGCTCAAGCCCAAAAGGCCAATGGCTTCTGCCTGGCCATGTCCCCGCAGGCACGTACTGTAAGCCCATTGAACACTCCTTTCCAGCCCAAGTCAAAAGGCTCAAGAAACTCAGACTTGGCCATTTCCAAAACTAGAAGCATTATAATCCCAGATTCTAGGTTTCAAAGAATGAGAATAGTTGACTCCAGTAATCTTAAAAGATGGTCACCATGATCGGGAGTGTCCACCTCAGTGGGACAGCTAGGGGGTTGTAGTAATAAGGGAGTCTTCAAGGTGGAACTTGACAAGGAAGGGAAGAAAGAAGGGAAGGAGGGAAAGGCTGGAATCGATTGACAACAGTTTTAGCAGATGGGGAAGCCTGAAGGAAAAAGGGACCATAAAAGGAAAAGTTCCAATGAGTGTCAGAACTGAAAGGTAGCTGAGTTCCTGATTGCATGCATAAAGGCAGACAGGAAAAGAAGGGCAATAACATTTCATAAGCCTGCTTCGTGCTGAGCGCTAGGTGTTTTACAGATATTATCTCATCTAATCTTCACATTGTCCTTGCCAAGGTGACAGCTTTTGTCACCATCTCACCATTTCACAGATGAGGATCGGGAGATGTGAGTCACTGCATAAATTACTCCATTAAACTTTTTTTCTTTTTTCCATTATCTTTTAAACAAGGCAACAACACCAATTTCAATATTTAGATACTATGACACATGGTAGAAGAAATTCCACAACTATGTGGCCCAGGATGATGGCTTTCCCTTTCTGTTCCAGATGCTGGGTCTTCTCTTCTTTAGCCCTTCTCTTTTATCCAGGAATTTCCCACTTCTTATTTGTTAAAAAAAGACTTGTTTTTATCAAAATACTTAAATGCAAGAGTAGACATCACATAACCCTTATTTTTAAAACTATATAAACACATATTTCATGTAATTAAATGCCTAGGTTACAAAATTCAGTACCTTTCTCAAGAATCCTAAACTCTTCATCAGCTCACCCTGAATTTTTGTTTGGAGACAGAAGCTAATGATGCCTTTGTCTTGATCCTGACCTCCATAAAGCCACCCACCCCACCCACCCCTGCTTCTCCTCCAGGCTGTTCCTCTCTCAGTGACCACTCTCTGCCACCAATGATTTAGTCCTCCCTGCTGAGGCTATCAGCCAGCTAGAGGATAAGTCTTAACGCTCCCTTAAACCTTCATATTTCCAGAAGTCCTGAACTCTTTTCCCTCGCAGAGCAGGAGACAGCAAGAGTGTAGAGCGGTCTGCACACAACCCTTCAACCGTGAAGTTTCATCTGCCAGGCTGTCTCTATTTAGCTGTTTGGAGACAATTCCTCTCCTGACTCAGTCTTGGTTTGTACCAGGCAGAGCCTCCCCACTCCATAAATCTCCACACCCCCAAATGTTACCCCTGGTGCAAGATTGAGCTTAACTAATTGCCACCTTGTCCAAAACGTCTTCCTGGATCTTCCCACCGCCTCCACCCCAAGTCTGAAGATCCTCTCCTCCCTGAATTACTGTGGCATTAGCAGAGCCTGTTAGCACTTTTGCCTTGCAGTACAAGTAGGTATTGTCTGTCCTTCCTCCGAGACTACAAGTTCCTTAAGGGTAAGACCTAAGTCTTCCCTGGAGGAACTTCAGATGTATTCTCCGGGCTCAATCTTAACAGGATCAGCCCTATATATTCTTTCAGATGTCTCATATTCAACATTGAGCATCCCCCAAAGAAGGATCCTATCCTGCGAGTGAACTTCATGAAGACAAGGACCCTTGGGTATTATTCACAGACATCTCCAGCCACTGGCAGAAAGCCTCCTTCAGAGTGGGCTCTCAGGAACTCGGTGTTTCACAAATAATGTGTCCAGATTGGGATCTCCCAAGATGATTCATCACCCTCAACCTCCGTGTCAGTGCTTATCCTGTAGGATCTCATATCCCCCTGTGACTAGGATCAGATTTCTGATAAGAAGCCTTTTTCACTGACCTGGATAGCCAGCCCCTTTTTTATCTGATAGGCAACCTCGTTAGTCAGGACTAGAGGCGATGCTATCTGTTGGCAATGCTGGTCTGCTTCTCTGGTAGCCTCTTACTACCAGCAATGCCATCAGACGTAGGGGATAGAAAGATTTTTTTCAAAATTATTTTATTAATTGTTCTAGATCTCTTATATGAGATAACATCGTGTGAAACCATTGCTTAAGATATAAAGGGTACTCGATAAATCCTTCTGCTTCTTCTTTTTACAGAACATACAAAACACAATTGAAACAAAGTTTTCCACGGAGATTTAAGATCTTTCCCATCTGTGCCAAGTGCAGGTATGTCTGGGAGCAGAGGGCCTCCTGGAAAGGTAAGGATACAGGTAAGGACACATGTGGGTAAAGTAACATGCATGAGTGAGGAAGACGCCATAGCCGATGGGAAAATTTCAGTTCTCAAATTTAAGTCTGACCTGAAGTGAGCCAGTTTGAATGAAGTCAGGAGCCACAAGTGAAATAAACTGCCTATTGTGCAGTCCCAGTCCATCTCATTCATATACTATTAACACATTTTAAGCCCTATGATCTTTATAGCAACACTGAAGGCATTGATTTGAATATCCTTCTGCCCATGTTTCACTTCCCATCAAACCAGACCCAAAAACATACTCTAAAGGATGCTTAATTTTTTAGCTTTTCTGCATCCTGAGACTGTTATGGTTAAAAATGGGTAAAAATGGTAACAACCTAGCCTGTTCAGCTCACGAGTGTGGGTCAATTCAAAGCTAGCCTTTTTATTTAATAAGGGTAAGTTAATTCCACCTGGAAAGTAGAGATGGTGGTCACCTTGAGACTTTGTTACTGAGAAAATGTAGATGTTTAATGACCATGGGTTGTAGAAGGAGACAAGTGGATCTCTACAAAGGCACCATTTGCACATGCACTGCCAATGCACTCAACACTCACTCATCCAACACTCGACAATTCAGTGAATTCATCCAGCTATTGACTGAGCAATTACTAGGTGCCTGATGCTAGAGATACAATGGAATATTTGAAAGACTATGTTCCTGCTTTCAGGTAACCTACTTGGCAATGGGGAACATGGACAGTAATCAAGGAAATAAATAAGATAATTTCAGATAGTGATGTGTGCTATGAAAACAAGGAGGGGGGCCGTGACGGAGAGTCCTGCACCAGAGTATTAGGTACAGGACACAGGGAAATTTCTCTGAAGAGGCAACATTTGAACTAATGCCTTAATGTTGAGAAAGACCCAGGCCAAAGATCAGAGGAAGGAACGTTTCGGACAGAAGCAACAGCTAAACAAAGATTCTGACAGGACAATAATACGTTTGGAGTATTTAGAGGCTAGAATGCATGAAGCAGAGCGTATAGGCAGATGGTGAAGCCAAAGAGGTAGGCTGGGGTGAGTGAACTCTGTATCTTGCAGGCTATGGCAAGGAGGTTGGATATGATTTCGGGTGCAAAGGACAACCAGAGAAAGGTTTAAGTAAGGCAGAATTGATTTACGTTTGCAAATGATCATTCAGCTGTTGTATACTGAGTAGAACTAGAAGCAAGAGCAAAGCAGTTAGGAGGTTATCCTGATCAATCATCAAGGCTGGCAATGACGGTGGCCTTGCCTGAGGGTGGTCACAATGGCGCTAATGAAGAAGCAGGCAAGCTGGGAATGTATTTTAGAGGAAGCATGAACAGCACTGATAATGACTTGGATGTGGAGGTGTAAAGAAAGCAGACGAATCAACCATAAACTCAGTCTTAGGGCTCTAAACAAGCATAGGTCTCATGATTACTACAGAGGAGATGCAGTAGGAACAATTTGAAGGTGCAATTGGAAAAGATCAAGGGTTTTGTTTTAGACGTGATGTGTATGAAACCCCTGCTAGACACCCAAACAGTTTAAAGTTCAATCTGGACCTCATGAGATATAAACTTGGGGAGTCATTGGCATATAATCCAAAAATCATCACTCTGGCTGAGACTAGAAGAGTGCGGAAATGAAAAAAATAAAAATGCCTGGGACCTAGCCTAACCCCACAGAGGCCACAGAGAAGTGGCTTATGGGGCAGAAAGAAAACCAAAAGAAGGTAGTTTCAACCAAGGCAAAGAGGAGGAAGTGCCACCCCATGTTTAATGACCACCCAGGCCTCCACACCTTCAGTGCTGAAAGTCCCGGGCCCACCACTTGTTCAACAAGACATGGCTCTACCCTCAAGAAACTTGAGTGGACTAAGGTGTGACACCCAGAGAATAAGAAGTTTAAGTTTTGTTTCTTGGCAGTACAGCTTCTGATTCAACTACAGCAATCTCAGAAAGAAAAGCAGAACATAGATGAACTGAAAAAGAAAGTTAAAGCTACAAGACAATAGTTGGAATTCTTCCGTTTCATGAGCAGATCAGATCTTTAAACATATGCTGTGACACAACCTAAGGGTTATTGAACTCGTATCCTATTCAACTTCTAAGAGGCTTCAAGTGTTGCAAATAAGACTTGCAAGGAGACAGACTGTCAGCTGCCCAATGGCACTTAGTGTCCCCAGCAAAACGCTCTGAATGTTGACAGTAGAGAAAGAAAGGGGATCATACCTGATATTTCCCTGTTGTCCCTTAACACAAGTGTGCAGAGTAAATCCTGTCGGACTAATGACATGAACAGCTCTGAAGACAAATGGTAGTCCCAAAGGAGAAATCCTTGAGGCTCACCAGAATTGGATTCAGGTGGTCACTACTGAATTTTCTTCATAATAGTAATGGGGTGGGGTAGAATTTGTGCAGTAGGTTGTGGATATATTTCTACTACAGTTTAGAGATCATCACCCTTCAGCCCACCATTCCCTTTACCTTGCCTCTCCTGATCTTCTGCCCCTGAGCTCCTGCAGAAACCACACCCATCATCACAAGGAACCCTAAAGGTCTAAAGGAATGACCCAACATTGCATGCTTAACATTGTCTCTGGCAAAGCAGCTTATGTGAAAAGCTTGTGCTAGATTACGTACACGTGTAAGGCTAGCGCTTTCTGAGGTTCTCTGAATCTAAAAGTAGCATCTCACCATGGTGAGGTAATTATTTGACCAACAAAAAGCAAGAGAGGTGGAATGCTGAGAAGTCGCTCTGTCCCTATTGTATCTCAGTTGGATCTGTTAACCAGATAGACAAAGTAGTACTAAATGAAGACCCGGGTTGAGTAGAAGGGCCGAGGAAGTCTGTACAGGAAACAGGAGAGCAGAGAAGTAATGTAGGAGGTCACGAGGACCAACGGTGGCATTAAGAGCGAACTCGTACCAGGATTTCTTTTAGATATTATTAATTTTGTGTTGTGGCTTTTTATATTCCTGCCTCTCCCTCCGATTTCAACCTGGTAACCTTAGGCTTTTAAATCCTTGCGGCAGGGACATTGTCATGGCAGAAAGCTGAAGCAAACCTAAATGAATTCTTTGGTTTTGGGGAAAGCCCCCAGCCACTCAGTCGATTGTAATGGAGGGAGAGGAGAGGGTGCCTGTGAGAAGCAAGAAAGTGACAAAGGACATTTCCCAAGTCTAGAAAGGGGCAAAGTATGATGCTCTCTCAAGCAAATAGGGACCAGATCCTGCCCCCCGCCCCCAGCAAGACACTAGGAGAGAGGCAAAGGCCAAGAAAGGAAAAAGAAATCTTATTCCCCTGCCTTCCCAGGCGTGAGATAGAAGAATAGCCAGTGGTCCTAACCTGGACAGATTTGTAACTGATGAGTCACAATACCTTGACCTGCTAAGACCTTGGAACCATGGGATAGTAGGGAGCTGCAAGAATGAGGTTGAATTTCAAAAGTCAAGTCTCAAACATAAGCTATTACCACCTGACCTAAGAAACTAGTTAGCAGCATCCTGGATAGAAAGTATTCTTACTGGACTTTATAAACCTACATAACTCCACTACAAGCCTCATGGCTGCCTATGACAGAGCAAGCTGACAAATTGACTATAGCAGGGTTGGGGCAGGGGATGGGGGGAGTGAGGGAGGACTTTCCTTTTAACCCATCTTAGAATCTAGGAGGGTTAAGGAATAAATAATAAAGAACACCGAGGGACCACAGACTTTCCTTTTCTCATGCCTCCAGGAAGCTCTCCCTCATCCCTACCATACAACCTGCAAGTGATTTCCGTCATCTAGTTTCTGGCTGGCAAAAAAAAAAAAGAAAATTAAATTCTGGTTGGCTTCTTTAGGCTGAACTTCCCTGGACAGCCATCCTTTGGTGGAGCCACTGAGTCCCAGGATTTGCAGACTTTGTATGACAAACTTGACTATCATTTCCTCAGTCAGGCTCCAGTGAACAGTTTCACACTCACCAAGATCCTAAGAAAGAGATGTTAACGACCTACTTAATTGTTTTGCGATAATCAATTTGCCAGCCTGAGGTCTCTATGTAGGACATGTCCTTCTTGAAAAGGCAGCACAATGAAAAGATCACAAGACAATATTACTGGTAAACACTGAACCAGGAAGGAGAAAATAGTATCTTGCTCAAAGGATATTAGCGTCAAATATATATATATATTGACTGGCATTCTCCCTCTCTAGTCCAGGACAACTGTCAGTGTAAAACTATCACAGGTTCGCAGATACCAACTCTTGCTACACTAATCGAATTTCCCATTTTGATAGGGTGACTGAGATTAAGAACAGGAGGAATCAACAGACACATTATACACTTGCCCCAGTAAAGTATCTGACAAAGTGTCTCATAATATCTACCTCAGCCAGACAGGAGATATGTGTGCAGGATGACAGGACGGGGAGGTGAACCCATCACTGTCTGATTCACATAGTCGTACTCTGCATGGCTCCATTACCCACTCAACAGGTTTCACAATTATGGAAACAAAGATGTAAACGCGGTATCTGTCAATATATGTCAATATCACAAAACAGAGAGACATAGCTAATATTGCTTGACTGAATTAAGACTCAGAACCATCTCAACAGGTACGACATTAATCAAAAGAAGAAATTTACCAAGGACAGTTGGTAAATCCTGCACTTCAGTCAGTTGCGCTGAGTGTAAAATGGAGAACCTGGCTTAACAGTGGTTCAAATTTCAAGAAAAAAGGGGAAGATAACAGAGATCAGGGCTTTTATTGTCTGCAGCCTCCTCCGGCTGGCATTAATTGAATTACAATACCCAGGTAATGACTTAACTATACACTCTGTGCCCAGCTGTGTACCAGCTACAGTACCACACTTAAGATGGACCTTGGAGCATGTGGGTGGCTCAGTAGGTTAAGCATCTGACTTCAGCTCAGCTCATGATCTCAAAGTTCGTGGGTTCCAGCTCCGCATCAGGCTCTGTGCCCACAGCTCAGAGCCTGGAGACTGTTTCGGTTTCTGTGTCTCCCTCTCTCTCTGCCCCTTCCCCGCTTGCACCCTATCTCTTTCTCTCAAAAATAAGTAAATAAATAAAGAAAAAAGAAAAATCACCAGAGGTGCCTGCGTGGCTCAGTCGGTTAAGCATCCGACTTCGACTTCAGCTCAGGCCATGATCTCATGGTTCGTGGGTTCAAGCCCCGCGTTGAGCTCTGTGCTGCCAGCTCAGAGCCTGGAGCCCGCTTTGGATTCTGTCTCCTCCTCTCTCTGCCCCTCCCACACTCATGCTCTGTCTCTCTCTCTCCCCAAAGTAAACATTTAAAAAAATGTTTTAAAAAGAAAAATCCCCTTTAAAGAAAAAAAAGAGGGACCGAGAAGGGTGAGCAGGAATTGAAAATATATTATATGAAGAATTGTAGGGAGGTGGGGGGGGAGGGGGAGGAAAGAAAGAATAATTGAGGTAGCCAATAAGGCCTATAATAAACAGTGGAGACATTGCTTGCTTTCTTCAGATATTTACATAGACAAGAGATTTGGGACTTTCACGGGGTACTAAAGGCTGAACTAGAACCGACGGGTCCTAGTTGTCTAGAAGGCAGACTTCAGTTCAACGAAGTTTCAGTTAAATGAAAATAACATTTAAAAATAATTGCAATTATCCTGCAGCAAAATAAACTACCCTATGACCTGAGAGTTCTCCATTACTGTTACTACCTGTCAGGAGGCACACCAGTCCCCCATCTCCAACTCAGAGACCAAGGGACCAGCTTTGTAACAAAACTGTTAAGAATCACCCAGGGGTGTTGGACCAAGTCAAATCGCTGGTGGTCTTGCCCTGACCCAGGAATCTGGGTTCTAGCACCTGGGCCTTTGACACTATTGCCGATGAACAGGTCATTTCCTCAACAGCTGAAGTCACCATTTTGCCTCTTGGCCCGCAAGAGCAAGCTGGTATCTCATTTTCCATTCTGTCCACTATTTCTTAAGCTGGAATCTTATCTCTGAACCCCAGTGTTGATAGGTAGGTCTCCAAGATCACTCTCAAGGGTTTGGCTGTCAAACCACCAAGGCATCAAATCAAATAGCTGCTGGTCTGGATGAATGCATTACCTACCACTGAGGGACCTTCTACAAGGCCCGGCCATCAATTTGAGAGCGACTAACAAAACTCCCTGACTTTAAGTCACCTGCTATGGATCAGACCCTGAGGATACAAAAAATAAACACTCCTTGCCCCCAAAGAGCCCCCAATCTAGCAAGGAAATCATCATCTTAGCACACCGTTCATGCCACCAATAGAGCATACAAATGAAAAGTCAGAATGTACGGCACTACTGATATGCAGAGACGTAATCAAAGATCCCTTCCTGATGTGGCAGTGGAGGTATGGCATTTGCGCTGGTTGTGAGGGAGGGGTGGGATTTTGCCATTTGGAAAATGTGAAGGAGGGGAAGGTAGCGATTCCTGGCTGCTGACAGAGCATAAAAAACAGCAGAGGCACGAAACTCCCCAAGACACTCAGGAAGCGAGGACTAACCAGTCCAGAGTGATTAGATGCAACCGGGGAGGTGGCTGGCATCTCTGTCAGCTGCCCAGCCTCCAGGAGTCTGTTTTGTCCCAGGTCGGAGCCATTCAAGTTGGCCCCCACCCTGCCGTCAGTGCGAAGGCAGGACAGCGGCGAAATAATTGGCTCAAGATTCCTCAGCACCAGTGGTGGCCAGGCTGTTCCCAGAAATGCATCTGAGGAACAGTGTTTGTTCTAAGATTACACCCTTCTTATTTTTGCGGAGTTAAAAGAGCCTTTCTTTTGTAAAATGACTGTTGATCGTGTTTAGATTTTTACCATCCTAACAAACTGCCAGTCCCCCAAGTTTTGCAGAGGGAAGGTTTGTTATTTGTGAATCTAAGCCTGGGAACCGCCAGGAGAGAAGACCGTCGAGGTGCTTTCCGACACATATGTTTCCAGTGTCCTAGCTCCCTCTTTTCCATGGGTCAGAGGCGGGGGTTCTTGGCCAACTCCCCTTTTTCTACAGCCGTGGCCACACCACCTCCCAGGAACTCGTGACATGTCCCAGATGACAGATGGCTATGGAGTAACATTGAAGCTGTTGGGTCCCTGATGAACTCAAGAGGCCTCTTCATGACACTTACAACATGTAACAAATCAGCTCTGAGCAAAGAGGTCAATCTGGAGAGACTTTACAGATGGCGAATCTCATTTGCTGTCAGGAATGCTAGTTCTCTTTCATTTAAGTAGTAACTCTCTGTTGCACCCCTAACTTTTAACTCTTCCTGGGTCCACCATTACACCCCCACTTCAACCCTGCTCCCCACCCCCACCCTTGGGAGTTATCCTCCTCCTCTCCCTCTCCCTCTCCCTCCCAAGTGCTATGGAATGGTAGTCTGACTATGCTGTGTTCTCTAGTTGGGTCCAGGCATCCTACTTGCCCAAACTACAACTGACAGGAAAGACTCAAGACTTAAGGACTTTCTGAAGAAGAAGTATACACAGATCCCAAAGCAACAAAGCCCTTGCACTAGGCTATCTCAGCTATGCCCTTCACTTTTCTTCTCTCCTCCACCTCCTTTCCCTCTATCCCTTTTTCAATATCTATTCTATCCCAAATTTGAATAGTGGTCACTTGGGATATATTCTTCTTCTCTCCTTTGGATTTCTGAATTCAGACCGTCTCATGCTCTACCCTCTACCTCTGTGGTCCCTTGTTCCACAGCAGAATCTCATTTTGTGTATCTACGCACGTGAAAAATCAACAAATGATTCATTTCAATTCAATAAATGTCTATTTATTGAGATCTTGCCATATGCTAGACATTCGGGATACAGGGATAAAAAGAGCCTGCTCTCTGCTATGAGGGAGTCAGAGAACCAAGGGAAGAAGAAGTCTTCTTCTTCTGTGACTCCAGTTCTCTCCATTTTCTACTCCTCTTCTCACACACCAACCTGAGCCCCATGGGTAATTAATGGGATGAGTAATAGCTTTTTACCAAGACGGTGCCTCTTGCAAGCTTAGAAAGTTTAGAAAAAGTGGCTTTCTATAGTTCTAGTTGGTTTTTCCTCTTTCTACCTTTAAAAGGCTCTGAAGACCCAGTAAACATAACTTTGGATCAGCAAAGTTTGAAGGGTGGCTGGTAGAGGAGGGTTAACTTGGAACACTTGACAGTTGGGCAGATCTAGTCTCTTCTGGGTTTCTGCCTTTCAGTCACCATCTGGTTTTCTCTCTTTCAGTGTCTCTCTGACTCATCTGATTCCTTTGCCCCCTCAAGATGGAAATGAGCCTTGGGAAGCTCCAAAAGGTACAAGCCCCTGCCACCACCCAGCTATGAGAGCAGGCTTGAGAGAGCAGGAGAGCCACCCTGACCATATCATGCTTCAGCTGGAGACCCAGCTTCTGAATCTACACCTTTCAGAAGACCCTTTTCCAATCCATCGGAAACTCTGCATGTAGCATCTCTGGAGAATGACCCAGGCCCATCCATGTCACCCAATCTGCACAATGTCCTCACCCATGACTTCACTTAACTAACCCAAGGACCTACCATGCCCTCGTACACTCACCTTAGATTCTGACCTGCCAAAGGGGAGCATTTACCATTCTTCCCCCAGCCGTCCTCCAGCATATTTATTAACTGTTCACCAATTGTAGTTATTAGCTACAAACTCCAGTCAAATTGGAAGATTCAAACCCCCAAAGCTCTCCTCATCCCACAAAAGCCACCTCTGTCTTTTGCTACCATCTGCATTTGTTTGGCCAAACCCACCATTCTTCTAACACCACTCATCTGAAGAAAGGGCTAAAGAAAGGAAAACAGAACTAGGATGGGGGGGGGGGGGTGTCACACTATACCTGAGCACTGTTCCTGGGCAACTCCCTTGTGATTATGTCCACCATGTTCTCCAGACACTGCAGTGGGATGTTCCCACCAGGGCCAAGGCATAGTGAAGAAAACTCATATAAGAATGGGTTCTAAGTGGCATGGAAGGAGCCTAAGTCTCTCCCTTCTCTGCTCACCTCCCATTCCTTGCCCCCTCCCCTCCACTCACTCCGGTCCCCGATGTCCTCCCCCACATGGGCAGTCAGACTAGGGCTGACTCAGAGGTGTGCAACTGTTCCCTTTCTTCCTCTCCACACTTGCACTTGACTCCTGACCCAGCTCTTCCCATACTTAAGCCTTCTGCCCTTCACAACCTTCTTTTCAGACTCCCCACAAAGGTGCGGGGGCTATCTTTGTTATGTTAGACCCCAGGAAGAGAGACAAAGGAGGCAGCAGGCTAGCAGGAGGGAGTTCTCCCTCCCCACACTCTCCATCACCCCTTCCTCCTCTCCGGTCTGTCCCCCACCCCCCAATCCCCCAGCAAACTGGAAACCAGGAGTAATGAATCCTGACCAGGTTTTGGGCCTGCTTCTGTGAAAGTGAATGCCTCTGAGCTGGAAAGATTTATCTGAGATGGACAGTGTAAATAAACAGTTATTCCTGAGGCTCAGAGTGATCTGGGAACGCTCTCCCCGTGCTCTGCCAATTAGCTAAACTATTTTTGATGGAACACAAAAACTTGGTGGGCACTCTTTCCTAGACTGTCTGTCTCTCTTTATCTAAATTAACTTCATTCCATGCTTCTTTCTCTCTCCTCTGATCTCACTGTTTTCTTCCCACTCACCCCCTCAACTGGCATCTCTCCCCCCTCAGGAGACCTAGGGTGGCCGAGGAAGTGTGGATGAGAGTGGAAATTCAAAAGAGTCCCTTAGCCTCAGTCCCTTAGCCTCAGGTGTTTGGGCCCACGGGGTGCACAGCAAAGAGATGATCGAGATGGTCCTTAATACTTCCTACCATTGCACTGCTCTACCTTAGCTGGCTGTTTCCCCTGGTCTATCCACAGGGAGACCAATCACAGCACTCAAAGTCCCCCACCAGAAGGCCCTCCCTGGTGGGTCCTTTCCAACACTCTCTTAACAAACTCTAGAGGCCTACCAGGTCCATTACAGCAGCCAAACATAGGCACCTTAGACTCCAGCCTGCTGAGGGCCACCATGACCCTGCCCTTCCCGCTGCCTTACTAAGGGTCAACTAACCATTCTCAGTGGTTCCATTCAACAGCTCTGGGCTGGAAGTTTTCTTCTGGTGTCTGTCAGTGAACTTGTCTCTTTCCTCACCATCTCCCTTACTGGCTACTTGACCTCACCTGACCCAATAATCAGGGAGGAGCCAAGGGATGGGAGGGAAGAGTTGGAAACTCTCTGAAGGCTAGAGAAATCAAATTGAGGAGATGAGAAGCAGAAAGTGTCCACTTCCTCAAGCATGCAGAGGAACAAAGATGTTAGTCCCTCCTGCTTGCTCAACTTCCCTAAAAAGGTAACTTGTATCTAGGAACGTGATCTATTTCTTCAGTAAATTACCCCAAACTCCCATCATGACTCTCATTCTATCAAAATTCAGTGACTTAACAAGAAACTGTGTTGGCCTAGAAGTTTCTGCCCCACAGGGCTGTTAACAGTGGGATCCTTGGCCTTCCAGGGGGTTCCCAGTTTCCCCCTGGGACTCCTACCACCAGCCAGGAATGCACTCAATCTCCTTCAAGAGGTATGCCATTCTCCAGCTTTCTCCTCTCCCCCTCCAGGAAGTTTCCTCCGAAGCACACTGTGAAGTGCTCAGACCCACTGAGACCCAGTTCTCGGCCTTTCACTGAAGCCTCCCTTGGGCAGATTGACTTTCTTCAGTCACCTCAGTCACAGAGTACATTAGCTACTCTGGAGTCCCAGAGCCCTTGCCCATTGCCCTGGAAGGGCATACTGAGGCCCTGGCCACATGCCCATAAGCCTACCAAAGTTCAAGATGACTCCAGAACAGACCACTAGACTCCAGAGTTTGCTGAAGGCAGCCCGTCCTGCCCCACTTTTCTCTTCCCATCCGCTTGCCTGCCATGTTCACACTTGCACGAATTCTTTTATTTATCGATACTATTAACATAAATAATGTGTACTTTTAGATTAAACATGGACAACGTTCATATTTCCTTTGAGATTTAATTTGTATTATTAGACTCCAAGCCCATCTTTCCTGGGAAGAAATGACCCTTCTTTTCCTTTGAGACAAATTCCTTCGACAGTACTTGTATTTTCAGTGTTAATCTTGGAAAACTGTGAAAACTGGATTCTACAAGCATTTGGGGAATGGGAATGTGTGTTGGGGGCAAGGGATCTTAGCAATCTTCAGAAAGAGAACAAAGATGGAAATGGGAGCATTTGCTTTGACCTGATGTCTGTGCTCTGCCCACCACACGGACAGCCCAACTCCCCTCCCCTCTGCCAAAACAGCCACTCTACAGGTTAGAATTGAAGGATAATAGGGCTTTGCACCCCCAACTTGTTGGCAAAAAGAAGTCTAGGCTAGAGCCCAAGATCCCAAAAACCAGAGGGACCATAGAGAGGATGAAGGAGACAGGAAGTAAAAAACTATAAAGATGAGCTTTCTGGGCAGACCAGGGAAGGCTAGTTCCACCCAAGAAGGGCAAAAGAGACACTACCTTGGAGAAGACAAGCCTCAGGGTCTGAGAAGAATTTATCTCCCACGAGACCAAGCTGAGCACAGGTTTGGAATCCAATAGAGCCAAATGGCTAATAGCAAAGGTATAGGGATCACAGTGGGTTGCAAACCAGCCAGAAAAACCTCTTGGCTTCCATCTTTCATGTTTTCTTCTTTGGGGTGATTTTTTGTTTGTTTTACTTTTTGTTTTCCCTGCAAAAGTTCCTGCTGAAAAATTCCAGTCTTTTCAAAGTCTGCTATGGTGAAAGAGCTCTACTCACTCCCATGGCAGCAATACCGCTGCAGCCAACTTGGCATTGGAGAAGTCCTGCTGCCTCTCTCCTGCCTGCCCTGCACTTCTCAGCAGACTGGCTTTGGGGAAGGAAAGAAGAGCTGGACAGAGAAGGACGATAGTAAGTAAATGCCTCCCAAGGACGGGAAGTTTTCATTTCCTTTGAGACTTGCAACACATTACGGTATTCCTCTCATCCTCAAATAGGAAAACGATTCACCCAAAACATCACTCCTGGATGCTGAAAGCATCCAGCACCCGTCTCTTTATCTGTGGCCCCTCTGCAGATTTCACAGGAAGGGCAGATAATCTCCTTTTTTGGTCTACAAGACCAAGGTACTTTATATACTACAAAGGCTCTTCATTTTAAAAGACGATTTTTGATAATGCCGGAAATAGGTAGGAAAATTAGGAGAGTTGAAAAGTATAGGATGGAGGCTAATTGACCAATGGTAACGAAAAGGTATTCTACTGGCTATCCTCGAATTCATGTTACGGTTAGTAGGTCTGCCACTAAGAATCAGAATAGGCATTGGCTAAGTGGTCGGAATATCATTCCTCATTGTTTTGAAGTGTGAAGGAAATGATTGTTAGAATTAGGATACAGAGGATTAGGGCTAAAGGCTCTGCCTAGTTTACTGGGATGGATCAGAGGATTGCGTATGCGAATAGGAAATATCATTCAGGCTTAATACGTGGTGGAGTGTTTAGGGGGGTGGCAAGGGTGTAGTTGTCTAGGTCTCTAGCAGGTTGAGTGAAAATAGGACAAGTAGGATTAGGATTAGGAATAAAAGATTTAGGATGTTTTTGATTGTGTAGTATGGGTGAAATGGGACTTTATCTGAATTGGATATTATTCCTGAGGGGTTGTTAGATCCTGTTCTGTGTAGGGATAGAAAGTGGACTACCGCTAGGAATGAAATAATGGGAGAATAAAGTGAAAGGCAAAGACTGTGTCAAGGTGGCTTTGTCTACTGAGAATCCCCCTCAGATCCATTCTACTAAATTAGTTCCGATACAAGGGACTGCTGATAGGAGGCTGATGATGACAGGAGCTCCTCAGGATATTTGGCCTCATGGTAGAACGTAGCCTATGAAGACTGTAGCCATGACTGTAAATAACAGTACGATTCCAATGTTTCATGTTTCTGAGAAGGCATAGGAGCCATGGTATATGCCTTGACCTATGTGCATAAATAAGCAGATGAAAAATATAGAAACCCCATTGGCATGTGTATATGGGATGATTCAGCAAAGTGACTCGAGACAGCTCTTTGCCCTTACCCTGTCCGCATTCCCATTTGATTTTAATCACCTCTTCTATCTGCTCCCACCCACCCTTTCTCTTATTCTCCTCTCCTCTCCCAACCAGATTATTCCAGCAGATTTAGGGGGTAAGTTCTCGCAATTCCTTCCTGCCCCTCACTCCACCTTTCATGCCCCCCATCCTATCTTTCTCCATATTTGCCCACGTGGAAGGGAAAGGGGGTGGTTGGTGTGATTTGTCTCCCAGAAATGCTCTTCATTGTTAGGAAACTAGTACAGGCCACAGTCTCTGAATCACTTCAACTTCTTGTTAAGTCAAGGAACCATTATTCAGCATATAGAGGCCTCCTGCCCCCTTGCAAATGTAGCTCAGTAATAAGTATTATGGTCAGAGCACAGGGCTCTGAATTCTTGATACAAGAAGTGAATATCTCTTGAGAACAAGCATAATCAGTGTGATGGAAAGCATTAGTGGAGATGCAGAAGATCTGTTACTATTTCAAGGTTATATGTTTTTCCTCCTCTGTGTGTGATTATCATCGTGGTGCAGTCTCTTCCCAGCCCTGTCTCTGTCCCTTCCTCCCCACCCTCCCTCCCTACTCCTGATTTTACTGTAAGAGTACTGTAAGACGTATGATGGGTGACCAGCAAAGAAGCTGAGAAGAATGGGAAATCAAGTGTCACAGACAGGCCAGCAGCAGGACATGGCCTGGGAAGGACAGGGAAGGGAGGGGATTTGTGTGCCTGCCTGCCCACGTCCCACAGACTGTGTCTCTCCTTCAGTATAAGTCCTCTCTGCCTACTTGACTTCCTTTTCAGTTCCTCACACCCTCCTCATGACCATCAGACCCCACCACTACTTCCTGTGGTGGAAGGGGAGGCCTTGGTTAAGACTGGGGATAATTAGCTCCTTATGGCCAGCCAACCAGCCCCCTCCTCTTGAACATTTCCCATATCTGGGAGTGCATGAGGTCACTGCTCGGGGAGAGTGCTTGCCCTCCCAACCAAAAACTGAGTTTCTGATACGTACAGACTTCCCACACACTGAGAGGGTTTAGCTAAAGTGATTACTATAGAGGATGAAAGTCATTTTCTGGAGCCCCAGAAAACCCTGGGCCCATTCTAAACATCTGTGGGGGTGTATTAGCACCATTTGAGGGAAAGGAACAAAAAGAGACCTCCCTAGATGCTCCGAAGCAGCAGCAGCTTGATGGGATCCCACCCCTCTCGGGATTTTTGGCTCATTGGTTTGCCTCTTGCATCTCTGTCAATTTCCTCATCTCCATCTCTGACTCATTCCTGACACTCTCTGGCCTATTTGGCTTCCCTCTGAGGAGAGGGAAGAGCCCCTTCCCTTACCAGCAGCAGCTGGCTTGGCTTCAGAGCCCCGTTTCATAGCTGCGTCCCTCTGGCCGAGGTGCTGCTTCTGACCCAGCGTCTTGCCTGGGTCCGAATTCTGTTCATCAGGAGCACTTCTAGTCACTGACTATGGGCAAACGACCCAAGATCAGCAGAAACAAGCTTTCATTGAGGGCCAATCTATGCTCATCCACCTGCACTCCACTCCTGGGCCAACAGCCCTCTCATGACGGGCGCTAAAGCATTGCCTTATTAGTGCTCCCACGACGACACCACTACCTTGTCACACTCCAGCATGATAAACACCACTGCTCCAAAGCAGCTCATTCCACTGTTTAGCCTTTGATCCATGGAGGCAAAAAATGAAAGGCAGCCTCCAGAAGCTTGACTTCCTGGATATGGCTCTTACAAGTACCTCATTGCCTATCACATTTGCCCAGATTCGAACACCATGGTAAGATCATCAGGACTTGCCTGTGAACATCAGTAGGATTCTGAAGCATTTATATAAAATGGGTTTAAGTTCGTAAATGCAATGCTTTCTGGGATCTTGGGAGAGACAGAACTCTATACTTTTTTTTGAAATTAGTAGACCCATATTCAATGGAAATAGAGCTAAAAAAGTCTTTGAAGACTTGGCAGCTAAGTTAGTTAAGGTCTTTTCGGGGCTGTCTCTCTTAACTCGCTCAGCCTGGGCTCAGTACCTATTGCCACTGGTCTCCATTTTGCCTCAGCCCTTCTCATCCTCATCTTTGTCTTCTCTGTAGCTCCTCATATCTCCTCCTAGATCTCTCTGGCCAATCTTATCCCCCTCCTACCCCCTTTTTTTCCCCAGACACTATGAACCAGAGCCCCTTGACTTGGGTAGGTTGTCCAGGCGGTCTTTGTACTTCAGTTGTGGGCAGCTGGTTCCCCACCCTTCAGCACACTAAGGGTAATTTGGGGACTCAGAAGCATTCTTCACTTTTTCCAAAATCACCTTCTCTTAGCTACCTCAGCGCTGCCTACTCTGCGCCTTTCCTTGCCTCCATCTAATGCTTCTGATTCAGTGGCGGGATAAAGGGGAATCCAAAAACTAGTGAGGCAAGGAAAAGGCCAACAGAAATGGAGAGCTTCTTTTTCTCTGTTCAGAACCTTTAGGAATGACGCTATGTACTCTCCAGAGTATTCAGGAGCCTCCATTGATGGGCACCTTTCTTGTCAAATAGAAAATGGTTTACTTGTCTCAGGACCTCTTGGGGGAGACTTCCCCTCTCAGCCCTCAAAGACCAGGGGTCCCTGAGAAAGTTGACACTTGTGATAATGATGGATGGGAATTTCTAATGGGGTCTTGAATCTTACCACTATTCCCTTTGCCCAGGAGAGATGACTAGGTGGGTTGCTCCCCCATCCCTGCCCCCCAGCAACCAAAACAGCTGTAATGCGGTGAGCTGTCATCTCACCCAGTGCCTACCCACAACACTTCCCATTTTCGTTCTCACCTGCATCTCCCTCTCTCAGACCTCAATTCTATCAGGCCTTATTTAAGATTGATTCGGGAAGGACAATCTCTCCTCGCTCCTACATCCCATCCTTTGGGCTCCCAGCTCCAGCATTTACCAACACTCTTATCCTTTAGTTCAATCCTGCCTTTTTATCTCCCAATGGAGGGGTAGCTTGTGCAAGTCTCATAATTACAGGGGAGGCAGAGAAGCAGCTGGAATGACCTATATTCCTGGCTCCCATTTACTTCACTCAGTTCCTATTCCATGTGAACTACTAGACTCAAGCAGCCCCTCGCTCACCCCTCAGAGAGGAGCAATAATAATAGCTAGCACTTACTGAGTGACAACTATATGGCAAACAAGTATTTGTTTGGCTTTTCTGGGATGCCAGCTATAAATCCCTTCGACTCCACAACACTGCTACAGTCTCTTTTAATTCCCTTTCTCTTCACCTCTGACTCCCGCTTCTAAAAAGCTATGTGGTGATCCACTGCTGCTCTTCCAGAGGCCGTATTTTCTGTGGTTGTACCTTTACAGGATGGGCCATTCCACCTCTGCGCTCTAACCATCCCTACATACTCTAAGGAGTCATTTCACAGTCCAGGCCTCCATTCAACCATGCAAGCCTACTCCTACTTCGAGGCCTTTGCAGAGATACCATTTCCATGTGCAACAACAGTACAGCCTCATGCGCCTACCAGCCTGGTCCCTATCCCCCGGGCCTTTAGAGTCCCCAGCAGTGACCCCATCATTTCACCTAGGCCCCAGAACCTATCCAGGCCACAGGAATAGCCTCAGCTTTTCACATTCTACAAAAGCTGCAAAAGACACCTTAAACCCGGGCCTTCTGAGGGCTCCTTGGGTCCTCACTCCCGGACACCTTTCCTCCCTCTGGCCCACTCATTTTCCCAACTTGCTAACTAGTCAAGTCCTCCTTTACTAAAGTGACTCATTCACTATGGCAAAACCACATTCTTTCGAAAGATTCATTTTGGACTTTTAGAGCCCCCCAATATGTTCCTTCTTTTGAGGGAGAAAACTGCCTTTCACTCTCTACTAAGACGACGCTGGGTTTTGAGCAAGAAAAATGGCTGAACCGATATTGCAGCAACCGTTACCCTAAAGTCTCGCGATGAGGGAGCTGGTGGGTAACTGCCACCGGCCCTTCCCAGACTCATCATTCATTGGATTACTGATCTGTCAATCACTTCTGTTTGGCCAATGAGAAGCACTGCCACACAGGAAACAGATTCGAGGGCAGGTGAATGGTTTCCCTGGCTGTTAGAGCCTATGGAGATCGTCTTGCTTCTTTTACATGCTCCCCTGGCTGCTGGGTGCTGTGGAACATGAGCAAGCAGGCAGTGGGAAGGGAGCTGTCCAGTCTGCCAAGACCTACATGCGGTTAGAACCCTTGGAAGAAGAAGGGGAAAAAAAGCTTAGCCCCAACTAAATGCTGGGGTTAGAAATAGCGATCGTATTAGAGAGGCTGTGCTGGCCGGATTCTGCCCTACTCTTACCATTCCCTCACTGTGTGACCTAGGGTCAGTCTCCCCATGGTCCTGGGCCTCAGCTGCTTTTTCATAAAGAGTTGGTTCTCCATGATCTCTCAAACCCCTTTTCCTTTTTGATGTGTTGGAAGGCAAATTGCCTCAAGAAAGGGAGAACCTGTCTTAACCACAGTCCAGTTAATTGAACATGAGGGAAGGCAGTGCGTCAGAGGTGAAGAAGCACTTCCACAATCCAGAGCCAAGGGAGTACTTGAATGAAGGAGGGATGCCCTCCAGACTAGGGATAATTTTCGGCCCTGGCGCAGGAAGTGGGAAGGGGATCAGGGTCCGTGGCTGCTGCTTACTACAAGGTTCTCTGAATGCAGACCAAAGGAAAGGACGCATTTTTGTCCGGTGTCTACTCAAGCAGGTTTGGGGGTGAATCAGGAGACTAAAGAATCTCCTCTGACCCCATGCATGGGTTGTTTGCTTTCCTGCAGTTTCCTATAAGAGGCCCTTTTGAAAAGTTCCCTCTCGCCAAATTGAACAAGCATCTGTACCCACAATAAGAGTGAGTTCCCTGCATTTGCTGTCTTATTTTCTCAACCAACACCACCCACAGAAGCTGACAGCGACTGCTGGGCTTTTCTGGTGGATGTGGAAACCCATTTCCTGAACCCCGGGGGGAAGGCAGAATAATCGTTTGGCAGCAAGAGGGGAAAGTGGGTGAGGAAAGTGGAACTCCTCCTGCAGCCAGCCTCCTCTCTCCCCTTCTTCTCCCCAGATCTTATTGTCGAGCCCTTCCCTCCTACCACCTGCTGACTAACCCACTCCGGTTTCCACCTTTCACTCCCTCCCCTAGAAACTCGGGAGGTCTTCGGGCATGTTTCCAGAAGGGCTGTTCCCTGGCATGAGCTCTCCATTGTCTGCTCCACTGAGAAGCAGTTGGCTTCCAGAAAGTTTGAGAAGTTGCTCTTCAGCAAGAGGGCACCCCAGTCAGTTTAGGGTGATTGTCTTTAATGAGTACAGTTGGCAAAGCCATTTCTCTGCCCACGGGGTATGAGTACTTGACATTCGCCCTCGTGAGTTAGAAATTGTTTGCTACGGAGGTATAATAAGTTTGTCCAGACCCAAAGGAACTCTTGCTGCTGAAGCTTCTACCAAAAGTTTTCTACTTGTCACACCATCTACCTCCCCAGAGAGGGCGTCCCATTTTCCTTGTCTCTTCTTTCTTGCTTTTACTCTGTTACCCTCACTGTCTCTTCTTTTGTGTCTTCCTCTCAGATTTGATCTTTTGTTTCCCTTTTTTTTTCTGAGGCCAAACAGGAACCTGTTTGGGGTTGTGGGGATGCTGGTAATCCAAAGACAGAGACTTCACCTTAGCACCTGCCCTAGGAGACAGACCCACCTCCACCCCCTGCCCTAGTGGGAGTGAATGTTGCCCCACAGCCCGGGTCCTCGGGTGCTGTCTCAGACACCACCTTGGTTGCAGATGTGCCCTCCAGGCCTACCACAGATGGATGCCCCACCCTTTACCCCAATATCCCCAGGGACTAGAACCCTAGACTCCTGCCCGCATAGCAGGCCCATACAGAAGCAAAACATAGTCACCTTAGACTCTGGCATACTGAGGCCAGGCCCTGATCCTGTCAGCCTCACCTTACTGCCAACTGATTACTCAATAAAAATGTTGTTAAATAGAATTCCTGTGTCTAAATACCACTTCAATATTTATTGTTTCAAAATATCCCATTAAATTGCATCTCCCTTCCTTCTCCTCCTCTCTCCCCATCATATCCTTCCTGGGGTCAAAATGATAGGGACAGGCCGTAAGTGAAAGGAAAGTTGGGGAAAGCATGACTGTGTCAATTTCTCAGTCGAGAGCAACCATGAACCGTGCTACACACTCATGGGCAGGGGCCCCTGCTCCCACCAACAGAAGACGGTTTCGCTGAGCACAGGACACAGCACTCGGGTAGGGGGACGTTTTCCCTGCTTCGTAGGACATCACATAACAAAGATTTACAGGTAAGAAGGATCTCTGTTTTACTTGTAATAATAAAAACCCTAACATAGTTACATTTCAGTTGGCCCTTGTAGTCAACTATTACGCAGCTGTTAAAAATGCATTTGAAAACATTTTTTTCAGTTTTCATTTGGCTCAGTCAGTTGAGTGTCCACCTCCTTCTCAGGTCGTGATCTTACAGTTCATGAGTTCAAGCTCTGCTGTCAGCACAAAGACCAGTTCTGATCCTCTATCCCCCTCTCTCTCAGCCCCTCCCCTGCTCATGCTGTCTCCTCCTCAAAAATAAGCATTAAAAACAAAACATTTTTTTCATGACAAGAGGAAAAAGAGAATTCTGAAACTGTATGTGCACTATACTATGTCCATAATCTTGTAAAGCATCCATGTGCGTAGAACTGATCACAAGGATAAATACCAAAACTTCCCGAAGAGGTTGAAATTATGGCTGATTTTTACTTTTTTATATGTTTCTCATTTTCTACAAAGAACATGTATTATAATCAGAAAAAAAAAAAAAAAGGCAAAAGTAGTTGGCCCTGCCTGGTCGTAAGTGAAGAAAAAATTGGCCCTGAGTCATTCAGGAAGCCATTAAAGCTGGTGGTCCCCAGCATGACACCTTGGGCCGGTGGAGGTGGGAGTCCCTAATGGGAGCCAGGATCCTACAATCCTGCAGGTTGGCAGGAAGACACGGATAGATTTCAATCTGGTGGAAGACAAGACAAGAGGTGGTCACCTCATCTCTTCCCCATTCGCTCTTCCTTTCTCTTACACCTTCTCTGTGCCACAAACACCCCATGCTTAAAGGCCAAAGACGCGGGTTCAGATCCCAACCCTAGCACCTCCCAGTCGGCTAACTGGGCAAGTTCTTCAATCCTCCAGAACCTCAGCCCATTGATCAAACACAGGTCACTTGTACTTCAGGAGCCTTTGCAATTGCTTCTCCCCGTTTCCAGAACACCGTGGCCCCAGACCTTCATATTCATTTCCTCCTGGCATTTGGGTCTCCACAAAAATGGCACCCCCTCAAAGAGATCCCCTCAGTCGCTTTCCACAACATTTTTTCTCTTTTATTTTCTCTGAGCACCTAATTAAACGTATATATTTGCTTTATTGCTTATTGTCTCTGAGAAATTAAATTCCTTGGGAGCAGGAATCTTGTCTGGAGCACTGCCGTATCACCACTGCCCGACACTAAATGAGTCAAGTACCAGGCGATACATTTTCCCTGTTTTCTTGTTTAATCTTCCTAAGTACCTCGTGTGGTTTACATAGGAGGGAGAGGTGAAGAACAGAGAGGTGAAGTACAATGAGTAAGGGGCAGAGCCAGAATTAGAACTAACTCCAGAATACTTTCCACTTCACTACCCTTCCCTCCCATGCAGCCAGCGTGGGGCCTGTTTTGGAGAGAAAGGATTGGCACAGTTCAAGGGCAGAGAACATCAAGAGCCAAGACTCTGAGTCCAGAAAGTTCAAAATAGTGAAAAAGACTGACTTGGATATGGTCATGGGGAGTAGTGGGAGTACATGATGGAAGGAGCCGGAGACGGGCTTGGTTGTCGTTCAAAAGCTTGAGACTGTTTGGTAAAACACCTGAGCAATGCACAGCCTCTTTCATTCATTCCATAAATAGAAACTGAACACCTCCCATGGGCTTGAAGAGATTCAGAACATCCCTGGAACGGGCAGTCCTTGTCCTTAACTGAACACCTACTGTGCGCTCCCCATGGCTAGGGACGCATCGAGGCTGGGGGATTCTTGCCCTTGCCCTCTCGGTGTCTGGGGTGCTGCATCAAGGCCACTGGGAGTCTGGTGAGCAGGCGTTAACCTGCCCTGAGCAGAGACAGATGGGAGATTTCAGTCATCATTAAAGGTTTATTGACCAGCACGGCTGGAATTTCCCAGAGAGAGGAATTAATCTTGCTACCGACTGAGAGCAGACATCCTGCTGGGACTAGTTACATAAATTCTGTTGCTCAAATTAATTAGGATTGTGATTCATTTGTTTAATGAGGAAGAATCTGATGGCGGCAAGAGGCAAGACATCGAGGCCTTTCAGAAACCAGACTTTTCCCGGGTGACCCTGCGGCAGGTGGGGGGACTGGCCCTCTAGGAACAAGGATCTGACATGGTGGAAGGCTGTGGCCAGGCAGTAAGAAGAATAAACTGAGGCAGGCAGAGACAGCCGATCAGAATACGGTGCTGGTTTAGAAGGAGGTCAGAGGCTCTGGGGCCCCTCAGAGTTCATGCCTCTCCAGCTCTTGGGCACAGAAGGGCCTCTGAGTGGCATCCAGTCTTCCACCCTCCTCTCTTGTCCAAGCAGTGGAGAAAAAATGCTAACAGCTGAAATCACCTCAGCAGCGTTCCTGGGCCAGCCCTTTCCTCCCATCCACCTAAATGTCAGATTATATTATTCACAGGAGGAAGGATTATTTCAATAAAGCACAGACCTATTGCCAGAAGCATATAGAAATCTTTTTCTCTTACCCACCCCTACTTAGAAAGACACACACACACACACACACACACACACACACACCACCTTCTGTTCTACCCCGAATGCCCCTACTACCTGTTTAAGGTAAACCGACCAGCCTCCTTCACTCTTGCTGTGAGGCCCCTCCTGGCCTGGGCCTTCCCTTGCATAAGGCTTAAGGCTCAGTTGCAATAATACAGTGAGAGGGTGGTGGCCGGGCCCGGGTGACAGAAGTGCAAGTGGAGAGAGGCAGGACCTCTGTGTGACTCCAGGGCATCTCACATGATGGTCTATGTGGATGGTGTCCTTTGGGCTAGAACAGAAATGGTGTTTCCTGAAGGTGTGCCTCCTGGTGGTGCTGGAGAAAAGTGACCAGAGTCTGGAAATAGTTTGAGGAAGAGTCAAAAGGACCTGTTGGACAGACTGGGAGAGGAGAGGGGAAGAAAGTGAAACCTCTCGACTTCAGTTCAGGTCATGATCTCGTGGTTTGTGAGATCAAGCCCCCGCCACACACACACACACCCCTCCCACCGGCCCCTGTCAGGCTCTGTGCTGACAGTGCAGAGCCCACTTGGGATTCTCTCTCCCTCTCTCTCTGCTACCCCCACTCACATGCTCACTCTCTCCCTTTCTCTCCCAAAGTAAACATTTTTTAAAAATGTAAGTCAGATCTTGTCGTTTCTCATGTTTTGAAACCCTCCAAAGGCTTTCCAACACATTCAGAATTTACTTCTTTTTAATGTTCATTTTTGAGAGAGAGAGCAGGCATGTGCAACCAGGGAGCAGCAGAGAGAGGGGGAGACAATGGATCTGAAGCGGGCTCTGCACTGACAGCACAGAGCCTGATATGGGGCTCAAACTCACAAACCTCAGGATCCTGACCTGAGCTCAAGTTGGCTGCTCAACCAACTGAGCCTCCCAGGCACCCCCAACACATTCAGAATTGAAAGAGAAGAGAAGAGAAGAGAAGAGAAGAGAAGAGAAGAGAAGAGAAGAGAAGGGAGGGGAGGGGAGGGGAGGGGAGGGGAGGGGAGGGGAGGGGAGAAAAGAAAAGAAGAAAAGTAAAGAAAAGAAAAGAAAAGAAAAGAAAAGAAAAGAAAAGAAAAGAAAAGAAAAGAAAAGAAAAAAGAAAGAAAAGTCTGATGGCTGAGAAGGACCACACGCTCTAGTCCCTGCCTTGACCTCATGGTCTACAGCACCCTTCCCCCTCACTCCATAAGGCCTTTGCACTGGCTGGTACCTTTCCCTGAAACATTCTTCCTGGGCTGTTTGCGGTTCGTTGCGGATGGGAAACTTAGCCTTTCTCTCTGTGTTTACATGTCACCTTGGAGAGCCCTTCCCTGACTACCCAATCCCAAACAGCCCAGGCTCCCTGCGTCCCCCTGCCTTCTTTCTCATCAGAATACCTTTCACCGTTTGCCTTTTCACCGGCTTGTTCTCTGTCTTCCCCAACTTGAATTTGAGACTTGCAGGCCGGGGATCCTCCCCACTGCATCAATCAGGGTCCAGTTAAGAAAA
Organism: Hyaena hyaena; assembly: GCF_003009895.1. Lineage (NCBI taxonomy): Eukaryota > Metazoa > Chordata > Mammalia > Carnivora > Hyaenidae > Hyaena > Hyaena hyaena. The sequence continues at coordinate 2,542,435 of NW_024080655.1, read as the reverse complement.
CGGGAATTGGGGCGCCTGGGTGGCTTAGTCGGTTAAGCGTCCGACTTTCGCTTAGGTCATGATCTCGCGGTTCGTGGGTTCAAGCCCCGCGTCGGGCTCTGTGCTGACTGCCAGCTCGGAGCCTGGAGCCTGTTTCAGTCTGTGACTCCCTCTCTCTCTGACCCTCCCCTGCTCACGCTGTCTCTCTCTCTCTCCTAGAAATAAATTAAAAAAAAAAAAAAAAGGGAATTGTGCGAGGTATCTCAATAGTGATACTTCATTGAAAGAAATCAGTTTAAGACCTATTAGAAGGAGAGGAAAATGTAAAGGGATCACTGAAGACGTAACCACCCCAGGAACCGCGGGGGATTATGGGACTCCGGAGCTCGGGAGGAGGAGCCCGCAGAGCTGAGACCCCGCCCCTCTAGCAAGGGTCCGGCCCTTGGCTGCTCGCCTCAGAGGAAGCACAGGAGGCTGCTCTTGGAGGGTCCGAAGGGGCTGGGGGCCAGAACCACCTGCAGCCACCAGGAGAAAGGGCCAATGCGAGGGCAAGCCAGATGGGATCCAGCCGGCAAACGAGGATGGGGCAGGTCCCTACTTCAGCCTCCTGCCTCCAGCCTCCCTCCAGTGCCACCGCGGGCAGAAACAGGAAGCCCCGTGACAAAGGAGAAACTGTGTGTGAGGGCCCCAGCCACCATCACACAGCAGAGGGGAACAGGTAGGTGTGGAGCTGGGAAGCCACAGCTCAATGACTAGAACACCTGTCTTGTACACTCCCTAAGCCCCGTGCTAGAGGAAGGCTTGGCAGAGAGCAGGCACTAATATTTGTTGAATGGATGAATGAATGATGGATGATGTACCACTTAGAGTGTTAGTAGCTAGGGGTGCAGAGGTGACGGGCAAACTCTGATCACACTCTAATAAGAGAGACGGACACCGTTTATGGTTCAAGGTAAGTGTAATAGCCAATATACCCACAGTGGACTAGACGCACAGGGATGAGACTCTGCTCACTGTGGCCATCAGGGAAGACTTCCAAGGTGGGACCATGCGTCAGCTGGATGCTCGAGGGCAAAGAGGATTTGTGAGGCACAGAGGGACACTGAAGGTCAACGATGTAAGGATGCACGCTGCCTCAGGTCTGGGACTAGCTCGTGCAAAAGCAGAGAGCTTGGCAGCAGTGACACAAGACGTTCTCTATGGCCAGAACATCGATGGGACGTGGTGGTGGCCGAGCCTGGAGCATCCCAGTCCAAGTCATGAAGGTCTCATGTGTTCCTCGAAGGAGTTTGGACTTGGCCTCAAGGCACAGGAGAGCCAGTCAAGGTTCATGAGCCTGTGAGTGACATGTGTGACCTGATGATTGTGATTTTGCAGCGATGACAAGGCTGGAGGCCAGTTGCAAAGTTGCTAGAACAGTCCTGAGCCGAAAAGATGGGCATCCATCTAACTACCCCCAGTGGATACATGCAACGTGTGTAGCTTACGCTGTAATAAAGCTGCATGAAGATGAGAAACACATGATGGGGATCTGAGCCGAGGCCCGGGTTGCTGAGACTGGAGGAAGAGAATGGGGATGTTTTAGAGGAGCTGGGAGGCCTCAGCCTGCCCCACCCCCATCGCAGGAGAACCCAAATTGAGGGGCCCTGAGACTCGGCCAGATCCTAGAATCTTCCCCCTCACGAGCCCATCAGATTTTTGATTGGAAGGAGCCTTGAGACGCTGCATCGGTGTCTCTGCAGGAAACAGACCCCAACTCAAATGGGTCACCCGAAGAGACTTAGTGACGAGGGACCACTTGCAGAGAGATGGGCAAGATGAAAGAACTCGGAGAGGGGTGCCAGAGACTCCTGAGGCTGCAAACAGCCGGAAGGGGCGGGGAGGAAGGCGTGCCCTGGGGGCCCAGGCAGCGCTGGGCCAGAGGGGAAGGGCTGCTGGGCAGGCCCTGGGGTAGAAGTACTCCAGCCTCTCCCCTCCCACCCTCCAATCTCTTGCCTGTGGCCAGACCAAACGAGCCAACTGGCGAGGCCGCCCATTGATTGGATTCGCAGGGGTCAGCCTCCTGAGGCACAGAGCAGGTCAAGGAAGGGGAGACCCTAAATCAGAAGGGACAAACAGAGAATAACAGCCTGATAGGTCTCGGTTTCCACCTTACTGTTCTTCCCACAAGTCTCAGAGAGAGGAGGCAACTTGGCCAAGGTCAGGTAGCAAGTTAGGAAAACGCCCCTCTCCTTAGGGGTCAGGATTCATTGCCTACTGGGCCTGCACTGAAGGCAGCCAAGTGAGAACAGCGCATCTTCCTGGAGCTGCAGCCACAAATCCTAATTAGCCGGAAGAAGGCAGCAGAGCCCGGGTGGCAGCAGGCAGCGCCGGGGAGGATGGGCACCCAAGGGCCAGCCACGCACCCTCCGTGTCTAGAAGGTAATTGACACCTGCTTCCTTGTCTCTCTGTGCCTGCCCCCTGCCCCAATTTTCCTCTCTTGAGTCCTCCCCAGGTGTGGGGACATGAGCGCAGCCCCGGCATTGGCAGGGACAAGGGGAGGAGACTCTGCTTCCCTAGTAGCCAGCCTTGCTCATCGATTCCCTAGAGCTGCTCACTGATCCAGCACAAGATGGTTTAATTGAAGTCATTATAATAAATGAGGCAGAAAAGCAACACCCTTAGTCAGCTAGGAGCCTCAGAGGAGTGGGGGAGGGCGCTGGGAAACCCAGAGGAAGCAGCTGAAGTTAGCTCATAGTTGCTATGGTGGAGAAGGGACGGGGCTGAGAAATCCAGTCTGGGGTTCGAATCCCAACTGGGTCGCTCAAAGCTGTGCACCCTTAGTAAAGCTCCTTTATCTTCCTGAACTGCGCCGTCCCGATGCAGAAAATGGGGTTGTTGGTTCCTGTCCTCCAAGGCCATGCCTAACCCTAACCCTAACCCTAACCCTAACCCTAACCCCTAACCCTAACCCTAACCCCTACCCCTAACCCCTAACCCTAACCCTAACCCTAACCCTAACCCTGGGTCCTGCCCGCTCTTTCTGCTCCATCTCCTGCTGCCTCCCACCTCTGTCTTCACCCTGCAAGTCACCCCGTGTAGCTGGCTGTTCCCTGACACACCACTCCTCAGTGCCGGCCTCACACGGCCCCTCTTCCTGAAATACCCTTCCCACTCCTTCCCCAGGTCATTCCAGCTCACCTTTCAAGTTTCCAATCAAGGGTCACCTTCTCCAGGAAGCCTTCCCTTCTTCATCCCCATCTCTTCTCCCCCTCCACACCCCACCCAACATTCCATTATCGCTTTCTAACTTTGACACTGATTTGGCTTTCAACACTCACTGTCTGCTTAGCAATCTTTCCCCTCCCATAGTTTGTCTTCTCATCTAGATAACAAGCAGGAACTATATCTTCTCTTTCTCACCCTTATGTGCCTATCACAGGCCTAACATTGTCATTGTACCCAGCAGGATGGGGGAGGGGAGGGGAGGGGAGGGGCAAGGTGGAGTGAGGGTCAGAGATTCGGAGCTCCAGTGGGCACAGAAAGAACGCAGCAGGCACTGGTAGATGACAATCTACCCTGAGTTCCCTTCCCAGATAATTAAGATGATGGAGTCATTATATTCATACACCTTTAGCAGGAGACACAGCCCCCTCTGTGCCCGGCCCCAGCTGTTCAGCATCGTGAACTTCTATCTGATTCAGTAGCAGAGGACAGAGGATCCAGGTCATGAAATCATCAGATTTCAAAAGACATAATCGTATAGCAAAAGTGATATCTTGGTATCTCCAAGTCCAAATCCAAGCCTTGCAGCTTTCTCGTGGGGTGCCTTGGAATGTTCCCTCTCAGAACTCAGACATCACACCGTGAGAGGCTCAAACCACATGGAGAAGCCAGGCCGAGGTACTCCACTGGCCAGGCCCAGCTGGGCTCCCAGCTCGCAGTCAGCATCAACTGCAGGCCCGGAGAGTATGCCATCTTGGACATTCAGCCCCACTGAGCCTAAATGCGACTCCAGCCCCAACCGCTATTGGATGCAACCACATGCGAAATCCCAAGAAAGAATCTCCCAGATGAGCCCCGTCAACCCATGGAACCGTAATAAATAACAATAAATTCTTATTCTGTGCTTCTAAAAATATATTTGTAAATAAATCTTACAGAAATGTCATTTTTTACTAAAGCTCAGAAATTCCCTGTGATGTATCCAAGGTCGCACAATGAGGTAGAGCCCAGTGCATTCAACTTGCCACCCTATGGCCACCATCAGAGAAGATAAAGAGAAGTCAGCTATCTGGGGTGTGAATGAAGAGGGAGAGAGGAAAAGAGCTGGATTTTATGGAAAATGTCCCCAAGTTAATTCTGTTTGGGAAAAAAATTATTCCTTGAATGTATATGATTTTTTTTTTAATTTTCAATGAGCATCTCATACCTTCTAAGAGTTTACAGAGTTAATGGCCCTGAATTTCAACCTTGGGTTGGTTTTATTTTTCCTTCCCCCTTGAGATAATTAGCCATGAGCTTAGCTGAGTACATTTGTCATGTCAGGAAGACAATGGCTTCAAAGGAAGGAAAAGGGCTCAGAAAAGAAGGCCAAGTGACAAAGCAAAACTCCTAGGGAAATATTCACATCTCCTGAATGATCTGTCATCAAAACTGCATGAACAGGTGGGAGAGCATGAGCGAGCCTCTGGTCAAAGGTTACCAGGTGGGCCTCCGCACCCACTAGTGCTCTGAGTACGTTGACCTGAACCAAACCATCCCCAGGGCAAAAACAACACCCTTTTCCCATTTCACTCCCTTCTATTTGGCTCAACCACAGGCCCAGAGGAAAATGTTAGATTGGCCTTTCATTTTCAGTGCCCTCAATTTAAGTAATTTTTTTTTTTTTTTTTTTTTTTTTTTTTACATCCCATGCTGCTCAGTATACTGCAATGGAGGATTTGGGGAAGATGCATGTCATTGTGAGCAAAGAGCCAAGCCATCTGGCCTTCATGTTTACCTTTGAGTTGATGTGAAGGGTATCGGCTTCACCTTTGGACAGTGTCTGGTCTGAGCTCCAGAACCCCAGAAGTGATTATTTTGTTGTGTTGCAGCATTACCATGAGAAGCCACTGTTTTTTGGATACCATCTACCATCCACTGTGTTGCAAAGGCTTTTATTTCTTTTGATTCGTGTTTAATCTTCAATTACCCTATGAGGGAAGGACTAGTACTTCATTTTAAGAAGAAACTTTAGTCTCAAAAAGAAATGCACTCCAGATTGCAGAGCTGGAATTCAAACCTAGGTCTGCCCAATTCCTAGGATCTGCTCTCTCCTGTATACCGATTCCATCGGTTATATATTGCTATAATAACACCGTGAAACAAATAATCACAAAATCTCAGTGGTATACAGTAACAAGCGTGTATTGCTTACGCATCTGGGATGGTTAGCTAACTGGTTCTGCTGATTATGGTCAGGCTCAGTAATATGCCTACACTTTGGTTGGTCATTGAGTGATGGAGGCTGTCTTGGCGGGGACAGTTGAGGCCACTCAGCTCCACTCCACGTGTCCCTCATTCTCCATTAGGCCGCCTGGTCATGTCCTCATGGCAGTGGCAGAGGTACAAGAGAGAAGGCAAACGAGATTGATGGCATGAGTACTTTGCAAGCTTTTGCTTACATTGCATTTGCCTTTATCCTGTGGGCCAGAGCATTGCCAAGTCCAGAGTCAGAGAAGGAGGACATTGCAGATGACATGGCAAAAGGTGTGGGTGTGGGGAAAGATAAACATTTGTGACCACTTTTGCAATCTATCACACTAACCTTGGGCAAGTTAGAGCCCCCTGGTAGAGCCTCTTTCCTGCATTTTTAAAATGTTTACTTATTTATTTTGAAAGAGAGAGAGCGTGCACGCAGGGGAGGGGCAGAGAGAGATAGAGACAGAAAATCCCAAGCAGGCTCCTCACTGTCAACATGGAGCCCAACACAGGGCTTAAACTCAAGTACTGTGGGATTATGATCTGTGCCAAAATCAAGAGTCGGGTGCTTAGCCAACTGAGCCACCCACACACCCCAAGATTTTATTTTTAAGTAATCTCTACACCTAACATGGACCTTGAACTCACAACCCAGAGATCAAGTTGGATGCTCAACTGATTGAGCCACCCAGGCACCCCTAGTCCTGCAGTTTTTTAACTGGGTTATATCCACTTTGTGGGGTGGCTAAGAGCATTCAATATGATAATTTCTGTGGAACACTAACAAAGTCAAAAGTGTTCTTTTTCCTGATGTATTTCACGTATACCAGCCTGGGGGTGCATGTACACATTATGAGAGGTACATGAAAAACTCAGCTTCTATTTCCAGGATCCAAAGGGTTTACACAAGTCTCAGAGGTGAGACAGCCCAATCACTGAGACGATAAACAAGAATTGTAAAGAAGGGAATAAATCAAGGGGGAAAAAAAACAATAAGTAAATGATGTAATTAACGTTACTGTTGAAGAAACTATCAAGGAGAGAATGAGTCAGCGACAAGTTTAAGCAATGAATCAGGCACAATGTCATGTTTCTAGAATTCTTGTCTATTTCAAGAAAGCCTGATGTCCCAGTTAAAAGAGCACCTTGAGCCTGTAGCAACAACATCTGGAAGGAAACACGCTTGTAATTTTAATTTCTCCTCTACATCACCACGAACAACAGGGGCAACGCCGAGTGCTGGGCACAGAGTAGGCGCTCCATAAAATCCCATGTGGGAGGGACCCATAACGGTAGCATCTCTTCAGATGTATTCAAGGAGATTTCAAATTACTTTTGCAAAAGAGCTCCCTGTACAATATGCCATTTGCTTGCTAAAACAAGGCTGTGGATCCTATGTAGGATGGGATTAACTTGCTCTGTTCAACAAATGAGGAGGGGCGCTTGGGTGGTTAAGCGGTTAAGTGTCCGACCTCAGCTCAGGTCATGATCTCACAGTTCGTGGGTTTGAGCCCCGCATTGGGCTCTGTGCTGACAGCTAGCTCAGAGCCTGGAGCCTGTTTCAGATTCTGTGTCTCCCTCTNCTGTTCTATGGGCCTCCAATATCAGGTACCATGACTTGCATGAATATAAGCAATCTTGGAAAATGGAGGGGCGCCTCGGCGGCTCAGTCGGTTAAGCGTCTGACTTTGGCTCAGGTCATGATCTCGCAGTTCATGAGTTCAAGCCCCGCATCAGGCCCTGTGCTGATAGCTTGGAGCCTGAAGCCTGCTTTGGATTCTGTGTCTCCCTCTCTCTCTGACCCTCCCCTGTTCACGCTGTCTCTCTCTCTTTCAGAAGTAAAGTAAAAAAAAAAAAAAAAAAACTTAAAGAAAAATGAGGAGACCAAGGCTTGTATGGCCCTCTAGTTGGTGATGATACTGGGATTCGAATGCAGCCCTCCAGAGTGCTCTCTCCCAAACTAACCAAAACCATATTCCTACTATTGGTAACCGAGTTCAGGGTTTTTTTAATCTGCAAGAAACAACGTCAGGATTTCATTGAATGCTCATAAGCATGCAGCTCATTTAATCCTCACCGCAGACTTCAAGGTTGGAATATGAAGCGTTCCATTTTACAGATAAGGGAAATTTGGAGCCCAGAGATCGAACCCACCTGCCAGAGGCTTCATAGCCCATAGATGGTGAGATGATTCACACTCAGGTCTGTGTAGACCCCCCCACACCATGTTCCACACTACCCTTGTATTTTTTCATATTGGACTGTCACCTGCATTGAAGCCTAGAGAATTAAAAGCAATTGTATGGAGGGGTGCCTGGGTGGCTCAGTCGGTTAAACTTCTGACTCCAGCTCAGGTCATGATCTCACAGTTCATGAGTTCGAGTTCCATGTCAGGCTCTGTGCTGACAGCTCAGAGCCTGGAGCCTGCGTCGGATTCTGTATCTCCCTCTCTCTCTCTGCCCCGCCCCCCCCCCGCTCTTTCTCTCTCTCTTTCTCTTTCTCTCTCTCTCTCAAAAATAAATAAACATTAAAAAACTCTATTAAAAGTGGAGAAACGGGCACCCTCCTACACTGTTGGTGGGAATGTAAACTGGTGCAGCCCCTCTGGAAAACAGTGTGGAGGTTCCTAAAAAAATTAACAATGAACTCCCCTATGACCCAGCAATAGCACTGCTAGGAATTTACCCAAAGGATACAGGAGTGCTGATGCATAGGAGCACATGTACCCCAATGTTCATAGCAGCACTCTCCACAATAGCTAAAACATGGAAAGAGCCTAAGTGTTCATCAACAGATGAATGGATCAAGAAGATGTGGTTTATCTATACCATGGAATACTACATGGCAATGAGAAACAATGAAATCTGGCCATGTGTAGCAACATGGATGGACCTTGAGGGTGTTATGCGGAGCGAAATAAGTCAGGCAGAGAAGGACAAATATCATATGTTTGCACATATAGGAGGATTAGGAGGAACTTGATGGAGGAACAAGGGGGAGAAGAAGGGGGGAAATGGTGGGGGAAAGGGAGAGAGGCAAACCATGAGAGACTCTTGAATGCTGACAAAAACTGAGGACTGATGGATGTGGGGGGGAGGGGGGATGGGCGTGGAGGAGGACACTTGTGGGGATGAGCACTGAGTGTTATGTGGAAACTAATTTGACAAACTATTTTTAAAAAAAAAAACAAAAAAAAAACTCTATTAAAAAAAAGCAATTGTATGGACAAACCTGCCTATACACACACAAACACATGCACACTTTTGCCTCTGTTATTCAGAGAACAGGTTTTCTGATCTGCATTTTCCACTTCAGTTTGCCTACCTGGCCGCTGCCTCTACAAACATAACTCAAGGCAGAGGGGCAAGTGATATTGGTTCAGGAAACCTGAGCTGTGACCCTGAGCTGCTGACAGAATGTCTGATATTTATAGCAACTCAGAGTCAAGTACCAAGGAAAGTATGTTCTGGATTGTTGCAGATGTCCTCAGGGGGAAAGAAAACATCTCTATGAAAAATTGTGTGGGATGCTTAACTGATGGAACATCCAACATGAAAGGACAACTCAGTGGGTTTGCATCCCAGTTTAAAAAAAAAAATAGTAAAATGATGGCCCAGCCAGTCTCTGTGGATAACATTCTCCAAACACTTAGTATGTAGCCATGGAAGAGACCACATCACCAGTTGAATTTATAAACTGCCACTCTACACTTTATTTATGCATTTATCTATCGATTTAGATCTGTCCCAGTCCACATAGGATTTGACACTGATTGCTTAATTGTGAAAACTATGGTAACTTGATTACATTAATGGCCAAGATTCTTTTACACCTCCCTGTATCCTTACCCCTGGGGAGTGTCCTCCACAGCGACTCAGGGATTGACCCTAAGATGTGCTTTGGCCAATGAAACAGCAGCAAGCTTGTTGCAAGCACAACTTGAAAATCGTGCAGAAGAGAGATGAGTCAGCCAGCCCCTGGCTGATTTGCAAGTGACCACAGAGCCCACCTGAGAATAGCTGGTCCTGGCCCAGATTAGCAGAATGACCCATAGACCCACGAGAAAGAACAGGTCTTTGTTTAAAGCCATTGGGCTTGAAGCAATTTGTTACATAGCAGCAACTAACTGATATGGAGACTAAAAGGAAACACAATTAATCAACAAGCATATATTGAGTACCCTTGTTAGAAGATTCCAGGAAATACAAAAAAATTACATGAGACGTGGTCTCTGCTTGATTGGAGACTCATATTTACTTCTGGCAAGACAAAGGAAAACTACCAGCGAGATCTGCTTAAACCATGTGGAAATTGCTTGTATCCTATTCCTTCAACAGGGCCAAGCTCAAATGCCACCTTCCTCTTGTAACATTTCCTTCCCCATCTCCTTGCCAAGCTGAACTATTAAGTTCTGCCCCCTCTGGGATACTGCAGACTTTTGTTTAAAGCTCTCCCGTGATGCTTTTCATGTTACATTTGGGGCTATAGTTGGATGAGAACATGTCCATTGTGCCCACTGATCACAAAGCTGGCTCTTGCTTACTGTTCTATGGGCCTCCAATATCAGGTACCATGACTTGCATGAATATAAGCAATCTTGGAAAATGGAGGGGCGCCTCGGCGGCTCAGTCGGTTAAGTGTCTGCTCTTGATTTCAGCTCAGGTCATGATCTCATGGAGCCCTGAGTCAGGCTCTGTGCTGACATTGCAGAGCCTACTTGGGGTTCTCTGTGTGTATGTGTGTGTGTCTCTCTCTCTCCCTCCCTCTGCTCCTCCCTTGATCTCTGTCTCTTTCAAAAGAAATAAGCTCTAAAAAAAAATGAATGAATGCTGTCAAGAGTTCAGCATGAGGAAAAACTTGAACAGAAGTAGGGTAGTCAAAGAGGCCTTCATACGGGAAGCCAGAGTTGAGGTTCTAACTAGGGCCCACAATAAGAGCTCACACTAAGAACTCATGGAATTCACGGTCAGAATTCCCAGGGCCTGTGAACTTGGATAAGGAAAAGTTACATCTTTGTGTTCACTAATCACGAAGTGAAACTTAGCATTGCCTTCCATTGTAAACGTGGGCTATGCACCACAGAAGTAGATATAACACATATTTTCCTATCATATCTACTATTGCAGACATCTCAAAATATCATTTATGTTCATCACTGCTTTGAACTTATAGTGGTTATTTAATGTGTTAGCCAAGAACCACAGAATTGCTATGTCACAATTTGTGGCTTTAATATTTTAATAACCACATCACAATCCATTTCCTTCATAATCCTTTTTATGTATTTAAAATCATATTTTTGTGAAGGACTGTAGTTTTCATCAGATCGCCAAAGGAGTCCATGGGACAAAAATGGCAGGGACCTCCTCCCTTCCTTGGAGAATAGGTAGATGGTGCTTACCTAAATGGAACAGAAGTAGATAGATATCCCAAGGAGATGACCCACATAAACAAAGATTAGGGTGGGGATGAATCTGAGATTCAAGGCAGGGAGGGAGATGCATCCCCTCCCCATTCTTGAGGAGAGCGTCTCCTTGGCAGGATTAAGTAAAAAGGCAGAGACTTTGTTAGCATAATAATGCATCAGAGGAAGTGAGAGAATAACTGATTTGTCTTAGACATGCTCTAAGAATTTGGAGAATTTAAATTCTTACAGATCTAGCACCTCCCCTGCAGGCTGGAGCTAGTACTAAGGACAGAGCTGAACTCTCAACCTTGAACCTCACAGAACCACTCCTCCGCCCCACCCCAACCCCACACACACATCTCTAGTCCAGTAAATGCCAAGAAGAGACCACGAGCCCACCCCTCAGGGACTGAGCCTCTGTACTCCATGAGGCCACACACTGTGGCTCAGTTTGGGGGACTGATAAACTTTGTCATTGGGACAAGATGCTTTGCACCATCCGCGGACTCCAAGGGAATATCTGTTTGGCCCATTAAGACTTGTAGAAAAAAGCAGCTGTGATGGTGTGCCCTCCCACATGTTGTTTTAGGGATTACAGAGGAGTGACCACACGTTTGGGGACAGTGTGGAGGCCTCCCTGATTAGATCAGAGGGCTGGCTTAAGAAGTAAAGCTGAAGGGGGGCAGTTGGCAGGGAGGAATTGAAGGAGAGAGAAGCAGAGAATGACACTAGGGTTTCAAGAGCCTCTGACTCAGACAAGGAAGTGAGAAGGTGGGACAGATGGGTGGGTCTGTCTTAGAGGTGACATCCCAGGGGACATGTCCAGGAGGCCACTGGAGATTCAAGAGTAGAACTCCAGGGAGGGACTGGCATGGGAAGGAGAGAGCTAAGGGAACAACCCACATATATACAGGTGATCATTAGTTCCCAAGAATAAAGGCCATAAAGTAAAAGACAAGACAGGACTGGACCTTAGGAAATGATCATTGAATCAAGAGTGAAGATAAAGAGATCTTACTAAATAAAAAAGGAGACTCCTTCCTTGTTCCTAAGCCCAGGTAGGAGAATGTTTGGGGAAGGGGGGTTAAACACAGACTGAACTTGCAGAAGCTCTCTCACTGTGGCCAGTGGGAGGAGCTTAGGAGTTTCAGAGCCAGCAGTTCCCACGAAGGGAAGGAAGGGATGGATGGAGGTCGACTGCCTGCTGAGTGGGTGGGTGGAGCAGCGAGGGAGGCCAGGAAACAAAGAGAGGCAAGCTAGGACATATGCAGGGCACCAGCATCGAATTAAGTTTCTTTCTTCCCTGATGATCCAGATTTTCATTAGGGAAAGAGGGAAACTTCGAATCCAGGGTGCTTAAAGGTCATGTGAAAATCATGGAAACCTCAAGTTGAATCTGTTCCCACCTAAATAATTTTTTGTTTAGAAACCAGACAAAACCACTGAATCCATCTCGGCCCAGCTCCCTAAATGGAATGACTCAGATGTCCCTGAAAATGTGTGGATGCTCTGAACTGCTCGGCTGATATATGGTCTGTCCACCCAGAGCCCAGTGTCCAGGGCGTGTAACACAAAGGCTGGAGTTTCCTGGAGGTTCTGTGAGGACAGGAATTCAGGAAATGAGGTCAAAGAAAAAGCCACTGTCCCTGAATATCCTGCAGCTTATGAAAACCAACCACCATTCAACCAGCACCTACTGTGTGCTAGGCACTTTACCCTTAGTTCCTGATCTTTAAGAACAAGTATTTTTTTTCCTCCATTATTCTCGCCACTGTTCAGATGGGAAAACCAAGGTTCAGGGAAGTAAAGTAACTTGTCTTGAACTCACAGCTAACGAATGGTGGAGGTAGTATTGGGACCAGGTGTGTCTGTCTCTATTCCCCACCCCCCAACTGTTCTTACTTTTAAGCAATCTCTACATCCGACCTGGGGCTCAAACTCATGACCCTGAGATGAGGGGTCATACACTCTGACAACCGAGCCAGACAGGAACCTCAGTGGGTCTGTGTCTAAATCCTAATCTGTTCCCATCCAGCCTGTGACCTTGACCAACCCGACCCCACCCCCAGAAATGAAAGAAAAAAAAAGTGCCATTACCGTCCGAGAGCCAATGAAAGACAGACCTTCCTTACCCAGTTCGCCCTCTTCAAAAGTTTTTCTATTTTTTAAATTCTTCTGAACTTAACCAATGTATTTCAAGGAATTAATTCACTTACTCTTCAAGAATCCTTTCCAAGCCCCTGCTATGTGTCAGTGCTGGGGATATAAGCCCTAACTAATGCTTAAGCGGCTCCCAGAGGGAGGAGGCTAAGAAGGCTTCACAGAGAAATAACAGAAATAACAGGAAACAAATAGATTTTTCAAAATTGTTTTATTTTAATCAAAGTACTACTTGTAAATTTTTTGAAAAGCCAAATAAGTATAAAAGATTTACAAGTAAAATGGCAGTCCCCTCACCCCATCTCCTCACCTTCTTCTCTTGAAAGCTGTTTCTTCTGTTCTTTACCACTCCATTTGTAAATAACACTATTCTTAGATAGCATGAGTCATCATCTTAAACATCCATCGACGTCTTAATGTGGTAGACAACAAGTTTTTCTTCCGTTCCCTCTTCTCTCCCAATCCTCCCCAAATACTTACATCTTTTTTTTAATTCTTATTCTACGTCTCCACAATTATGACCACAAATATAGATTTTATTCCCTATAACCCTATTTTTCCTTTCTTTTTTGTTTTTCCTGTTAATCACTACCTCATTTTTCACCAACTTAGTTTTGTTTTTTTATTTTTTTATTTTTTTTTAATTTTTTTTATGTTTTATTTATTTCTAGGTGAGAGAGAGAGAGCGTGAGCAGGGGAGGGTCAGAGAGAGAGGGAGTCACAGACTGAAACAGGCTCCAGGCTCCGAGCTGGCAGTCAGCACAGAGCCCGACGCGGGGCTCGAACCCATGAACCACGAGATCATGACCTAAGCGAAAGTCAGACGCTTTACCGACTAAGCCACCCAGGCGCCCCTAGTTCTGTTTTTTTAAAAACAATTGACTAAATCTTTCCATGCCCTCAGAATAATTTTCCACATAACCGAACCTGCCGGTTAATTTGTCAGTCCCATTATTTTCCTGGGGACAAACTCCCTCACCCCCTAGAGCCTTCTGACTTCCTGCTGATGTGGTCTGGTTGCTCTCTGACAAAGCAGCTGTCCCAATATTCTTTTAGCCATTACCCAAGGAATTCCCTTCCTTCCTGTCTCCTGTGCCGAGAGCCTTATTCCTGAACCCGCACCTTCTTTCTTTGCCTCCTGGTTTTAACTGAGTATATCCTTCAATAGTTTTGTGAGAAAAGGTACACGGGAGGGTAAGTTATTTTCAGACACTGTATGTCTAGAAAGGTCTTTATTTCACCTCCATATCTAATTGATAGCCTGAGTTATATAAAATGCTAGGTAGACAAACACTTTCAATCAGAATTTTTCAAGGCATTGTTTCCATTGTCTTCAAACTTTCAATGTTGCTGCTGAGAAGTTTGAGAGCTTTGTTATTCCCAATCTTTCCTGGGCAGGGCTGGGACCAAGGTGAAGTGAGTGAAGCACTGGCCTCCTGAGGAAAATTTAAGGGAGTATCGAATTTTAGGAGCACCAACAACGTGATGATCAAGATATACTTAATGCATATTTTTAAAAATCAAAATTAATGCAAAAAATCATGATGAACAAACTATCAGTCTTAAATAAAAACAGAAACCTCGCTTGCCTCACCCAAATCCCAACCCTGTTGGATCTTGACTTTATTTCAAATTTTGCTGTTTTGATCGTCATTAATTATTCTGGGTTTTTTTTCTAAAATTTTTTTAATGTTTATTTATTTTTTAGAGAGAGAGAGATAGACAGACAGACAGACAGAGTGTGAGCGAGGGAGGAGCAGAGAGAGAGGGAGACAAAGAATCCAAAGCAGGCTCCGGGCTCTGAGCTGTCAGCACAGAGCCTTATGCAGGGCTTGAACCCATGGACCATGAGACCATGACCTGAACTGAAGTCAGATGCTTAACTGACTGAGCCACCCAGGTGCCCCTGTATTTTTTTTTTTTAAGAATGCATTAATTTTTTTAGTCTTGATTACTATTTTTGGTGCCCTCTTAAATTTTGCACACAAGGCAAGAGGCTCATGTACTTCATTCTAATCCTGTTTTCCTCTCCAGAAACTTTAAATAACTGCTCTTGGTCTCTGCGTTTGGAATATAAGGAGCTTGGATGTGGGTATTTTTATTTTTTCATTCAAAAAAACTTGGATCCTAGTGGACCTTACCATCTGGAAACTCATGTCCTTTGATTCTGGAAATTCTTCTTGTATTATTTCTTTGACAATTTCGTTCCCTCCTTTCTCTATTTCTAGAACTCCTGTTAGCTGAATGTTAGCCACCCCCAGATTGGTCCCCCAAGTTCTTATGCTTCCTCTCTAGCCCATCTCTATACATTTCCAGAGAGAGTTTTTTTACTTCATCTTCCAACTCTTGATATTTTTTAAAATTTTGCTATCAGAGTTTTGACTTCTAAGAGAGTTCTTTCTTGCTCTCCGATTCTTCCTTTTAATTCCATTCCATTATTTTTCCATGGATGCAGTATGTTCTTTTATCTCCCTAAAGATATTAATTATAGCTTCTTTGAACTTATGTCCTGCTCACTGCATAATCTCCATTTCTTCTTGGTTCATGTTTCCTCAGAGGAAAATGAGGGAAAGCTTCTCTCATATCAATGACTCTTATCTGTGTGTTCATATTTAAAAGTACACCACCAAAAGGCCAGTCAGAGAATTTAAGTGCTTGAACTTGATGTGTTGGTGGGATAAGCTTTACCCTAGGACATTTGATTGCTCCTACCAGCTTATCTGCTATAGATCCTTAAATGTAAGCATCTGTTGGTCATTTTGGGGGGGCTGTTTAGTTCCTCCAAGAAAATATTCTTCTCTCTGGTTATATTTGCATTCCATCTAAATATAAGCCTGATTCTGGCTCTGTAGTTGGGTGGGAGGCAAGACTATGAGTCTCTCAGCTTACCTGCAGACTCAATCTCCCTGGTTTTGGTAGGACTATTCATCCCTTCCCCTTATAAATCTTTTTTATAAGATTTAACAGACTTTCAAACTACCCCCCTGCTGTCAGCCCCTAACTCTATCCCACTTTCTGTGGCACTTAGCACCTCTAATCCCTAACCCTCTTTGGGTTACTGTAGAAGAAATCAGCTTGCTTTCCCTACCCATAAATCCAGAGGTTTGATCTTCCACCTCTCTGCTAAGTCATTTACCCTCTCCCTAGCAGCTTCCCTCTGCATGTATTAAGATTTGAGAGTATAGTTCCATCAAGGGCAGAATTTAGCCTTTTGTTCCTCTTCTCCTGGTGGTTTCTGTATAGGTTTTAGGAGAAAAATGGAGTGGAAACCTCTTTGTTCCATCATCTTGAAAAGTCTTGAGCTAAATCTCAAAGGTGGATAGAAGCTGACCGGGAAGATAAGGCAGGGAAGAATATTCCTGGCAGAACTGTGTGTTCATAGGCAAGAAGAAGAAAGCGAACTGCCTAAAATGTTGCATGGCTGGAAGCAAGGTTCAGGGGAGAAGAGGCTCGATGGGCGCTAAGAAAGTGAAGGACTTGAGTGTGCCAAGAATTTTGTCTTTGATCCCGGAGCAAATGGGGAGCATGAGGCAGAGAAGTCACATGACCAGATCTGCCACTCAATGAGCAGCATAGCGGGTGTGCTGAGGGAGTGGGGCAGACACACCTGGGAGGGGGGAGACTCCCTGCAGAATAGAACAATGGTTTCCCGTGAGAAATGGCAAAGAGATAAACTCAAGGCAGTCACCATGTAAGGGGGAATAAACATGAAGACTACTCAAAGACAGAATCACCAGGACTTGTAACTAATAGGAATTGGGCATGAGGGCAGTGGGAGGAGTCTAGTCTGAATCCCAAGTTTCTAGTTTGGGCAACAGAGCAGGTGTCAAGACTGTTCAGAGACAAGGGAGAACGCTGGAGGAGAGGCCAGCGTGGAGAAACTATATTTGCATTTATATTGCATTCTTCCAAATTCCAGCCTCTGAGAAGTCCACACTGGTATTATGTAGTTGCAGTCAATATCCACATAGCAATTTGGGTCCTGCTTTTTTCCTCTTAGCAGTACTTTCCAAGTGTCAACAGACTCCTCCAAAGTCCTTTAATTTGGATGCAAAGTATTCCATCATGTTAATAAATGCACCATGTTTCACTTTCTCAGGGCTCTATTCCAAGCATCCTAACAGGGACCTCAATAAACTCCAAGGTGCTCTTGGCAGGGCCTGTGAGTGACTTCATGGCCCAGGCCTCCTGCTCCCTCTAAGGCTGAGGACCCCTTGAGGGCCCAGCTGGTGGTGTCCACTGTCTGCTCTGCCACCTAAAATGGGAATGTTGGGGAAGCATGCTTGGCCATACAACCCCAGGAGCTTGTTGCTCTCCCAAACGACCCCTTGAGCCCCATCTTCTGGTCACCAGGCAACAGTGACTCTACTGGGCTTGGAAGGAACAAGGCCCTCCCTCTCCCCTTCACAGTGGCCATGCTGCTTCCTGCTGCCACACCTCCCCAGGAATGATCCCCCCAGGTCTCCTCTCAAGAGGACCCCCGTGTGCATGGGCCAACTGGTGTTGGAGTTGTTCCAGACCTGAGAACAGTGGCACTGTCACAGGGAAGATGGAGGCCCTGTGGCAGAGTTGAAGGAAGAGGAGTGAACCAGTGGTTGTTATGGCAACCAAGGCTCCCAAGATGGAGGGAAAGGAAAAGGGGGCCTTACTCATGAGTTGTCATGGCAACCCAGATCCTTGAGGCCAGCTATGAAGACAAAAACCACACTCTCCACACTTTCAAAGTACCCAGGACTCCTTAGGATTCTTTGCCATCCAGAGAGCCAAATGGAATGGTCAAGTTCTCCTGGTCCCACAGTTGACTTCATAGAGTTGACGTTTTAGAGACAGAGGGGCATCCACTTTTCTTTGAAAAGAGGTCCAGGGCTTGACAACCCATTGGCTGACTCAAGAAGCATTTACTGGGCTTACTATGTGCCAGGGACACTATAATAAATAAGATTCAGGTTTTGTTCTCAAGTGAAGGAGACAGACATTGAAACATCAGTGCAAGACTTGCCAGGAGGAGTAAATAGTTCAACCTTTCCTGAAGACAGTTTGGCAGTATCCATTACCATCTTAAGTGTGCATACTCTGTGGTCCAGTGATTCCATTTTTAAGACTTAACCTCCAGAAATATTTGCATCTGAAATGGTCATTGCCATGACCATATTTATAGCAGTGAGGAATGGGAAACAGTGGAAGCCAGTTAAATAGATTTGTGTACGTCCATAGATGCTGCCTATAGAGATGAGTACATCGGGAATAACCACAAGAAATGTCGGTAGTAGTGGCCAGATTGACAGTAGGAACAGAAAGGGGAGAAATTTCACTGTCACTTCTAAACCACTAGGATATGTTACAAGAGCATGTATTATTTTTATAATTTAAAGAATACACTAAATACCAGGGACTATGTAGGATGGTTGATACTATAATGAGATTTGTGGAGGCAAAAAGTGTGTACATGTCTGCTTAGAATACAGTGTGACCACACCAGAGAAGCATTTATGACAGGGGCGCTAGGGAGGTGAAGAAAGGAAAAGAGGGTGGGAAGAAGTGAGGTCTTGAAGGTCACCTACAAGTTCATCATAAGGAGAAGGAAGAAGGCATCTTGGGCCAAAGGGACAGCAAGAGCAAAACCTGGGAAGCATGGGAGTTCAGGAGGCTTTGAGTAATGCCAAATGGTCTCTGTGCGGAGGTGGCAGAGATGGGCTGGGGCCACTGACCTTTCCCCGAGGCAATAGGAAGCCCTCCCAATATTGAAAGCAGAAGCAGGACAAGAGGAGAACACAACCCAGACAGATCTCTCTGGCTCTAGCGTGCTGAGTAGACAAGTGCCAGAGGCAGGGAGATGCCCCAGGAAGCTGCTGGAACCCCACAGGGGAGAGACGATGAGGACCCCACCAGAGGACAGTTGGGAGGAAAGGGAATTAAGGAGACATTTCATAAGGAAGAAAGCTGTGGTGTTTATCAATCCATAGACTCACATTTTGTCAGAGCTAGGCGGGACTCCTTAACTTACAGATGGGGAAACTGAGGCCTGGATAGGAGAAATGAGGGAT
This sequence comes from Hyaena hyaena, assembly GCF_003009895.1. Taxonomy (NCBI): domain Eukaryota; kingdom Metazoa; phylum Chordata; class Mammalia; order Carnivora; family Hyaenidae; genus Hyaena; species Hyaena hyaena. The sequence continues at coordinate 2,523,402 of NW_024080655.1, read as the reverse complement.
TCCAGACCAGTGGTTTTATGGCTGAGTTTTCTCTGGGCCTCTTGGAGGAGGTGTCTCAGTCCTTCTAGAATGTGGCCTTATTTAGCTTCTGATACAGATGGTATCCATTGAGGGGACCGGGGAAGAAGATCACCCCTTTGACGTCTGGGCAGCAAAGGTCACACTCAGAGACCTGGGCCTCCCTAGGGGGAGTGTTAGAGGCAACAGACTCAAGCAGCATTGGTCTGGGCACTGGGAAGGATGGCTGGTTAGTGGCCACGGTGGCCCCAAGAGCTGGTCCAGGAAGTGCCTCTATCACCTGGCTCTCTGGGGCACTGCCCAGCGGACGGGCATCACAGTGGCTCAGACAGAGCTCTGGACTCAGGAGTCAAGCCCCGGAATCTAGTGCCTTCCTGCCCCGCCATTCAGTGAGCTGGCCTTGAGCTCATCATGGAACGATCCCATGTAAGAAGGCTGCTGAACGCACAGAACTCACACTGAGAACTGCTGCGTTAAACATGGCCTTCTTCTTGGAGACGGAGGTGGAATAGCCCCTGGGGGAGCATTATCGCCAAGCTGCCAGTATGTCTACATTTATTAGATTAGCTAAAAGAAGAAACTGTGCTGATCATTATCATCCCTGAAATGTGTGCAAGTGTGCAGCTCAGAATGTGCTTCTACACACGACATCCTCTCACTTGATCTAAAAAATAAACACCCAGGGCAGGTGCAGCTATTCTAATTTAGAGATGCAAGAAACAGATTAAAAAAGATTCAGATTCAACCCATATGCACTGAGTGTCTACCTCCTACCGGCCCCTGGACAGTGGTGCCAGCCGCTGCTAGGCTAGAGGAAGATCTGTTAACACTAGCCCAGACATTTCTGCATGAGGAAAGGGTTACCCATCAAACAAGCTGGGAAAATACTACAAACTCTGTCTCCCTTTAGCAAAATTTGCGTATTGAATTATCAAAGGCTCTGAGCAGTCCTGCAGTAATTCTGTTTAACACAGCATTTCCTAAACGTGGCCATGAAACTTCCCTTGACAGAAAACTTATGAACAGTCTGCAGAACTTGGGGTCCATGAAACACATCTTGGCAAATGCTGATCTGACCAATAGAAACAGCACTAAAGGTGGAATTAGAGACCATTAAGGGAAGGATACTTTCCTGGGCAAGTTTCCGTCTGTTCCTCAAATCACAACAGAAGCATCTGCCTCCTCTCCGCCCTCAGAACAGAGAATGCTGATGAGGCCAAGGTCTGTGGGACTCCTAGCTGGCAAACAGAGGACCAAACCTTGGCTGCGGCAAAGCTTGTCTGTGGCTCTGGGACCAGTCGTTTTTAGGTGGGCGGCAGGGTCAGGCATCTGGAACAGCCAAGACACAGATGTTCCAGCCGCTCTTGGATCCCAGCCTGGGCTCCTGCTTTCCCTAATTCCAATATTTGGCTGCCGCTCCTGCCTAATTCATATTCCAATGTCAACACTGCATAATCTCCCCCAAACACTGACAGCCTTGGACTGGGAAAGGGGAAGGGACAGCTGATGAGCGGGGGCAGAGAGACCAAGGGGGAGAGGAAGAGGAGGGGAGAGAGAAGCCCCCAGAAGCTCCCAGCAGGCCTCCAACCGACCCTCCAGCTGGGCCATTAGGACCTGAAATCCCCACTTAGAGAGACAAGACAGTGGCCCCAGAGGCACCCAGCATCCACGTCATGTAATTTGTGTCACAAGAGGTGCCAAGGCCCCTTGTGGTCAGAGAAGGGGCACCAGAGCCCCCCTCCCCCGCCAGGTTGTCAGGCTGGGCTGCCTAACAAAGTGGGTCTTGAATGACGTGCAAGCAGGAAAACACGACCACAGTCGGGACACCGGGACCTGGTTCTGGCGCTGCCTCTGTCAGGCTGAAGGACCTTGGGCAAGTCACCCAGCCTCTCTGGGTTTCATTGCATTTAGAAAAGAAAGAGATTTCCTGTCTCGAGAGCCACCGGCTCTAACATCTGGGGAGGAGGCAGCAGAGCACTGTGAGGGACAGCACAGCCCCAAGTGCAAAGCTGACTGTGTCCTTGCTCTCAGCCTCACTGGACTCCAGCATCCCCGTCTGGAAAATGGGAGCACTGGGGTGTCTACACGCAGGGAGCTCATTGGGATTAAATGGAGAGAGAGCATGCGAAGCATGGATTTCCAAGCTGGGCTGTGAAGGTTCTGGAGCAGCTATTACAAGCCATGCTTGCTGCGTACCCTCCCTCCCAGGCCTCAAGGCCCCTTGTCTTATGCAATCTTCCTGAGAGCTCTCTGAGGGAGAGACTGTTATTAACCCACTGTATTGAAGAGGAAACTGAGGGTAAGTAACTGGCCCACAGTCACACAGCTGGAAGTGATACACAGCTGGAGGTAAACGAGATTTGTCTGTTCCAGTATCCCCCGCTGTCTTTCTAATCTTTAGGAATGGCTAAGGGGTGGACTGTGACCCAGGAGTAGCCCCACCGCTGCTGGCTGATGGAGAGTGCGGGGTTCTGCAAGCCACCCCTGGCCACGGTGGCAGCTGGTGCCTTCCCTCAGGTCTCCCTCCTCCCGTAGGATTCTGTCTCCATCCTGAGTGGCCTCCTCCCCGGCCCCTACCACCCACCTCCACCCCCATCCCCCCCCCCAGAGATCCCCGCCCCCATGCTACTCACCCCCATTCTGCCCACCACCTTTCCCCTCTGCCCTCCGTCCACACTCTGTTCCCAGGCAACTGCTCCCCTGGTTCTGACCACAAACTCCCTGGAATTCAGTGACCTCCACCCAAATTTCCCCCAGGGCCCCATCCGGTCAGACTTCCCAGAGGGCTGCTAATAAATATGCATGAGATTTGCATGCCATTTGCATACACTTAAAAGGACCTGGAAGGCAATTTTCAAAGGAAGTATTATCAAAACTGCCTTCCCTTCCTTATCTCTCTGTTTCTTCCTGTTCTTTTGAACCCACCCCCAGGCACTGGCCCTGCCTCCCTATTTCTGAATGTGGGAACCAAAGCAGGAGGACTAATATATTTTTTAAATAACAATTGCCATTTACTGAGCACCTACTATGTGCCAGGACCGGCCCATCACAATAACTTCCAAGGAACAGCTGTCTGAGGGGGCCCTGAGGGGACTCAGTAAAGAGAACCCCTCTAGGGGCCCCTGGGTGGCTCGGTCAGTTAAAGTGTCTGACTTTGGCTCAGGTCGTGATCTCATGATCCATGAGTTCGAGCTCTGTGTTGGGCTGTGTGCTGACAGCTCAGAGCCTGGAGCCTGGTTTGGGTTCTGTGCCTCCCTCTCTCTCTGTCCCTCCCCCCCTGCTCACATTCTGTCTCTATCTCAAAAATAAACAGTAAAAAAAAAAGAAGAAGAAGAAGAAAAAGTCAAGTGTTTATAAAAAAAAAAAAAAAAGAAAAGAGAGAGAGAAAGAGGACCCCTCTTCCCAGTCCCTTCTCAGACTGTCACAGGCAGACAAATGGCCTCTTCACTATTGGTAAAGCTCATTTGGGGTAATGTGTCTTAGGTTTGTTGTTTCCGAATTCTGAACATACTCATCCCTAGATCGTGGACACCCCATCACTCAGCTTCCCCTGGTGGAGACAGGGCTGGCCCCTGTAAAAGTTGAGGCGCATAATCTCAATGCAGAGGGGGCGCCTGGGTGGCTCAATCAGTTAAGCAACCGACTCTTGATTTTTGGCTCAGGTCATGATTCTCATGGTTTGTAAAATCAAGCCCTGCATCGGGCTCTGCACGGACAGCTCAGAGCCTGTTGGGATTTTCTCTCTTCCCCCCAACTTGCTCCCTCACTCTCTCTCTCTCTCTCTCTCTCAAAGTAAATAAATAAACTTGAAGAAGGAGGAGCAGGAGGAGGAGGAGAAGGAACATGCAGAAGACTCATGCTCTCTACAGATGGGCAGACCCTCAAAGAGAAAGGCAGGAGCTCCATGCAACAGCAACTTAGTCCCCCGTGCCGCAGTCATATGTCACCCTTCCTCCCTGGGGAAGACTGGGCTGGGCTGGGAGAACCCCAAAACGTTACTCTAATGGATGCTTCCTCTACAGGCAGGGAAACATTAGGAGTGGGTAAGAAGTTTTCTCCCCATTTTACAGATGTGAAAACAGAGGTTACCTAACAGAAAGGTTACATAACTCGCCCAAGATCTATTGGTAAGGAAATAGTGCGGTTAGCCCTGAAACCCAGGGCTGTCTAACTTCAGAGCCTGTGGGTTTTCTATATCACTGCAGTCATCTTTCGAGAAAAGCACACAGCCAAGGGAACAGGAACAAAGAGAACATGGGGATGAGGACATCCAAATGTGGGTCAAGTGCAGCTGGAGAAAATCTACTGTCTCAGAGAGAGAGCGGGGGGGGGGTCTTCAGGCACCGGGGAGTTCGAGCACCACACTCTAACATGCCCACAGGAGTGAGGCAGCCTGCGAATGAGCTGGTGGTGTAGAAGACAATACGGAGTGGTGGAGACGGGGATGACCGGGCAGGGGTAGACCCAGCCCAACCCCAGCCCACCTCGGGCATGCAGCAACATAGCCCCAGCTCACCAGATCATTTGTCTTCTCAAGAAATGCCAGAAATCAGGTTATCACATGAAATCTTCCTATTTGTATATGTCGGCTCCATGTTCAAGAGAATGAACAAACGTTGTTCAGGCAAACAAAACATCACTGCTTATTGGCTCTATCTAGCCCACTGACCACAGTCAGCAACCTTTAAAACTCCAATCCCATCTCCCTCATTCATGGGCTCACTGAGCTCCAGGACTGGCTGCGTTCTTGTCCCCTGCCCTCTCCCCATGCCAGTACAGTAAGTGCTCCATCACTGGCAGGGAACATTCATGGAAGCTCATACCAGTGCCAACCAAGTGGAGGACCAGGCGTCCTGAGTCCTAGGTTAGTGCCCCTTCCACCGTCTCCCAGTTATTCTCATTGTCCTCTATTCCAGAAGATGCTTGTAGAAATGCAGTCAAAATCTGTGTGTGTAAAGGTTGGAGATCTGCATTTTTAATAAGCCACCCCGGGGAATTCTTAAGCACACTAACCTGTGGGAATCGTCACAGGGAGACTGAGTGCAAAGATGGACGCGTGCAAGCACGCGTTTGAATTCCAGCTCTATGGGGGTCAGCAATGTGACCGGAAGAGACTTAACCTCTCTGAGCCTCAGTTTCCTCATCTGCAAAACAGACACAGTATCGCCTGCCCCACACACTTGCCTTGAGGAGAAAATGAAGTCAGCTACACAAGGGCACTTTGTAGACCCTTAAACAGTTTTTCAAACTGCAGGTCTCAGCCAATAAATGGGACGCAAGATCAGTTTAGTGGGTCCAGCATTATTGTTGACAAAATAGAATGGAATAGGAAGAATAGTGTCTTATGAAATATTTATGAAACATGACATATATATACATGCATGGGAATATATGCACTTATGGGAATTCTGGGTCACAATATATGCTGTTTTCTCCCCATGAGTAGTGGTCAAAAAAGTTGTATTAAAAAGCACACATAGATTCGGGGCACCTGGATGGCTCAACCCTTTAAGCATCTGACTTCTGCTCAGGTCATGATCTCAAGATTTGTGGGTTTGAGCCCCTGCTTTGGATTCTGTGTCTCCCTCTCTCCCTGCCCCTCCCCTGCTTGTGCTCTCTCTCCCATTCCCTACCCCCCACTCAAAAATTAACATTAAAAAATTTTTTTGAAAGGACACTATTCTAAGAGGCAAACCAAGAACCAGACTCTGAACTATAGAGTACAAACTCACTGGTGGTTACCAGAGAGGGGAAGAGAGGGGGGTATTATGGAAATAGGGGGTGGGGATTAAGGAGCCCATTTGTTGCGATGAGTATGAAGTGATGTATGAAAGTGTTGAATCACTGCACTGTACACCTGAAACTAATATTACACTGTATGTTAACTCACTGCAATTTAAATGAAAACTTTTTAAAAAAAAAAAAACTACGCTGCTCTGAATATAGTTGTAAATCTTCATGACCTTGAATTAGGCAATGTTTTCTTAGCTATGATGCTGGAAGCACAAGCACCAAAAGAAAAAATAGATACATTGGACTTCATCAAAATTTAAAACTTTTGTGCCGCAAAGGGCATTATTAAGAAAGCGAAAAGGCAAGCCACAGAACAGGAGAAAATGTTTGCAAATCATGTGGCTGACAACAGTCTAGTTTCCAGAATATATAAAGATCTGTTACAACTCAACAATAAAAAGACAGCCCAATTTATTTATTTTTTTTAATGTTTTATTTATTTCTAGGAGAGAGAGAGAGACAGCGTGAACAGGGGAGGGTCAGAGAGAGAAGGAGTCACAGACCAAAACAGGCTCCAGGCTCTGAGCTGGCAGTCAGCACAGAGCCTGACGCGGGGCTCGAACCCACGAACCGTGAGATCATGACCTAAGCGAAAGTCGGACGCTTAACCGACTAAGCCACCCAGGCGCCCCAAAGACAGCCCAATTTAAAAATGGGCAAAGGTCTCGAACAGACATTTCTCCAGAGAAGATACTCAAATGACCAGCAGGCACATGAAAAGATACTCGACATCATTAGTCATTAGGGAAACGCACATCAAAACCACACTGAGCTATCCCTTCACACCCACTAGGATGCTTATAATCAAAAAGACAAACAATAACAAGTGTTGACAGGGATGTGGAGAAACCAGAGCCCGTATGCTGCTGGTGGGAAGGTAAAATGGTGCAGCCACTTTGGAAACAGTTTGGCAGTCCTTCAAAAAGTTAAACAAAATTACCATATGACCTGGTACTTTTCCTCCTAGGTATATATATACCCATGAGAAATTAAAATACATGCCTACACAAAACCTTGTACACGAATGTTCATAGCAGCATTATTCACAATAGCCAGATGGTGTAAACAATCCAATGTCCATCAATGGATAAATAGATAAACAAGATGTGGAAGAGCCATGCACGGGAATATTATCCATCGTGAAAAGGAATAAAAGCTTTATTCATGTGATGATATGAATGAACCTCGCAAATATTATGCTAAATGAAAAGAAGCCAGTCATCAAAGGCCACATATTGGGTGACTCAATTTATATGCCCAAAGCAGGCAAATTCATAGAGGCAGAAATTAGATTAGTATTTGCCAGGGACTAAGAGCAGGAGACCATGGGCCAGAAGCAGGAGGCCATGGATTAGAGGCAGGAGGCCATGGGCTAGAAGCAGAGGTCATGGGCTAGAAGCAGAGGTCATGGGCTAGAAGCAGAGGTCATGGGCTAGAAGCAGAGGTCATGGGCTAGAAGCAGAGGTCATGGGCTAGAGGCAAGAGGTCATGGGCTAGAGGCAGGAGGTCATGGGCTAGAAGCAGAGGTCATGGGCTAGAAGCAGAGGTCTTGGGCTAGAAGCAGAGGTCATGGGCTAGAGGCAAGAGGTCATGGGCTAGAGGCAGGAGGCCATGGGCTAGAAGCAGAGGTCATGGGCTAGAAGCAGAGGTCTTGGGCTAGAAGAAGAGGTCATGGGCTAGAAGCAGAGGTCATGGGCTAGAGGCAAGAGGTCATGGGCTAGAGACAGGAGGTCATGGGCTAGAAGCAGAGGTCATGGGCTAGAAGCAGAGGTCTTGGGCTAGAAGAAGAGGTCTTGGGCTAGAAGCAGAGGTCATGGGCTAGAGGCAAGAGGTCATGGGCTAGAGACAGGAGGTCATGGGCTAGAAGCAGAGGTCATGGGCTAGAAGCAGAGGTCATGGGCTAGAGGCAAGAGGTCATGGGCTAGAGGCAGGAGGTCATGGGCTAGAAGCAGAGGTCATGGGCTAGAAGCAGAGGTCATGGGCTAGAGGCAAGAGGTCATGGGCTAGAGGCAGGAGGCCATGGGCTAGAAGCAGAGGTCATGGGCTAGAAGAAGAGGTCATGGGCTAGAGGCAAGAGGTCATGGGCTAGAGGCAGGAGGCCATGGGCTAGAAGCAGAGGTCATGGGCTAGAAGCAGAGGTCTTGGGCTAGAAGAAGAGGTCTTGGGCTAGAAGCAGAGGTCATGGGCTAGAGGCAAGAGGTCATGGGCTAGAGGCAAGAGGTCATGGGCTAGAGGCAGGAGGCCATGGTCTAGAAGCAGAGGTCATGGGCTAGAAGCAGAGGTCTTGGGCTAGAAGAAGAGGTCTTGGGCTAGAAGCAGAGGTCATGGGCTAGAGGCAAGAGGTCATGGGCTAGAGACAGGAGGTCATGGGCTAGAAGCAGAGGTCATGGGCTAGAGGCAGGAGGGAGTAACTGCTAATGGGGATGGGGTTTCCTTTCCAGGGTGTGAAAATGTTCTGAAAGTAAATAATGGTAATGGTTACACAATCTTGTAAATACATGAAAAAACACTAAATTGTCCTCTTTAAAAGAGTGAATTTTATATGAATTATATCTCAAAAAAAGATGCTGTTCTTAAACATTGTACCCATAGAATTTTTTCATGCTAAAGAAGATGAGACAGGAAAAGAAATAGAGAGACCAGGAAGAGGGAGCTAAGATTGTTAAGGGTCTGGGAGAGCCATTTGAATGAATGTGACTGCATGAATGAATGAATGATTTTCATGCACTGTGGATGGTATTTTTGCCTAGTACAATCTCATTGAGGGGCAATTTGGCAATATCTATTAAAAACTAAAAGTGCTCATACCCCTGACCTCACACTTTCTATTTTGGGAATTGCAGCCTTCAAATAGACTCCCAGCAGGGGCACCTGGGTGGCTCATTAGGTTCAGCATCTGACCTTGATTTTGGCTCAGGTCATGATCTCACTGTTCACAAGATGGAGCCCGATGTCAGGCTCTACGCTGGCGTACTGAGCCTGTTTGGGATTCTCTCTCTACCTCCCCCCCCTCTCTCTCTCTATCACATGTGTGTGTGCGTGCTCTCTCTCAAAATAAATAAAAATAAACATTAAAAAAAATACTCCCAGAAGGGGGGTTGCAATAAATACAAGTACACTCATTGCAATGTTGTTTGTAATTGAGAGAAAATGAGTAAATAATGCCTAGCAATTGAGAAACGATTAAGTAATAATCATGATTGAATCATACATGGAATATTGGGCAACTGTAGGTATCTAAGACTTAGTATCAAGTGGAGGGAAAGCTGTAAAAACAGCACGAATGCGGGAGAAGACAGCTTTTTTTGTGACAGAAGAAGTCCAGCTAATAAGTTGTCTAGTCTCAAAGTATCTCCCCCACCACCGCCAAGATATTTATTCATTTCAACGGGGAAGAGAGTAAGTTTATAGGAGAGAATTCCAGCAGATGCCAGCTACACCAAGAGATCAAGGTTAACGACACCTGTGATATTACTCACAAATATGGCATACCCCTGGGAAAGGAAGGTTCCTTCTGAGTATTCTTGCCTAAAATGCACAATCTCAATCTAGTCATGAAAAAAAACAAACAAAAAAAACAACAACAAAAAAAAAACAGCAGACAAAACCAAATGGAACAATGTTCTAGAAAATAAGTACTCTTCAAAAGTGTTAAGGTCATGAGCAACAAAGAACAACTAAGACTCTTTCCCAGACCAGAGGAGTCTAAGGTGACCTGACAACTCAGTGCAGTGTGAAGCCCAGATTAGGTCCCGGGACAGAAAAAAGGTTATTAATAGAAAAACCGGTGAAATCTGAATCAAGTGTGTAGGTTACCTAATAGTATTGTACCAGTGTTACTTTCCTAGTTTTGATAATTTCGTTATGGTTATGCAAGATGTTACCATGAAGGAAAGCAAAGTGAAGGAAATTAAGGGGACTCTGTACTATTTTTGCAACTTGCATGTAAGTCTATAATTGTTTCAAAATTTTAAAAAATTGAACAGAATGGATCTTATAATCCTATTTTTGTGTAAAGGAATTATAATCTTGTGTGAGCATTTGCTGATTGTTTTCTGTGCCGAGCTGAATAGTGGTCCTCCAAAATTCATATCCATCTGGATTCTCCGAATGTGACTTTGGAAATAGGTTCTCTGCAAATGTGGTTAGTGAAGTGAGGTCATGGGGTAGGGTGGGCCCTACATCCATGGACAGGTTAGGGTCTTTCTAAGAACGCCATGCAATGACACAAAGCACACCGGGAGAAGGCCGGGCATGGAAACCAGAATGCTGTACCTACAAGCCATGTGCTTGCTGCCACCACCGGAAACTAAGAGAGAAGCATACGAACAGATTGCCCCTCAGAAGCTACAGAAGAAGCCAACCTTGCTGACATCTTGATTTCAGACTTCCAAACTCCAAAACTGTGAGAGAATAAATATCTGTTGGGTTAAGCCCTCGAGTTTGTGGTAATTTGCTACAGCAGCCTAGGAAACTAATGTATCTTCCTAACGAGCATTCCTTGCCTCCACCATGGTCTAAAAGTCCTGATTCTCTCGTGAGGACCCAAGAGGTTCTATAAAGCTGACTTGCTTTGATCCCAGGTAGCTTGGGCCAATCAGCACATCCCATCTCCCCAGCCTCTAAGAATGGTGTAAAGATTGGGTGTGTGACCCAATGTGAGGCAGTGAGACTTGAGGAGACAATTGCTGCCAGGTCCTGGGAAAGAAGCTTCCAGAAGGAACCGTCTCTCCTATTAGACTTGAATGAGGAAGTCATGATGCTATATAACAAGGGGAACCAGCATCCAAGTGAAACAAACACACCAGAGACAGAATGGAGAAACAGGGGCACTGGTTCATCAGTGGGCTACTGGATCACACCCCACCTGAAACCTGAACAGCTCTGAACTTGTGTATTATGTGAGCCACTAAGTCCCTCTCTGGTTTAGATCAGCGGACTAAAAAGTCTTGACTAACTCAGGTAAGGCCAGATTCTCCCAAAACAAAGCCTGTCGTCATTAGTAGGATCCTCATTCTAGCTTAGCTTTGTTTCCCTCAGTGCTGGTTTCACTGTTAGTCAGGCCTGTTAGCCCTGGCCCTCCCTCCTGTCCCCGATTCAGCTCAGCAACTCTGTAGAAAGAAAGCATCTCCTTTATATGGTCATATGTCTGCTGCAACGATGCTGTCTACCTAGCAACACTGAAAATATCAATTGCTCACAGTTGCAATCATTCATTTGAAACTCATGGTTCTATAGGTTAGTGGCTGGCGGGGGCGGGGGTGACTAGTATCAGCTGGGTTAGGCTGGACTCCAGCCTTCAGGCTGGGGCCCATCTGCCCCACACTCTCCACACTGGGACTCTCGATGCAGGTCATGGCCATATTGGGGCATGCCTTTCTCGTGATGGAGGTCAGAAGCTCAAGAGCAGCAAGTGGAAACATGAGGTACCCCTTTAAGGCCTAGCTGGAAACTGGCACATCAACACTTGTACTCACACTCCTTTGACCAGTGCAAGCCAGGAAGCCAAGGCCACTATCGCCTAGGTTGGAAGACATGGGGAGGGAAGGGAGATGGTCGCCAGGTAAGTTGATCAGACATATCTTCCTCCACAGCACCTCAGAAAGCTTGGAACTGACTCACTGGCCTGGCTTGAGGTCACTGCAATCCACTGAAGCAACTTCTGGGGCCTGGTGTTGGGGGGCGGGGCGGAAGCTTGTTTCCCAAAGGAAAAGCAAGGTGCTGTTACCACAATAGGAAGCGATGGATCCCCTGTTGGCAAAATAAATAAATAAATAAACAAACCAGCTCTCAGTTGTTCTCGAGCTAGCCAAGCATGTGAATCACCTGGGAATCTTCTTAAAATGAAGATCCTGATTCAATAGGTCCAGGGTGGGACCTGAGAGTTCACTTTTCCAAAAGGTCCCAGGTGATGCTGGTAAGGCCCCGTAGTTATGATCAGGAATGAAACTGGGGGCGCCTGGGTGACTCAGTTGCTTACACATCCGACTTCAGCTCAGGTCATGATCTCACGGTTCGTGGGTTTGAGCCTCGCGTCGGGCTCTGTGCTGACAGCCAGCTCAGAGCCTGGAGCCTGCTTCACATTCGGTGTCTCCCTCTCTCTCTGCCCCTCCCCCACTCATCCTCAGTCTCTCTTGGTCTCTCAAAAATGAACAAATGTTTAAAAAAGAGTCTAAAAACTAAAAAGAAGAAGGATGCAATTGGGAAAATCTCAACCTTCCTAGACCAGCGTCTCATTTATAAAATGACAATTTCACCTGCCACGCAGATGTTTCTTGGCAAAGAATACAGTGCCCTCCGGGAGTAAGGGGATGTAATAACTGTGCTATTTCTCACCCTCTTCACCCCCAGGCCTCCCCAAGCCCCCACGAAAGGGCTCACAATAGGGCCAGCAGGGAGATAAGAAGCAAATACCACAATGCGGGTACAGCTTCCCATTAACTGCTTTAACTGCCTCCTGCAATAATATTGGTGTAATCCATAAGATTCAATTATGGTTATCAGGCAATTAGGCATACCACAGAGAGGTTATTGCATAATTAATGCTCAGCCCCCATCCAGCAGCTTCAGAAAGTGGTGCAGGTAACCCGGCTCTCCCACCCCCACTCCGGGGAGAAACAAGGATGCCAGACAGAGGCTGCCCCCACCTGGGGCCCGGGGAGAACGTTCTTAGGAAAGGAGCCCCAGAGACATGAGAGGGGACAGTGTGTTGAGCCAGTGACTGCGGGGAAGCCCTCCCAGGGGCCACTGGGCTTGAGTGGTTAGGCTTTGAGCTCCTGGCACAGTTCGAATCCTGCCTCGCCTTCTGACTGGCCTCATGTAGTACAGCGTCAGGCATTCACCTAATCTTAAAGCCTCAGTTTCCTTGTCTGCTAAAGAAGGGACTTGATAATTACTACCCCGTAGGGTGTTATGAAAACTGGATAAGAAGAGGGCTTGCATGGGGCGCCTGGATGGCTCAGTCGGTTAAGCCTCTGACTTCAGCTCAGGTCATGATCTCACAGTTTGTGGGTTCAAGCCCTGCATCGGGCTCTGTGCTAGCTCAGAGCCTGGAGCCTGCTTCAGATGCTGTGTCTCCCTCTCTCTGCCCCTTCCCTGCTCATGCTCTGTCTCTGTCTCTCAAAAATGAATAAACATTAAAAATTTAAAAAGAAGAAGAAAGATTGCATTTTGCTTCGATCGTCACTCCCAGACTATTTTTATTATCTCCCTGTCTGGGCCTCAAAGTCCTCATCCATAAAATGGGGATGAGTCCCACCTTACCTAGACTTGAAGGAGCATCCAGTAAATCAAATGACACACACGTGCATGGGGAGTTCAGAGCATTTTGTTAACATGCCTTTGCATCTTAGCTACCACGTGCCTCGCTTTCCGCTGACCCTCCGGGACTCCACAGTGCTCAAGTCCCCAGGCATCTGCCACCATGCAATAGGGCCGTGGGTGATCGACCGCACTCAAGGGGTGCAAATCGAACAGTCTGAGCGGATACAACAGAAAAGAATTTTTCCTTGAGCCATGAAGTGTGACATTCAAATGGGCCTCAAGTGACACAAAAGAGAAAAACAGTCAAAGAAGTTTGCTGACATGGTGCAGGGGAGAGGCGAGGGGACCAAGATTCCAGAATGGGAGGTGTCAGGTACTGGTACAAGGGGTACCAAGGGCAGGAGGAAGTTGGCTGCAGGGAGAGTGGTTAGGACTTTGTGAGACAGACTGGGGACTTTTCCTATCATCCTTGTGTGATCCAGCTGCTGAAATACACAACCTCACCAACGTGTACAAGCATACACAGACACACACAGATGCGTGCATGTGCAAACACAACACACTTTGAAAGACACAGACATATGCAAGCTCACTCAGTGATACCTTAGAATCCACCACCCTCCTGGGTTTTTTTTTTTCCCTACGTCCAAAGTGGGGCTCGAACTCACGACACCCCAGATCAAGAGCAGAATGCTCTTCCGACGGAGTCAGTCAGGTGTCTCTAGGAACTTGGCCGAGACCCTTATCCCACCATCCTCTCCAACTGAGCATGTGCTTCCAAAGCTGTCCACAAGAGGGTGCTCAGGAACTAGAATTCAGGAGTCCCCCGCGAGCTGATTCAGTAGAATCCAGAGCTTAGAGGTTTGGGGGATCCTGCGTTTGATAACTGAGGAAACTGAGGCCCAGAGGAGGAAATGACTTGTTCCAGCTCACGAGCCCTGCCTGGTCTCGCTATGGAGATGATGGTCAGGGATGCGGAGCGGTGGGGAACCTGCTGTTGTCACCAGGAGAGGTGGGTCCGAGAAGAAGGATCAAGTTAAATTTAAGAAAGTAGGTCGGTTCTCAGGTTGTGGGTTCAAGCCCCACATTGGGTGCAGAGATTTAAAAAATTAAATCTTTAGGGGGAAAAAAGGGCTAAAGTGTTCCTTTTCTCTCCTCCAGGAGAATGTAGATCTCATAGGAGCAGGGACCTGGGGTGTCCTGTTCCCCAACCCACCCCCAGTCCCCCAGACCTGGCACCCAGCTGGTGGGAGCGGAATGCAGTCTCTCCTCGCACCTCAAAGGAGAGAGGCTGTCTCAGCCGTGTGCTGGTGCTGCCCTCTGGTGGCGCTGGGTCCCCATCGCACCTGGCTTTCTCCGGCTCACCGGTGGGCCTTCTAACCTTCCACCTGTCACCACGGCCCACGTCTGTGAAACTCCGGGGCTGGAAGTAAAGCGATCTTGCCTCCAGCCAGCCTCACAATTAATAAAGATGAGCTCGGTGTTGACTGTGGACTCTATCCTGGAAAAGACACTTTCAGGACAAACATACCGGTGGTGCCTCTCTACAAAGTCTAAGAGAGGGAGATAGACCAGTCCAACCGTTCAATTTCAAAGATGGAGTCACTGAGGCAAAAGCCAGGAGCGAAAGATAAAAGTGACTGGCCTAAGAAAACCCCAGGGTAACTGTCACTCATTATACCCCCCACCGATAAGCGACAGGGCCATCTTACCTTGTGTGAAAGCACGGGCTCCTGAAGACGTTGCTTAATTCAAAACACGCATATTTCCAGACTAATTTCGCCATGGAAACGAATGCGAAGTAGAAAGGAGGTGTTGCATAAATCTGCCCCCATTGTGGCATATTTTTGCTTTAGTGCTGCCTTTTATTTTCCCGGCATTATCTCTAATATTTCACGGAGCACTCTCTGCGAAATTAACAGCACAGCATTTCCCGCCGGTGGTTTGGCCTTCTTCATAGCATTTTATCATACCGCACTTCCTTCTCCAGCGTTATTGATTTTCAGGTGCATTTCACAGCACCGCCACTTAAAGAACACTTGGATGACACTGCTTCGGGGCACAGAGAAAAGATTTAAAGTTATAATAACTGTGGATGTTGGGGAAATGGCACAATTATCTCCAGAATCCCCCACAGAAATTAGAGGAAATTCCAGTGCATGCAGACAGCAGTGCACGCATGCAGATTCTATTTAATAACCAAACAACGCTGCCATGTGGCAGGTTTATAGTTCCTAGTTAACAACTCACTTTCCTTCTCCGACTCCAGGAAAGTGTGTGATTCTGACAATGTTTGAAATGAGGGGCTTTGCATTATTCCCAGCTTAGTGCATAAATGCTTATTAGCATTTTTTAAAAGTTTATTTATTTTGGGGAGAAAGAGAAAGTGCAAGCAGGGGAGGGGCAGAGAGAGAGGGAGAGAGGGAATCCCAAGCAGGCTCCGCGCTGTCAGCGCCAAGTCGATGCAGGGCTCAAACCCACGAACCGGAACTGTGAGATCATGACCTGAGCCGAAGCTTAACTGGCCGAGTGACCAGGTGCCCCGTTAGCGTTTTTATGTTGTGTCTTTTCAAATCCACATAGTTGAAATTCTCCTAACTGTGACCTCACCCTGCTTGACCTCCCTTGCTAGGTCCAGAACGCCTGAAGGCTGGGAATGAATGACCACACCCAACTGTCGCAGATGTGGATTTCAGAAATTCCAGCCACTCACCTCATACTCAGGCAGGGCCCCTTTGGAGGCACCATCAGCAGAGGCCTAGTTGGGTGCCCCCACCCAGCCACCCACCCACCATATCTGCTTCTCTTGCAGTCTGGAAAAGGGGGCTCCCCTGGTGGAGCCCTCTTGACTCCTTCTGCCCCCTCTTCCCATCAGCATTTGGTCCAAGTTGTCAGTCCTTCTATCCCAGCTACTGTCCCCAGCAGGAAGCCTGAAGGGGCTCTAGATCCACGCTGGGGGATGGGGGGGGTAAAGGAAAGCTGGCTCTCTGTTTCAAGCATTTATAAGACGGTCAGATTTTCCATACTGCAAGCACGACCTCTCAGTTCGACTCCTGTGAATTGTCTCTTGGGCTTGAAATCACTTCCAGAAGGCCTCACTCAGCTTGGCCAGAGCCGGGGCCCAGGAGAGGGAAGGCTAGGCCCTGGGAAGGAGGAGGAGAGGGGTAGCCAGGGTGGGCTCTGAACTCACTGCGGGGATTGGGACTTTGAGCAGCCTCTTAGCCAAGGCACTGCCCCTCTCAGCACCTGTTTCCACCTCTGCAAAATGGGGACAGTAATACTGCCCCATCCTCAGGCAGGATGACTGTGACAATGCAGTGCGGTCCCCCAGGTGACAAGCAGTGAGCATACAATAAGGAGTGGGGACACGGGAGGGAGGGCCGGTGTCAGAATCTGGGAAGTCCCACCCCTCTGAGAACTGATGGTCCGAAGTTAGATAATGGCCCAGCCAGGAAGACTCTTCCCACCAATGCACAAGTTCATCAGGGGAGATGCATGGGGACTTGCTCAGCCGACAGGAAGCAAGGGTCCCAGCTCTGGCTTTACACGTGTGTCTGTGAAGTCACCTCTGCCTCTGGGCTATCTCCTGTCCTGGGCCTCTCAGCCCAGCCCAACCCCTCCCCGCTTCCCACAGGGCCTGCCCTCCCCCTCCCCCACACCCCTCACCACCCTACCCGCCACCCTCCCACCCCCACCCCCAGCACAGCCAGCGAATCTGCAAATTTGCCTGGTGAGTAAGTCAACTGGATTCAAAACCACTTTCCTCCTACCCTTCAGGAGCCAGTGGAGTCACAGGCGCACAGTTCCAGCCTGGGCTCTATCTTCTGGACTCCTGTCCACTCCCAGTAAGCTCCCTTTTCCTCCATGGAACCCATTTTATATTCCATGGACAATCTCTTGCTCTTCCCATCTGAAAAATGGGCAGTCTGAGCTTCTCCAGCTCCTCCAGCTAAGCCTCCGCAGAATGTAGGAATTCAACCTCCACCCTCTACTCCCCACCCTTACTCCAGGACCTTGCCTCACCCCTCCTCCTTGGTCTCTCTCTCTTTCTCTCTCTCTGCTGCCCTGGGTGCTGCTGCGGGGCGGGGACACTGAGGCCACTGTTGGCTGAACTCCCAGGCACCAGATCGGGGACCCCACGGGACAGTAGAAGAAGAAGAGGGGCGGGTCCTGAGGGGGAGACAGTGTGGTGGCCGTGCCCCATTGTGCCCACCCCGGGTTAACCAGGTTAGCTCCCAGCCCGTCCTTCCCTGCCCCTGCTATGTTTTAACCATCAATTCGCATTCTTCTCTCCTAGCAGACAAGGGGGCTCCCGAGGGCCAGGGGCACCCAGTGCTCTTTACCCCGCAACCTCAGCACCCGAAAGCTGACACTTGTTTCCTAACAGGACCGGGTGTTCCCGGGGCTGGTGCCTTCACGGTAACAGGGTCCCAGCCTGCACCCCGTTCACGTGTCCCAAATGTCCACGCAGGACTGAACCGTGTCGCCAAGAAAGGAGCAGCACTGAGCCCTCCCTTGGCTCTCTCTTCCTTCTCTTCTCAGCTCCTCTGCCTTTGAATCTCTTACCTCCCCCCCCCCACCCCCAGGACCCCCTCCAGTCATGTCCAGCCTCCCTGCTGGAGAGTCAGCGCCTTCAGGTTCTTCCTGACTTGCTGTGGAATGGGGACGGGGTGGGAGGGCAGGAGGCTGGCATCATGAGGGTACAGGTGGTCTGGCTTCTGTCCAAAGCATCTAAGAATCATCCCGAACTTTCTCCTCAGGGAGATTCACGTGCTTGCCCATTTTCATATCCAATTCTCCCTCAAGAATATCTGCATCCTTCCCACCGCTAGTTACGTTTCTGAAGACTCTTTTGTTACTTGATCATGAGAAGCGCCAGGTTCCTGTAAGTGTGCCTGAGAAGAGATGAGGCTGAAGAGAGAGATTTCTGCTGTGCCAGCAACAGTAAGAGTCACAAAGTATGGTTTCATGAACCCAGAGATCCTGGTGTCAGCCCTCAAATTCCTTCTCCTCCAGGAAGCCCTTCTGGGCTGGGAGGGGTAAGTCTCACGACACAAGAAACAGCACAGGATGTTTCCCAGATACATCTCTTGTTCTCCGCCTTTGCACCTGGCCACCTGAAGAGTCCCTCCTCCCTCTGGGTCCAAATGCCCCCCATCTGTCACTGCCAGGTTTACATGTCACGACTTCCCAGGTGAAGTGTCTGTTCCCCCATGGAGCTTCCCCAAGCACTTTCTGCCACAGGCTGCCAGGATCACAGCAGGCGTGGGTGGGCCCGGGGCCCCGGGGCAGCTCCCACCTGATTTTGCTCAGATGTCTTTCGAGTCACTTTCAGCTTTGGGACCTCCTCTTCCACCTGAAGCCTGGACATGAGCTTAGAGGTCATTTAGGCCAACCCGCTCTGGGTGTCATCTCCTCACTGGCTTGTGGGCAAGACCCCAGGCCCCTATATTCATGGGACACTGAGGAATCAGTGGGTTTGTTGAGTGACTAAAATGACTAAATTCAGAACCCGGGGACATGAGCTATGAAGCACTGTCAGAATTAAGCCTCTGAGCCTCCTCGGTGCTCCACCCGCCTTTCCTTTTACCCCACCAGCCCAGTAACAACATCACTCTCTAAGCCACCAGCCAGCCAGTGGCACCCTCAGCGTGACCTTGGGTGAAATAACAAAAAAGGTTAACGACATGTCCACTCACTTATTTTTCCCAGTGTAATTGTACACCATGGAGGCAATAACAATAATAATAACTGCAAATGTTTATTAAATGCCTATTCTGCCTGGCGCTGGGCTCTAGGCTTTCCCATGAATGATCTTTTTTAACCCCCGTGATAATCCACCAGGTAGGTTCAATTATTAGCCCCCACTTTTCAGGCCAGGAAACGAAGCTGAAAGAGGTTGAACCTGCCCAAGGTCACAAAGCAAGCCAGTGACAGTAGTTGGGAACTTTATGAAATCATTTCTTATGCATTTGTGTTGTCATATTTGCATTTTTATAGTCCTCTTTCAGACCTTGGAGTTTTGTTTGTTAATTTAGTGTCCTAATCTCTTTTCGGTTCATTATGCCGGCTCTGTTTGTTTGGTAATGTTACTGTGAACTGTCAATTCTGTCTTCCTCTCTAAGAGAGTAGAAATATTCTGTGGAATTTGTGAAAACGGAGCTAAATAGGTAAAATGGACATGGATGACTGAAAATAAATTTTTTAAATGAAACAACCTTGAAAGCAGACAGAAATGCTTTCAAAATGCATATGAAAATTGCAAAATCTCCCCAGGGTGCAACGACCTTATCAAGACATGATCTAATGGCTGTAAACACTCATTTCCAACCAAATTCCTTCCAGCAGATTTACACGAACCGAACCGAGGGGAAAAAACTTTACAATTTGTTATAACTTGGTCAGACAGATGCATCCTGGCTGGAGAATTATTTAGAAATTAAAATCCCGAAAGATGGGAGGTAGAGATGGAACAGAAAGAGATACCAACAAAAGCTAAAATATACTTTTAAAGTTTTGGGGCTACCTCATGGTGCATAAAGATTAATATTTTAAAAACAGGCCAGAAATACTGCTTCAACCAACCTTTTTTGGATCCGCTTTATTGAAGTGTAATTGCATATGGTAACAGGCACAGGTTTTTTTAAGTGTGAGAGTTTAAGTTCTGACAAATATATATACAAAGATATATATCTATAAAGATATATATATATATTATATATATATATATCACCACCATATGATCAAGGTGTTGATCAATATTGACACTGATAAGAGACTGAACACATCCATTATCCCAGGAAGTTCCCTCACGCCTCTTTGCAATCAATCCACCACTCCCAGTCAACCAATGATCTACTCTCTATAATCTCAGTTTATGTTTGTCTGTTCTGGGATTTCCTATAAATGGACTCATATGGTCCATAACTTTTTGTGTCTATCTTCTTTTGCTCAGTAAAATGTTTTTGAGAGTTATCCACTTTGTTGCGTGAACCAAGCAGTTCTTTTGTTTTTATTGAGTAGTATTCCATTGTATGAAACTCCCACACTGTGTTTATCCATACATCTCTTGATTGATTTTTGAAATGTCTCCAATATTTTGCTCTTATGAATAAAGATTCTATGAAGATTCTTGCATAGGTCTTAGTCTGAATGTAATTATTAATTCTTCTAGGGTAAATACCTAACAATGAGGTTCCTGGGTCATGTGGGGAAATGTGTTTAACTATATAAGAAATTTCCAAACTATTTTCCAAAGTAACTGTACCATTTTACTTTCCCTCAGTAGTGTCTAAGAATCTCAGTTATTCCCTATTCTGGCAAAGGTTTTACAGTGTCAGCTTTTTAATTTTTTTTTTTTTTTGTTCTGAGTGGTAAGTTGTATTTCATTGTTCAACCAAATTGTTTTTTATCCAACAGTCTGCTTGCTTCTCAACATCAAGTGTGTGTGCGTGCACACACACACACACACACACACACCCCATTCCTGCCACCTCCTGTGTGAAGAATGCCCTGAATGATGAAACATGGATGGAGTTTCACTGTTTCACAGGCACTGACTGACCCTGAGCAGGTCACTTCAAAACCTGTCTTCCCAATAATCAAATGTGGACAGGAATTCCTGTTCACCAAAACCAGAACACCAAAATCACAACTCATGAATGAAAAATTGATCATTTGGACTCCACTCAAATTTAAAACTTCTACTCTGCCAAATAGATTGTTAAGAGACTAAAAGACTTCTATCCAAAATATACAAAGAATCTTTAAATGCTTTTAATGTTTATTTTTTTAGAGACAGAGAAACAGAGCATGAGCAGGGGAGGGGCAGAGAGAGAGGGAGACACAGAATCCAAAGCAGGCTCCAGGCTTTGAGCTGTCAGCACAGAGCCTGACATGGGTCTCGAACTCTTGAACTGTGAGACCATGACCTGAGCTGAAGCTGGAGGCTTAACCAACTGAGCCAGCCAGGGACCCCCAAAGTATACAAAGAATTTTTTAAAGTCAATAAAAAACAAACAACCAGACTTAAAAACAGGCAAAAGATTTAAACAACTCCATCAAAGAGGATACACAGATGGCAAATAAGCATACGTAAAAATACTTATCATCATATGTCATTAGGGAACTTCAAATTAAAACAACAGTGAGATACTATATCAACAAGAAGGAAGAGCAACAAACTCCAGAGCAACAAATGTGACTTTCAGAGTTGCCACATTATACTATTCAAAATATCCAGTTTTCAGCCAAAAAAAGTATGAAACAGGTAAAGAAACAAGAAACTATGCCCCATTCATAGGAAAGTAAGAAATTAATAGAAACTGCTCATGAGAAAATCCAGCCATTAGAAAAAGACTTTCAGTCAAGTGTCTTAAACTTGCTCAGACAGCTAACAAAAACCATAGGCTTAGAAAAAAGGAAACCAGAATGATGTATCACAAAAGAGATAATACCAATAAAAAGACATGAATTACAAAAAAGGAATCAAATAGAAATTTGGATGCTGAAAAATACAATAACTGAGATGAAGAATCCACTAGAGAGATTCGAGAGTAGATATGAAAAGGCAGAAGTAAAGAATTAATGAGCTTGAAGATAGGTCAATAAAAATTATTGTCTGAGGAGCAGAAAATGAAGAGAATCAAGAGAAATGAACAGAGTCGAAGACCTTTGAGACTCCATCAAGCATGTCAATATATGCATAATGGAAGTCCCAAGGGAAAGACAGAGAAAGAAAGGAGCAGAGATAATATTTGAAGAAATGTGGGCTGAAAAACTTTCTAAATTTGATGAAAGATAAATCTACAAATTCTAGAATCTAATGAACTCCAAGCAGAAAAATTAAAGGCATCCACACCAAGATACATTATAGCAATCCCTATCAAAATAACACTAGCATTCTCCACAGAGCTCGAACAAACAATCCTAAAATTTGTATGGAACCACAAACAACCTTAAATAGCCAAAGTAATGTCAAAAAAGAAAACCAAAGCTGGAGGCATCACAATTCCGGACTTCAGGTAATATTACAAAGCTGTAATTATCAAGACAGTATAGTACTGGCACAAAAATACACATAGATCAATGGAAGAATAGAGAACCCAAAAATAGACCCACAAACATATGGCCAACTAATCTTTGACAAAGCAGGAAAGAATATCCCATGGAAAAAAGACAGTCTCTTCCACAAATGGTGTTGGGAAAACTGGACCAGACAGTGGCATATAGAAGAAAGAATCTGGACCACTTTCTTATACCATACACAAAACTAAATTCAAAATGGATGAAAGACCTAAATGTAAGACAGGAAACCATCAAAATCCTAGAGGAGAAAATAGGCAACAACCTCTTTGATCTTAGCAGCAGCAACTTCTTACCTGACATGTCTCCAGAGGCAAGGGAAACAAGAGCAAAAATGAACTCTTGGGACTTCATCAAGATAAAAAGCTTCTGCACAGCAAAGGAAACAATCAGCAAAACTAAGAGGCAACCGATCGAATGGGAGAAGATACTTGCAAATGACATGCCAGATAAAAGGTTTGTTTGCAAAATCTGTAAAGAACTATCAAACTAAACACCCCAAAAAATACAATCAATCCAGTGAAGAAATAGTCAAAAGACATGAATAGACACTTTTCCAAAGAAGATATCCAGATGGCTAACAGATACATGAAAAGATGCTCAACATCACTCATCATCAGGGAAACACAAATCAAAACCACAATGAGATACCATCTCACACTGGTCAGAACAGCTAAAATTAACAACTCAGGAAACAACAGATGTTGGCAAGAAAGCAGAGAAAGGGGAACTCTTTTGTACTGCTGGTGGGAATGCAAACTGGTGCAGCCACTCTGGAAAACAGTATGGAGGTTCCTCAAAGAATTAAAAATAGAACTACCCTACAACCCAGCAATTGAGCTAACAGGTATTTATCCAAAGGATAGAAAAGTGCTGTTTCAAAGGGGTACATACATCCCAATGTTTATAGCAGCACTATTGACAATAGCCAAATTATGGAAAGAGCCCAAATGTCTATTGACTGATGAATGAGTAAAGAAGATGTGGTATATATATACAATTGAATATTACTTGATGATCAAAAAGAATGAAATCTTGCCATTTGCAATGACATGGATGGAACTAGAGTTTATTATGCTAAGTGAAATAAGTCAGAGAAAAACAAATATCATCTGATTTCACTCATATGTGGAATTTAAGAAACAAAACAGATGAACATAGAGGAAAGGAAACAAAATTAAAATTAAAATAAAGAGGGAGGCAAACCATAAGAGACTCTTGAATACAGAGAACAAACTGAAGGTTGCTGGCAGGGTGTTGTGTGGGGGGATGGGTTAAATGGGTGATGGGCATTAAGGAGAACAGTTGTTGGGATGAGCACTAAATTCTATTCCTGAAATCATATTATACTATATGTTAATTATCTTGGATTAAAAAAAAAAACTAATCATATTTGAACCATACACATTTGAAGAAAATCCTGAAAACCCTTTTCTTAGTAAATTTCATCATTATTGAAAAGGAAGAACTTAAGAACTAACATGGGAAAGTGGAAGGCCAGTTGTTTATGATACGTTTTGTTTCCTCTGTGTTTTAATACAGTGGTGTGTGTGTGTGTGTGTGTGTGTGTGTGTGTGTGTACCTGGGGGTGGGCAGTGCTATTTTCCTAAAACTAATAGGCCTTATATGTTTGGGTTATGCCCTTTGCAACAATTCACTGTGTACTTGCATGTGGTGTGGTTTACTTTTTTACCGTCTTTGTAATTTCATGTATTCCATCTCCTTTGTGTGAATTCATGTACTGTAGCAAAATGCAAGGTAAATAAAGAGGACTACTTGCAATGTCATATGAAAAATCTTTTAATAAATATATGCAAATATAAATAAATAAATAAATGTTAACTGTGGGGGGAAGACATATTGTAGTCAAGTTGTCAAAAAGCAAAGACAAAGAGAGACTCTTGAAAGCAGCAAAGAGAACTGGCTCATTACATACAAAGGAGTCTCAATAAAATTAACAGCTAATTTTCCTTTAGAAACCATAGTGGCTGGAAGGTAGTGGGATGGCATTTGAAATGCTGAAAGAAAAAACTGTCAACCAAGAATTCTATATCCAGCAAAACTGTCCCTCAAAAATGAGGAAGAAATTAAGATATTCCCAGATAAACAAAAATTGAGGGAGTTCATCTTTAGTAGACCTGCCCTAAAATAAATGCTAAAGGGAATCAGGCAGCCTAAAATGACAAGATACTAGACTCAAAGCCATATGAAGACATTGATAAACAATAGGAAAACTAGCTACAAAGGTAAATATAAAGGCTACTATTTTTGCATTTTTCATTCATAATCTCTATTTTCCTAAAGATACAAAAGACAAATGCATAAAACAATAAGTATAAGTCTATGTTAATGGGCACTCAATGTATAAAGATGTAATTGGTGACAATCACAACATAAAGAGAAGGGGGTGGATCTATAGAGGAGCAGTTTTTTTATACTGTTGAAACTAAATTGGTATTTAGTTTAGATGTTTATATTTAGTACAGATTTAATGGGATTTTAATTGCAATCCCTAGGGTAAGCGCTAAAGAAAAAAACTAAAATATATACAGAAAAAAAATAGAGAGAGAGAAGGGAACCAAAATAGCACACTAGGAAAAAATTTGCTAGTTACAAAAAAATGCAATAGTAGAAGTGAGGAACAAAAACAACATAAAACATACATGAAAACAGCAAAATGACAGAAGTCATTCCTTCCAATAATTTCTTTGATGTAAATGATTAAGATCTCCAGTTATAAAGCAAATGGAAATCCACTGGCAAAACTGATAATAAAACACACACACACACACACATTATCCAAATATATTCTGACTATAAGAGACTCACTTTAGGATCCAAAGACATAAATAGACTTAAAATAAAAGTTTGGAAAAAGATATCCCATGCAAATAGTAACTAAAATACATTTGGGATGGCTATATTAATATTATACAAAATAGACTTTAAGACAAAAACTGTTACAAGAGACAAAGAAGAACTTTATTTATTGATAAAAGAGTCAATCCATCATGAAGATATGGCAATTATAAACATATATGGGTCTAACAACAGGGCCCCAAATATATGAAGCAAAACTGACTGGACTGAAACTAGAAATAGTTGTATTAGTCTGCTCAGGCTGCTATAACAAAATGTTCCAGATTGGGTGTCTTAAAAAGTTTTTTTTTTTTAATGTTTTATTTATTTCTGAGAGAGAGAGAGACAGAGAGAGAGACAGAGAGCGCGAGCATGAGCAGGGGAGGGTCAGAGAGAGAGAGGGAGACACAGAATCTGAAGCAGGTTCCAGGCTCTGAGCTAGCTGTCAGCACAGAGCCCGACATGGGGCTTGAACCCGTGAACCGTGAGATCACGACCTGAACTGAAGTTGGACACTTAACCGACTGAGCCACCCAGGCGCCCCCAGATTGGGTGTCTTAAACCGCAGAAATTTATTTCTCACAATAGTGGAGGCTGGGGAGTCCAAGATCAAGATGCCAGCAAAGCAGGTTTCATTTTGAAGCCTATTCTCATGGCTAATAGGCAGCTGCCATCTCATTATAAGTTCCCATAACCTCTTTGTGTGCATGCACAGAGAGAGAGAGAGAGGGAGAGAGCGAGCACTCTGGTGTCCCTTCTTAAAAGGACAGTAATCCTACCAGACCAGGGCCCTACCTTTATCACCCTTTTAACCTTTATTACTTTCTTAGAGACCCCATCTTCAACTACAGTCATACTGAGTGGGGAGCAGAGGGTGGGGCTTCAAAATATTGATATGGAGAGGAGGACACAAACCTTCAGTCCATAATATCAGTTCTAGAACAATAGTTGGAGACTTTGATATTCCTCTATCAAATTGGATAGAGCAACTAAACAGAAGATTAGTAAGAGAATCAATACTTATCCAACACTACATACCAACTGGATATAACCAAATTATGTAGAACACTCTACCCAACAACTGCAGAAATTGAAACATATGTCCACATAAAAACTGAACACAAATGTTCATAGCAGCATGATTTATAATTTCAAACATTGTGCATTCATTATTGGGTGGGTAAATAAAATGTGCATTCTCAGATGAGTGGATAAATAAAATGTGGTATATCCATACATTAAAATATTGTTCAGTCTCTGATGGCAATTTGGCCACAAGGTGTCTAGATTGAACATTATTTCTAGATGTGACTGTGAGGGTTTTTCCAGATGAGATTAGCTTTTGAGTCGCAGACTCAGTAAAGTAGATCACCCTCCCTAGTGTGGACTAGCATCATCTAATCCATTGAGGGCCAACAACAAAAGATGGAGAAAAGAGAAATTTGCCGACTTTTCAAAATTTTTATTACTGAAGTACAGTGTCATACAGTGTTATATTAGTTGCACAACATAGTGACTCAATGATTCTAAGGGCACCCAACTGGCTCAGTCAGCAGAGCATGTGACTCTTGACCTTAGGGTCATGAGGTCAAGCCTCACATTGAGCATAGAGCCTACTTTTTAACTTCTATATATTATGTAGTGCTAGCCATGATGAATGTAGTTACCACCCATCACCATACAACATTATTACAAAATTATTGACTATATTTCCTGTGTTGTGTTTTCAACTCCATGACTTCTTATATAACTGAAAGTTAGTACCGCTTAAATCCCTTCATCTATTTTGCCCATCGCCCCACCCCCAACCTCTAGCAATCACCAGTTTGCTCTCTGTATTTATGAATCTGTTTCTATTTGCTTATTCATTTGTTTTGTTTTTTAGATCCCATATATAGATAAAATCATATGGTACTGTCTTTCTCTGTCTGACTTATTTCACTTAGTATAATACTCTCTAGGTCCATCCATGTTGTCACAAATGGCAAGATCTCATTATTTTTATGGCTAAGCAATATTCTTCTGTGTGTGTGTGTATTCATCTTTTTTATCCATTCATCTATTAATGGACACTTGGGTTGCTTCCATATTTTGGCTATTGTAAATAATGCTACAATGAACATAGGGGTACATACATCTTTTTGAATTAGCGTTTTTGTTTTCTTTGGGTAAATACCCAGTAGTGGAATTACTGGATTTTATGGTATTTTTATTTTTTTAAATTTTTTAATGTTTATTTATTCTTGAGGGAGAGACAGAATATGAGTGGGGGAGGGGCAGAGAGAGAAAGAGACACAGAAACCGAAGCAGGCTCCAGGCTCTGAGCTGCCAGCACAGAAACCTGCACAGGACTCAAACTCACAAGCCATGAGATCATGACCTGAGCTGAAGTCAGACACTTTACTGACCGAGCCACTCAGGTGCCCCTATCGTATTTTTATTTTTAATTTTTTGAGGAACCTCTATACTGATTTCCAAAGTCAGCTTCTGCCCTCAGACTGAGATTTACACCATCAACTTCTCTGATTCTCAGGCCTTCACACTCAGACTGAATTACACCATAGCTTTCCTGGGTCTCCATCTTGCAAATGGCGAATCATGGGACTTCTCAGCCTCAACAATTGCATGAACCAATTCCTCATAATAAATCTCCTTTCACATATATGAAATATATATATACCCCATTGGTTCTGTGTCCCTTGGGAACTCTGACCAATACACAGCCATAAAAAAGAAAATGAAGTACCAATAGATGCTACAACATGAATAAACTTTGAAAACATTATGTTCAATAAAAGAAGCCAATCACAAAAGACCATATATTGTATGAATTCATTTGTATGAAATACCCAGAATAGGCAAGTCTATACAGAAAGAAGGTAGATTAGTGTCTGCTTAAGACTGAGGGGGTCGGGGAAAATGAGTGTTAAGGGATGTGAAGGACTCTTGATGGGGGGATGAAAATGCTCTAAAATGATCATGGTGATGGTTACACAACCCTGTGAATATATTAACAACTATTGAATTTTACACTTTAAGTGGGTAGATAGTATAGTGTGTGATTTATATCTCAATAATGCCATTTTTAAAAGCTATTAAAGCTTCTAAGTGAGTTAAGGAAGGTTGCAGAAATCAAGATCAATATACAAAATCAATTGTATTCTATGTACAGAAATAAATAAGTGAAAATTGAGGCTTTTTAAAGTGCCATTTACAATAGTAACACAAACCCTGAAACAATCAGAGATAAATTTAACAAAATATGTGCAAGGCTTCTATGTTAAAACCCGTAAAATACTGATGAGACAAAGACCTAAATAAATGAAAAGATCTGTGCTGGTCATGGATCAAAAGGCTTAAAACTGTCAAGATGTCAGTTCCCTCTGAACTTATCTATGTATTGAGTACAATCCATAAAACACCAGCAATTTTTTTTTGGAGAAATTGGCAAGCTGATTCTAAAATGTATGAGAAAGTAAAGGATGTAGGCTAGTCAAGTATTGTTTAAAAAGAAGACAAAACTGGAGGGTTCACAGTACCTGACTTCAAGATTTAATATTAAGCTATAGAAATAAGCTTTATATTATTTATTTATTGTATATATAATTATACTATTATTATTTATATTTATTGTAAAAGAATAGATATAGATCAATGGAACAGAAAAGAGTTCAGAAATACACCAACATATCAATTGGGTGTCAACAAACATGCCAAGGTAATTCAAAGAAGAAAGAATTTACTTTCAATAAGTGATGCTAAAACATTTCAACATACCTATGTAAAAAACAACAAACAGAAAAACCAAAAAGAACCTTGACTCACACCTCTCACCATATACAAAATTAACTCAAAATGGATCATAGATCTAAATGGAAAGCCTTAAGTCACAAAACTTCTAGAAGAAAATAAAGGAGAAAATATGTATGATTGCAGATTAGGCAAAGATTTTTTTTTAAGTAGGATACAAAAACACAAGTCATGAAAGAAAAATTAATAAATTGGACCATCAAATTTTAAAATATGAGATACTGTTAAGAAAATGTAAAGACAAGTCAAAGATGGGGAGGAAATACGATGCACATATCTGCTAAATACGATGCACATATCTACACTTTTGTGTAGAAATTCAAACAACCAATTAAAAAAATGGGAAAAACACGAGAATAGACACTTTGCCAAAAATGGAATATGAATGGCACATAGGTACATAAAAAAGAAAACATTACTAGCCATAAAGGAATGCAAATTAAAACCATAACCATGACACATTTATTAGAATGCATAAAAGTTTTTAACTGACAATATCAAGTACTGATAAAGATACACGAACAAGTAGAATTCCCATACATCCCTGGTGGACATTTTGGAATATGAATTGACAGCCTCCTTAAAAAGTTAAACATACACTTGCTATATGATCTAACAATTCCAGGGGTGCCTGGGTGGCTCAGTTGGCTAAGCATCCAACTTCAACTCAGGTTATGATCTCACGGTTCATGAGTTCGAGCCCCATGTTGGGCTCTGTGCTGACAGCTTGGAGCCTGGAGCCTGCTTCAGATTCTGTATCTCCCTCTCTCTCTGCCCCTCCCCTGCTCACACCCTGTCTCTCTCTTTCTCAAAAATAAATGAACAGGAAGGAGGGAAGGAAGGAAGGAAGGAAGGAAGGAAGGAAGGAAGGAAGGAAGGAAGGAAAGAAGGGAGGGAGGGAGGAAGGAAGAAGGCAAGCCTATTATGTGGCAAAGAGGTTACACTTAAAAAAAAAAGATGTAACAATTCCACTCTTATGCATTTCCCCAAGAGAAATGAAAACAGACCTCCAACAAAAACCCACACACAAATATAGGTTCATAATAAAACTTTATAGAAGTTTTATTGATAGCACCCTCCAAAGTGGAAACAACCCAAACGTCTATCATCTGGTGACTGGATAAACAGAAAATGGCACACAATAAAAGGAACAAACTGACTGATAGAAACAACATGGAGGAATCTTACAAGCATTATGCTAAGTGGAAGAAGTCAGACACAAAAGGCTATTTACTATATGATTTCATTGATATAACACTGGAAAAAAAAAAAAAAAAACAACCCGAAGTGATAGGGAAGATACAAGTTCACTGATGACTAGAGGGAACTTTCTGGGATGATAGAACTGTTCTCTATCTTGATTATCGTGGTGGTTACTGAAGCATATACATTTATCAAATTCATAGAGCCGTACACCTAAAATGATAAATTTTTCTGAATGTAACATATACCGTCATAAAGGCAACGTTAGAAAAATTTAATATTATCTGCCGTTATTCTACTTTGCACTATCAGCAGTTACATCGCTCTCCCTATGATAAGCTGCACATTTGCCACACAGAGTAGTCTCTCATTTTCAACTGAGGTTACTGGAAGAGCAAGATATTTGTATTTACAAAAGAGGGAGATATCTCCTTATTTTTTTTTTTTTTTAGTATTTTATTTATTTTTGAGAGAGAAAAAGAAACAGAGCGTGAGCAGGGGAGGGGCAGTGAGAGAGGGAGACACAGAATCCAAAGTAGGCTCCAGGCTCTAAGCTGTCAGCACAGAGCCCGAAGTGAGGCTTGAACTCATGAACCGCGAGATCATGACCTGAGCCGAAGTGGGACACTTAAGCGACTGCCACCCAGGTGCCCCCGTATCTCCTTATTTTTAACCACCTTCCTTTCTCCTCCACACTTTTTATATTCTTTGTCATGTCTGAATGGAAACTGATTGTATTCTATCTGATTTCAGACTTTTTCTTGTAAAATTTTGAGGTGGCAAAACAGACATTTTGATTTTAATTGATGCCACAAATATGAGCGATTCCCAAATTGACATTTTCTGTAAAGACTAATAGTCTAAATGGAATTAAATAACTATAAATTAAATACAGTTCTTAGAAGTTACTTTATTTAATGTTAAAAATGCTATTCTGGCAAACAATTCCATAAAGATTGGAATTATAAAAGATAATTGAATCTCTATTATTCTGCCTACTACTCTTATTTAAATTTGTATAAACATTTATTGGTTTCAAAAGAATAAAATGTTCCTAAAGTTATCTAGCTAACACATTCTCTCTTAATATGTATGAGTCGATTTTCCTATTTATTTAAATAGTTTGAAACTTAGCAATTATTTTGCACATAAAATTAACAGCTTTAAATTATCATTAGTTATTATATTATTTTACGCTAGAAAATATACATATGCATATTCACAGTCTGATTGAAATAATTTCAATACATAAAGCACAAAAAAAGATTTCTCATTCGAGCCACTTCTCAAATGCTTATCTACATTTGAAAATGTTCAACTATTCATAATAAGTTCAAACAGCCTGCCTTTTTGGATTCCTGTTGTAATTACATTGGTTAAATACGATGGCTGTCTTCTAATCGCAGGATCATTGGTCATGCACAATCTCAGAGATCTCAGGAATGACACTAAAATAGGCGTTCAGCTCTGTGACCTTCCAAAGGCTGAAGCCCAGATTAAATAGGAGAGTTTGGCTGAGTTGGAAGGCTGAAACCAAACTTCGGTGCATGCTGACTTACCATGGATCTCATAGGAACTGGGATATCTCTATAGGAAGTTCGACAGCCTAGCAATCCATTCACTCAGTCAACGCACCTTTATTGAGCACCACCATATGCCAAGCTCTGTGCCAAGTGCCAGGGATACAGTGGCAAATAAGAGTCTGGTTGGAGGGAGAGAAGTAACATGTTACACTGTAGTGTGCAGGGTGGATGTGATTGCATCAATGCTTCGATTATCCACCAGCCTACCAGCATAAGTTGTCCCATAAATCATATGAATTTAAGAGTCAATCCAGCCAATTGGAGGGGACAAAGGGCTCAGGGGGCACCTGGGTGGCTCAGTCAGCTAAGCGTCTGACTCTTGATTTTCGTTCAGGTCATGATCTCACGGTTCCTGGGATCCAGCCCTGCATCGGTCTCTGTGCTGACAGCATTAGTGCAGAGCCTGCTTGGGATTCTCTCTCTCTCTCTCTCTCTCTCTCTCTCTCTCTCCCTCTCTCTGCCCCTCCCCTATTTGCATTCTTTCTCTTTCTCTCTCAAAATAAATAAATAAACTTTACAAAAAAAAAGGGGGGGCTCATGCACAAAGACCATTCAGAAGACGTTTGTTAAGCCAATTTCAAATTCCAAGGTATCCACACCAGCCCACTTCACCACTGCTATGCACCCCCTGCCAAGTTTATAGCAAAGACCAGAGAACGAAGCGGACCTTGACTACACCTGCCTGCTGGCAGCCCTTCTGAAAACACACCAGTATTTACATATCCTGGTCTACACTTCCTGCTGCCCTGCCCTTTTTCTTTCTCCGCGCTGTTTTGGGAACCCTCTTACTTGGAGAGAAATCAGGCTATGGAAACTAGATTTATTCCCTGGAGCTGGCTGGTTCCTACCCTGACCATTCTTCTTGGACAGAAGGAAATGCCCATAGTAGCACCTAGGTTCTCTGAGTGCAAGCAACAGATGTAGACTCCAGCCAATTCATGTAAAAAGGCCACTGCAAGAGTCCCGTGTTGCTCACAGAGCCAAGGCAAAAGCCAAACAGGATTGGAAAGGAACAGCAAGCTGGGAAGCTCTGAGGCAGGAAACAGGCTTTCTGCAGGTTGCTGCCACCATGAATCAGCCGTGACCAATTTTAAGTTTTGTTGTGGCAGTGGCTGTTGTTTCTGTGCCAGATTTCATTTCAGATGAAGAAAAAGAAATCAGTGGCCTCATGGCCTGACCTGTGCCATGTACCCGCACCCCTTTGGCTGGAGGAAGGCAGGCATGTGGCTTGATAGCCCCTGAAGACTGCAAAAGCCGATGCAGGGGTGTGGGGGGCACTCCTAAAAGGAGACTGGAACATTCTTACACAAGAGGCTCACTGCTTCCCACCTCTACTCTCTTCACATCTCATCGACAAAGGGAAGCAGTAGGTACACATTCAGGGAGACTAAGGGTGGCCTGTGAAGTCATGTCTCCACTGGGTCCTACAGGACAAGAAGCTAGCCAGGTTTAGGGGTGAATGTGGGAGACCACCGAGCAAAGCAGAACCACAAGATTAAAGGAGGAGGGAAGAGGTCCGTGCAACCTTCCTGATACCCTCTCCTCCATCCAATACAGGCCCCTCACAGTGGACCTGTGAATGGTCATTTGCCATCATCCATCCCCCTTCTTCTGACAAAACCTCCTAAGTGTCATTTCCAGAGCCCCCTTTTCCCCACTTCACACCACCTCCTCTGGGTCCAGGGGCGGAGCTTGCAATGAAGGGTTTAAGCCAGAGGCTGGGCCTATTCAACTGACCACAATGATTGGTCAAGGGTGATTATATGACCTGAGCCAAACCACTCAGAGTAAACCTCAAGGCTTCTTGAGAAAAGAGTGATTCTTTTCCCCCACTAAACTAAAACACCTGAATGGGGGAGGGAGCAGTATGGAAACTCTCTGTACCTTTTGCTCAATTTTGCTGTCAACCTAAAACTGCTCTAAAAAAATAGTCTTTTTAAAAACAAAACAAAACAAAACAAAACAAAACAAACAAAACAAAACAGGGGTTGCCTGGGTGGACTCGGTTGGTTGAGCGTCCAACACTTGATTTCAGCTCATGATCTCACAGTTCGTAGGACACGCTCATATGCTCACTCACTCGCATGCACCCTCCTTCTCTCAATAAATAAACACTTAAAAACAAAAAACAAACAAACAACAACTAAACCCTAAATGGTGTAAGGTCTGGAATGCATGGAGCCATTTTCTAACCATATGGAGCCTGAGAACAAAGCCAATGCCTAGAGAAGAGCCCAGACCAGGATCTGTTGGGTGACATTCTTTGAGCTGCTGGGTCAAGCTGCACCTAAAACCAGAGCTCTCCCTGGACTTTCTGTGACATGAGCCAGTAAAAATCCATTTGCTTCAACAAGCTCCCTCCTGCCACCACATGTAATATCTGGGATGAGAATCAGAGCCTTTTACCTTTGAGACCAGAAGGGTCACTACATAGTTCCTGGGACCCAGAAGACCAACTGGAAAACCTGGGCTCAGGATGAGCTGAACCTATGCTACAGGACGAACCTTAGGTCAGTTGTCAAACTGGGTCTCACCTCCTCACTGAGTGGCCTGGGGCTAGTGACTCGGCATCTCTGGGATCTCAATTTCCTCACCTGTAAAATAGGTATTATAAGGGGCGCCTGGATGGCTTAGTCGGTTAAGCATCCGACTTTCGCTTAGGTCATGATCTCACGGTTCGTGGGTTCGAGCCCCGTGTCGGGCTCTGTGCTGACTGCCAGCTCAGAGCCTGGAGCCTGCTTCACATTCTGTGTCTCCCTCTCTCTCTGACCTTCCCCTGCTCACGCTGTCTCTCTCTCTCTCTCCTAGAAATAAATAAAACATTAAAAAAATTTTTTTTTTAAAATAGGGATTATAAGCAAACTGCCCCTCACAGCATTGTCGCAAGGGCTGACAAGTTGTCAATTAAACATCTGGCCTGAAGCCACCCTCCAACATGCGTTAGTTGTTAGTAATCCGCCTCTGCCAAGACGGATGGACACTGTCACTCAGTCCCCACAGATTCTCTGCTCATCTGGGGGAAACACTTCCTGCTCATAGATTAGCCAGATGCATATTACAGGGGTGATTCTAGATCTCACAGAAACCAAAAGGGCTGCGCAGTCCAGAGCTAGGTGCTTTACAGAAGCCAGACCAGGAAATAAAGGTGGCGGCTCTGTTGAGGTAAACACTCTGTTAAAGAGCATCTGGCTCCTTGCTAATCCTCTGCTGTTTCGCACTCTCCCCACCCCCTCCCCCACTGGGACTTGTTTTTGCTAACAAGCCCTGTCCCTGGCCATGCATGCCACGCTTTGGGATCTGCCCATCCTGACATTGGCTCTCCCACTCTTCATTCTTATCCGGCAAATGGGCCCTGCCTTCTGAATTCTCCACCCCATGTCTTCCTCTGCAGCTAGAGTTCACTGCCTGATAATTGTACCCCCTACATTGCTGGCTCAGACCCAGTACCAGCCAGTCCCAGGCCTTCCTGGTACTTTATACATGAGTTCCGGCAACAATGAATTACCCATCAGAGCACTGTCTCAACTGGGACTATGGTTGCCTACAAAAAATAGAATACCGCTATGCAATGGCTTCTGCTGATAGGGGTTTATTAATCTCCTACAGTAAGGAAGAGGCAGCCAAGTGCTGAGATGACAGCTCACCTCCAGGTTTCCTCTCTGCCATCCTAAACTTTCCTCCTCATATCTTTCGTCTCCTGGTTACAAGATGCTGCCCTTCCAGACCTCAGCTGTCCCTTGAAGACAGAACATATAAGATAAAGATGCAATAAAGACTATATTTATATCAAGAAAGCAAAGCTTTCCCAGAAATCCTCGGCTAATGACTCACTGGCTAAAAGTATGTCACACGGTCACATCCAGCTACAAGGGCGTCTGGGGAGTAGGTATTCTTAGGTGGAAACATTGACGTACAAATAAAATACGGGTAATGTTAGTAAGAAAGAAGGATAAATTAATATAGGGTAAAACAGGGGTCAAGAAACTACAAGCAGTGAACTAAACCTGGCCCATAGCCTACCTTTATAAGTCAAGTTGTACTGAAACACAGCCACACACTTTGTTTACAACACCACCACAGCAGTGTTGCGTAGTTGTTGCAGAGGCCATATGGCCCACAGAGTCTGAAATATTTACTTTCTGGTCATTTACAGGAAAAGTTTGCCAAGTCCTGGGATAGACAATTCGTAGCATCTACCGCAAGTACCGGCAGAGGAAGGACTTCATTTTTTTTCTGGAAAGAATGTATTATTTTCAAAAGAACAGTCCAATCTTCATAAGAAAAATTTGAACACTTTTTGCTCTGCTTGCATTTATTATTTTACAGCTTACTGATAATTTTTATTTTGAATTACATATGAGATAAATAAGGAGCCTCATAAACTTTCAGGGCTTAGGACCTTCAGTTGGCCTCGATTTTCAAGCACGTCTTCTAGGGATCTGACTTCCATTCATCCCACAAATCGGTACTAAGCATCTCCTATGGGAAAGACGTGCTAGGTCCTGGATAAGGACAGGATGAATGGATGGATGGATGGGTGGAGGGAGGGAGGGAGGGAGGGATAGAGAGATCATAAACTGAGAGAGAAAAAGAGAGAGTCAGATCAGAATAATTATGTCATGTCATCTCAATTTTGCCTAAAGAATGTGTATGTGAAAGGAAGGGAATGTAGACTACAGTGGGTATGTGGCTAAAGGAGTAGCTGCTGCTGTAACAGAAATCCCTTGATAACCGCATGGGTACATAAAAACCATGAGTTGATCTCCCTCTTATATAACAGTTTCCAAGTAGTCAGTCGATGCTGGCAAGTGTCTTTGGTCCACCCAATCAAGGACTCTGGTTCTTTCCATCATATTGCCCCCATAGCCCCTAAGACATTCACCTTGCCTGCAAGGTCACAGCCAGGTTATACACACATTTGGGTCCCACGTTATGGAAAGAAGAGACAAGAGCACGTTAGAGCACACACCTGAGGTTGTACAGCTCAGATCTGGAAAGGAGCAGGCATCACCTCCTTTTAACCATCCATTAAGTCACATGGTTCACCTCCCCCCAAGGGAGGTTGGGAAACAGCTTCTGGCTAAGCAACCCCAGGACTAGCTACCATCCAATGACTTTGGACAAACAGGAGAAAATGACTTTGGTCATTTTGGTCATTTGGTCATTGACTCAGGTCAAACTGACCTGAGAGGTCAGTTCTGTTCACTCTGTCTGGGAGAGATCGCCTTCTAACGTCCTCAGTGGCTCCCAGCCAAGGCAAGAATAGAGCAACACCCATAAAGGGCCCTCCTTCCTGGATTACTACAGCCTTCCACCTGCCAGGATGATGACTTTACGTTCTGCCTCACACCAAGTTCAACACCCACTAGGTAATTACTCTTGACAAGGCCTAAAACCACACTCTCGATGAATGCTTTAAACAATGAAGATTCCTTAAGAAAAATTCAAAAGCAAACCAGTTTTACGAAGTACACACCTCCTGAGGCCTTAGACCTTAGAAACACATCCCTCCTCCTTTCCCTCATGTAGAACGAAACGGATTAGAATCTGAGAAACTTGGAGTACTGGCCTATTACAACCTTAATGCAGGGGAGTGAAGTTAATGGAGGAATTTCAGGTACAAGGTAAGGGGAGAGTTTGGAGACAGGGATACATTTCGGTTACCTGGATGGTTGAGCGCCCAGACTATGCCCCACATACCCGGCATGGACTGCCCGTCTCTCTCAGTGAAGGGCATCTGGCTTATATATAGCATGTATCTCTTCCCTAGGGGTGCAAAGGGGCAGCACATTCATTAGATAAATTAATTCTGTTACTCTGCCAAGGAGAAGGGCCCTTCCAGGAAACCAGGGCCTCTCACAGACAAGTTTGCCCTGTTTGTCATTAAATTATTTGTCAAAGTGAAATATCAGCCCTAAGAGAGAAGAGCAAATAGGCAATGCCCTTAACAAACTAAACCCCACAGCCTCCAGAGTTTGGCCCTGGAATGAGACTCTCCAAGTAGGATTCTGATGACCAGCTCAGTCCCTTTAAGTCTTTCTGTTCCCCAAAGGGTAATTTGATCCCAAAGGCAAAAAGGTGACCCGATGGCATTCTCCAGCTGGGAGCTAGCATAACTAAGAAGCAGGAAGTCCCCTCTCTGGAGGAAGGGGGAGTGCAGGTACCGAGGAGCAAAGGCCAGAGGGCTGGTGGAAAAGAAAAGGCCTGGGGCAGAGCTCAACTCTGGGAAATTTGCACCTGCCTTGGGGCTTATTAACCCTTCCTGTTCCACAGAGTACACCAAGGGCTGTGTTAAGCTGGGGCCAGGGCTTTGCAGTTAGCATGTGAAACTTTAAATGTACTCCATAGACTTTACCCTTTTATTACAGAAATTTTCAAATGTGCACAAAAGCAAAATGACCCTTACAAACCCCCCCCCCCCATGTACTTACACCCAACTTGCCTATCTTACTTTATCTATCTACCCACCTCTTTTTTTTTTTCTCTTTGGTAAGTATTCTGAGTATTTTAAAGCAAATCTAAGGCATCTCACTTGTACAGTAAATGGTACTAATTAAATGGTGTTTGGAATACTGCAAACAGATGGGAGTCCCTACTTTCAGCCATACCAGCTAGAGTAAGGAACAAGAAGTTTGGGACCCCCTGGTAGAGTCCCGCCACCCCCCTTCTTTATTTCACAACAAAGAACAAAGTGAGACGCCCAACTTTGGTGCTAGAGCACAAACCAGAGAGAAATCGGCCCTCCAGGCTGCCTGGTGAGAGACGAACTCGGGCTGGGGACCGACTTCCCAGGCCCAGGCCCTGGGAGAGAGCGGATTACTCTCCCGCTCACTACCCGCAGGAAGAATGCGGGCTGTTCTCAAAAGCACTTCTGGAAGCTCCGGCTGGGTGCGCGGCGGGCCAGGGATGAAGCCGGGTCCCGGGACATGCAAGAGGCGGTAACTGGAGCGAGGGATCGCGGGCGGGCTGGATACCAGGGCTGGGGTGGCCTTGCAAACAGAAGTATGCTTGCTCCCACGAGGGGCGGGACAACCCAGGGCCAAGTTCAGGCTAGGGGCCGGGTCGCTTGCCGCCGCCTCCGGGCCCCACGTGGGGAGCGGGTCAGCGAGGTTGGCTTGGGGCCCACGCCCCGGGGCTGGGAGCAGGAAGTCGTCTTCATTGGGCGCGGCCCTAGGCGCAGTGCTGCAGGTGCGGCGCTAGGTAACGCGGGCGGGCGGCCAGTGCAGAGGAGGAGGTGAGCGCGGGGTCGCCGAGGCCCCGGGGCCAAAGCTAGTGGCTGGGCCTGGCTTGAGGAAGGGGTGTCTTGGAAGGGGGAAGGAGCCCAGGGGGTAGGGGGTGGTTGTTGCCTTGTGGCTCCGATCCGGCTCTGCTCGAATGAGGGTGGGGGACAGATCCCGCGCGCTGATTGAAATCCAGAAGGGGTGGTGTGGGCCTCCGGCCTCAGGGAGCGTCGCGGGGTGTCTCCTGCTTGAAATAGGGATAGGGGAAGTGAAAGTGGGGGAGAAAGGCAGGGACTGCACCCTGGGAGAGTGAGGTGGGGCTAGCAGAGGGAGGGAGGGCTCGTAGGGAAGTCTCTGGACGCCGGGGGATGCGAGGCTCCGCTAAGGCTCTGGGGCTGCTGTCGGGCCTGGGACGGGTGGTGCGGTGGACCTACGAAGTCGGGGGCAGTTCAGCTTCTGGACAAGACAGAGGTGGTGGGGGCGGGGGGAGGCTTGCAAGAAGGGTGGAGGCCCAAGCACCTATAGGAACCTTCTGCGGCGGCCGATCACCCCCCACTATCCCCGGGCAGGGAGCGCACCGGAGCCTAGAGGAGGCGAGGGCACAGACGCAAGCCTGACTCGGAAGAATGTTTCTGGCCGGCTGTGGCTTTAAGGGTGACGCCGGGCGTGCGGTCCCTTTAAGGAGGGGTCGGGGGCGTGTCAGGAAATGAGTCCTGGGCCCGCCTCGCTGGGGAGAACGGCCTCTGCTGTCCGGAGGCTCCGGGCTGAACGGCAGCGAATGTTCCGAAGGGCTGTGTGCCGCGGGCTTCGGCAGGCCCGGCCTCCTCCCGCGTCCTTTGGACCCCCGCCCCGAGCACCTCTGAGCTTCCCTGCACCCCTCTTTCCAAACCCCTCGCACGCCTTGCCTCCGTTCAGCTTCCTGCATGCCTCCCCTTTCTCCCTGCAAACCCTTTCGCCCAGGCCCATGCCTCCCTCTCTCTGCATCTCTTCCCCACGCTGTCCTCCGCCCTTCTCCAGCACCTTCGCCCTGCCTTCCTCCCCCTCCCCCTTCTCCATCCTTTCCTCGCCCCTCCCTTCTTCCTGAGACCCATCCCTATCAGGCCCGAGAGAAGACCTTAGCCTGTCCCTCACCCCTTCCCTGTGTCTTGTCTCATGAGCCCCCTCAGAGTGGGAGCAGATTGTGGGGCTCCACCCAAGGGAGGCCTCTAGGTCCTTCCCCCATGAGACAGTTGAGGGCTGTGGCGTGCAGAAAGCAGACAGGAGCTGACTGCCCTGGACTCCGGTTCTGGCTGTAGGGTGACCCACTTCCTCTGCTACCATGAACAGGGCCCCTTTGAAGCGGTCCAGGATCCTGCACATGGCACTGATGGGGTCTTCCGACCCCTCCGGAGAGGCAGAGGCCAGCAAGGAGAAGCCCTTCCTGCTGCGGGCGTTGCAGATCACACTGGTGGTGTCTCTCTACTGGGTCACCTCCATCTCCATGGTGTTCCTCAACAAGTACCTGCTGGACAGCCCCTCCCTACAGCTGGACACCCCCATCTTCGTCACCTTCTACCAGTGCCTGGTGACCACGCTGCTGTGCAAGAGCCTCAGCATCCTAGCTGC
Organism: Hyaena hyaena; assembly: GCF_003009895.1. NCBI lineage: Eukaryota > Metazoa > Chordata > Mammalia > Carnivora > Hyaenidae > Hyaena > Hyaena hyaena. Next base: position 2,482,964 of record NW_024080655.1, on the reverse strand, counting down.
CTGCTGCCCTGGTGCCATGGACTTTCCCCCCCTGCGCCTGGACCTCAGGGTGGCCCGCAGTGTCCTGCCCCTGTCCGTGGTCTTCATCGGCATGATCACCTTCAATAATCTCTGCCTCAAGTACGTCGGCGTGGCCTTCTACAACGTGGGCCGCTCACTCACCACTGTCTTTAATGTGCTGCTGTCCTACTTGCTGCTGAAACAAACCACCTCCTTCTATGCCCTGCTCACCTGCGGCGTCATCATCGGTGAGTGGCCAGCCAGGGCCAGGGGGAGTGGGGGTGTGGGGCACAGGGCCCGAAACCCCCAAAGATCAACCCCGCCAGGCATCTTTGGATTTTATCCGTCCCAGCTCCCAGGCTGCAATGTCAGATGAGGAAGGGCCTGGGGCCCAGAGAGAGTACGCTTCCTGAGGTCACCCAGCAAGTCAGGGGCCCAGCCAGGGCCCCACAGAACAAGATTCCCATCTTTAAATCTACCTTTCATTTCACAGAGGGGAAAATTCAAGGTATAGAGAAGTGAGATAATATGTTGAAAATCACACAGCTAATAAGCGGCAGAGCTGGGATCTGATCTCAAGCAGTCTGGGCTCCCTATGCTTGACCACTATATTGCTTCTCAAGGGCTCAAGTGTCCTGACTCTCCATCCAGCGCTATTCCCAGAGAATGCATCTTGTAATAAATACACCGTCCCCCTCTGACCTTGTAGGCTCATAGGAATGGCTAAGACAGTGGCAAGAAATAAGCTTTGAGAGGTCTTAGCTGTCTTCCCACACTTGACCCTTAGTATATAAGAATTAATGGGCACCTTGGGCCAAGCACTCACATATAGCATCTCCCTGGTTCCCCAGAGGTCCCCTGGGAGGTAGCATCACCCCGATCAACTCCATACAGACAAGGAAACTGAAGCTCAGAGAGGTTAAGTCACTTGCCCAGGGCCACACAGCTAGGAGGTAGCCAAGCTGGGGCACAAACCCAAATTGGCCAGACTCCCGGGCCTATGCTTTTAACCCCTCTGCTCTGTTCTTGTCCCCTAGAGATTAGAGCTGCACTATCCAACACAGTAGCCACCAACCACATGTCTATTTCCATTCATTCAAATTCAATGACATTTTAAAAATTCAGTTTCTCGGTTGCAAGTGTTAACAACCCTGTTCTGTAGCCACATTTCAAGGGCTCAGTAGCCCCAGGTGACCAGTGGCTACAGTATTGGACAGTGCAGATTATAGAACATTTCTGTCGCCACAAAAGGGGTTTTGCAGCACTCCCGGTAAGAATGCACCCACCTCCCTCAGAATCCTCCCCGGGTTGTGACATCCAGGTTGTGTCAGACCTGTTCAGGCTTTTCCTGGGGCTATAAAGTTCATGTTGGCTGACCTACATTTTCGCAGGTGCCTCAGAGTCCCAGGCCGACTCACACTGGTTGCAGGGGAGGGGCCCATCCCAGGCCGTCTGTCCTAGAAAATGTTACCGTCATGGAGCAACTGCTGGATATAGAGCTGCTCAGTCCAGGTCCAAGAGGGGAGAAGGCCAAGGTTAGAGTAGAAGGAGCTGCTGAGACCCCTGGCAAGTTTTCAGCTGCCCCCTCACCCTACGCTACCTCACCCCTGCCCAGAGCTGATGCAGAGTCCCAGGCCTCACTTAGCCAAATGCCTCAGGGACCTCCACTCCAGCCCCACAGACCCCATGGTGGGGAGAGGGGAGCCTCCTGGTGGGAGAATTTGCATAAAGAAAGGTGAAGTCACTCCGGAAACTGGGCCCAAGTCCTAAAAGTAATCAAAGTAGCTGATGGTGCGATAGCTTCAGAGAAAGTGCTTTCACTGGCCACACATATGGTGCAGGGGCCCCAGGCCTGGCCCCCTTTCTGCTGTGCTTCCCCTTAAGGTGGGTCTCAGGTGACTATCCCAGGGCCCTTCCTCCTTTCCCAGTACTGGGTGTGAGTCCCTCTAGGGTGTAGAGCCTTGGGGTGGGGGTCCCTTCTGGACTTGGAAGGTAATGGGCCGGGGCTGGAGATGGGGTTCTGACTAACCCTCCACACCCCAGGGTGGGTCTACAGATACCTGTTTGCAAAGGCTCCGCCAAGACCCAGAATACTGCCTGTGAGTGCCTGCTACCTAGCAGGTACCTTATCAACCTCCATGCATGCTTCCATTCAGTCAGCCAGCAAACATGAGCAGCCACCAGGCACCTGCCAGAGATGGTGCCAACCTTTGGGGTACAAATGTGGCAAAGGTGGGCAGGGCTCCTGGGCTCCTGGAGGGCACAGTGATGATGCAGGGCAGTAAGTGCAGTAAGATGCTTCAGGGGTGAGGCTGCAATGGGGGTATAGCAGGTGCTGCAGGAACCCTGGTGGGGGTGGGGACGGAGGCAGGGTTGGGACTAGGGTAATCTCAGCAGGAGTGCTGGAGGCAGTACTAGATAGGTATAAGGAAGGGGTGAGGAGAGAATGTTCTGGGCAGAAGAAAGTACCTGTGTGTTTCTTCATGTTTGGGCCATCGCGGGACTCACCAGACAGGAAGCCACCCAAGTTAAGTGAGTCTGGAATGTTTCCCGAGGGTAGTAGGTGAGGCGGCGCTTTAAGCCAGGACAGGCCCTGAGCAGATCTATCTGAACTTTAGGAAGATCATTCCAGTTGTAAAGTGGAGAGTAGTTTGGTTGGAGTTGGGGAGGGGGGGGGGGGGGGGGCAAGGAAGTGACCAGGTATCTGCAGACGAAGGAAATGGGAGCTCAGAAAAGTTAAGCCAACTTTCCTCAGGCCATGCAGCCTCTAAATGGCAGAACCCCATTGGATCCCAAATCTCTCTGACACCAAAACTTTGCCTACTCCCCCATGTTACCAGATGCTGTGGCAGGGGGTATGACATGTTTAAGATTCGGCCCCTGCCTCCTGGGAAGGTGGGGTCTGGCTAAGGAGGTGGTACAATCCCCGTGGGCAGGTGACTCACAGCCTAGGACAGGCAAGGGGCCTTGTAGTTGGTCTACGGGCTGGGGCTATCAAGAAAGACTTCCTACCTGGAGAGGCCGGCTTTGACCTTGAAGAATGAGTAGAATCTCCCAGAAAGGAGGACGGTCTTTCTGGTGCAGGAAGTGAACAAGGACACTAAGTCCAAGCCTGAGAAGCTGGGAGATGAGAGAGACAACTTGGGGGACAATCGAGGGACAGAGACAGGCAAGGGTGCGGAAGGCCCAGCGTGCCAGGCTGAGGGGTGTAGACTTGATGGCGGGCTGTGGGAACCACAAGAGGAGAATGTCAGAAAGAGTGACTGTCCCAAAAGACCTCAGGCCACAAATGATGCTAACTCATTATAGGCCCCCATTTTACCGACAAGGAAGCCAGGGCTCCGAGACCTTAGATCACTTGCCCAAGGTCACCTTAACCACTAAGCACTCAGCCCTTGGGAGCTTATTTCCACCAATACTTTCCAGGTGCCCCAGGCCAGCACCGTCGCCCGGTTCTGGGTTTCTGGGTTCTCCCAGCACGCCGCACTGTTTTATGGCCCTCATTACCATTGTAATTAAAGAAATAATTGGGAAATGAATCCTGTTGATGTCTTTCTCCTCTGCTAGAATGTAAGCTTCCGAGAAAGCATTGATGTCCTGAGCCACTTCCCCAGCCCCTGTATGGTGCTTTGCATGTACTAAAGAGTTTGTACATATTTATTGCAGAGAGGGCAGGGGGGACGGGATGGCGAGGGCGGCAGTACAGGCAGTGGCCTTTGGTGGCAAAATTCTCTGTCCTTCCTCCCCATCCTCATCCCCTTCGCCCCTCCTCTCTCTCCACTGCAGGTGGCTTCTGGCTTGGTGTGGACCAAGAGGGGGCAGAGGGTACCCTGTCTTGGACGGGCACCCTCTTTGGCGTGCTGGCCAGCCTCTGTGTCTCGCTCAACGCCATCTACACCAAGAAGGTGCTCCCGGCAGTGGACGGCAGCATCTGGCGTCTGACCTTCTACAACAACGTCAATGCCTGCGTTCTCTTCCTGCCTCTGCTTCTGCTGCTGGGGGAGCTTCAGTCCCTCCGTAACTTCTCCCAGCTGGGCAGCGGCCACTTCTGGGGCATGATGACACTGGGTGGCCTGTTCGGCTTTGCCATCGGCTATGTGACAGGACTACAGATCAAGTTCACCAGCCCCCTGACCCATAATGTGTCCGGCACAGCCAAAGCCTGTGCCCAGACAGTGCTGGCTGTGCTCTACTACGAGGAGACCAAGAGCTTCCTCTGGTGGACAAGCAACATGATGGTGCTGGGGGGCTCCTCTGCCTACACCTGGGTCAGGGGCTGGGAGATGAAGAAGATTCAGGAAGAACCCAGCCCCAAAGAGGATGAGAAGAGCAGCATGGGTGTGTGAGCTCCTCTGGGGAGTGTGAGCTCCTCTGGGGACCCGGGCATGGCTCAGTCAGGGAGAGTCCCCAGGGCAGCTCTCTGGACCCTGAGAAAGGTAGTCTGGAGGAGATATTGTTTACAAACCTGCTCACGATCTGGTGGTTGAAATAGAGCCAGTGTTTTCCAGTGATGTCAGAAAGTTGCCAAACCTATCTCAACCCCCTTTCCTGTGTCTGGGTTTTGTCCTCCCCGAGGGAGGAAGGACTCCATGGGAACAGCCAATTAGTTTCTCTGGAAGAGCACTAGCTTTTGGGGAGTAGGGGAAGGGCAGCACCCCATCCTGTCCCCCTTCCAGGGCCTTCTACCTCCATGTGACCTTTGGGGTTATGGACGGGCCACAACTTTAAGGGACAGTAGTAAGTCTTCACTTATACTCAGGGGACATGGGGGTATGACTCCCATCATGGGCCACCTGAAGGGATTTGGAAAACCACACGTCTCCGGGACCCACGACAGGCAGCGAAGCTTTGATCCCGCAAATCAGCCTTCCTCTGGAGGAAAGTGTAGGCTGGGCTGAGGGACAAAACAGACGAGCATTCCCTCTTCCCTGTGCCAAGACCGCCAGTCCCCATGGAAGGGCACGAAGGATCATTTGCACCCGAGCCTGGCTCTGGAATCCCCAGGGACTGCCGGCAGTTGGCCTCGGAGTGGGGCATGCTGTGGGAAAGGGCCCTTTTCCCACCATCTGCACCCTATGCTCCCAGCTTGTGAACATGGGGGCGCCACCCAGCTTTTACCCGGGTAATCAGGGTCATTAACAGCCTCCCCCAGTCCCTGACACTGAGAAGCTCATTCCTCCCCTCCTGAGGAGCAGCCAGCCCTCTGGATTCCCAGCACCCGACTCAGGTAAGACCTCCTGGAGGTGAAGCCAGGTCACCCTCCTAACTCTGGCTTCCCAGGGCTTCATCCCCAAGGGGGCTGGTGGATACAGGGTCCTGGCTCAGAGCCCCATCAGTGGTGCTGTGCCTTCCCCAGAGCCTGATCCCTGCCCAGGTGTTGTAAACTGACTCTGATGAAGGTGATAAACTAACAATTACGGGAGGTTAGGGCTGAAAGAACCTTCCCCTCCCCTTACCAACACCCCCACCCCAGGGCTCAGGATGGCGGTCACAAACCTTGTCTCTTCTACTGTGGATTCTGTCCCACCCATCTCCTTGGGGGTAATTCCTCCTGTTTTGTCCCCGTAAGGAAAGGTTGGGGACAGTGTGTCTTCTCACCCCCCAGTGGTTTCTAATGTAATTAGGCGGGCCTGATGCCCTGAACTGTGTGTTAGTTCATTAAAAATGGGAATAAGACACTATAGGGGAAACCCTGACGGCTGGGGTTCTTTTCTGTTTTGCAAGGCTAGTGCCTGACTTAGCTTTGATGGCTGAAGCCTCCACTTCAGAGATTGCCCGCCGCACGGCCGGACAAACAGGCTGCCTCTCCCGTCTGAGACCCCTTCGTCTTAAAGATCTTGATTGATTTCAATAACCGATCATTTGGGCCATTTGGTTTTTTTTCACTTTCCACACTTTACATTTCCACGCCTGTGTTTTGAATTCACCAGTAAAGAGTGAGCTTGCAAAACCCTGGGCCCCAGTAAAAGCAGATCCGCAGGCCTGTGTGTGCTCTCATTCTCTCCCTCCCTCCCTCTCTGGTCCCCCCCCCCCCGACTCCCCACATCGCTGTGTGACCCCAGGTGCGCTGTGTAATTTCCAGATCCTGTAAGTAATAAACCTTTATTTTTCAAAGTTTCCTGATGGTTATTGCTAAAGGGTGTTTTGCAATCATAAGAACCACAGGGACCGTCCCCATTGCTTATTGACTGGCTGAGACCAGCACCAAACAATCGTGAAGCTGGCAGAATTGCATGATTGCCCTTGCAGTTAACCCAGGGGAATGCCTTTGTTACCTGCCACTTGCTTAACGAAGTACCTAAGTCAGGTGGGTGACACCATCTGGAGAAGGAACACGGCTCGCCGGGGGTCTGTCGCACTGCTACGTGCTTTTGCATACAGCCTCTGTGGTATGTTGCCTGAGGTATCCCTCCCCCCAGAAGTTCACAGCTGCTGTGATTATCCAGTGATCTCCCCAGAGCAGCATGATCAAGACCATATGGTCTAATGAGACCATTAGACCACTAATTACGAAGGCCTTCATTGACTTCTCATGTGCTTAAGGGTCCGCTATACTTCAAGGCCGAGGAGAGCTAAGGAGGCTGGATTGGATAGCTAGGCTATCGTCAGTACCAGAGGAGTGGCTCTGGGCTGGACACTTAGGAAAAGATTCCCATAGGGAGGAGGACGGGTGACCACTGAGTCCGTGGGTCGTGCGTGGACTACGAGCTCTAACCTGAAGAGTGCAATAGCCTTGCAACCAGAAATCAGTGGCACCACCGGAGGGAAAATACAACTGACGCCTATAGTGTCTATGTCACCAGCTCACTCAGCTCTGTCACTCTTTATCCCCTGATCGGATGAGATATTCTAGGTCCAATCCCCAGTGTGATACTATTAAAAATAATAATGGATGTATAGATGATCTCAACCTACCCTGGGGAGGTACCCTAGCTCCTTGACAAATGCAGACCTTCATGGATGCTAGATATTTTCCTATTCTATTCAGTGCCATGCAAACCAGCAAGCCAAGACTTTACCATTGGGCTCCTGAGAAATGAGGGCTTTTCCCAAAGACCCGGTGTATATTGTACTAGCAGAGGTAGAGCCTAATCCTGAAGAGGTCTCTTGGGACACCCTGGAAAGGAAAGTGGGCACCTATGAAGAGGGTTCATTGGGACACCATCCAAAATTTTCCAGCAACAACAAGGTCAAGGGAATAGGAGAAAAACAAGAAGCAAAAACTGAGATCAAAAGCTATACCTTAACTGAAATTCAAATCTTTCTTGAAGATTTTATGCAAAAGGAGAGAGGGGAACCAGTTGGCTCTTGTGGGTTTTCTGGTGTGTGTGGAATAGGCTCCGCATTGTGATGCACAGCTGTCAAAATGTGTCAACTGGCTGGTATCTCTTAAAATCCCCAAATCCATGACTTTCTTAAAGAGCCATCTCGGCTCTATGTTGGTTTCTTCAAAGACACCATAGATCCTGAGCCCTCTCAGCTTTCCCCTGAAACTGGTCAGAACTAAAAGCACACCTCATGAGGTATCCCTGCCACTGAGGGGAAAGTTGGCAGGGTTATTGGGACCCCTAGTGAGAAGAAAGAAATGGGAAGGCAATGGCCCCTAAAGCCACCCGTATTTGGACGAGGGCCCTTGGATATTGATGGCCTGGTGCCGGGCTCATCCTTCTACTGTGATCCTCGTTCAGGCTCCCAGCACATGGAAAATATCGAGATGAAGCCCATCTCCTGCTGCACAAAACAGGCATGATCCAATGGGTTTATCATCTCCATGACCACAATGGCCCAAATGAACCATCTTCCATTTCCAACCCTAAAGAGGCCCTATTTGACCTTGAATCCAGAGAGGTTTTTAGTTTTAATGTTTATCCATCCATTTTGAGAGAGAGAGAGAGAGAGAAAATCCCAAGCAGACTCCAGACTCAGCATAGAGCCCGATATGAGGCTTGAACTCACCAAATGTGAGATCATGACCTGAGCCAAAATCAAGAGTTGGATGCTCAATCAACTGAGCCACCCAGGTGCACCGAGAAGTATTTTTTATGTTTGTTTATTTATTTGTTTTGAGAGAGAGAGAGAGAGAGAGGGTGAGGGGCAGAGAGAGAGAGGGAGAGAGAGAATCCCAAGCAGGCTCCTCACTGTCAGCACAAAGCCTGATGCAGGGCTCAATCCCACCACGAGAGCATGACCTGAGCTGAAATCAGGAGTCAGATGCTTAACCGACTGAGCTACCCATGTGTCCCCAAAGAAGTATTTTTACAGGGTGCTCCCCTATTTATAGGGCAGCACTATTGCATTTTACCAAGACTGCGGTAACCATCCAAAGGTACAAAATCTCCTAGAAGAAAACTTACTTCTCTCTCCGTCCCTTGAAGAAGTAAATCTTACCATGTCCTTGACATGTAAACACAAATCTTAAATGTCCTCTCCACAACTATTAGTAAAAAGCTTCAGCCCTCTGAGCAGGTGAACACTTAACTCCAACTGCCAAACAAAATTTGGATCCAAGCTGCTCTTTTATAAATTCATGAGTTTTGCCTTCACATACTCACCTCACAATTAAGATTTTAAAACAAATGCTATAAGGTCTCTGTGTCTATAGATCTATATATGTTGTAAATGTGAGATTTATTTCTACCTCTGTTAATATTACTAAAATTAATTCGTAAAGGGCTCTATTCAGTGGCTAAAAAAAACAAGTGTTTATATAAATTAAGGATTCTGAAAACTCTCAGAAATATAGGAGAAATTAACCCAAATGTTTCTCAAGTTCTTGTGATCTAGGAGACTATTTGGTAAGTAAAAGCTAGTTCAAGATTTTTTTTACTTAATTAAAACAGTTATGTCTTGAAAAATACCAGCATTAAATGTGATACTTTTATTCTCACTGGGTTTAATAAAGGTCCAATAAGTTCGGGTTATCTCTTGCAAAAGTTGTCAGCAAGAAAAGTAGCTTGGGATGATGTCTGGCTTTGTCTAATGAAATGAAGTGTCTAATGAAGCTTTTTGTGGGTTGTGTAAACATAATCGTGGAAGAAAGATTTTGATAGATGTTAAGTGGAATACGAGATTTTAGGTCAACTTTCCAGCAATAATTATGTATTACAGTATGTTTATTAAAAAATAGTTTCCCAAATCTTTGATTGCTTTTACCCTTAGAATTTTGCTAAGTTAAATTAAATGATGGGAGGGGCGCCTGGTTGGCTCAGTCGGTTAAGCATCCGACTTCAGCTCAGGTCATGATCTCACAGTTCGTGGGTTCAAGACCTGCATCAGGCTCTGTGCTGACAGGTAGCTCAGAGCCTGGAGCCTGTTTCAGATTCTGTATCTCCCTCTCTCTCTGACCCTACCCTGTTCACGCTGTCTCTCTCTCTCTCTCTCCCAGAAATAAAACATTTTTAAAATTTTTTAATAAAATATTTTTAAAAATTAAATGATGAGAATTCATTTAATGTCTAGATCATTTCCAAACAAGATGAAATACTGAAACATTAATTATTAATTCCTAAGCAAGCCTAAGTTTACCTACTTTTGACTTGCTATTCCAGAGGCACTGAAGAGCTTTGAGTCTGTTAGTAAACCTGTCTTGTGCCACATTGAAAAACTGTTTATGAGGAAATATTGGTTTCCAGAAATTATGAAATATATTCACAAAATTGTCAATCTAAAGAACGCTGGTGTAACAATTCACAATGAAAAATTTCTTAGTTTTCACTGGACATTAAAGCTACTAAGGGCTAAGAATTCTAATTAATATTTGTAATTAAAGCTACTGGAAATAATAAGAGAAACTGCAAGAAGGGACGGAAGTTTTTTTGGCTAAGAGACAGTATGAAGTAGAGAGATGCATTTTTGTTGAGAAAAGAATGTAAATTTGTCCTAAAGTAAAACTGTTTATTTCTGAAGAGGAAAAAAGAAAATAAAAGACAAAATGGTACAAAAAACTTGGGGACAGATGGAACACCTGAGTGGCTCAGTCAGTTGGGCGTTGGACTCTTGGTTTGGGCTCAGGTCATGATTTCATGGTTCATGAGTTCAAGCCCCGCAATGGGCTCAGTGCTGACAGCACAGAGCCTGCTTGGGATTCTCTCTCTGTCCCTCTCTCTGACCTTGCAAAACAAACAGGGGAAAGGAAGAGTGAGAGAGATGCAGAATCCAAAGCAGGCTCCAGGCTCTGAGCTGTCAGCACAGAACCCACAAAGCATGAGATCATAACCTGAGTGGAAGTCAGAAGCTCAATGACTGAGCCACCCAAGCGCCCCGAGGGAGACACAGAAAATCTTGCCTTATATAGTCAAGGTGGCTGAAATTGGATGAATTTATCACAAGGATTATAAAAATTGAGATTCAAAATCAGTAGCATACTTCTGTAAAACTAAAACTTAATTTTCCTTCATCTGTTTTTTTAATGTTTATTTTTGAGATGGTTAGTGGGGCGACAGAGAGCATGAGACAGGGGATCCAAAGGGAGCTCCACGCTGACAGCAGCATCGGAGCCCAACGTGGGGATCGGGAGATCACGACCTGAGTGGAAGTCGGCCGCTCAGCTGACCTAGCCACCCAGGTGACCCGGTCAGTTGAGCGGCCGACTTCCATTCTGGTCATGATCTCACGGTTCGTGGGTTTGAGCCCTGCATGGGACTCTGTGCTGACAGCTCAGAGCCTGGAGCCTGCTTGGGATTCTGTGTCTCCCTCTCTCTTTACCCCTCCTCTTTTCATGTTCTGTCTCTCAAAAATACACAAACTTTAAAAAAGAGCCAAGTTTTACTCACAAATATATATCCTTCCATACTTGCCTTTAAAATCTCTTATTGTCACTTTGGTTAAATAAATAACTGAGGATTGTTTCATAATAGCTAAATAGTGATCCTATTTAGGCAGTGTGCAAAATATTTTTATAATTTGGACAAACTTCCCCAAATCAAATTCTATATGAAGTCTTTTTGGCCTTGAATGCAATGGCCAATCTGAACTTGATCCTATCAATTTTTTAGCCATTGCCAGGTTCCTTAAACAGAAGGGACATGGGATTTCTGCATCCTTTGTACGATCAAAAAATTAAGGCAGTCTTAATATTATTTGTACTTTCTTGGACAAGAATCAAGAGAAATTTTACTTTAACTTTTGCCACAAATTTTACAGCGCAGATGAAAAGGTTCATGGCCTCTGGCTTCATCTCAAATATCAAACTCATTTGGAAGTTAAAGAAATGTGAGGAGAGCCCGGAACAAATTGAATAGCACACCTCACTGTGCAACATTCCACACGCGCGCGCGTACACACACACGCACACACACATGCACAAATACCTGCAAGGTTGTGTAGATGGGTTTGGATGTGCATACACACTGCCACAGACCCCAACCCAGATGCAGATGAAGCCCAGGGAACTGTCGTCCAGCATCCCAGCCTCCTCCCACAGCCAGCACCGCCCCCCCCCCCCCAGCTCATCTCTATGGTATTTAAAGGGAACAGAACACCCTCCAGGAATGTTTCCCCAGCAAGAAGGCCAAAGTCATGCTTCTCCACGCCACCAGCCTGGAGCCCGTCTGTCCCCCTTCCTTCTCTCTCGTCCCTTTCTGAAGACAGGGATGTTGAAGTCAGACTTCCCAGGGAGAAAAACTGGCAGGTGAAGATGGAGAATTGAGGAACAGTGACCTGGCCCTATGCTTCTGGGCCTCACTTTTCCCATCCAAGATACGGGGATATTCCTGTCCTTCCCTCCCCACAACATGGTGGTGAATTACTGCTCAGCACAGTCCTGGGAATATAGTGAATTATCACTCTTGTTAAATAACAAGATTCAATCAAGTAAATGTGAAGATCTAATTGGCTTTATTAAATGATTCACGAATTGGAGAAAGGGCGCCTGGGCGACTCAGTCAGTTAAGCATCCAACTCTTGACTTTTGGTTCAGGTCACGATCTCATGGTTCTTGAGTTCAAGCCTCATGTCAGGCTCTGTGCTGACAGTGCAGAGGCTGCTTGGGATTCTCTCTCTCCCTCTCTCTCTCTGCCCCTCCCTCAGTTGCACACTAACTTGCACTCTCTCTCTCTCTCAAAATAAATAAACATAAAAATAAATTAAATAATTAATTTTAAATGATTCATGAGTTGGGCAGCATGCCATCTAGCAGGTAGAGAGGCACTCCAAGGAGCTGTACAAAATGGGGGCAAGAACGTTATTAGCAAAGGAAAAGGATTATTCCAGAGGAAGCTGTTTGCTAGAAAAGAAAAGTGTCTTATCATGCAGATAACCTTTCTTCTTTGGGTTTGGACAGGACCCAGAGACTAATTGGCACTGATGAAAAGAATAGTTCCCTGACTGACTAGTTAAGGCTACATTTCAGGGCAGCAGGTTGGGGGAGTGGACTGCAGTTAGATTGGGACTCCATTTGGGGCTCATGATTTTCTGTTTTTTAACACTATTATCCACATCAACAGACGACCATCTCCTTCATTGAGTGCTAACTCTGCCCCACGCGCTAGGGAGACAAGCAGTGGAAAAGACACTGTAAACCATCAGATCCATGCAGTGTGGCAAGAACAATGAAAAATACAAACAAAAAGCCAAAATGGAGAATAGCCGAAGGGAATCTTCTAGATAGAATAGCCAGAGAAGGCCTCTGTGTGAGTACACCTTTGAACCTCAGACCCAAATGACAGGAAGGAGCCAGCACAGGAAGAGCTGGGGAAATGGTGCTCAGACAGAACTCATGGACCTTGCAAATGCCCTGAGGAGGGAAAAGAGCTGGGCGCGGTCGAGGACCCGAGTGAAGGCCAGGGTGACAGGAACAGACTTGGGTAACCCAACTGGTTATTCCCATTGGGTTTCTCCTCACAGGGGAAGACAAAATCCCAGAAATAGGAAACGGGTAGAGACAGATTTAACAGCTCCCGGACATTAGTTGGAAACCCAGTTCCTTTCGGTTCCACTCACCGTGGGGAGGAGCAGAGAGAGGGGAGTCAGAGGCCAAGTTCTAGCCAGGGAGCACTCTACTGACAACAGGGAGGTTAGGTTTATTCTCAGTGCCCTAAGCCCTAAGCAGCCACTGGGGGCACCATGACTTGATTTTATCTTAAGAAATCCTGGGTGGGGGGGATGGGTGAGATAGGAGAAGGAGATTAAGGGTACACTTACTATGTGAGTACTGAGTAACGTATAGAATTATTGAATCACTATATTGTACCCCTGAAAGTAATATAACACTGTATGTTAACTATACCGGAGTTAAAATTAAAAATGTAATACAATACTAGATAGATAGATAGATAGATGATAGATAGATACGACTTAAAAAATATCCTTCTGGCTGTTGTGACAATGGTTGGGCACAAAAGGTCAGTGTGACCAGTCAGGAGGCTGCAGTGGTGGCCAGGCAAGAAATGACAATGGCTTAGACCAGGGTGGTAGCTGTAGAGATGCATTTTGGCTGGAGAGAATGCATTTTGGAGATAAAGCCAATAGACCTTTCAGAGGGATTGGATGCGACGCCGAGAGAAAAGGAGAATCCAGGACAATGCCCAGACCCTGGCTTACAGAACTGGGGAATGAGGTGCCATTCATTGGACAGGGAAGACTAAGGGGTGACAGTTTGAGATGTCGGATGGTTGGTTGGAGCAAGACATCATCCAGTAGACATGTCAAGTAGAGTCTGGGACATGAGGACCCTGGAAGTTTCTGTGAAGGAGAAAGCACAAAAGAAACAGCCCATTCTGCTTACTATTGATCTGTACATGGCCTGTTCAGCATGGTGGTGCCAAGGGTATTTGGCTCCCTTACCTGTTATTGGCTTCCACCATTGTTCACGTCCCAAGAAGAGTAGGAAGATGCTAGCCGGCCTTTTCTGACCCGGCCATGGAAGTCACATAGTGTCACTTCTGCCTTTCTCTATTGGTTCAAGCAATTACAAGCCCACTCAGACTCAAGGGTAGGAGAGAGAGTCCCCACTTCCCATGGGAGGAGAGTCCAAGGCCATTGGGGGTATGTATTACCACCACACCACACTTCTTATGGCTGTCCATTGATAACAGCTCCTTGCTAACCCATATGGTGGAGGAAATACAAATGACACACATACGGGTTTATTCCTTGTAGCTCAGTGAGGAACCCCATTCGATCACAGGTAAAATGAATGCCCAAGCCCAATCCTTCAGAGAATTCCCAGGGTGCCTTCTCAGTAGTAGTAACTAAGTGTTTATTTTTTTATTTTTTATTTTTTTTTATTTCTAGGAGAGAGAGAGAGAGAGAGAGACAGCGTGAGCAGGGGAGGTCAGAGAGAGAGAGGGAGTCACAGACTGAAACAGGCTCCAGGCTCTGAGCTGGTAGTCAGCACAGAGCCCGACGCGGGGCTCGAACCCACGAACCGCGAGATCATGACCTAAGCGAAAGTCGGACACTTAACCGACTAAGCCACCCAGGCGCCCCAGTAACTAAGTGTTTATATTATGCCTTCAGATTCTCAAAGCACTTGGAATAGTGCTCATAGTCATGGACTAGCAGAACTTGAAAGAGTTATAGTCATTGAGATTATCCAGCCTAGGGATGAGCTCCCTGCATTACTTCCTGGAATCATTTGTGGCGTCACTTAAGCTGTCCCTAATCACAACGTTTTGAATATTAATAGTATGATATCTAAAAAGCATGAAATTCATTCTTTCTTTCAGTGAATATTTGAGTGCCTACTGTGAGCCAGGTGTATATCAGAGATCTAGACAGACCCCAGTCCCTGTATCCTTGGAGCTTACTGAGAGAAGAACAACAGGAAACAAGAAGACAAAAAAATAATAATACACAGTCTGTGCCACAAAGAAGACCTGATTAGGAGACTGGCAGTGTCAGGCATATGACTAGTTCAGGCATCAGAAAGACCCCTCTGAGGGATGCCTGGGTGGCTCAGTTGGTTAAGCATCCAACTTCAGCTCAGGTCATGATCTCACAGTTTGTGAGTTCAAGCCCCGCATTGGGCTCTGTGCAGACAGCTCAGAGCCCAGGGCCTGCTTCTGATTCTGTGTCTCCCTCTTTTTCTGCCCCTCCCCCACTCATGCTCTGTGTTTCTCTGTCTCAAAAATAAATTTAAAATTTTTTTTAATTTGGAAAAAAAAAAGAAAGACCCCTCTGAGTAAAGACATGAGTAAAGATCTAAATGTAACAAAGGAGCAGTCAAGAGAAGATCTGGAGTCAGACTGTGCCAAGCAGAGGGATCGAGGGATCTGCAAGTGCAAAGGCCCTGGGGTGGGAGAGTGGTTGGTGTGAGTGAGGGAAGACAAGACCTGGGTGGCTGGGAGGTGGTGAGAAATGAAATCAGAGCGTGCTAGGTGGGAGTATGTAAGTCACAAGATCTATTACTTGTGTTTTTGTGTGTGTGTCCGTGTCTGCCACCAAGAAATCCACTGAAACTAGTTGGGGTATTGTCTACACCCCCAGCAGCTTCCATTCTTCCCACCCCCAATGCACATACTGCATTTGCCATCAAGAGGTGGAGTCTATTGAATCCTTGAACGAGGGTTGAACTTGTGACTTCTTCTAACCAAGAGAATACAGAAAAAGCAATATTCTAGGCCTTCTGAGGCCAGGATTCCTGTTTTTCCCCTTAGCATTTCTGAGACCCCCCTCAGGAAGCCTGAGCTGGCCATGTGGGAAGGCCACAGGGAGGAGAACAAGGGCACCCCAGCCAACAGCCCCTGCCCGCTCACCAGGTGAGTACAGCCACATGAGTGGCCTGGGGAAGGCCAGCAGAAGGGCCGCCCATTCAACCCGCAGAATCTAGAGAAACAGGGAATTGGCGTTTTAAGCCTCTAAATTATAGGGTGATTGATTATGCAGCAATAGATAACTAATACATTGGCCTAAGCAAATGGGGGAGGGACTGATATTTGAAGGAAACTAGAGTTTCAGGAATTCAAGAGAGGCCAGACCCCCAAAAAAGCAGGACCACAATCCTGTGGCTACCTGAGCCCGAGTCCGTGACTTTCCTGCCTGAGCGCTACCTGCCACACAGCTCAGACTCCCGCTGGGGTCCGCTTCCCCAGGGCCTAGGGTCCAGTAGAGTCACATATGCCACCCAGACCACTGCTACGGGGCCCATGGGTGGTCCCCAAGAGTGCTGGGACAGCAGCCCAGGCACTGGAATAGTCTCCCCGATAGACTGAAAGAGACAAGATAATGTGACCAAAAGAGTTTTGATTTTTTTTTTCCTGACTTGATTTTTGTTTTAAAAAACGCTGCTCATCAGTGAACTTGCCCAAGCCCCTTATTTTGTAGCTGAGGAAGCTAAGGCACAGACAGGTTAAAGGAAGTCTCTGAGGGCACAGAGCAAATTAGTAGTTGAGCCCAAAGTGGAACACGAGTCTCCTGGTCCTAATCCAAAGTTTGTTTGTTTTTTAACATGCTTGAGATCATGCACCTGATTGGCAGGGAAGCTATTTTATTAATTCAGCAGCAGTTAAATAAATTTTACTAAGTGTCACGTATTGCTGAAAGTGCTTTGCACATACTAATTTACTTCACCTTCATAACAACTCCATGTGGGTACAATTATCATCTCACTGATGAGAAAAACTGAGGCTCAGAGAGGGTAAGTAATTTGTCTGAGGTGACACAGCTAATTAGTGGCAGAACTAGGATTCAAACCAGGCAGTCTGTCTCTCATCCATGAAATCATGGCTTTTATCTTTCATCTAAAGATAAAAGGAGACTACATCTTGAGGTTAAAGGATGAGTAAATCACATGCTAGTCGTGTGGGCTTTGCTACATCACTTAACCTCTCTGATACTTTTCACATATGAAAGAAAAGAAAGTGGGTTGTTTTTTTTTTTTTTTGTTTTGTTTTTTACAAATAGTTTATTGTCAAATTAGTTTCTACATAACACTCAGTGCTCATCCCCAAAGTGCCCTCCTCCATGCCCATCCCCCCTCCCCCCCACATCCATCAGTCCTCAGTTTTTGTCAGCATTCAAGAGTCTCTCATGGTTTGCCTCTCTCCCTTTCCCCCACCATTTCCGCCAAGAAAGTGGTTTTTAAAAATGTTTTATTTCTTTATTTAGAGAGAGAGAGAGCATGTGCATGCACACAAGCGGGGGGCAAGGGGGGACAGAGAGATGGAGAGAAAACCCCAAGCAGGCTCCATGCTCTCAGTTCGCCGGTAGCGGGGCTGGATCTCACAAACCATGAGATCATGACCTGACTCGAAATCAAGAGTCAGACGCTTAACCGATTGAGTCACCCAGGCACCCTGAAAACTGTTTTAATTTAAGAGATAACATGATGATTTAAGGAGTCAACATACATGAAATTTAGTTATACTAGATGAGAAAATTAAGGACGCCGAAAGGTCAAATGACTTGCCCGTGCCAATGACAAGATAGAGGCTGGCTCTCAGCTCCCGACCCCCGACCCTGCTTGCTTTCCACAGTACCAGTTGGGGGGGTGGGGGACTGCCTCCCCAGACACAGCCCTCATGCTCACCCTGCCCCCACCACAAACTGCAGCTTCTGCGGTAGGGCTAAATTTAGGATCTGAAACCAGCTGAAACGGGGACAGTCGAGTCTGCTGTGCTGGAGCACCTGGACCAGATGTGCTGGGAGCTTAGGGGGCAGAGGGCTGAGCATGGGTGTGGGGGAGGGAGGCCCCAGTGGGTGGGCAACAGTAGACTGTCACTAAGCCCCCAGTGGGGAATTTATTTTTTTTATTGTTTTATTTATTTTTGAGAGAGAGATAGAGACAGCATGAGCAGGGGAGGGTCAGAGAGAGAGAGGGAGACACAGAATCCGAAACAGGCTCCAGGCTCTGAGCTAGCTGTCAGCACAGAGCCCGACGCAGGGCTCGAACCCACGAACCATGAGATCATGACCTGAGCTGATGTCGGACGCTCAACCGACTGAGCCACCCAGGCGCCCCTCCCAGTGGTGAATTTATAATGGAAATTCGGGTCCAGTCAGACAAGCCTGTGATTCAGAAAGTGTGACTGGTTTGCCCAAGGTCACAGTGTCATGGAGCAGAACCCAGGCCAGTGCCTTTCCCCTGAGCACCACCATACTAATTTTTAAAGAAGAATCACCTTTATTATTATCGTTATTATTGCTAACATTTGTTGGATACTCACCACATGCCAAGTGCTCTTCTAAATTCTTCACATGTACTAATATCTGAGACAAGTACAATGAGCATCCCCATTTCACAGATGGGGAAACCGAGGCATGGAGCATCACGGTCATGGAGCTGAACCTGAACTGGAACCATATTTTACTGATCTCTGCCCTCGACTCCCATAAGGCCTGGTGGGGTGGGGTCAACAAAGGCAAGCTTGGACAGCCAGCTCTGTGCTAGGACCTAGAGCTCAAAGTCACCTGAGCTGGACCCTGTGGGAAGGCAAGAGAACATGGAAAGGACACAAAGGCGAGGCCGGGCAAGTAACAAGCATGAAGGAAGAGGCCAGGGTGCAAGTCAACAGGTATTGGTGGGACCTGTGGCAAACTGGGGACCAGGAACCCCAGCAAAGGGCGGGAAAATTCCTAATTTCCAAAAGTACTGCTGGGCAAGCCCGTGTGCCCCTGCGGCCACCAGCTTTCAACTTCTAGTCTTTGGGGTCAATTGGACCTGAGCCGGAGTCCCAGCCCTGCCCTCTGTTGGCTGTGTGGCTTCACCGGAGCGAGTTAGCCTCGCAGCAGCCTCGGTTTCTGGTCCACACCTGGCTATGTGACCCTAGGCAAATGACTTGACGTCTCTGAGCCTCGCTGGCCTGCTATGTGGAATGAGGATGATAACAGTTGCTACTCCAGAAGGCACTGCAATAACTGGATGAGATAATGCGTAGTACATGCTTAGCACACTGTCTAGTGCATACACAGCAGATGTGATCACTAGAGGGAAGCTCGCCGCAGAAAGAAGGGCGGGACTTTGTCCCTTTGGCCTGCGGTATCAGCTCTGAGGCCTGCCCAGAGCAGCCTTCCCACCTGCTGGGTGGGGGAGAGCTGCCCCCTCGGCTTGAGATGCCAGGAACCTGTGCTGCCTCGATCCCTGCCGCTCTCATCTGCTAAATGGATCTCTGCTCCTTCCCTCCTGCTGCGTTTTGCAGGGAGGATGAAATCCTTTTTTCTATCACAAGGGTGAACTAAGGAAAACACCATCAGGGAAAACCAGTAACATAAATGAGGAAGGTGAACTGGAGGGGGACTAAACAGGGATTCGCAACTAAGTTCCCACCATTTTTTGCCATTTGGGAGTGTGGGCTTGTATTGCTAGGATGTCTAATTTTGCTAACTAAGCCTGAAATCCAAACCTTTTTGTGCAATCTCCTGATTTTTAAATGATGGCTCAAGTTCTATAAACTACCACACGGGTTCTGACGCTGCTGCATGGACCAGACTCAGCCTCAGGCCATCTTCCACAACTTCTTTCTTAGGGTATAACTTCGTTTGCCGTCACATCTCTGAGAGGCTGATAGGACACAGAATCTGAGGGCCAAGATGGCGGCATCCTTGTGAACCAGAGCTAATGGGCTTGCCCTTTGCCCGTCCCAGTTAAACAGTCCTTGTTGGGGCACCTGAGTGACTCAGTCGGTTGAACCGAGAATCCGACTTCAGCTCAGGTCACAATCTCACCGTTTGTGAGGTCAAGCCCCACATGGGGCTTCGTGCTGTCAGCACAGAGTCTGCTTCAGATCCTCTGTCCCCCTCTGTCTGCCCCTCCCCCTCTGGAGTGCTCTCAAAAATAAGTAAATATTTTTTAAAAAAGCATCCTTCTTGGGGCGCCTGGGTGGCTTAGTCGGTTAAGCGTCCGACTTTCGCTTGGGTCATGATCTCGCGGTTCATGGGTTTGAGCCCCGCGTCGGGCTCTGTGCTGACTGCCAGCTCAGTGCCTGGAGCCTGTTTCGGTCTGTGACTCCCTCTTTCTCTGACCCTCCCCTGCTCACGCTGTCTCTCTCTCTCTCTCTCCTAGAAACAAACAAAACATTTAAATAAATAAATAAACATTAAAAATAAATAAATAAATAAAAAGCATCCTTCTTTCTCCACCTTCCCCAAGAGAAGCTTCCTGAAGGGGGTCTCTCTGGCTCTTTCCACCACTTTCCAGCAACAATGAGTATCATGAATATTTTGGAGGCTTAGAGTATGTGAAAGGTTTCATTCTCTCTCCGCCATGTCTTTGCCAAGAGGCAGGGAAGCAGGCCTAGTGGCTCTGGTTGCTTTTGCTACTGAGAACAGTATGAACTTTGACAATAACAAAGCCTTCTATTATTGTAAGGAATGTTTGCATACGACTTCACAGTTTATTTTGAGAGACAGAAAAGAGTCAGTTCTGTCCCATCAACTGCCTCCAAAAATTCCTCAGGGTTTAGAATGGTGATCATGGCAGGCGAACAAAATGGCAGCCTCTGCTGGTTGTTCACGAATAACCTGCTCTTCCTGGCCAAAGAGCCCTCATTTTGTTCAAGTGTCAGGTGACCTGAGTCTTTGCCTCCCTGAGTCCTTGCTCCAGAAGCAAACTGAAGGAGGAGGCAAGCAGAATCTCTAGACAGGAAGCCAGACAGGCATTGGGAAATGACCAGAGGGCTCCGATAGGGTCTTGGCTCTTGCACCTGCTCAGCCTTGGGACAAACAGAGTTTATGGGCCTGTAGGCAAAAGAGAAGCCCAGCTAAAATTTGGTAAAGATAAAACAGAGGGTAAGAAATGGGCCAACCCCTCCTTTACCACCTAACTTGGAGGCTGGGGTTACCAAACTGCCTGGATTAAAGCCCAGCTCTGCCTAGCTGTGCAATCTTACATGAGTTCCTTAACTTTTCTGTGCCTTGGTTTCCTCATCTGTAAAATCATGCTAATAAAATGTTCTATCTCACAAATGGTCATGGGGATCGAGTGAGGTGAGCAGGCCCCTCGTACACAGTTAGCACTTACTAAACATTAGCTATTGTGACATGATCTCTGAGCCCCTATTCACTTCCTCCATGGGGAGGAAAGCGTCTCCCCCACTGGATCGTAAGGTCCTTGATGGTGGCAATGGAGCCTCTCTTGCTCGCATCTGAATCCCCAGTCCTAGTAAAGCAGCTACCGCACGGAAGGCCCTTAGTAAATGTGGTTTAAATGAACACCAGCCTGCAAGCAGCTGATAGCATCAGAGGCAGAAGGTAAGAGAGATGAGGCCTAATAGGTCCCGGGGAATCATTTGCTTTCTCAGGATCTTCCAAATTTTGCCCCAATATCGAGCATCTTCTCCAGAGAGCCGCCTCCCTGGCTCCAGGTCTGGGTCCCCCAGAAGATTTCACCCCTAACAGAGCCTTCCCTCACTTTGCCTTTATAGCTCAAAACAGCCATTGACCATATATAATCAAGTGAGAGGGGCTGCACACTCTCTCTCTCTGCCCCTCCTCTGCTCTCTCTCTCTCTCAAAAATAAATATTAAACTTTTTAAAAATGTATTTACCAGATGTTCATAGCAGCACTCTCCACAATAGCTAAAACATGGAAAGAGCCTAAGTGTTCATCAACAGATGAATGGATCAAGAAGATGTGGTTTATCTATACCATGGAATACTACATGGCAATGAGAAACAATGAAATCTGGCCATGTGTAGCAACATGGATGGACCTTGAGGGTGTTATGCTGAGCGAAATAAGTCAGGCAGAGAAGGACAAATACCATATGTTTGCGCGTATAGGAGGATTAGGAGGAACTTGACGGAGGAACAAGGGGGAGAAGAAGGGGGGAAATGGTGGGGGAAAGGGAGAGAGGCAAACCATGAGAGACTCTTGAATGCTGACAAAAACTGAGGACTGATGGATGTGGGAGGAAGGGGGGGATGGGCATGGAGGAGGGCACTTGTGGGGATGAGCACTGAGTGTTACGTGGAAACTAATTTGACAATAAACTATTTGTAAAAAAAAAAAAAATGTATTTACCAGAATGGAGAGGAGGGGGAAAAAGTGCTAATATCTCAGAGAAGACCACGATTCTACATTAATGGCCAAAGTCTTGCTCTTGAGGGTGGCAGTGCATGGGGCTCCACGTCTCCAGCAGAGGCTTATAATTAAGGGCAAGCTGCGGCAAGTCCCTTGCCAATCCGTCACCTCGAACACATCATCTCTCCCTGAGCCCCAGAGATAGTTTAGCAGAAAAAGGCTCAGCAGCGAGGTCACTTTCCTGGTGGCTGAGAGGCACATGTCACATGTGCACTTTGTCCTTTTCATCCCTGCCACACACAGACCTGCAGACGTACACACCACACTTCCTTCCCTTGAGCCCAAGGGTAGTTGCTGTTCTTGTGAGCAAGAACGTACAAAATGTCAGTTTTGAAGTTAGACAGTTACATACCCCCGTACTCTTGGTTGGAGCCCCTCCTCCTGGCTTTTCTCTTTTGATTTGCTCTTTCTTACTGGGTGGTCCGACATCTAGACTGAGACCTTGCCTCTTCGGGGGAAAATGGGATGCAGCTTCCTTGAGTGTTGGGATGATGTAGAGTTGGGATCTCAGTCCCAGGAGATCTGAGTCCAGCCACCTGCCCATCCCCCACTGGCCACTGGCCCAATGGCCACACCTCATCTGGAAAGGAACATCTTGAATGCTCTTGGCCAGCTGTGGGAAAGATCAGAAAATCACCCGCCCATGGTCCTTTGCTCAAGGTTATGAGTTTCTGGGCTGTCTAGCAGGAAGTTAAGCCCAACCTCTCCCTTGGCCTTTGACAAATGGTGAGGCCTCAGTAGGACTTAACCAACAAATGATACGAGTTGCTTCCTGCTCAGGTAGAAACTCGGGTGCGTCTGTAAGAACTCGGGTCCTCCCAGTCCAGCTTCCTTAAGTCCTTTAACCAGCAGAACGGTCTGGGAAGGCTCTGAGGGAAATACAAATAGAACATTATCAGCACCTCAGAAACTCCCCTAGGCTCCCACATCTCTATCCCTCCTTGCTAGTCAATGGTCACCACCATCCTGACACATGATATCTAACACCATGAATTAGGCTACTTTTTGGTTTTGTTTTTAATTTATGAACTGAAGATCTTTTTAATAGGGACGCCAATACACTCATCTATCTAAAACACTCTACATGTTAATCCAATGTATATATTCAGATAAATAAAAGACAGCATAACAGCAATGAAAAACTAAGACTTCTATATGCAAATTTGATATAAACAACGCTTTTTTACTTTGGTATTTCCAAGTAGAATACCTGCCTTTTAAAAATTCCACTCTGTCAAGAATAAATAAACCTTAAAAAAAGAAAGAAGGAAATGAACTCTTTTAAAAAAAAATAAATAGAAATAAACATAAAGGTTCCACTCTGGGGCTGAGGCTTATTTTACTTTTAATTTACAATGCTTTATATATTTTTTTAAATAATAGCTTTCTAGATGTGCCATGGAATTCACCCATTGTTGAATTCAGGGTTGTGTGACCGTGATCAAAATCGGTTTTAAAACATTTTCATTATCCCCCCAAAAGTTCAGTATCCATTGGCTGTTACTCCTCATTTCTCCCCAGCCTTCTCAGCCTTAGAAAACCATTTTCTGTCTCTATGGATTTGCCTATTCTGGAAATTTCATACAGATAGAATCCTACAGGACGCCTGGGTGGCTCAGTTGGTTAAACACTGGACTCTTGTTTCAGCTCAGGTCATGATCTCACAATTGTGAGATGGAGCCCCGTGTCAGGCTCCACGCTGGGCATGGAGACTGCTTACGATTCTCTGTCTCTCTCCCTTCGCTCCTGTTCCCTGTTAACACACACTCTCTCAAATACGTACATATATACATACATACATACATAAATGGAATCCTACAATGTGTGGTACTTAGTAACTAGCATCTTTCAGTTAGCAAGATGTTTTCAAGTTCATTGGTGGTGAACCATCTGTCAGTACTCCCTTTTATTGAGAGTGCGTGTGCGTGCATGTGTGTGCACATGAACAGGGGAGAGGCAGAAAGAGAGGAAGAGAGTGAGAGACTCTTAAGCAGGGTCCACCCCCAGCTCAGAGCCAGACCTGGGGCTCCATCTCATGATTGTGAGATAGTGACCTAAGCTGAAACGAGTCCAACGGATGGTTAACCAACTGAGCCATCCAAGGACCCCTCTACGTCCTTCCCTTCTTTTTTTTATTGCCTAGTGATATTCCACTGTATGGAGATACCACATTTGCTTATCCATCCATCAGATGACGGACATTTGGGTTATTTCTATTCCTTTGGCTACTGATACCATATGTTAGTTTTGCCCAGTTGTGAACTTCATATGGTGGATATTTTTGTGTCCAGCTTCTTTTGTTCAATATTCAATTTGTGAGACTGGTGGCACCTGGCTGGCTCAGTCAGTGGAGCATTCAACTTTTGATCTCAGAGTTGTAAGTTTGGGTCCCATGATGGGTATAGAGATTACTTAGAAGTAAAATCTTTTAAAAATTGTGTCAGATTCATCCCTGTTGTTGCATATAGCTATGTTTTCTTCATTGTAATTGTTGTATAGTATTCCTTTGTTTGACTGTACCATCATTTATGTATCCACTCTACTGCTTAGAGACATTTGATCTTGCTTTTGGTTTAGGACTATTACTAATAACACCACTATGATGGATATTTCTGCATGTGGTGTTCAAATCGAGGACAGAGATCAGCCTTGAAGGTTCCCTGAGTAAGACAGAACAAGATCAGTCATGCAGACAAGACTTAATTCAGTTTATTTTGCACTCACATGACCTGACCTGGATTATGTCTTGCTTCCGCCTCTGGAAGTGATAAGCAAAACTTGAACTGTTTCCCAAGGTTAATACAGGGTAACCACTGAAAACTGTAATGTTGTAACCAATCCCCAAGAATAAACAGTCACTCCTTTCTTACTGTATAAACTACTTTATGACAATACACCCCTGAGCCTCATTTCATGTTCTGTTCTGACTGCTCTGGTTTCCAAGCTGTCTTTTTGCTGTCTGCATGATAAATTTGTACTAATTACTACTTCAGTGATTCATTGGTTTTACTTTGGCTATTTTGAAGCTTTGACGGTATCTTTTGGTGTACATGTGTCCAAATTTCTGCCGGGTATGTGCTAGCAGAATGTTTATTAGTCTTTAATTAACGTCAATTAATTTTTAATTTTTATTAATTAACTTTAATTAATAAAAAGCTTACTAATTTTTAATTCATGTTAATTAATTTTAAGTTATTTTTTAATGTAAAACAATTTTTAATCATTTAATTAATTTTAATTTTAATGTTTATTTATTTTTGAGAGAGAGAGAGAGAGAGAGAATCCAAAGCAGGCTCCAGGCTCTGAGCTGTCAGCACAGAGCCCAACACGGGACTCGAAGTCACCAGCCATGAGATCATGACCTGAGCTGAAGTCAGATGCTCAACTAAGTCACCTGGGTGCCCCAGTATGTGCTAGTAATTAAACTGTTGGGTCATAAGGGTACGTGGGTGGCTCAATCAGTTGAGCATCTGACTTCAGCTCAGGTCATGATTCTATGGTTCATGAGTTCGAGCCCTCCATTGGGCTCTCTGCTGTCAGAGCAGTGCCCACTTCAGATCCTCTGTCCCCCTCTCTCTGCCCCTCCTCTGCTCATTCTCTCTCAAAAATAAATAAACTTGAAAAAATAAATAAATTGCTGCGTCATAGGGTATATTGTTTGCAAACCATAGGATATTTGGTTTTTCAAATTTAGTGTATGACACCACATAGTTTTCCAAAGTGATTGTATCAGTTTACACTCGCAACAGCAGTGTGTGAGTGTTTCAATTGCCCACATCTTCCCTCAAAGTTGATTTTGTCAGTCCTTTTAACTTTTTCCATTGTTCCATTTTTCTAGTGGTATCTTACGGTTTTTATTTGTATTTCCCCAATGAACTAATGCAGGTGAGCACTTTTTCATGTGTTCATTGGCCACTTGCGTCTCCCTCATGGGGGAAAAGGCACCTGTTCAAGTCTGACTTAGTTTCATGTTGGGTTGCTTGTCTCTTTTTTCTTTTTTATTCTGGATCTGAGCTCTTTAAGGATTTTAAGGGTTACAAAAAAAAAAAAAAAACAAACCCAGAATTTTAAGTGTTATAACAATCTTGTCTCACTCTGTGGCTTGCCTTTTCACTCTCTAAATAATATTTTTTTGTTAAACAGAAGTTCATAACAAAGCAGACAGACAAAACCAAAAACAGGCCTCATAAATACAGAGAACAAACTAGTGATTGCCAGAGGGGAGGTGATGGGGTGGGTGGACAAAACAGGCGAAGGGAATTAAGAGGTACACACTTCCAGTTACAAAATAAATACGTACAGATGAAAAGTACAGCATAGGGAATATAGTCAATAATACTGTAATAACTTTGTATAGTGACAGGTGGTAACTACATGTACTGTGGTGGGCACTGTGTGATGTACAGAAATGTCAACTCACTATGCTATACACAGAAAACTAATATAATATTGCACGTCAACTATTCTTCAACTAAGAAAAAATGACCACAAAAAAAGTTCATAATTTTAATGTAGTTCAACGTATCAATCTTTTCATTTATGGTTGATACATCCCTTGTCTTATGTAAGAATTCTTTGACTTCTCGGTCAATAAGCGTCTGGAAGTTTTACAGGTTCTCCAGACGAAGGGTTCAAAGAACATCAAAGTAGGCTTGGTGTGAAATCTTGGCAATAGGAACGCGGCCGCTGCACACTGCGTGGGTCCCCGCACCTGAAGGCAGGGGAGAGGGGCCCTGATGCTCCCTGCTCGACCTGACACCGAACAGCCGCTTCTTTCCCAGTCCCACCACTAGAGGGCGCGGGTAATTTAAACTCTCCCAGGCCGTCCCCTCCCGCCCCTAGTTACCTTTCAACCAATCATCAAATATTTACACAAAGCGCAGTCCAAGAGAATATAAAAAGTTGCCCAATCCAGTCTCCATGCAAGACTACTACAGCAACAATAAAAAAAGCCAGGACTGATTTCTGCCTTCTTAAATATCTTCAGTGAAGAAAGAAACCTGTCTAAAAGTCACTGCCTAATTTGTCTCATTCCTAAACTACTATGTGTACTAAGCCCCTCCTTAAATCTCTTACTCTCGTCAGCATAAACTAGATTGTTCTTTTTTTTTTTTTTTTTTTAACTAGGTTCTTTCCGTCTATCCCTAATGGAAACAAGGAGCAACTGTTTGGCGTCCTCATGACAACCACTCTCAGAGATGCTTGTAAATTACCGGGTGTATAGCTCTGGGGTCAATCCTCATTCTCATTTCTCTCGAAGATACAATAGTACACTATTACATTTCACTTCCCTGGAAATTTACAGGTTTCTTTGGTCTCTCTTCCAGTCCCTTTTAAAGAGTAAAATCCCAAAGTGGACTTTGCACTCCAGTATTCTCTGCAATGCCAGATTTACTTCCTGATTTATTCTTGAATATTACCTCATCATTATACTCAAACCATACGATCCAATCATTCAATAAAATACTTCCTCATTATCAACTTGATGAAGGATTGTATAGTCATTAAAATAACAAACACAAGGACAGTGACATAGCAACATAGAATATACTTAATATTTTGTTTTAAAACGTATGCAACACTGCCCCTCTGCTTTGATTACTAAAAAAATGTTTATAGACAAAGTCTAGAAGGCAATATGAATATTTTTAAAAATTGATTGGTTTGGGGGATTGGTAATCATTACGTTTTTGGTTTGTTTTTCCTTATTGGCATAATTTTGAGGTCTTTTAAAAACTGGTTGAAATCTTTCATTCTCTCAGCAACTTATAGAGTGTTCATAAGACCAAGAGCCAGGTATTGCAAGGAAGACAAAAGCAGACACAATTCCTGCTGTTCAGAAAAATATAGCTGATTCTTATTAAATACTTACTATAGCCTCACTACTATGGTCACCCCTATTGTATACATTAAGAAAGTGGGGAACAGGGAGACCAACCAGTTTACCCAAGGTCACACAGAAGAAAAGCAGAACCAGAATTTGAACTCAGCCACTCCAAATGTGCAAGATGTTGGGCTTACCCATTATACTACACTGCCACGATAGCCAAATAGATACAGATAAATGGCATTCAATCATTCATCAAATATTTATTGAGCAACTACCACAATCAGGTCCCAGACCAGTGCTGGGAATACACTGACAAGCAAAAAAAAAAAAAAGCACAGTTCCTGACCTCATGGACCAACAGTCTATACCAAAAGTATCACGGGAATTCAGAGGAGAAAAAGAAGGGAGGGGAAAGAACTATCTCCTTACACTCTCTGGAACAAGGTCAAGACTGAATAGACCTTTAAGGTTTCTGCCAACGGAGACAAGTTTCTGTTCAACTTTTACTCAAGTCACCCTCAACCAAACACCAAGCTAAACTCTAAAAATTCAACTGTAAATAAGCCATGGGCCCTGCCCTCCAGGAGTTTATAGTCGAATGGCACAGAAAGACAAGTAATAACTTCTAGTACCATGTACTAAAGCCAGAGTGATCAGAAGAAGGCACATAATGAGATAGGTACCATACAAGCTGGGACCCGGCAGCAAGAAAGTGACATCTATACTGAGCAGTGACATAGGACAAGTTGGAGTTAAAGTAATTCAGGCTTTGAGGGAGCAGCTTATGCAAAGCCCTAGAAATGAGAACCTAGGATTGCAACGACTCCGTGATTTGCAGAGTTGTGCCAATTAATGCCAACTAAATGGCTGAATTATTTCATTACTCATTCCCAAATTCAGGAAGGGATGTGAGTATGGGCACAACCTAAGGCCAAATTCAAACAAACTCTTCATTTGATAGCCACACAGCCCCAGCCTAATTAGGCTATCTTAGCCCATCACCAACACGTCACTGCAGGTGTTCATATGCTTCTCTTGCCATTCAATCAGCCTATCAGCAAGGTCAGTGCTAGACTCCAGAAGAATAAGGGGGCTCCGCTTGGCTCCCCAGGGGAGGAGTGGAGACAGTGTCTTCCCTATCTCTGAATCCCACACAGAATCCAGTTCAGCGCTTTGTGAGCACAGAGGACCACTGTTCTATGTTGTACTAAACATAGAAGAAAAAGAAAAATTCATCTCCTGACATAATTACTATCTCTATCCACACCCTACACATTGCCAGTCTCTACTCTCTCCACTGAGGCCCATCAGGGCCCTCCTCCTCCTTCTGTCACTTGCAAATGCCAAAGAGCTCTACAAAGATAAAAGTCTAGCTTTGTGGATAAAAGGAGGAGCTTCGGATTCAGAATCATCTGGGTGCGATCCTTTTATTAGCTTCATGGTACATAGCAAGCCACTCCACTGTGGCAGCCTCAGATTTCTCTGTTTCTGCAATGAGAATAATAATACTCCTTCACTGAGGTCTGTTAAATAACCGGGCTGAGTTAAGAACAATGAATGAGAGAGTCTGTGTAAGGATATTATCACGTTGCTTGGTACATAAAATGTACTCAGTAAATGTTTGCTGTAGAATATAGCAGATGATGGAATACAGGTAGAAGTGGATGGTGCTGGTTAAGTCTGGCTGGAGTCACAGCAATTCTCCACCAGCCCAAACCGCGTCCAGCAGCAGGCTTGGAATGGGACGCGTGTAAGAGATCCGCTGTCCCTTGAGACTCCTTCCACGCCCAGACCTCTGCCGGGATCTCCGGTGTGCGTCACCAGCCCAGCCTGCCGCCTCCGATGCTGCCGACGGACACATGGTGGGAACGTGAGGGGGCGGTACCGGACTCGGCGTCTCTGGGCCAATCGCCCGGCGGGAGGCACCCAGCCAATGGCAGAGGCAC
This sequence comes from Hyaena hyaena, assembly GCF_003009895.1. Lineage (NCBI taxonomy): Eukaryota > Metazoa > Chordata > Mammalia > Carnivora > Hyaenidae > Hyaena > Hyaena hyaena. Next base: position 2,453,230 of record NW_024080655.1, on the reverse strand, counting down.
TCTAGTGCCTAGGGGGCGGGGCCACAGAGAGGAGCAGCGGCGTCATAGGTCACTGGGCGGGCCGGGGGTGGGGCCCGCGGCCCCGACGGGGGCGGAGCGGCGAAGGCCCGAGCAGTCTCAGCAGTGATGGCGGCGGCTGTGGCGACAGCGGCAGTGACGGCCCCGGCGCCGGCAGCCGGAGCGGATGGCGCCTCCTCAGTGCACTGGTTCCGCAAAGGGCTGCGGCTCCACGACAACCCTGCGCTGCTGGCGGCTGTGCGCGGGGCGCGCTGCGTACGCTGCGTTTACATCCTGGACCCTTGGTTCGCGGCCTCCTCCTCAGTGGGGATCAATCGATGGAGGTAAGGGGGCCCGGAGCAGGGTCGCGGGCCCAGGGGCAGCGGCCTGGCCTCGAGGGTGCTCGGTGAACAGCCCGGGTCGCCTCCGCCCCGCAGACACCGAGGCGGGTGTCAGGATGGCCGAGTGGTCTACGGCGCCAGACTCTCAGTCCCCAAGGCCGGAAGACCCCAGCCTGCGGGAGGTGGGACAGGGAGACGGAGCCGGGTTTCCCGAGGGGAGAAGCCGCGACTGGGGAAGGAATTAGTCATCTTCGTAATGGCCTGTGTGGGCCAGGGCTCGACCTCGGACAGGCGCGTTCGCACTGTGTGTTCGCCCCTTTGGGGCCCCACAGCATTCCTGCTGGACGGAGACCATGCTCCCCATTGATCAGGGACTCCCGAGGCCTAGAGACGCAAGTTGGCCTGCCCACAGGGAGTGGCAGAGCAGGGACTCCTGGGTCTAGGGCTCTCAGGGGCGTGCTCTAGGAGGGGAAGAAAGGACATGCTGTGATGTGAGGGCAGGGACGCGTTTCTGAGTCGGTAGCACAGCAGGTGCGCTGGCGTTCTTCAAGTAAAGAGCCCATCGCTGGGCTCCTGAAGGTCATGTCTACGCTTCTGGCTTGCTTGGATCCATCCTTTCACCATCCACATTTCCCTCCTGCCTCTGGAGGTGCCTAGAGACTCTAGCTTAGCATTAGATAAGGCAGGTGCAGTCTGCCCTTTATTATAAGGACATCAAGGGGCTTTTCCTGGTCGAGGCACTTTGTGTCCTGAGGTAGAGAGCAGTACTTAAACCCATGTTGGAGAATTCCCTCGGCCACTAGCTAGGAGCTTGCTAGGAAAAGGAAAAAAAGAAAGAAAAGGGAACCAAAGTGTCACTTTCTTCCTCCTCTTCTCATGAGATTAATTTTAAAGGACAGTTGAGCCACTGTAGATTAGACTTTTATCAGCTGATGTGCTGAGGTTAGGGAGCAGGATAGCTGTGATGTCAAGGCGACCCCTCTTTGATGATTCCCAGGAAATGCAGTCGACAGAATCATGGGAAAGGATTAACAGATAGGCAGCTGATGTCTTTTCTCTGTAGCCGGTGTTTAAAACCAAGAGGCTTTGAGACATTGTGTACCCAGCTCTCTTTGAAACACCCCGCCGCTGTCCCTTGGTTTGTTTGCGTTGCTCTGGAGAATGTTTGCTTGTGGCCTTGTTGCACTGATGGGCAGCTGATCCCCAAGATGCAGTGGCCGACAGTACCCTATTCTTTTCCTCTCCAAGGCGTGTGCCTTGCCAGGAGAGTGAGTGCCCCTAGCAGTGGGTCTATTAAATGCCCCCTTCTGCCCCATTTATGTAGAGAGAACGACTAAAGATAGTCCTGTGGAGAGCCTGCCCACACAGTTTTCAGGCTGTTGTATTGCTCTGCCTCTGCTCCAGTTTCTATAGATAGGAGGCTGGGTTTGACAAACACCCTCCAATGACTATCCCTAGCACCGACGTTAAACCAGGCCTCAGACTTTGCCCCCTCCTATGGCAGTGTGCCCATTAGGGCAGAGTAGATGCCGTCTGACTCCCTGCTCGTTACAGGGTCACGAAGGAGGTTTTGTCTTGTCTTTTTTTTTTATCAGGTTTGGGGAGGGCGTTGCATGAAATTCTGACTTGTAAGTGGTAGTAGAGATTAAAACTCAACAGCAAAACCTCTGTTGCTGATTAAAGTCAGATATGCCAGGAACTAGGTGTGTGTGGATTTCTGTGGGTCACTCTTTTGTGATTGTGCTTTTGAGCAAGGGAAGGAGAAGAGGAATGTGGCAGCTCACATGCCCGAGTCAAATCCTGGAGTCAGAGGCCATGTAGGAATGTAGACATTAACTGAACAGTGACTTAATGAGTGGCTAAGATCTGCCAGGCACCGTTCTGGGTGCTGCTGGGGACATGGCAGTGAGCAAGCCGTCGTGCTGTCCAGAGCTCTGGGAGCCTACATTTCCATGAAGGAACACAAGTAAAAACAGCCATGACTTAGTAGAACTGAATGCCATGAAATAAATAAAATAGGGGGATAGACTAGAGCAGCATTGGTCTTGCTGCTCATGGGAATCACGAAAGGGTCTTTAACAGATGCCTGGACTTCCTCCTCCCCCAGTTCTGATATAATGGTTCTAGGTTATGGCCTGGGCAGTAGTGTTGTTAAAGCTCCCCTGTGCCGTGAAGCCTGAGAACCACAGACTCGAGCCCGACAGCTTGGGAACCGTGTTGCAGTGCATTGGCAGGGAGGCTAATTAGCTTCGGCATTCAGAAGAAAGAGGTGAAAAAACACAAAACAGATCGAATATGGTAACTGCTCCTGGACCTGGAAACAGACGCGCTGCCGCCACCCCCACCGTACACTTTGCTCCCATGATCAGACCACGCAGGGCAGAGCTGCCGACTGTTTTACACCCTCGGTGGGGGGTCGGGGGAGTGAAGGGGCCAGCTGGACCTCTGCATAACTTCAATATGTGTAATCTTCCAGCAGCTGCTTCTGGATCTGCGAGTCGCCTGGGAGAACTGTTGTACAACATAACATCCTAGCTCTGCAGATACTTCAGTTGCTGCCTGGGAGAAGGCTCCCTAGAAAGAGTGGGCCGCGGGCCATCTGCAAGAGGCGGGGGCGAGTGGGGGGGGGCGTGATCAGGATCTGAGATGTCTGTTCTTCTGCACTTCCTACACTCACTCCTGCATAGCATGTTTCAGCAGATGAATCAGATTAAAAAAACTATGAATGGCACTTTCTAAGAGGAAAATAGGACAGGGAAAGGCCACCAAGAAATCTGTATATTTATTAGCATAGCAGAAGGGCTAGCTAGCATATTCCTTGCCTTGGCGGTAGTGGGAAGTTGGTGTGGCTCAGGAAGCCTCAAGACTTTTTGTCAAGCACTAGTTGGCCATTTCCCCATTTCTGCCATTTTCCCCAGCTCCCCCGTTCTCAAATATGCTGCGTTTGGAAGGAGGTACTGCAGTGAAGACCACCCAAAAAGGGGGTGATGGTGGTGGTGATCGACTTCTAGATTTAAAAATGGGTTTGCCTCCCTCTTGCTCCTGCAGCTTAGATCGAGTGTTGGCAACAATTCACTGAGTCCTTTATTTAAATCACTTTCTCCCTAGCGCTGAGCTGCACCTGCGTTCAGGAGCTTCTGGGAAGCTGGTAGAAATAGGTAGAAATTGGTAGAAATGCCATATGAGCCCATACAGCTCAGAATTAATAAATGAGGTGCACTGGAACCTCCCCAGGATGCCCAGTGAGAACGAGTGTGTCTCTCATCCCAGTGCCAGGAACTAATCACTGTCGGACTGTCATAGCTGCTGCTTCCCTGGAACTCGGCCAGCAGGTAGGGGACTGAGACTTGTAGTTTCCTGGGGCAGAAGTGGGAGTTTCTGAGCTCTTCTCACTGGTACCCAAGTGAGTCACTTTACTGTTCCGCAGCTGAGGAGGTGTTTCCGTTTGCCAAAAAGGGATGAACACCTTCACCTTTCTCTTAGAGAAAAATATGTTTATTCTTTCCTAATTTCAGAGTGGTACTTAGAGATCAGTCCCTGCTATGGATTGTGAGTTTGAGTTATCCTTTTCCATGGGGCTTACGCTCTCTGACTGAGGATAAATTAATTCCTATTAATATCCTCAGTAGTCAGTCCGGGCTGGCCTATGAGGTCATCATATAGTTAGATACTACCTTGGCTTGAAGCAGAGAAACTTGGTCAAGGGCAAGTCACTATCATCCTCCCTCCTCCTATTAACAACCAATAAAATATTCCTCAACACAGAATCTGCCATCTCTGAGGAAGGTCTTGTCTAAAAATTTGCCTATCTTACACTCAAAAGCGCCAGCCCCATGGAGTCCCTGAATTACAGAGCCCTTGCTATATTTTTGGAAATCCCCATTTGGTCTTCTCCAGTTCTGTCTGCCTCTAGCTCCAGAGCACTTACGTAATATAATTCAGTTGCACATGTTGTCTGATCCTCAGAGTGAGCTTCAACTGCTCACACAGGACCGTGTGCTCTAAATTTTGGCCATGTGAGTTCATCCTGGAGCTGCCAAGGGTGAGCTGCCAGCCGCAAACACTGCTCTCTGCAGTGCACAGGCCAGCAGTGCACTGCAGTGCACAGGCCAGCATTCTTTAGCATCCACCCTCATTGGAGTAAAGAGAAACTGGCCATGTGGAGAGGAGGGCTCTAAGGGAGGGCAAAAGGCCAAAATTCTCTCCGGCGAAAGAATGCACACACCTGCCCCAGTGAGCCTTTGCCCAGTAGCAGTGCTGCTCCCTGTTATGCGAAGCGGCCACCTGGCAGACGAGGCACAGTAGCAGTGGCCTCTCTTTCTCTGACTGCCTGGAGGCTGGGGCTCCTAGGGGCCTGTTGCCCTCTTAGGGGGACCATCCTGAAACCTCCTTCCTGGAGAAGCCCTGAGGGCTGGACGCAGGAAGGGAAGTTGGAAGTGACAAATCACATCTAGGGCATCAAAGAAGAGGCAGAAACCAGTATCTCAAAGAGAGAAAGTTTAGTAGAAACTTAGAAGCAAAGAAAGGCAGCTTGTAAACAGAAGCAAGATGTTTAGTTCTGCTTTCTAGAACAGTGCTTGTGAAGCTTTAGCGTGCAAAGGAATCACCAGGGGCCCTTGCTAAAATGCAGGTTCTGATCCTGGAGGTCCGTCTGGGATTCTGCATGTCATCAGGCTTCTGGGAGATTCACAGCTATTCCATCCTCAGAGGGGCAAGGATCAGATGGCAAAGGCATTGGCTTTCTCCTTGATGGTTGCATCTTGAACAGCACGGCCTCAGTGCTCTGATGGGAAGTCCTGGTCAAGAAGCCCTGTGGCCTGGTGGTTAAGCATGCAAACCCTGAGCCACACTGCCCAGTTCGAATTCTGGCCACTTGTTAGGTATATGATACTGGGCAAATTACTTCATCACTCTGTGCCTCAGTTTCCTCATCTATAAAATGGGAATAATGATAGTATCTACCTCATAGGTCAGTTTGGGAATTACATGAGATAATGCATGTAAAATAAGTAGACTGGTGCTAGGTTCATTGTAAATGCTCGTCAGATGTTAGTTGTTGCTGTGATTATTTTCATTTGGTTGCTGAGTTCAGGATTGGGCCTTCTGCTTCCTGCTTCAGCTGTAGACATCTCTTGTCAGAGAAGGAAAGGGCTTTCGTGGGGTTATCTTACTTGAGAGATGCTGCAAGGAATCTCTCCTTTTAGTAAATGAGGCCTAGAAATAAAGTTCTGTAGAAGCAGCTGGAAGCCGGCTTTCATGTGCATGTCAGCCTTATTTATAGCTTCAAATCGAAAGCCTGTGCAGCCTGGTGGACTGTAAAGGAGGAGGCCACCGAAGTGCACGGCAGGGACATTCCTGGGAGCCACAGATGAAGGACCGTGTGCCCTGAGGTTGGGAGCTTTAGGTCTCCAGTTACCTCCCAGCATTCTCCCTGGGGGGGCCCAGGCTCCAGGTGCCATGAGGCTATTTACATGGGCCTCTCATATTTTCCTCTTGGGAGGAACGGCCCGGCCTGGGAGGAGGCCGACACAAGTGCGTCACTCCCGGCTTAGCTTTCCTTTTCAGAGGGTGTCAGTTTTTCAAAAACAGAAATTCACAGAGGCGGAGCTCTGGGTTTGCATGAAGCAACAGTCTCCCCTCCTGTCGCCTCGCTGGTTGGCATGATGCTTGGGGCTGAGCCCAGGACTCTGCTCCTGCTGGAATGTGGGCCTGTGGCATTCGCTGCCAGGGGAGTGTCATGTAATAGACGTCAGATGCAGCAGTGGGGCCTGGTTCTGGTTGGCAGCCTGGACACAGGGGCTGTTTCTCTAAGCCTGCAGTGGTCAGAGGGCGTGATGAGTGCTACAGAGGAGGCGCAGGGTTTCAGTGTGCCCACAACAAAATCTAGTGACTTCCGTCACCAACAGAGATGGGTGGGAGATACCAAGTAGCAGGGGTATCTGCGAACCAGGCGTAGTTCCTGAGGAAGATCAGAAGGTCATTGGGTTACCTGTAGTCAGGCTTGTGTTTGTCAGAGAGAGGGATTCCACACTCATGAGGCCTGGCAGCATCTCAGCCCTTGGAATAGTGTCGGGCATGTCACTCAAAGCTTTAGAAATGGGGCATAGGTTCCTAACCCGGCTTTGTCACTTAGTCATTATGATCTTAATCAAATTAATTATCCGCTCAGTGTTTGGTTTTCCTCTTCTACAAAGTGAAGATATTTCCCTTCAAAATGTATTGAGAGAATGAAAAAGAAAACACGTTATAAAGCATAACAGCTTTTTAATAATAATAATAATAATAAGCATAAAAGCGTAATAACACGATGATATTGTTTGTCTCTGTGCTGGAGAATTAAATTCCTCATGGATAAAGGGGAGGCTTTTTACCATGTACCTTTTTATAACTTGAATTTTGAATTACATAGTTATCTGTTTAAAATGTTAATTTCATTTAATTTAAAAATAAAACACATGTCAGGGGTGCCTGGCTGGCATGCAACTCTTGATCTCAGGGTTGTGAGTCCAGGCCTCACATTAGATGTAGAGATTACTAAAAATAAATAAATAAATAAACTTAAAAAAATGAAAAATAAAAAGTTATTGATAGATGTCTCAGAAAGGTGGTTGTGCCTAACTGAACAGTAAATAAATATTTATGGTCACGTGATAATAATAAATAGAATGCGAAGGCACTCAGCAAATGATTTTTCCTTCCCCGTGGTGATCCAGCTTTCAGGATTAGGTCTGTTGAGTACCTGGGGTCCCACCCCCAAAAGCACGTGAGGATATCCTATAGACAAGTACTTTCTAAGGCCTTCTCTGTCTCTTGGGGTGAGAATCTGGTGCCCAGAGGCCTGGAGAATGAACCACCTGCCAAGCAAAACCCTGAGAACTGGGGAACCGCCTGTGGGGGTGCGGCAGTAGGCATCTGTGCAGCCCAGAGCACGAATGCACAAAGGTGGGGGTCCATTGGGTTGTGGGGGGGCGGTAGGATTTGCCAGGGCTCTCACAGCCCTGTTCCTTTCTGGTAGGACCTCAGGCTTCCTGTTTTCCACATGGCCTTCTCCCCTCCTCTCCCTTTGGATTTTCACCACAGCCTGATGATGGGCCGATACTGATACCCAGGGCCAGAGGCTGAGAGGGAGTAAGTGACTGCCCTCAGCTTGCAGAGGAACCGCCAGGGTAGGAAGGCTCACGTTCATCCCAGGCTTTCTATAAGCCAGGCACTGCACTAAATGGTTTTCACGCGTTATTTGATTTTCTGCTAGCAGAAAACTGATTTGATAAACTGCTAGCAGTTTTAGCTTAGTACCAACATCAGCTCCATGTTCCAGATTAGAAGAAGAAAGCTACACTGGTTAGGTACCGGCTGGAGTAGTGCCCAGGTCTCCCTGGCCCTGGTACTAATGGTGCTGCTTGTTCGGCATAGTGTCCCAGCCTCTCGCTGCTTTGTCGGGAGGAAGAATGCCTCTCCGTTTTGTCACCTCTAAAAGGCCTGTGTGGCCTCTGCAGGTTCCTTCTTCAGTCCCTGGAAGATTTGGACACAAGCTTGAGGAAACTGAACTCTCGCCTGTTTGTGGTCCGGGGCCAGCCCGCTGACGTGTTCCCGAGGCTATTCAAGGTACGTGTGGGGGGGGTCCTAGAGCAGATGGCGAGATTCTGTCCCCCAGAGTGTCCCCGCAGGCTGCATGAGGTGATGTTCTGACTGAGAAAACAGAAGCATCGTGCGCTCCGAGGGCCGCCTCTTGGGAGGTTGGGAGCAGAGCCGATCAGCTTGCCGACGGGATGGAAACTGTGTTAAAGGAAAAATTCTGTGAAACCACTGTCTTGTTGGAAAGTTCCCAGCTCCGTCCAGACAAGGGATGTAGCAAGTTATTCCACCCCGGATGCCGCTGGCTTCCCGAGATGTTGTTCTGGCTCAAGCCAGCAGGGTTTATTACGGCTCTTCCTGTGCCAGGAGTTTGAGGACACGTTTTCCTTTTTAACACAGGGTGTTTCCTATCTTGCTATGTGCTGCTTATTGGGGGAAAAAATCAGCCCTTTTGAGGGAGCTCCCTGCCTCCTCTGGGGCAAATGATTTGTAAAAATCTTGATTTGGGTACCATGAAGGTCTCTGTCTTCTCTGGCAGGTGGCCGGTCCACTCCCCCTCCGCCCCCAACCCCTTTCTTCATAAAGCACATTTCAAGGTCCAAACAGAGGCAAAAGTGCCCACGGACAGAGGCCTCTAGGACTGTCTGTCCTCAGGCTCAGCAGTGCCAGACTGTTTTCATGCTCCTTCCCACCCCAGCTCCCTTCCCTACTCTTCCTGGGGGGAAAGACCAGAGGAGAGGTCCCGTGTCAAGACAAGCAGCTTAGTAAATGCCTCCTCATTCACCCCCCCTCCCCACGCCCCACGCACATGCACACCCAGATCGCACAGTGCCGAAAACAGCCAGCGTTCATTGAGGGCAGACTGTGAGTCAAGCTCCGCCCTAAGTAAGGGCTTTACGTGTGTTAATTCACATAGCCGCCCTCAGAGTGTGTGTTGCTGTCCCTGTTCTGTAGATGAGGGAACAAGAACTTCATGGTCATCAGCCAAGAAGTGGTGATCTAAGATTTGGGCCCCGCTCTCTGACACCAGATTTGTGTTCTTGACCACCACACCGTCAGACACATTTGCTTCTCTCCTCACTCTGCACTGTGTTCCCTGTCTCCCTTCCTAGCACCTCAGAGGCCCGCCCAGCAATAGCCCAGAAATTCAGGTAGATCATTTCATTCAGTCATTCAGTGTGTAATAGTCCGCCTTCTCCTTATCTGTGGTTTTAGCTACTCGCTGCCAGCTGTCGTCTGGAAGCAGATGACCTTCCTCTTCACATAGAGTCAAAAGGTCATTAGTCGCCTAACCCTCCTCTCCTCACTCCATCGCATCATGTAGGCATTTTATCCTCTCACATCGTCACAAAGAGAAGGGGGGGTACAATACAATAACGTATTTTAAGAGAGAGTCCACATTTACATAACTTTTATTACAGTGTATTTTATAATTGTTCTGTTTTATTATTAGTTACTGTTGTGTTAATCTACTATGCCTGACTCACAAATTAAACTTTATCATAAGTAAGTACGTGGAGGAAAAACCAGTACTATATGTAGGGCTCAGTACTATCTGCAGTTTCAGGCATCTGCTGGTGGGCTTGGAACACACCTCCTTCAGATAAGCGGTGACTATTGTATATTTATTGAGCTTCTACTATGTCCTAGGCCCCCTGCTAGGTACTAGAGTAATGATGTATGAGACATCATGGTGTTTCCTCTGAGAGTTCACACTCTAATATGGGAAATAGACCAGTAATAGGCAACTTCATTGCTATATGGTAAATGCTGTGATGGAAAAAGGGCAAGGTGCAAGAAAATCATATTGGAAGAGAAGGTCAAAGAAGGCTGCTTGGAGGAGGTGGCCTCTAATAATCTTTTATTACCATCCACAGAGTTACAAGTATTTAGCTGTGTCATCTATATGAATTGCTAAGCCTAGCACCTGGCTCATAGTAAAAGGCTCAATAAATGTTTAGTCCTTTATCCTAGATGAGGGCTAGTCAGCCCTCTCAGGACCCACACCACAGACAAGGCTGAGTCAGGTCCCTTGTGGATAGGACATTTGCTCTGGGGGTTTAGAGTTTTAAGGGACCATGGCCAGAGATTTTGGTAGGAATGTGGATTTCTTCTTCCTAGTCGTGTTCTAGGGCTTTCTGTGAGTTATCCATACAACCTTTCACTGGGCCAGCTTTGTCCCAGCACTGCAAGGAAATCTAGAAAATTCTCCTAGAAAAAAACTAAAGGCTTGGAAAAGAATTCCCTTCTTTTTTAACATGTGGCCCCTCTGGTCAGATTTCTCTGACTTCTGAACTAAGAATTGCTCCTCCTTCCCCGACTTTCTGAGAGCTAGAGCTAGACAGAGCCTATTAGCTCTGTTAGCTACTGGCTTCAGGAGTGTTGCCGTGGGAGCCATCAGGACACTTCACATAGCACGAGTCTGCCAAGAAAACCAAGCCAGAAGTTTGCAGGGCCCTGAGGAGCTCTGGGGAAGGCATGCTGGGCGGAAGGCAGTAGAGATCCAGTCTCCGCTGTCTCCACCAGTGAGTCAGTGCCTCTTTCTGGGACAAGGGCCTCCCCTGGGAACGTCGTATTTATAGCCTCTTGCTGCATTCTCCTACCCCCGGGACACAGCAAGCGTGCGGGACTGCCCACCTCTATCTTGATTCCACCAGTCTCGGGCTCCAGTGTCACCGTGCTGTTGGCTTCTCCTCAAAGGCCTGCTCTCCTCAAACTGTGTGAACCTCAGATTGTTGGCTTTCCAGTTCAAATCTTTGTCTCTAGTTTGTTCCGCAGCCCATCCTGACAGGTCTCCAGATTTGTTTCCTCCCAGGAAGGAGCAGTTCTCAGCTTCATTTTCCTCCCCAGATGGTGTTTAGCATAACAGACTCTCTCCCCCCGCAGGAGTGGGGGGTGACCCGCTTGACCTTTGAATATGACTCTGAACCTTTTGGGAAAGAACGTGATGCAGCCATCATGAAGATGGCCAAGGAGGCCGGTGTGGAGGTGGTGACTGAGAACTCTCACACTCTCTATGACCTGGACAGGTGAGAAGTGGGGCCCCGGGCTCAGCTTGACGGTTACAGGAGTTGTCGGTTGTGGGCCCTGCTGAGCAGGACTCTGGGAGGTTTACTAGTAGAGCCACCTGGCACATGAAGTATGGCATTTTCAGGGCACCGGGGTGGCTCAGTCAGTTAAGCGTCCGACTTCAGCTCAGGTCATGATCTTACAGTTCGTGGGTTCGAGCCCCATGTCCGGCTCTGTGCTGACAGCTAGCTCAGAGCCTGGAGCCTGTTTCAGATTCTGTGTCTCCCTCTCTCTCTGACCCTCCCCTGCTCATGCTGTCTCTGTCTCTCTCTCAAAAATAAGTAAAATATTTTTAAAAGTGAGATATAGCATTTTCTAGAATCTGGAAGAGACTGGGCCAGAGTTGGGGCCTGTGGAACAGATCACAAAGAGCTGTACCTGATTTGGGTGCGAAGGGGCTCACTAGGGCCGAGGGCTGGAGGCAGGGAGAATCCCCACGCAAGAGCTTCATAGATCTGCTCCTAATGTGCTGTCCCCTTGGCTCACGCTCCCACCTGTGTCCTGCTCCCAAGAGACTGCCCTCTGACCTCAGCGGGCCCTACCTGGTGACCTTCTGGACAGAGCTCTATTCTCCTATGCCCGATTTCTGTATCTACTGTTATAGATACAGAATCTTTCTGGGTTTCCAGGCCATGTATTCAGACGTTGTGTAGGAGGCGCTAGAGATCGCTGCAGGGGGCTGAGAAGGACAGAGCAGCCTCCTTCCCTAGGGACAGGCCCATGTGCTTTCAGAGTGTCTAGGAGGAAAGCCTCCCCTCCCCTTCCCTGGCAGAGCTGTCACCCTCCTGCTGCTGCTGCTGCTGCTGCTGCTGCTGCTGCTGCTGCTGCTGCTGCTATGGCTGCCAAGCCAGCAGCCGTGCCTGCTCCCTGCCCCCCTCTCCCCGAGCTAGTGGTGGCTGCCAGGAGGCCAGGTCACACATCCCTGCACGTGAGCTGGCTCTCCAGAGCCGGCGGCTGGGTGTGGAGCTCCTCCTCTTGCCACGTGCCAGAAGAGGGGGGCGGTAACCGCAGGGGCAGCAGCCAACCTTACGTCCCCACCGTGAACTTAACCCGGCCAGCCAGGTCTTGCATAAGCTGCTTCTTGGCCCCACAGGAAGAGCCCCGGGAATCTGGCTCCAGACCACCCCAATGCATGCTGTATAAACGGCCTCAGTTCTCCTCAGTCCTGTATCTTCTTTTCTTAACCTGAGTGCATCGCTGTTTCCCTTGCTCATGAAAAAACAAAAACAAAAGCAAACAAACAAAACAAACAAACAAACAAAAAAACCCAAAAAGCCTTTGTAAACTGCCAAACACCCTTTATTTTATTTTATTTTTTTTTTAAATTTTTTTTTTTTTTTAATGTTTTATTTATTTCTAGGAGAGAGATAGAGACAGCATGAGCAGGGGAGGGTCAGAGAGAGAGGGAGTCACAGACTGAAACAGGCTCCAGGCTCTGAGCTGGCAGTCAGCACAGAGCCTGACGCGGGGCTCGAACCCACGAACCGCGAGATCATGACCCAAGTGAAAGTCGGACGCTTAACCGACTAAGCCACCCAGGCGCCCCTGCCAAACACCCTTTAAATAGTTGTTGCTATTGACCCCAGCCCTGGTCCCTGATCTAGGAAAGATAGTCTGTTCTCCATCTCTCTGTTCTAACAAACTGGGACCAAGAAGGGAATGATTTTTCAACAGAAGAACATGCTTGCAGTTCTTATCAAAGAACTTCCTAAAGGCTCACGCCGGGGTAGACGGGAAGGCTCATGGGGATGCCCATGGCGTGGACACACAAGCCAAGTACCATGACGGCTAGTGGGGACTTATTTGTGATTAGAGAGATACGGTCAGTCTCTGTCTCTAGGAGGCTCCACGTCGACACCAGGGCACCCGGAATTGAGCCCCAGCTTTGGCCCCTTCTTGCTCCATTACCTGAGGCATCTGCTCCAGCTCTCTGGGCTTCATTTTCCCTCTCGGTAAAATGGAGATGTAGCCTTCCTTGCCCCTTCCTTTCCACTTAGGGGTGGGACCCGTGAGTGGATGAGGAAGGCTGCCCTCCAAGCCTTCCAGGTCTGGGCTTTTTTCTGGGAGGGCAGGGACCTGAAGTGAAGGGCCTCGTGCGTGACGTCAGGTGTGCTTTGGGATTCCCAGGATTATCGAGCTGAACGGGCAGAAGCCACCCCTTACCTACAAGCGCTTCCAGGCCATCATCAGCCGCATGGAGCTGCCCAAGAAGCCCGTGGGCTCCGTGACGGGCCAGCAGATGGAGAGCTGCAGGGCCGAGATCCAGGAGAACCACGATGAAGCCTATGGCGTGCCCTCCCTGGAGGAGCTAGGTGCGTACTGCCTGCCCCAAGCCGCTTTTTTTTGTAAGATAACTTCCTGGGGTGTTTCTTCTTTGTCAGAGCGATGCATTTTATTACAGACGGTGTAGAAGAAACAGTGAAACAGAAGTGGAAATAACAATCACTGTTACCCCACTGCCCAGAGATAACCGCTACTGTTTTTGGAACATGTCCTTCAAGGCTTTTTTCTGTTCTTACTCATATATGTGATCCTACGTGACGCTCCTGTTTTTGTACTTTTCCTCTCTCAGAAGATACAGGCAGTCTGGTGTTGGCATCAGTGGGCTCCCCAGTACCAAGATGACTAATATTGTTTCCATTGAAAGGGGGTCTCTCAGTCCCTTAGGTCACCAACTGTACCCTTCCTCCCCCATCCCCCATTACACGATTTGAACAAAGTTAGCCTCTCTCACCTGAAAACCACAGTCCCTGCCATCCTGCCTGATAGGGCGTGCCCTACAATATTGTTCTCATCTGCCTCGAATGAGGAGTGGCCAGGATAGGGAAGGCAAGGGAAAGGAGAGGAAAACATCACCTGGATGACCTGGCAGATGTTGAAACGTTAGGATGATCTCAGCCCCAGAGGCTCTGAGAACATACAGTTCCGTTCGCACATGGCTCCAAGAACACACCGATGTGTTGAGGCTTGTTGAGCTATCACTGAAATGGCCTGACCTCTGGTCCTGTGACCTGCCCCTCCTCTTTCTTGTAGGGTTCCCTACTGAAGGACTTGGCCCGGCTGTTTGGCAAGGAGGAGAGACAGAAGCCCTGGCCCGCCTGGATAAGCATTTGGAACGGAAGGTATGGCCCCATTCCTATGACATAGAACTTGGGATACAGCGCCCATTTAGTGAGTGTTTACCACATGCTGGTCACTGGGCTGAGCATTTCTGAGTTAAGTACCTGCTTGCATTATTTCCTGTTTTCTTTTCAACATCCCTACAAGGTAGCTGTTAAGCTCTCCATTTCACAGATTTGGAAATGAAGGTTTAGAGAGGATAAGTAACTTACCTGAGGTCACACGGTTAGTAAGTAGTAGAGTGAGACCTTGTTCTATGTGATTCTAAAACTTATACTAGATTGCTTTTCTTTCATCTCCGTGCAGGTTCCCCTTACTGAGAGGGTATCTATCTGGTCAGTGAAGTCCAGAAGATCCATTACTTAGTGTCCCCTCCTCACCTTTTGCTGGGTCCCCTCCAAGGCATTGATTTCCATTTGTTTGGACACAGAGAACAAATGGTCCACTTCCCAATAAAATGGGAATTGGTAAGGGGAAGGAAAGAGGTGGAGGCCTCAAAGGCACTACTTAATAATGTCACATGGCTTCCATGACCCTGGGACTGGAGGAGCAGAGAAGGTTCTAGCTAGACTGGTAGACTGGCTTACAGCTTTTTGTATTCTCAGATGGGTAGGCATTTGGCCCAGCAGCCAGGTGATGACAATGGAACAAGGGGACTAAGGCAGACCGACATAGGGAAGGTGTTGCCCAGCCCTGGAAGTACCTTACCAGCAGTGAAAATGTGCCACCGGCCCCACCTCCCTTGGGCCTAGAGGCCTCGATGGCCCTGTCTGCCTGTTACCATCAGCCAGCCCCGCCAAACAAAGGATAAGATTGATGCCCAGAGGCTACGGGGAGGACCAGCCGTCCCATCCACATTAGGAGCTTTCCCCAGAGGGTCTTGGGATCCGTTTGGGAACAGAGGCTGGGCTCAGGGGGCAGAGCGGTAGAGATTACAAATAGGACAGCAGGACCAGAATAAGACTGACAAAGAGGAAGAGCTAACATATGGCCTCGTGGATTATCATTACCTTAAAAGCATTTTGTGGAGGGCTGTCCCTTTAGATCACGAAGTCAGGGTCCTTTTCCACATATCGCTGGAGGGTGTGGTGTGTCATGGGGCCTTCTGGCAGGACCCTTCAGACTCAGTGGTGGTCAGAGGGGACACTGTGTCTTCATATCTGGGAGAAGAGAAGGTGCCTGTGAGCAGAATGTAACTTTATCTCAGGAGGTTTATTTTAGTCTTCAGTTCTCCAAATCTGGATTGAACGTCTACTTGTGTCAGGACGGCCTACCTGCTAAAAAGACTGCCCGATGAGGCAAGCATAGAGTCTGCTTCTAGAAGAATAGTCTGTTGTAGGGGATAGACATGAAATAAGGAATCACAGGGTACTCTGAGGGTTAGGGAGCGACCAGTTCAGAGGATTAGGAGACCAAAGAGGAAGGGTGTTTTATTAATCAGTTCGTATGTGCAAGTTGGCTTTTGAAAAAGGGAGTTTTTGAACTCATGTATCCAGGAGTCCAAGGTGTATGTAGCCTTTAGGCACAGCTGGATCCAGGTGTCCAAATAATGCTACCAGGAATACATTCTCCATCTCTGAGCTCTGAGGTAGGCTTTCCTTGAGCAGTGGCAGAGTGGTC
Organism: Hyaena hyaena; assembly: GCF_003009895.1. Classification (NCBI taxonomy): domain Eukaryota; kingdom Metazoa; phylum Chordata; class Mammalia; order Carnivora; family Hyaenidae; genus Hyaena; species Hyaena hyaena. The sequence goes on along the minus strand of NW_024080655.1, from coordinate 2,437,508 downwards.
ATCAGAAGCTTATCTTCAATCTGCTTAGCACACCAGAGGAAGTGGTGTGCCTCTTTTTTGGAAGTTCTAAGAAAAGTCTCACAGAGTGTTTTCATTTCGCTCTGGCTTGGGTCACGTGACAGTCCCTGACTCAATCACCGCGGCTGAGGAAGGGGTACTCTCCCTGTCAGACTTGCATCATGAGTCTACTCCCAGAGTCAGAAGGTGAGCTCAGCTCCACTTTACCCACTTGGACTGGGATTAGGGAAGGCTGGATCACCACAAAAAAATTTGCTGTCACCAAAAAAGGGAGACAAAGTGTATGATCTTTACTACTGAGTTACCCAAAATAGTAGATGAGGGCAAGCACCTCTTTATAAAAGTATCCCTATTTTTATTTTATTATTTTATTTAATGTTTATTTATTTTTGAGACAGTGAGAGAGAGTGCGAGCAGGGTAAGGGCAGAGAGAGAGGGAGACAGAATCTGAAGTAGCTTCAGGCTCTGAGCCATCAGCACAGAGCCCGATTCAGGGCTCAAACCCATGAACCGTGAGGTCATGACCTGTGAGATCATGAACTGAAATCAGACATTTAACCCACTGAGCCACCTAGGTGCCCCTCCCTATTTTTAAATGAAAATGGAATGATAGAACGTTTTGTAACCTTCCGTGATGACGCATTGTGCATCAATGACTGCTAACCCCATGAGAGATAGTCAAGCCTTATATCCCCCTGCAGTCTTGCCAGAGAAATCAAACCTGAGCCTAGTCCAGTCTCCAGCCCAATCCAAGCCGCCAGTTTGCAGCCATATACCATGAGTGTGTAATCAGCAAGATGCAGACTGTGGGCATCAGTATAGGTCAATGGCCTGTGTTCTTCCACAGAAAACCTTAAAGGGAAAGAAAGAAATGACAGGAAATATGTAAACTAAAAGAAAGTTAAATAACATGTCAAAATACCCTAAATGGCCAAGGCGAAACTCTAGTGCCTAGGGATGCACATTTGGATGAAAAAACAAACAAACAAAAAACACTTGAAAATGCAAGGAATAACTGAAAAGATAAATCTCTCTTTCCCAAATATGCTTTGCAAAAATAGAAAAATGTCAACATTTTTACATGCAAAGAATTGGTTATTATAAAAATTGGGTAGGTGGTCACCTGTGGGGTCAGGAGAGAACGGTGACTTGGATGGGCACTGAGGTGGGTTTCTGGAGTGGCTGGCAGAGTTCTTGTCCTTGAACTTCAGTGATGGTTGCATGTACATTTGCCTTAGAATTATTCATTAAGCCACACATCTATGTCACTTCTGTATTTGTACTTCACTTAAAATAAAAAGGCTTTCAAAGGGAGGTGGGAAAGGCTATGAGCAGGCAACTCTACCTGATGTTTGTTGGAGGCACTTGACCTAATACCTGGGGGTTTACGTGCAGAGGAGGCAGCCATTAGGTTGAGACTTGGAGGAAGAGTCAGAGTTAACCGAGGGAAGGTTAGTGGAAAGACGGACAGCGTTCCAGGCCAAGGGAGCTGCGTGTGCAAAGGCCCGTGAGATGATGGTGCTTACAGAAGAGTGGCAAGAGACAAAGCTAGAAAGACGAGCTCACCCAGACAATGGGGTGCTTGTCAGCCACATTTAAGATCAGGACTCTATCCTGAGAGCAACAGGAAGCTCAGGACACATTTTTTCCCGCAGGACAGACGTTCTTAAGCAGTGGCTCTGCCCCCGTGTGGAGACGGGCTTAGAGAGAGACCGGAATAGACGCAGGGAGGTCACTTGGAAGACTGTCACATTTGTCAAATCTACATCTTACCCTGATCCGGGCCGTTAGCAAGAGTGATGAAAAGAAAAGGCAGATTTGAGGAATATTTGAACAGTAGAATTGACAGGACTTGGCCACAAAGAACTCAAAGGTGATGGCCAGGCCTTGGCGTGGCACCTAGGTGGATGACAGTGCATTTTCTGAGATAAGGATGCCAATAGAAGGGTGGTTTGAGGGGCCTGGAGGGCAGCCACATGGAGATCCTGGCAGCAAGGTGGATGGAATGATCTGGGCATCCAGCTAAGCAGTAGCTAAGTGGTCTGGGCTGGAGCCACCGACATGCCAATCCTCTGCAAAGAGGTGGTATTGGGAGCCACGGGACTAGACGCCCTCCCCCGGGAACACAGTTGACTAGGGGACTCAGCACAGAGCCCTGAGATGCCTACACTGAAGGAGTTGGGAGGGGAGGCAGCCAGGAGTGCATGGAGTCCAGAGGCCAACAGAACAGAGGGTTACAGGGGCGCCCGGGTGGCTCACTTGGTCAAGTGTCCGACTTCGGCTCAGGTCATGATCTCATGGTTCATGAGTTTAAGCCCCGCATCAGGCCCTGTGCTGACAGCTCAGAGCCTGGATCCTGTTTTGGATTCTGTGTCTCCCTCTCTCTCTGACCCTCCCATGCTCACGCTTGCTCTCTCTCTCTCAGAAATAAATAAAACATTGAAAAAATTTAATAAGAACAGAGGGTTACGGAGACAGGAGCAGGGTGAGGTGTGCCGAGAGGCCCAAAAATATGACAGGAAATGCCTGCGGGACTCAGTGGCATGGAAATCGGAGACTCTGGTGGGAATGGGTGAAGGCAGAAGCCAGACTGGAGCGGGCTGAAAAGTGAAGGTGGATATGGGGAAATGGGCCATGAAGAGAGGAAAGAGGACCCAAGGGTAGAAGTCTGCAGGGTTACTAGAAGTCCTTTTTTTCTCTCTGTTTGTTTGCAAAGAAGTGAGATGATTTTCCCAATATTCTTGGAGTAGAAACTGGAGACAAAGATACAGAACATGCAAGAGAGGGAAGAGGGGAGGGCTCCAAAGCCAGGCAGAGAGGTCTTGGCCTTGGGCAGAGTCACCAGAGGGGGTAGGTGTAGATGTAGGCGGGTTTGTGGATTTGGTGGCTAAAAGTTGAGGAGCTCTTCTCCATAGGGCTTCCATTTCCTTATCGTAAGGAAGGAAAGTCATCTGCTGAAGGGTGGTGGGGCAGTGTGGCGTAGGAGATCTAGAGAGGATGTAAAGTTTGTGAAACTTCTTATCAAGAAGAGAAAGAGGGTGCTCGGAGTGGAGGAAGAGAAAATAGTTCTGAGATGTAGATTGAATCTGGAGTCGGAAGCTCTGCCCCCCTCCCCCCCCACCCCCATGTCTCTTACTGTCCCTGAAACCCCAGAAGAGTCACGTAACTCTTTGGGCTCTGCTGTTCATCCTCAGCAGGAGGTGCTGCCTCGGAGAATGGTTCGGATCAAACGGGAGACCACGTGTAAGAGTGAGCGGTGAAGTCAGGCTCTGTGCCGGCGCCTCAGGGTTTCTTCTCTAACATCCAGTCCTCTCCTTTCTTCGCCTTCCCTTCCCACTGCAGGCCTGGGTTGCCAACTATGAGAGACCCCGAATGAACGCCAACTCCCTGCTGGCCAGCCCCACGGGCCTCAGCCCCTACCTGCGCTTTGGCTGCCTCTCGTGCCGCCTCTTCTACTACCGCCTGTGGGACTTGTATAAAAAGGTGAGGGGCAAGGGGGTGAGCAGCAGGCCCTGCCCCCGGTCACAGCCAAGCAGACCGGGGCTTCTGAGCTACTCACACCCCTGGAAAGGGGCCCTTCCCTCTGGCCCTGGGGATGGGAGACTGGGTTGTGGATCCTGGAGGTGCTTGAGTTTGTATATAGTCCAGAGAAGGTCGGGAAGAGTCCATATGCAAGAGGTCGCAGAGTCCAGCGCGACCCAGACTGCTGATCTGAATAAAATCCGTGTTATCAAGTAGAACAGGTCAGGCAGAAAAGCTGACCTCGGGGTGTGACCCTTGAGGCAGCAGATGTGCCGACAACAGGTGGACGGGAGCAGGCGCTCGGGCTGGGAGGCGGGGAGGGCAAGGCTGGAGCCAGTCCCAAGCTGAAGAGCACAGCGGCGCTCTTGTGGGGCTGTGTCCGGAGCGTTTAAAGGGTGGGGGTTGGGAGGGGGTGTCCATGAGCAGCTGTTGCCTACCACTAACGAGGAAATGACCTGGAGGGCTGTGCCATGTGGACAGGAGGCATATGACCCTGTGGTCATGTGCCCACCCCCAGACGAAGGAGGGCAATACCTCCACCTCTCTGCATTCATCAGGGCATCCTTCTGTCTATTGTTTCACACTGCTTCCCTGTCCTGGCTAGTAAGAATTTTGTGGCATGGGGTGGCTTTGCCAGTTTGAAATCTTGTGATTTCAGAAAAGTCGTTATTTGCTTGGAGGTCTGATCTTTTAATTCCCTCATAGCTCCAGATCTAGGCCATTGTGTATAACTTATTTAACCAACACCTAGACGGAGCATTTTTTATGCGTGCTGATGGGAAAACTGCCTTTGAGTCTAGAAAGTGGAGCCAGACAGGGACCCTTGAGGATAAGGATCATGGCCCAGGCCTGGGGAGTTTGGTTCCCGGTGTGGAGCCCCGTGGCGATACCCCTGCCCACTGCCTGACTCTGCAGCCGTTCTCACCGCACAGAGCAGTGGCACAGCCGGGCCTGGGCTTTCGGCCTGCGGGCACGCCGGACTGCTGCTGGGGCATGGTCCCTCCACACGTCTAGGGGGTTTGGAGCCACCACACTCTTGGCAGCTCCAGATTCCCTTGTGGGGGAGGCCCGAGTGACGTGTTGCTGAAAGCTGGGTGATATTTGCATCTGCATGCACCCCCAACCCCAGGTGAAGCGGAACAGCACGCCCCCACTCTCCCTGTTTGGGCAACTCCTGTGGCGAGAGTTCTTCTACACGGCGGCCACCAACAACCCCAGGTTTGACCGCATGGAGGGGAACCCCATCTGCATCCAGATCCCCTGGGACCGCAACCCCGAGGCCCTGGCCAAGTGGGCCGAGGGCAAGACAGGCTTTCCTTGGATTGACGCCATCATGACCCAGCTGAGGCAGGAGGGTTGGATCCACCATCTGGCTCGGCACGCCGTGGCCTGCTTCCTCACCCGCGGGGACCTCTGGGTCAGCTGGGAGAGCGGGGTCCGGGTGAGTGCTCTCTCGGGGGAAGCTGGCGTGGACCTTCTTGTCGGGCCCAGCGAGGGCAGCCCTCTCTGGTCCAGGGCGTGGGGTAGGATCCCCTCCAAATGCTCCCTGCTTTGCCCTCAGCAGAGGGCTTTGGCTCGCCTCCATGGGGAGATATGTGGTAACTTGAGGAGAACCTTGGCAGGAGGTCCCCAAGGAGGCTGATTTCCCCCCATCCCCCGCCCCCATCTAGGTGTTTGATGAGCTGCTCCTGGATGCGGATTTCAGCGTGAACGCGGGCAGCTGGATGTGGCTGTCCTGCAGCGCTTTCTTCCAACAGTTCTTTCACTGTTACTGCCCTGTGGGCTTTGGCCGCCGCACGGACCCCAGTGGAGACTACATCAGGTGAGGATGCGGTCCAGGCGCTCTGGCTTCCGGCTGCTGCGGCCCGCTCCTAGGATGGGTTCCCTGGGCCCTTTGAAGGAGAGCGCCAGTGTGCCGACCGGTCGTCTGATGTATGTGTTTCAGGCGATACCTGCCCATATTGAAAGGATTCCCTTCTCGATACATCTATGAGCCCTGGAATGCCCCAGAGTCCATTCAGAAGGCGGCCAAATGCATCATTGGTGTGGACTACCCTCGGCCCATCGTCAACCATGCTGAGACCAGCCGGCTCAACATCGAGCGAATGAAGCAGATTTATCAGCAGCTCTCTCGCTACCGCGGACTCTGTAAGGAGCCACTACTCCCACCAGCATCCCCTAGCTCGCTAGGGGCAGGACAGCACTGCGGGCTCCTAGGGGATTTCCAGATACTTGCAAAGGGAGACCGAGTGCTGTCTTCTGAGCTGTTAAGTTGACCTGAGGGCCCAGAGCACTGCGGGCCGGGCTGGATGGGGCCTCTATTCATTGTGGCCAGTGGGAAGAGATGGAGCCTTAGTGTCATGGCCCAGCACACTGTTTCCCGCCACCTCATCTTGTTTGCAACTGCCCCGTGGGCCTCTGGAGTCCTGCGAGGTTACATTCTGATTGCTCCCCTGCCTCTCTCCCAGGTCTGCTGGCTTCTGTCCCTTCCTGTGTGGAAGACCTCAGCAACCCGGTGGCAGAGCCCAGCTCGAGCCAGACGGGGAGCATGAGTGGCGCAGGTGAGTAGCAGCTGGCCTCCTGTGGCCTGTGTCCCCGGAGGACACTGCGGAACTACCGCCACTTCAGTGACTGAGGGCTGAGGACAGAGGCTGGAATGAATCTGTGCCCCTTATAGACAGCTTCTAGTCCTCCTGGCGGAGACAGATAGTAAAGGAACCGAGTAAGATCATTCAGATAACAAGTGCTTTTGGAGAAAATAAAATTGAATGACCTGATAAGAGAGGGGCTAGGGAAGGGGGGGGTTCCTTCAGGCTCTTTAGACAGAGTTAGTCAGGGGACCCCTTTCTGAGCAGAACCCTGGGAACAGGCAGAGCCAGGCTTTCCAAGAACTGGGGAAAGAACATTCCAGGCAAAGGGAATAGCGGGGAAAGACCCAGAGATGAACGAGCTTAGCTCATTGAAGGCACAGAGGAAGGGAAGCCGGTGCTGGCGTACCCCGAGGGGGGAGCTGGAATGAGATGGGGACCAGGTGTGGCAGGAGTGGTGTCACCTGGGCCTGCCCCCCTGAGGAGGAGTGGGATTCTGTCATCAGCGCACTGAGGAGGCACTGACAGCAGGGTGAAGGTGTGTGACCTCATCTATGTATTCTAAGCTCCCTGTGCCTGCTGTGTGGAGGGGACAGTGTGGGCAGGCTGAGGACAGGGAGGCCAGAAAGGGGGCAGCTGTGGTGGTCCAGGCAGGAGGTGGCATTACAGTCCGGTGGTGGCAGGAAAGAGAGGTCAGTTGGTCTTGCCGAATTCTTCACCTCCTCCCGTCAGCTCTGGGGTAACTGTTGGTAAGAGGAGACCAGCAAGAACCCAGGGCTTTTCTAGTTTGCCCAGCTGGGCTGGCTCTGCAGATGCGGACGCTGCTCATGCCTGCTTCGGGAGGCTGGCCTGGCGTCTCGGAGGGACTGCCTGACCTTCAGAGCAAGGGCAGCAGACACGCCAGATCAGTCTCTGGCCTGGAGCCCACGGGATTTGGGGCCCACAAGCTGTCCCTGCCGCCAGCAGGCCTGGTCATGCTCTCCCTAGACATTTCCAGGCAAGGTTACAGCTAAGAGGAAGGCCGAGGGGCAGGCCTGAGGAGCAACCTGTAGGCATGGCTTTGATGCAGGCTCCCTGCACCTTAAAAAGCGGCCGTTGCATGGTTTTGGGTCATCGTGGCTTCACGCACGGTCTTTGTGACATGTTGACTGGTTTCTCTGCAGGCCCAAGGCCACTGGCTGGTGGCCCCGCGTCCCCTAAACGCAAGCTGGAAGCAGCCGAGGAGCCCCCCGGTGAAGAGCTGAGCAAACGGGTGAGGGTGGCAGCGCTGCCCACCCCAGAGCTGCCAAGCAGGGGCGTCTGAGAGTAAGTGACCGCTTAGACTCAGCTTCGGGAAGGAGGGTAGGAGGCGGGGCGTGGGTCTGCAAGGCTCCTGGCTTCCAGTGGGAGGTTAAAGCCCAGCAAGCCACATTAACACCTGGTGGGGATTGCATGATTCGATTTAGGACTTCAGCTCTAAATTTCTATCATTCTGACTTCTGTACCTTTTACATTTTAAAAAGAAATTTAAAAGTAAAGCCTTTTTCTTTCTTTACCAGCTAAGAAAAAAGTTTTTTTTTTCACTCTTTCTACCCATCAAAGTGAGTCGAATCCCACAAAAAGAAAGCAGAGACCTGGAGATGAAGCTGTAGGACAAGTGGCCCCATGGCAGGCTCTGAGGACGCTCCCTGGCCTTCTGCCCTCGCGGACAGGCTGTGTCCCGGAGGCAGGCCAGTGGAGGGCAGCACTGACCTTGAGAAGACAGGCGATAGCTGTGCACTGCTCGCTAGGCCCAGCCCCGCCTGAGGCCTGGGACACCTGAGGCCTGGGACAGCCCGGCGGCCCATGGTCTCTGCCTCTTGAAGCACTCCTCTGTTCTCCCTTCCCCCTGGCCCTGGCTCTGCACTTCCCTGTCAGCACTCAGCTTTCTTGGAAGCCCCCTGAATGTCATTAAAAAAATAAATTTGACTCCCTCCCCAGAGCAGGAAGGACTATATGCCTTTCTTGGGGAAATAGAAGTTACTTTTCTCTTTGAGTCATCATCCCAAGCTGTTCTCTCTATACCCTGTCTGCGTCATTAGATTGGAGAGGGTGTTTTTTTCTCTATGGGACCAATGGATTCTTTTTCCAAACCCTTCCATTTCGGGGCCAGGTGGGGCCATCTCATTGGAGCGGCTAGGCTTGAGTGCTGGGTGAGATGACGATTGTTTGATGCTTGTGCCCTTTACCCTCTGAAGCTCTTTGTCAGAGACATTGCTGATAGATTTGTGCTGGCTTGTTCTAGAAGAGCCGTCAGCCTTAGATACTACTCTCTTAGTTATCTAAGAGATAACTAAGACTCTTTAGTTATCTAAAGAGTAGATTAAACTTTGCTTAAGCAAAATTCATTCTGCCTTACAAATCTGGACCTTGCCAGGCCGTTACTCCTGACTTTCAGGTGAGAAGATCAAAGAATAGAGAGGTTAAATGTCTGGGTCAAGGTTGCTCAGTACGCTAATGGCATCTCAATTCAGCATGAAATTATTGCCAGCAGGTATGTGAGGTAGGGGAGTATACACATATGTGTTATGATGCCCATCCACAAGCTTTTAACAGTCTGCCTAGAAAAAGAAGGCAGATAACTTATAATTCCTAGACAGAGGATTTCTTCGCCCAAAGCAAGAAAGAAGAGGAGTGGCAAAGACCTCTGTGCTCATTCATCAGGAAACACACCCGCAGTGAACAGTTTGCCAGACACTATTGTGGGCATCAGGGGACTGGGACACGCTGAGCGAGACTGACAAAGGCCCCCTCTTGGGTGCCTCGTGGTGGGAGGAGACAGACAGTAAACAAATAGATATAGTCAAGAGGCTCGAAGCGTTACGAAGAAAAAATAAAGTTGGTAAGAAGATAGAAAGTAAAGGCTGGCCCACAGTCAGGGGTTGCAATCTTAATATTGGAGGGGGAAAAAAAAAGATTGGGAGGGGATGCCTCTCTTCTTTTTTATCAAGAAAATAAAATCTATCCTAGAATACTTCTCCCCCAGCTTTTCACATTGGTCTCGTGAGCCCATACTGAGTCACAGGGCCGCTTCCAGTGTTGGAAGTAGGGATCCAGGTTGTCAGGATTGGTTTAGACCATTGGTTTTCTGACTTGAGGGAGCAATAGGATTCCCCTGGAGGATTTGTGAAACCGCAGATCGCCCCCCCACCCCCAGAGCTTCTGATCTGTAGGTCTGGGGTGGGGCCCGAGAATTTGCAGCTCTAACAAGTTCCCAGTAGCCGCCACTGCTGCTTTTCTGGGACTGTTTTGAGAATCACCAACTTAGACGCATCATGATCTGTTGCTATGCCAGGCCTGTGACCCACTGAACCAAACCTAGGTTTTGGTAGCGAGGAAGTGTGGACACTCCTGGATGACTGCCGGTGCCTAGTTGGTGTACAAGGCAGTTAGCCCAGTGCCTGGCTCGTAGGTAGCTAGTAAACGGTAGATCCTGTTCTAGGTATGGCTGTCATTGTTGTTCTAAGAAGAACATAAGGCTGCTGTTGGGTTGGGTCCTGAAAGGTCCTAAACGTAGACAGGTGAGCCCTTGGTGTCTCTGGACACTAAGCATTTTGTAACAGGAGAGTGAACTGATCAAACAGGTGTTTTTGGAAGGCATCGGGCTGGGGCCTGCAGGGGAGATGGCGGGGGAGCCAGCTGAGAGGCGACAGCAGTGACTCCAAGTGAAAACATTACAAGGGAGCAGAGGTCAGCCTGTCTCTGGCCTTGCCACCCAGGAGATTATCCTTCAGCCTTTTGGGATCTTAAGGACAGATTCTCGAGATTTGCTCTGCCCTTCATCACGGCTAATTGTTTGGAAGTGGGGGGCCAGGAGGTCAGAGGACAAGACAGCCCGGGGGAAGAATGCACATGTTCTTTGGAAACCCCGAGAGAGGAGAGTATACTTGTGTTTCGCTGTATTTGCTGGTGGTAGTGTCTGGCCCTCAAGACGTTCAGCATCCTTATCTGTAAAACAGCGATAATAGCATCTTGTCACCTGCCCTGCCAACCAAGCACGCACGTTAGGGAAAGAAATGAAAACCCGTATGTGCAAAGCCTCTGAACAAGGTCAAATGCACTATGGAGATGAAATCACTTTACCATCTTGTACATGCTTCTCAAGGTGTTTTGAACTGTGTTATTGTTACTCCAGCCAGAGGCAGTCCATTGGGTTAAGTGGAGCGCAGAGCTGTGGCCATGTGGCCTAAGTTGACACAGTACCAGTGGGAGACTTACCCTTGTCCCCTCTTCTCTTGGTCAGTTTTAGTTGTGTGACTTGGGGCAGGGTGCTTAGCCTTTCTGAGACTGTGGGGTGTGACTGATCTTTCTTTACCAGCCTGAAGACTCCATCCTGAATCTTTTGAGGCCCCATTTAGCTCTGAGCCCTGTGGTTTTGTGATTCCATTATTTCTAGTGCGTCAGACCTGTGGCAGTTCACAGGGCAGACAACGATTTACAGTGTAAAACATGCCTTGATATCAGTAGGTTTCATGCTTACCTAAAGCCCACGCCAGTGTCTATTCTGCATTTGGTTTTATTGTACAATGTCCACTAAACTGAAAAATAAGCCAGTCCCCAAATAGCTATCATTTCAGAGGCTTCCCTATAATCCCCGAAGCTGCTGACTGCTCAGGATTCCATTAGCCTCGAATTGTGTACAGACTTTTCTTATTGGTCCAATTGTTCTGTCGTGGGGCGGCAGTGCACGTGATCCATTTGCCCATCACATGGTACACAGTGATCTGTTCAGAGATGCCCCGTTGAATTCAGAAGTGTCCGGGCCAAGGGTCACCACTTCCCCTCCCCTGCCCACAGTTCACCAAGCTTGGTCAGCCCTGGGGCTTCACTGCAGAAAACCTCACCTCTGGACTCTCTTCCTTGTCGCTTTGGCACTTTAGTTGTGTGTCCCTCCTTATGTGAAACAGCTTACGCGAGAGGCAGCGGTGGTCTAAACTGCTACACAGTGGGCGTGAGCACAGTGTGGTAGTTGGGCATTATACTCAGACCAGTGTCTGCGTTGCCATCCTGCGCTCACTGCCTGGGAGCCTTCGCCTGAGTTGCCTCCCCTCTCCACTCCTCACTTCCTGACCTGGAAATGAGAAGTTGGGAACCCCGTGTCCCTTTGCACTTTCCCAACCAAGTTGCCATTGACTGATCGACACACCCTCCCCTTGGCTGCAGGATTTGTATGGTGCAGGAAGGGAAAGGGTGTCACGGACATGAGGAGAGAGACAGAGCTGAGAGCCCTGCTTCGTAGCCCGTCTGAGCCCAGCCAAGCCCGGCTGTGCCTCTCTTCTTCCTTCTTTCTAACTTGGGAGCTGGTGGCAAATCCTCTGCCTCTTTCAGGCCCCTGGGCACTGAGACCTGGTTGCAGACTCCAAGCAGAGTTTCCGCCAACCTTGAGCTGTTGTGGCCTCCTCTGCTGATGTAAGCTCCTGCGCGCACATCATCCACATGCCCCTTCTGGGCTGGGATCAGGGGAAGGAAGGGTAGACTCACAGACTTGGGTTTCTTGTTAGCATCCGGTTCACAGGTAGCCTGGGGGCAAGTCGAACACTGGGTGCACTGAGGGAGCCTGTCATTAACTTACTTTGTGTTCAGCTGCTCCTTCTGTGTTTCTTATATTTAGTGACAGGTTGAAAGAGTCAGACAATTGAGAGATTGATTTTTCAGTGCGTGTTTTATGAGTTGATTTTTCCCTGGGTGCCTCCCCTCAGCTGTTCTTCCCTTTCTTTTAATGCTGCTGTCATCATTTTCTTGCAAGGCCTCCTTTGATTTCCCCAGTCCACTTTTTTCTGCAGACCTATGCCCTGGCTTGGGAACAAGAGCACAGGGACTATTACCCAGTCACCTGCCATCTCCCTTCCTGAGCCTGCCCCATGGCAGCATCATCCATGTCAACATAGGTCCGAAGTGTTAGCATTACAGCCACCTGACTGCTTATATTTTAAATTTAGGCATTGGTTCTTTTTGTTGTGGCTTTTCTTTGGAAAACGTTTAATTGTAATGCAGAACACTTGAGCTGACAGATACATTGCTCGGATTTTAGATGTGCAGGCGACAGGTCATGTCTTACGCCGTCATAGTGGACTGGAATACCCACTCATTACCAGTGTACACCAGATGGAAATAGGAAATAACACGTTCTCTTGCTTATTGTACTTTAAAGTATGTGAGATTTATTATAAGCCTAATTCTAATTCCGTGAATGTCATCAACAGATTGTATGATGGGTCATTGTCACTGTGGGGTGTAAAGCAATCATTAAGAAGGTTGACAGGCAAAGCATGTTAGAAAGTAATCTTATAAATTTGATTAAAGATACTAGCAAAGTCACCTTAATTCCAAAATAATGTTTTCTATACATACGGTGATGTGGTAAGTCTTAGGTCAACCCCTAAGAAAACATAATGAAGATAAGCAGCTAAAAAACAGGGAGAGAAAGAATTTTGGCACTTTGCAATGAAGAGACGGTTTAAGCATTTAAATTAAACCTGTCACTGAAAAGGGCATTTTTTTTAAAGCTTTATTTATTTTAAAAGAGAGACTACAAGCAAGGGAGGGGTAGAGAGAGGGAGAAAGAAAACCTCAAGCAGCGCTGGGCTCGAACTCATGAACTGTGAGATCATGACCTGCGCTGAAATCAAGAGTCAGACACTTAACCAACTGAGCCAGCCAGGCGCCCGAAAAGGGCTTTTTTTTTAACCAAAAGCAAGTCAATGCTGTTAGCAAGTACATGGATCTATTCATTATTCAGGTGATCTCAGGAGTGAAGACAGGGCTCTTGTCTACTCTTCCAGAAAGGCCCCATAGACCCCGGACAACCACTATGGAGTGCCGTTGCCACCGAAGTGAGTGCATGTCTCCTCCCTGTGGGGTTAAGATGGAGAGGGAGCCTGGAAATCTTCAGTCCCAATATCCTCTGGGCCACTCACTCGTCTTCTGTCGCTAAGCCCTAGCTCTATAAGCAACAACCATAAGTACTTAGAGACAAGTTTGCCAGAAGCTGTGAAGATCACTGGTTACAATTAAGCAACTTGCTTACACAGTTAGGCTGCCAGGTGTTTGATCAGAGAATCTGGAAAAGAGGATTTCTTTCTCCCTAGTTACAAAGATTTCATTGCTTCAAACTCTAGATCAGTCCTGTCAGATATACAATGCATCCCACACATATAATTTTAAATTTCTAGTAACCACATTAAAAAGTAAAAAGAAAGATGTGAAATTAGTTTATTAATATATTTTTTCCGACCGAATGAAAGCATTGGTTCTTAAACCCTTTGTGGGTTATCCATGTTTTGGAGAGTCTGATAAAGGATGGATCCTCCCAGAAAGTGGTAGCTATTCATACACACAGAAAAATGTGCATAGAACTTCAGGGTCCTCAGTGGCTGCCCCTTAAGCCTGTCCTTGGACCAGTAAAGAGGCCATGAACCCCAGAGTAAGAGCCCCTGTTCTAAGGAATCTTTATGCACTCTTTATCCTCTCCCATCCCTAACTAAGGATGGAGAAAACAAGATAAAAAGAGGTATTGGGTAAGAGGATCTGTTGTGGTACACTCTCCACTCCATTCAAGAAAAATCCCAAATTTTTCACTTTGAGAAGAAAAGCCAAATCTGGCCTCACAGGGGCCACAGAGAGGCCTGTGTGTGAGATATGTGTCACGGTGTATTTCAATTGGCATATATTACTTTAGAAATGAATATATTTATTTATAGGAAAAATATGGCTAGGTTACTTTGGTACAAGCTTAAAGGAAAAAATTATTGAAAATAATATATATTTTGAGGAATGAGGCCCTCAGGGTGCCTGGGTGGCCCAGTCAGTTAGGTGTCTCACTCTTGATTTTAACTCAGGTCATGAGCTCATCTACATTGGGCTCCTGTGCTGACAGTGCAGAGCCTGCTTGGGATTCTCTCTCCGTCTCTCTCTGCCCGTTCCCTGCTAACACTCATGTGCATGCTCGTGCTCTCTCTCTCTCAAAAAATAAATAAATAAAACTTTAAAAAAGAAAGAGAGGGGCACCTGGGTGGCTGAGTCAGTTAGGTGTCTGACTTCAGCTCAGGTCATGATCTCATGGTCCGTGGGTTCGAGCCCCGCATCGGGCTCTGTGCTGACATCTAGTTCAGAGCTTGGAGCCTGCCTCAGATTCTGTGTCTCCCTCTCTCTCTGATCCTCCCCTGCTCATGCTGTCTCTCTCTGTGTCTCTCTCTCTCTCTCTCAAAAATAAATAAAACATTTAAAAAATAAATAAATAAAAAAGAGAGTGGGGCATTCAGTACTGACTCACTCAGGTGCCCACTTGTACACTTGCTCTTTATGTTATCCAGCTTCCAGATAACTTCTCATCATCTGGATAAAATTTTCAGATTCAACGTTTGTCTTAAAAAGGTTGCATATGTCAGAAGACTGATTCTGAATCTTTGACTCTAGCATCTTTGACTCTTCAGAGCATTTTCCCTCTTCTGTTAAATTCTAAACTTCCATTTATATTGCTCAGATGTATGTTAACCTTCATGCCGCCATGTTGAATGTCTTCTTATACTCTCTAAAAGTCTTGATGGGCAATACTACAACATAGACATTAATTAATGGTAAAAATACAAGTGTCAGCATCAGACCTGGGTTTCCTGGTTTGGCTCTGCCACTTTTGATGCTATCGTCCTAGGCAGTGTATCCTCTCTACCTTCTGTTTTCTCATTCGTGAAAATGGAGGCCGTATCTTCAGGAATAACAGGATCATGGGGAGCCTGGGTGGCTCAGCCGGTTGAGCCTCCGGCTTTGGCTCTGACAGCACAGAGCCCAATGTGGGGCTTGAACCCATGAACCATGAGATCATGACCTGAGCCAGAGTTGGACGCTCAACCCACTGAGCCACACAGGCGCCCCTAAACTGTACAGACTGTTAGTGGAACCCTGACATGTGTCTGTACATTCTCAGGCACACTAGACCCATTTAAACAGGCAGCCCAGCATGAAGACGGGCTTACCCTCTCCTCTGTCATCAGGCATGAGTCCCTTTCTTCTCTCTGCCCCAGATTTGGGATGTCATAAATATTTAAAATGACTCTTCTTTGTGTCTCTGCACCACCTCCCTCCCCCCCCAACTTCTAGCACATTGCCAGGGTTCTTTTATCTATATGTGGAAATTTGTTCACCAGCTGATTCTAAACTCAGTCTTTGCCTTCATCTTCAAATTACTGGCCCCAGCTGGCTTCTCTTCCAGCCATATTTTTTTCTGAAGATCTCTGGCAGCAGCCACTGTGCCTTGATGTGAAAACTGCCCGTGTCCTATCAGAGCAGGTGTCATCCAAGGCCTCAAGTGAGTCCCACAGGGCCTTCTCCTCCTCCTCTCCTGCCCTGAGCCAAGGAGGCCCAGAGGGGCTACAGGGGAGAGCTTGTCGCTGCCTCAGAGGGACAGTGTGCAGGCACCCGGTGGCATCGCAGCAACAGCCTTGTCCCCAGGCCTGTGCTGTTCACTCTAGGCTCTTCTCAGCTCATGGTCGGAGTGTCCCCAGAGAAGCAGACAGAGGAGTGTGTGTCTCTGGGCAACTAAGCAGCCTCCTAAATGCTCCTTTTTGCACTTGCTTTTCTCTTTCAGCTGCAACGCTGGAGCTCTACGAGCGAAGCCTGGGTGCCCAAGCAGCCGCCGTGCAGCAGAGCGCAGCCTGCAGAAAAGCTGACCACCGATAGAGACTGAGCGAACGAGTGTGCATGTGTGTACGCGTGCGCGGAGGAAGGAGTGGTGTGCCTGTTTGCGTGTGCGTGCATCTGTTTACACTCTTGTGATTCTGAACGCCGACGGGGCTGGAGGAATACCTGTAGCAGCTTCAGCTCAGCCTCCAGACACCAGGCTAGAGGTCATGGCAGTGACCTCCTGCCCAAACTGTCCCTGTGAGCCAGCTGCTTGTCTGAATAGGAGAGTAGTAGGGATTCCTAGCTGGGATTCTGGCCTCTGCCCCACCTCCCACCCCGACCCTGAGCCCTTCCTTCCTCTCTCGTCACATCAGACCGAGGAGCGGGAGGACAGTATTGCTGGCTCTTGTCCAGAGCGTGATTCTAGAAGCAGCCAGGGCCCTGCAGATTTCCTGCTTTGTGACCCTGGAGAGTGGGCAGGCTGGAGGGGACAGCTGCTGTCCAGACATAGTCACCTGGCCTGGCCTCTTTCTTATTTAAGATTTCCTGCCACTGGCACCTCCAGACCCTCCTTGGGCATCTGGGACTGAGTGTGAGGCTGTGAATAGATCTGAAGAGTTGACGTCATCAGGGGGAGGTACAGCCGGACACCTGACTGGTGTGCCATATACACGGTAGACGGTCGCCTAAAAAGTGCGTCTGCCTTTCTAGGGCTGAGCACCCGAGGCTAGGAATGGAATCCCAGCTTTTACTCCTCTTTCCTCAGAAGCTGAGAGCCTGAGTGCTGACTGTGGAGTCCTGCTTCCACCAGGCGGAAGCCGGGTTCCTGGTGGTAGAAGGCCCCTGGCTCCCCTGGCTGTACCGCAGTGCTGCCGTTGAAGTCAGCTGACAGCCAGGAGAGCCAGTCTGTCCTGTGGTCTCTAGGCTTCTGGGGCCTGGCTGCGGCTGTTCAGCATCCAGGCCTCTGTGTCAGCCTTCCCAGGAGCTGGATGCCAAGGACCCAGGCAGGTAGACTCAGGTGGGAACTGCCAGGGACAATTGGGAAATGTCCAGGTAGAGACCCCACCCGGCACACCAACCCTTCCAGAAGCAGCAGGTGGGAGGTTTGACCCAGAGAAGCCAAGGCCTTGCATTCCAGAGTGGCCTGGCCTCCTGCCTCAAGCCTCCTACTGTTGAAGGCCTGTGTTGAGAAAGACAGAATGAAAAGGACTGTGTGGTCAGCTAGAGCAAGTCTTCCTTCCACCCTGTGGCCTGCACTTGAGCCACAAAGTGTGTGTGTGAGAGAGTGTGTGTGTGTGTGTGTGTGTGTGTGTGTGTGTGTGTGTGTGTGTGTATACAGGTGTGAGCATAACTGAGAGGCTGATTCCTCTGTGGATTTTTGTCCCCACTTGTAACATTAAGCTGGCCTCTGGGCCTTTTCCTCTCTACCTCCCCTGTGACCTTTCCTAGCCTCATAGCTGTTAACTCCCTTGGGCCTAGCCCTGTCCCTCCTCTGTCCTCGGACCAGAACCCTGGGGTCAGGCCTCTGTCGCCTACAGTTGTCCGGCACGTTGACAGGCTTCTTCCTGAGATGTCCTCAGGTTTTCTCAGCCAGAGAGCTGCCTTTAGAGTCCAACTGTTATATGTATGTCACTCTCATCACAAATGTCCCATAATCCTGTGGGGGAAGCAAGGCACAGGCGATGGTGTATACCCACAGCATTGGGCTGGGGTCTTCTCTGTTCCCCAGCCCCAACCAGGAGGAAAGGGAAGTAGGGGCTGTTGCCCGAAGGAGAGTAGAGCGAGCCTTGGAAGGCTGTTTTGAGAACGAGAAGACCAGAGTCAGCATGTATTTAGCAGCACATTCAAATATCAGGATGATTCCCTTTCCCTGCCTGTTAGATGATGGCTCGGCTCCCTGAGGTACAAGTTGGCAGGACCACTTCCCCTACTTCACCATCCGTGGCAAGCTGGCCCACTCCCAGCGGAATAGAGCGGTCCGCTCCTGGAGCTGGGAGGGTCGGGGTGAGGAGAGGGTGCATCTGGTGGCCCCGAGCTCCATGATGGCTTCATGCCTTTCCTCTTCTGGCCTAGGTGTTCCCCGGGCTGCCACAGCATATTGCCCCAAATCCTGATCCAAGGGCCAGCATGGGGAAGAGATGGTCGCAGGCAAAATGCACTTTATACAGAGATTTTCTTCTTACTGAGAAGGTGTGTTTCTCCCACATTTTGTGAATATTCACTTGTTTCATAAATGTCTGATACTGTCTGAGCAAAGCTGTGTTTGTTGTCAGTCTTGTGGGAGATCTGGTAACCAGGAATCCGTAAGGCTGAGCCTGAATGAAGCCTTATGCCCCACCATCTTGGTTGTGCTGGAACCGGGGGCTTCTCACCCCGCCTGAGACTTGGCAAGAGGGAGAGGGAAGGATGGGTAGAGCTGGAGGAAGTGGGAGGGCCCCTAGGTGAGCCCGCTGCAGTTTCACAGCTCGGCCAGAGTTGGGGGCTCTAGTTGTACACCTAGAAGGGTACAGAGCACCCAGGCCCAGGATGGTATCCTGCAGTGACTCAGCCTCTTGGCCCACCTATCCCCCCCGGGGCTGAGGATCAGTCAGTCCCTGGCAGGGCTCTCCAGGCCCTCAGTCCATCCTTCATCTTGACTCAGCCACTCAAGCACTGTGTGGTGTGGAGGAGGTGCAAGCAGCAAGCACTCTGACTCTAGCTAGGTGGTCAGTATCTGCCCACAGCCAAGCCCAGGGTCTGGATGCTGGCTTTTGCCTCATGCCATCTGGCCAGAGAGCGGCCCCTCTCTGCAGTGTATGTGGGCTTTCCTATGATGAGTTCTAGCCTTGGATCACTGGAAGAGTTTTGTTAGCCCACACCACACCCCAGCTTCTTGTGGGCAGGGGCTCACGCAGGGCCCAAGAATACACGGCTGTCGTGCACAGGGTGAGGAAGGGGGAAAGGGCAGGAGCTTGGCCCTGGGTTTCATCTCCTTCTTAAATGTGCTTTGAAACTCCTTCCCACCAAGACCTGGACCTGTCCTTCCCTCTCTCCTGTCTCCTGTCTTCTCTCTACTGTCTTTGGCTTGGCCTCAGGAGCTAAGATACCTTTGTTCTTGAGCAAAAGATTCTGGAAAATGGAGTTGTCTTACACATGCACCCTCCTAACCCAAGGATGCTCTTAGTTGAGACAAGCACACACTCTCAAGCAACAGTTACTAGCCGTTATAGCATGACTGCTTTCCTGGGAGCAAAAGCCAGGCATCTGATCAGCAGGTGGTTGCTGTTTGGTACTAGTGAAAGGAGGCTGAGCCACAATAGCAGGAAAGGTAAAGTGGCCACTGCTCTGGGCCCCCAGGCAGGGAGAAGACCTTTGGCACTAGGTAACAGGATGTTCTCGGTGCTGGAGGGGGAGTTGTTTCCTGCAGAGCTTCTTTCCGGGTGCTACATTAAAGGAAAAGGGGCGGCATGACCAGTTGGCCGTCCAGATTTGCAAATAGGACCCCACAAGCTGTGAAATAGTTTGTTCTGCCCCTTCTTCAAAGAGAGGTAAGGGCGGGTAGAGGATAGGGCCTCTGCAGTTCTCAGGGGACCAGAGAAACCAGTGAGGTTTGGTCAGAGGCTCTATGGCCTACCAAAGTTGGGCCCCTCGACTTGGCCAGCAGCTTGAGTGTCCAGCAGTCTGTGCTCTGTAAAATAACTCACAGTCTTAGGCTTCTTAGGGGAGAGACAGGAGGGAGCCATGGCCCAAAGTTAGCAGGGGTAAAGGTGCTGGGGGAAACAGAAAAACCATGAGAAGAATCCCAAGAAGTCAATTATGGCAGCAGGTGGGAAGGCCAGCTCCTAGTCTTAGAATGTGAGAAGCCAGGGACACCTGGATGGCTGTCAGTTGAGTGTTTGACTCTCAGTCTCAGCTCAGATCTTGATGTAAAGGTCGTGAGTTCAAGCCCTGCACTGGGCTCCATGCTAGGCGAGCCTGCTTAAAATAAAAATAAAGAATGTGAGAAGCCAGCTATGATGTGCAAAAGAGAGGTGTTCTGCAGGAAATGAAATTGAGATGCCAAGTGAGAAGTGGAGACATCTGAGAAAGTCCTGATGTGAGGGAGGAGAAACAGAAAACCCAAGAGGAAAGGTTCAGTTCACCATCAATAGCTGTTTGGGGCTAAAGGGGGGCTTGAGTCAATCTTTAGAGAGAAGACCCTCTAGGGAGAGTCCACGAGAGGGTCTCCTCAACGTAAGGGGACAGGGTTAGGTAAGACCTGGATCCTAGCGAAGAGGTGGGGTGTTCCCTGCCTCTGGTGACAACATATTTGTATTTTCATCCTCAAAACCACCATGAGAGGGACCATTATTGTCCCCATTTCACAGATGAGAAAACCAAACTTAGGACTGTGAAGGCACTAATGCAAGGCCACACCACCTGTGATGGCTGTGACTTCATACCATCTGACTCCAAACCTTCCTTGCTCTAGGAGCCCACATCCGACACCATCTCACCATTCTCTGTCTTCCTCCACGGCCCTCTTTTCCCGTCTGCCTTCTTTGTCTGCTGCTGGGGACCAACTAGGGCCCTGGGGACCAGGGTCCCGCCATTAGTTCCCTGATACCGGAGCGCTAGAGCCACCCAAGGGGCAGAGCCCGCAGGGGCACGAAGACTTTGCGGGAGGGGGAAGAGGGCAGAGGAGAGGAGTTGTGGGACTCGGCTCGACTGGGCCGAGCCCAGGGACCACGGGGACGGCGACTTCAGCACCTCGGAGAGCGCCGGAGGGGCGGGGCCGGGGGCGGGGCCGGGGGCGGGGTGCACGAGACCCCAGCCAGGGCCCGGGGGCGCGCGGCGGCGCTCGCGCCAGTCCGAGAGCGGCGCGCGGTCCAGAGCCGCGCCCTGCCCTGCGCAGGTGCGCCCGCCGCGCCCGCCCCTGCTGGAGCCCCGCGGCGGCGGCGGCCTCTCGCCGCGCCCCCGCCTCCTTCCCATCCGTCGCCGCCGCCGCCGCCTCTGCGCCGCGCTCCGCCCGGATGGCCAGGGCTGTGCCGGAGAATGGCGGAGCGAGAGAGCGGCGGCCTGGGCGGGGGGGCCGCGTCCCCGCCTGCCGCCTCCCCGTTCCTCGGGCTGCACATCGCGTCGCCGCCCAATTTCAGGTGAGAGTCCCCGGCCGCCGCGCCCCGCCCTTCAGCCGAGGCTGCTGAGTGCGGGCTTCCCCCACCCCCACCCCATCCCCCAGCACAGACACACCGATCCCTGGGAACGCGAGGGCGGCTTGGTGATGGGGTTCCCTCCCTGGACAGGTCCCCAGAAAACCCCTCAGCCTCAGGTCCAGGCTGACAGCTGCTGCACAGCCATGGTGCGGCTCCCTCCGCCATTCCACGTCCTAGGCTAGGAGATTCAGAACTGGAATTGGAGGAGGGGGCGCTCAGGCCTCCTTCTGCCCCACTTTGGTACTGCGGCAGGGCCTGGGGTCTGGATTGAGATCCCAGAGGAGGTAGGTAGCCTAGGGCTTTGCCTATGCCCAGTCGGAAAGCTTCTGAATAGAGATGGGAGCTGTCTGGGGTGCCCCGTGGGTCCCAGTTTCTTGGAGCAACTGACAGCCTTGCTGGAAGGAGGAAGTTGTGGGCCCTTCCCCTAGCCCTGCCCGGTCCGAGGGGCCTCACTCCCAGGCCTGGCATGGCCAGGACCCTCTGTAGAATTGGGTCCGCACTGACTTGGGCAGGTGCGTGCAGGTGCAGAAGGCTTAGACTCAACCAGGAAACCCTACAGCCAGCTGTAGTTGGGGGAGGTCTGGTTTGAGCGTAGCAGAAGTAGCCAAGGACATTGGGTGGAAGGTGTCCCTGCTGGAGCAAGTACCCAGGTCTGTGATCTGAGTTCTCCTTCACCTCCTCTCTGCCCAGTCTCTGGTGCTAGGCAGTTAGGAGATGGATTTTAGATAAGTGGCCAGTGGGTGTTATGGGGAAGGGATGGATGTCCTTCCACCATAATCCTGGCCCCATTTGGAGAGGGGGAAGAGGAGGGGGTAACTGCTCCAGAGCCTAGGAGGAGGCCTAGATATACCCCATTGTTTCCCTATCCAATGAGCTGGTTGGTGCCTTCCCTTCTCCTGCCCCCCACCCCACCCCAGCCAGGCCGCAGCTGGGCTCTGGCGCCAGCCTCTCTCTGGCCAAGGGGCGGCTGGCTCCCCGGCCCTCAGGTGTGTAGGGACCCCTGGGGATCTCTAATGGCATCATCAGCACTAGAAGCCTCCCCGGAGGCCCTCAGCTGTGGAACCGGGAAAACCGAAGGGAGGGGACCAGACGGAGGAGGCCAAGCGCGAGGGCTCCAGGGCTGGGGCCTCTGTGGTCAGTGCCTCTGAGTGATGGCTGAGGTCTGAGACCAGTTCCGCCTGGCATGGCATGCCCAGCCACGGGGCACATATCGCCTTCCTACCAGGAGGCTCCTCTGCGGTAGAACAGCTTAGAGGAACCTGGGTTCCAATCTGAGCCCCACCACCTTCTAGCTGAGTGACCTGACAACCCCATCTATTAGGTGAGCTAATTAATATTGATTCCTTAGTGTGCATCGAACATCAAGTCGGTGTTCAACAAGTGTCTGCCCTCCATGCTGGTGAGCATTTATATAGCTCATTCCTGTTCGGAGCATTCCCAGGGCAGGCTCGTTTGCCCTTGTGGCCGTGGGTATTGGTCTGCCCATTTTATAGATAACAAGATTGAGGCTCAGGAAGGCAACGGCTTGCCTGAGGACCCCGACGAAGTCAAAGCCTGGGGCCATCTGTGTGTATTCAGTCCACGCTGCCTCCAGGCCCTGTCTTTGGCCCAGAGAACAGCTTTGCCTCCCTCTACCTGCTTCCAGATCCGCAGGTGACAGTGCCCTCCACCCCACCCCGCCCCTGGCAGGCAGGTTATCATGAATGCTTTAGTGAGGGGAACTGGTAAGGTGGACCCCAGCCAGTGAGCGCTCGGTCCCGGCCAGGTGGGCGAGAACAGCAGTGTGCCAAGGCTGAGGCGTGGGCTGGCCCTCCAGGACACTGTGGCCTGGCTGTGGGGACAAGGCCAGCTCGTGGGAATAATAAAGGCAGTGTCTGCGGCCCCACATGGCCCGCCCTGCCTGCTCCAGCCGCCCCTGCTGACCTTTCCCTTGTCCCGCCTCGCATAGCCCTTCGCCCAGCGCGGATTAACCCTGGATGGTTACTGCTCTCTCGCGGCTCTTTGGTGGGGTCGTGGGTCCGGCCGGCCTGGGTTTGCAGTCAGGCCCAGCCATCTTAGCTGTGTGCCCCAAGACTGGGCACTTGACCCCTCTGAGCCCCCATTTCTTCTCCACGATCCCAGTGTTGTTCCTGGTCAGGGTGGTCCTGTGACCTGGATGGGACAGCACGTGTGGACTGTGTCAGGGGCTGCGAGGAGCTGCGTTCATGCCGGGCTGCTGTCGTTGTGACTCGGTGGGTGCCCCCAGACCCACTGTCAGCTTCCAGAGGGCATGAGGAGTCAGTATCTGAACTTTGGTTTGCTCACTGCCCAGCATAGAGTAGGTGCTCAGTAATGCCTTCTTGGCTTATTATTAAGGATAAGTTGTGTGCTGCCTTCCTGGAGCTCAGAGAAGAACAGGGCATGTTGTCAGAGAATAACAATGGGAAGTGCTGACCACCCCCCCTCCAGCACCCCAAGAGGCGCTCCCTTTGCCCAGCACCCTTCTACATGGTTCTACAAGCACCGTTCTAGAGTGCTTCATGCTCGCCGGAGCCATAGAAACAGAGGGTTAGTATTATCCCCACTTTGCAGATGAAGAAACTGAGGCATAAAGAGGCTAGGTAAGTGGCAGAGCTGGGGTTTGAGTGCAGGCCCTCTGCTTCCAGAGCCGCCCTGGAAAGCGAGAGCCCTGGGGGAGAGCGTGTGCTCTCATGCTGTGGACATGGAGGGGTGGAGAGCCTTTGTTTGTTGGTAGTTGGTTCAAATAAGTGTTCTTTTTTTTTCTTCCTTCTGATTATAGAAATGCTCCAACCAGTTACTAGTAGTTACCCCTGGATGTGGTATCAGAGGAGAAATTCTCCCTGATTTCACGTACTTCCGTTACTATTGGACTTCTCATTTCTACAAGCAGCATTGGTTACTTCTATAACTTACAAAACTAGAAAAGAGAATTTAAAATTAACGTGGTCCATGTTCATTCTAAGGACAACCCTAGAAAAGAGACTTTAGAAAAATGCCCACTGGATACGCTGAGCTCGGCTCCTAGTGAACCCCCAATGTGGGGGGCAGACAATGGCCACGGCAGGGTTTCACCCCCACTTCTTTGACGGCAGAGCCTTGAAGTGGGTCTCTGACTTCTTGGCTTGGGCCTCCCATGGATACTACAAAGTGGGGTCACTGCCACCCCTCCCACTTAAGGGTTCTTACCCATCCTGGGATGTCACCTCTGTCTCATGGCCCTACCCTTGTATTCATTTAAAACATCTCTACCAACATTAACTGTGGGCCCTGCTGTGTTCTGGCGCCCGGAGCTGCGGGTGCCCTGGTACTTCCTTTAGTAGACATTTATTTGGTACCTACGGTGTACAAGGTCTTGGGCTCTGTGCACGGATTAGAACAGAGGTGGGGTGTTGGTGCCTAGTTGAGCATGATGACCCCTGCCCCCCGGAAACCGCTCCACAGCAAGGCCAGCAGCCCCAGAACCAGGAGCGGGAGCCTGGCGCTACGCTTCTGTCTGAAGTGCAGAAAGTTTGTCAAGGTGAGCAGAGGAGAGACGATCTCCCCAGATGCCCCCATGTCTCACAGCCGCGTCTGTGTTCGTGTTTCTTCCTGCGTGGGACTCCTCATGTGAAGCCATGAGGTCCTAACATTCTGTTTGCTCATTAGAGTAATTGCCATTTTCCACATCAACACAGACTTTATAAAATCCGACCAAAAGACTGCACAGTATTCCACCCCCGGGCTGGCCACGGTTTAACCAGCCGGCCGGTGCCGAGCTCTTCCGTGGTTTTTCGGTTGTTTGCCGTTATGAGAGATACGCATCCCTGTGTGTAAAGGTTTTTGCCACGTAGGGTTATTTTCTCAGGCAGCTTTTCAAAAGTCAAATCACCAGATCCCAGAGTCCCGGCTACATATCAGCACCGAGAGCTTTAAGCAGATCGGACACATTCTAACCCCAAGTAGGGACTGTCCCATATGACTTGTTTCCTGGGATGGATTCTGTTTTTCACGGGCGGTGACTCCAGGGTGGACATGGTCAGGGTGGGAACTAGAGACGAGAGGAACAAAGCCAGCCTGGCCCCAGTGTTCCCCAGAGCTGGCGGTGGCATGGGGTGGGAGTTCTGAGTGTGCTGGGCCGGCCCCCCCCCCCCCCGGACCATTTCAGCCCGCACGTCCCCAGAGGCCTGCACATTCTGCCCCAGATTCTGACGTCGGTGGGGACGCGGGAAGTTGAGTTGAAAGGGCACCTGACTTAGAGAATTTTAAGGGGAAAATCCAGAAAGACCAGATGTTCGTTCAGTGACCATTTATTAAATACCTGTCAGGCACCACACCGTTGATGGAGACAGACACGGCCCCACCCTTGCAGGCCAACTGCCCCTAAGGGGACCCCCCAACTTGTCTCAGAACCCAAAGGGCTAATGGCAGCGACCCAGAAACACCGGCGAGTGGGCCTGAGAGAGCCAGGAGCAGGGCTGTTCGGCCTAGTCAGGGAGGTCAGGGAAGGCTTCGTTGAGGGAACTGGGTGGGGAAGAACGGGGGGCGGTGACACCCTACAGTGGGGGGGGGCCCTATGGAGCTTTCAGGCCACAGGCAATGTTGGCCCCTTTCGCTAAGTGCCAGGGGAAGCTGTTAAGGGACCGAGCTGGGGAGGGGGTGGCAAGACCAGGTTTGCATGTCACACGCTGGTTTTCGGTGCCCGGTGGCAAATGGCCTGTAGGGGAGCCAGAGGGAAATGGGGAACCAGCCTAACTGAGAACCCCCCAGGAGCCGGCTATTTGCTCAGCACACACAGGGCGGCAGAGGGACAAGCTGGGCGCCTGAACCACAGAGGCTCTCTGTCGTGAGAGGGGCCCCTGGGCACCATGGCCAGGACGCAAGGCCACGCAGCTGGCATCCTTACCTCACAGAGAGCCAGGAAGGGGAAGACAGGAATGCCTCTGGACAGCCAAATGCCTGGCTCGGCTTTGGCCTTGCTCAGCGAAAGCCGCGGCACTTTGCCACTTAACCCTTACTTTGCACACACTCCTAACTCAGCCTGCTGCTGGGCTGAGACGGCCAGCTGGACAGGGCTAGGCTGCCACCAGAGGGATGGAGAGAGCAGGAGACAAGACGGCACGTGGAAGGGAAAAGTCCGCGTAATAAACCCCAGAGCACAAAGGCATGTTTGTTCATCGGGGGGGGGGGGAGCTCCCTGCAGGAAGAGGTGGGGGGCATGGGGGTGGCGTGTTCAGAATGTTCTAGGCCTGAAGTAAGGCCTAGAGCTGAGGTTCGTGCGGGAAGAGGGGGGCCTCAAACATACAGACTACAAAGGTCAGGGAGGTCTCGGGAGAGCAAGCCCATGCCACGGGGTCACCCACTGTTAATGTGGATGAGACCTCAGGGACCATCTCACCCGAATGGGCGAGCAGGCCTGATGGATAGGCAGCGGCTGCCCCTGGAGGGAAGCCGCCAAGGCCTCCAGATCTGGAGGTGAGGGATGCCGACCTGCCCAGGGTGTGCGATTCAGCTTGAGGTGGCCTCCTGGTGCCCAGGGCTCAAGTTTCCGGGCAAAAGGGGGGTTGCGGGGATCAGAAGAGGTCCTCCCTCCCTACTTCCTTTTCCTCTTCCCTCCTCCCCTCCAGCTTTTCCTTCCTCTTCCCTTCCTCCCAGCCTGGAGGGCCCAAGGGTCTGTTTTGCTTTCCCTCCACAAAGGGCCTCCCCTGGAAACCCAGGACATCCCTGTAGGAGCGGGAGCTAAGGGCGGGGGCAGGGCGGGCAGGGGGTGACCCACAGGAGGTCCTGACCTCCTCACAGCGCTCAGTGATCCACAAACGTTCTACCCTGTTCAGCTTCACTGACACCCTCGAGGTCGGGGAGGGAGGCAGGGATGGAGCTCAGGGTTCCTCATCCGGAAAATGGGCGAAATGAAACCCTCGTGCAAGGTGGTAGTGAGGACTCAGGGAGATGTGCCCACGTGAAGAGGGTTGGCGGCCAGGGCACGGCAGCTGCTCGGGAGATGGAGCGGCCCCGTAAGTGCAGGAGTCAGGACCTGATCTCTCGCGCCACCTGTCCCCAAGCCTGCTGTGGTGACCATTCTGCCATCCGGCCTTGTGAGGAGGAAAAAGGCAGATGAGCAGCTCCCTTCACCCACCCCACCTCAGCTGGAAACCAGTGCAGGCTTCCGAGCCCAGCCCAGTGCTCTCTCCCCCGTCATCCCACAGCTGGCCCCACAGGGGACCCTGCCTGTCCCCAGACCTGCCGTCCCAGGCAGTGGGATGTGGTGTGATGTTGAGGGTGCAGAGATGAGCTGAGAAGCGCCCCTATAGCCCTGCCCTGAACACTCTGGCTTGAGAGGAGCAGGTGGACGCTAAGGATGTCCCTTGACAGACATGGAGCAGGTGTGTACCGAGCACCTCATGCGTGCCAGGTGGCCTCACGAGCTCTGCCCTCCAGGAGCAGACAGTCCAGAGGGAGCTGGGAGGGTGGGGACCTGTATGCATCACCTGCCCGGCACAAGGGTGGGCGACGTGAGCTCCATCCGCCTCCGCAGCAGCCTGGTGGGCTGTGCGCAGTGACAGAAAGCTCCCAGCAAGGCTGAGAGTGTCCACACATAGTCTGCCTTTAGCCCTGGCCATGGAGCCTCCTGTGCCCACAGGCGCTTCCTTTTTCCTTTTTTAAAATATTTATTTATTATTGAGAAACAGAGAGAGCATGGGGGGGGGGGGGGGGGACAGAGAAAAGGGGAGACACAGAATCCGAAGCAGGCTCCAGGCTCTGAGCTGTCAGCACAGAGCACGATGCGGGGCTCGAACCCACAAACTGTGAGATCATGACCTGAGCTGAAGTCAGACACTTAACCGACTGAGCCCCCCAGGTGCCCCCACAGGCGCTTCCTGAGTGCTCAAGGATGAAACCCTGGGGAGGTGACAGAGTTTTCTCTCCTGCATGCTGGTGGTCAATAGAAGCCGCCCAGACCCACCTCCGGCAGCACTGTCTGGATGCTGCCTGGGCCCTCCCTGATGAGGTGTGAGGGCTGAGTGCATTGCTGTGTGGATGGGGGCATCCATTCATGGAGAATCTCAGAAGCCCCCCCATCTCACCACCAGGTGCCCTGAGCGCGGCGCTGGCCCTTTAAAGCAGATCAGGGTTGGCTTTTGGGGGGAGACATCCCAGATTTCTGCCATCTGCTTACAAGCCTGGTCCAGGGAGGGGGGCCACCCCAGCCCCCGACAGGGGCATTGGAAGGGCAGGTGGCATCGATTGCAGTAACCCGATCCGATCTCGAGGGGGAGGCGGCAACGGGCGGCAGCAGCAGCAGCGCAGGGCCAGGCTGGGAAGGAAGCCGCCTGCAGCTGAGGGCTGGGCCGGGAAGCGCTGGGGCTGGGGCCTGGGTCGGCAGCCACTGCCTCTTCTCCTGGCCCATCTATTTTTAATGAGCTCCCCAGGCTTCTGCTGCGGGCAGGACGCAGAAAGGCAGGCCCCGGCGGTGGAGGCCCGAGGCCCCAGCCCTGCCCTGAGCCCTAGCCCCCCAACCCTTCTGGGCATGAGAGGGTGGCCCTGGGGCCCTGCAGCCCCCCGGCTGGGCAGGGCTCTCCATGAAGCTGGTGCTGAAGATGGATTCGAGCCCAGACAATGACAGCTGGTTGGAGGATCAGTGGGAGCGCTGGTAGGGGGGTACAGGGGTTGGTGGGGGAGGGGGGACTTTTGGGGGGCAGCTCTATGGAGCTCTGGGTCTCTGTTTGATCTGACTGAGGCAAGAGGCAGAGGGTGTGGGCCTGGGGCTGGGGCTGGGGGCTGGGCCACTACCTCTCCTGGTTGACCTTGGACTCCTGGGTCTCCGCTTGCTCTATGCCTCAATCTCCCTGTCTTATTTGGGGAAAGGCTCAGAATTCTCCCACATGTCCCACCCACACCAAACTAGGTGGAGCACCCAGGGCTAGGGGCGAGCCAGTGTAGGGGCCAAGAAGACAGTCACTACAGCGGGCACGGGGCACAGGGCTGGCCTGGGGGTAGAGGGTTCTAGTACAGCCAGTTACGAGTTGTGCTCTGCTCTGTCTGCGGAGCTCACAACATCTCCAGCCCCAAACCCCGGGCCTCCCTTGACCCCTCTGCAGCCTTCTGTTCACAATCGTGTGCTGGGTTGAAGAGATGAAGAGCACAGAATGGGGGTGTAGTCTCTCCTGGAACAGGCTGAAACTAGCCACGTTGACACCAGATTTCCCTTCACTTGCTCCCAGGGCTCAAGAGGCATTGGCTTTCCTGGGCTGGGGGCATGGAGCACTCCTCTGAGGCTAGGGAGGGGCCTCTGCCAGCACCTCGGGTTTTTTCGCTGCAGGGATTGCACGGGCAGCCCCCTCCTCCAGGCGTCCCTTGTCGCTTCTCACCTCTGCATTCTCCACGGGTGAATTGGCCTTGGCACCTGCCTTGACCCTGGGAGGCATTTCTCTGGCAGAGCTGAGGCTCTGACCAGCTGGGCCTTCGAGGCACTGCCTCCTGGTTGGCACCAGAATGGAGTCACCTGGAGTAACCTGGAGCCTCCCCTCTCCCTGCCTGTTACCCCTTGCTTTGGCTCACGTGGACAAGTCCCATCGTCTGGGGGCTGGGATCTGCTTTCGGGGGGCTGCCCCTTGGAAGAGGTACCAGGGAGACGTCAGTGGACCAAGTAGTCCCCCTGGGTTGGTAACTTGGGCTTCCTGTCCTCGCCAGGCTCACCCATGACATCAGCTTGGAGGAGTTTGAGGATGAAGACCTCTCAGAGATCACCGAGGAGTGTGGCATCAGCCGGCAGTGCAAAGACACCCTGTCCTTGCGGGTAAGAGTGGGGTTTCATGAGCCCCTGGGGGGGTGGTGGCAAGATGGGTAAAGACAGGAGTGAGGGCATCCCCACATCTACAAAAGGACTTGCAGGGTTTGTATGGCATCCTCATCGAAGGAAATGGCACCCAAGAAACACATCCAATACGATGCTGGGCACATCTTGGGGGCTCAATCAGATTTTTTTTTTTTTTTTTTTTTTTTTTTGCTAGGAGCTATAAGGCAAGAGGCAGCTCCTTCAGCTGCCCACAAGAAAGGAGAGGACAGGAGGTCTTCAGATATAGGGCAGTAGCAATTAGTGCCAGAGTTAAGGGAAGGCTGAGGACTACCCTAAACCATTGGCAGAGCAGCCTTGGCAGAGGGCCTGAGGCAGAGCAGGGTGGAGTCTGATAGACTCTGCAGTGCTTGGGACAGGAAAAAAGAGCCAAGGCACTCCCTCGGCTGCCATTGCACCAGATCACACCACACAGCCCCGCAGACCCTCCCTGGCCTGCAATTTTCAAGGCTTCTCTGGAGGGTTCACCTAGCATTGCTGCTGCTTTCATTCAGCCTCCTGGCTCTCTCTGTTCCCTAAGTTCTGCATCCCGCCAGGAGGTCCTCAGCATCTGGGTAGCTTGGGTCAGATAGGGGTCCCCCTAGGTCTTTTCAGAACAGGAGGAAGGGGCCATTGGCCAGGAAATAGGAGGCAAAGCACAGGACTAGGCTGCAGACCCCAGAGCTTCTGTCGGCCCCCCAGGAGGGTGGGTGGCCAAAGTGGACACGGTATTAGAGGAGAATGGTTAGCAAAGGAGAGCTGCAGTGTGAGCTGGGGTGGGGTGCCTGTCTCTGGGTTGAACTCCAGTTGCCTGTTACAGAGATTCTGAAAGCCAGGCAAGGGGTAGCCGAGGGGTAAGGATAACCCTCCAGTACCCCCAAAGCCAGGCCAGCAAGGGTGGGGAATGGTCCCAGGGCCCTGACATAGCTTCCCTAAGGTGGTACACCTGTTCCGGAATCCCACACCACCCTTTCACCCAATGTGCACCCGCAGAGTTTGGGAGACGGTGGTCCCTGCAACCAGCCAGGGCCCTGAGGCAGTACCAGTTAGAGATGTACCCTGTGGGGCCTTAGACAAGCTCCATGGGGCTTTCACACACTCTTGCCCGTGAGTCCTCAATCTCTGGGAAGCTGGAGGGAAGCTAACTGGAGAGGGAATTGAAGGGTCAGGGGATCTGTCCAAGGTGCCAGGGAGTTGGTGGCAGAGCTGAAACTAGACTGGAGCTCTGAATTACCAAGGTTAGGACGGCCTGAGAGAAAACCCCAGGTTGGAGGGTTCTCCGACTGTCGAGAGGTGCTGCGGCCGGGTGCCCCCACCTGCCCCTCCAGCCAGCATCCCTCTTCTGTTAGCACTGCGGCCCTCCCTCCATGCTTCGGCCTGGCTGGGACTGTTTTCCCAGGTTTCCTCACTGCCCCCTTCAGATGCTAACCTTCCCCTCCTCCATCCCTTGTGGGGCCCTAACTCCTTGGCGACCCTGAGTCCCCATGGCAACAGCGGTGACCTCACTCTGGGCTCGGCTTACAACCCCGGTGAGGTCACCGGCCGTTGCCAAGGGAACGGGAGAGTGCAGAGTGTCAGGAAAGAGGGCAGCGTGGGGAGGGGAGCGGTGTGGACCGCCAAAGGCTCCGACTAGCTTGCGGAGGGGTCGGTCTCGCGAGTCCTTGCGAGGGGCGGGAGGGCGCGGCCCCCTCTCTCCAGGCCCCTGCCCCTCCTCCCTGCCCTCCCCCGTTGCGGCCGCGGAATGGACTCGCCCGGGCGGGGGGGGGGGCGGTGCGCGGCGGCCTTGGCCCCGCCCCGACGCGGCCCCGCCCCCTGACGCCCCTCCGTCCGTGCGGCGCAGCCCCCGCGCGCCGGGCTGCTGTCTGGGGGTTGCGGCGGCGCCGGGAGCCGGCTGCAGGCCGAGATGCTGCAGATGGACCTGATCGACGCGGCGGGGGACACTCCCGGCGCCGAGGACGACGACGACGAGGAGGAGCGCGCGGCGCGGCGGCCGGGAGCGGGGCCGCCCGAGGCCGAGCCCCGCCAGGAGTCGGCGCCCCGCGGCCAGGGCCAGGGCCAGGGCCAGAGCCAGAGCCAGAGCCAGGGCAGTGGGGACACATACCGGCCCAAGCGGCCCACCACGCTCAACCTCTTCCCGCAGGTGCCGCGGTCTCAGGTGAGGCACGAGCAGCGTGGGGCGGGGCTGAAGGGGCGGCGCCCCAGGGGCTGGGTGCGAGCGAGGCGTAGGGGGATGCAGAGCAACTCCCGGAGTGGGTGGGCCTGGCCGGCACGCTGGAGATGCGAAGAGGGGCTGCGGGAGAGGGACCTGCCGGCCAGCACGGGGAGAAGTTGGCCTGGTGAGACTTCCCAAGTGGGAGGTCCCTGGGGAGGTGGTCTCGGCGGGCAGGTGGGGTCTGCCCTAAAGGAGAGGAGTCTGGTGGGACCGACAGGGTTTGGAGCCTCGAGCCTCGAGGAGAGTTGGAGGAGTGAAGGAGCCGAGACGGACAGTGGAAGGGTCTGGGTAAGGAGGGCAGTGGGGGCTTAGGAGGACACAACAGGGCTTTGAGGAGTTGTAGGGGTTTGGAGCTTTGGACCTCAGGCCGGAGCAGGGTTTCCTCTTTAGGGTGTGGGGCTCCTGGTGAAGGGCAGAAGCGGGGCCTGGAGAAGAGAGTGTCTAAAGTGGTCGTTTTCGGGGAAAGGTCACGGGGAATTGTGAAGAGGTGGGGATGGGGAGCTCAGAAGCAGCCGCCAGTCTGAGATGCGGGCAGCTGGGAATTCCCAGAAGGCAGGGAAGAGACATGGGAGGGGGAGCTGCTTGGCTGAGTTGGGGGCCTAGGGCCCCTGGGCTGGGTGGCTGGATGCCAAGGAGGGTTGAATAGGGTGGGGGAGAGCCGGCTGTGGCCCTTTGTCTTCCAGGCCCAGTCTGGAGAGGTATAGAGGAGGGGCTCAGGGAGGTGGGGCCGTTGGTAGAGGGTGCAAGGGCTTTAGGGAAAGGATTGGTCCCTTCCCCAGAATCCTCTGGGGTGGATTTTGGCAGCAAAACTCATGAATGTGAGGGCCTATGAGAGTGTTCTCCAGGGAAGGGACCTAAATAGTTCGTGGGAAGCCTTGTTGCAGGTACTGTGGAGAGGGGTCCCAGGGCACCAATGACGTGGGATGGGCAGCCCTGGAGATCCAGGAAGGAAAGCCGCTGACAGCTACATCTGTCATAACTCCGTCATGTGCTCCTGGAGGGGTCTGGGAACCATGTTACTGATTCATCATTTGCATGATTCATCCCAGTTCCCCCGCTGTCTGCTGGGAGACCCTTCCTCGTCCTTTTTTCAGCTTCTACCAGAATGTGTCTGCCCCTTCCCCAAGTCATAGCTTCCAGAGCTCCAGGACTTGGCTGGAAGTGAGCATCTACATGTAAAGCCTCAGTGTCTGGGACTGGGGGTCTGGCTCTGTCCCCAGATGGCTCCTGCTTCTCCTCCACTCCTCCCCCACTCACCACCACACATATTGGCCATCACCACCTATGCTGAGGCTGATAAGAGCAGCTCCCCCGAGGGCTGGCCGGCTTCCCTAAGTCAGGAGGGAGAACTGTCTAGAGCCAGTAGGTCTGGCTGGGAGAGCTGGGGCTTGGCCACCCCTCCTGCCTGCTGGAGGAGGGTTGGGGGTGCGCAGCACATGGCCTAGGGATGGCCTGATGGGGGCGGGGCCGGGGCCTCCCTGTGCCGGGCACTGTTGACTGCTTCTGTCATAAGGGCCTCTTGTTTTCTGCACAGGACACACTGAATAATAATTCTCTGGGCAAGAAGCACAGTTGGCAGGATCGGGTGTCTCGATCATCCTCACCCCTGAAGACAGGTAAGTCGGGACCCTTTCCCGTACCTGGAGCGCCACCTGCCCTCAGTCCCCCCTGTAGAGAGCCAGCCTGGCAGTTTCCGTCTTGCTGAGTTGAGGTAAACTGCCTGTCCCGTAGCCCTGGGCCGGCTCATCTGAAGTCAACTGGGGCAGCAGTGAGAGGACTGACCCCGGAGCCCACCATGGCCTCGTGCCGGGGAGCCTTCACCTTGCTCTCTGTGTCCCACGTGCTGAGTAGGGGATGGCAGGTGGCCTGGGAGTCCGGGGCGAGCCTCCCCGCCTTCCCTGCTGACGCTGGCCTGCCTGCCTGCCCTCCAGGAGAGCAGACGCCTCCACATGAACACATCTGCCTGAGCGATGAGCTGCCGCCCCCGAGCAGCCCCGCCACCACCAAGGACCGAGGCACCTCCACCGACAGCCCTTGCCGCCGCAGCGCAGCCACGCAGATGGCCCCTCCCGGCGGCCCCACTGCTGCCCCACCGAGTGGCCGTGGCCACTCGCATCGCGACCGCATCCACTACCAGGCGGACGTGCGGCTGGAGGCCACAGAGGAGATCTACCTGACGCCAGTGCAGAGGCCCCCGGACCCTGCAGAGCCCACCTCCGCCTTCCTGCCGCCGGCTGAGAGCCGGATGTCCGTCAGCTCCGATCCAGACCCCGCCGCCTACCCCTCCACCGCAGGGCGGCCGCACCCCTCCATCAGTGAGGAGGACGAGGGCTTCGACTGCTTGTCGTCTCCAGAGCGGTCAGAGCCGCCGGGCGGAGGGTGGCGGGGGAGCCTGGGGGAGCCCCCGCCGCCTCCGCGGGCCTCGCTGAGCTCGGACACCAGCGCCTTGTCCTACGACTCGGTCAAGTACACGCTGGTGGTGGATGAGCACGCGCAGCTGGAGCTGGTGAGCCTGCGGCCATGCTTCGGAGACTACAGCGACGAGAGCGACTCGGCCACCGTCTATGACAACTGCGCCTCTGCCTCCTCGCCCTATGAGTCGGCCATCGGGGAGGAATATGAGGAGGCCCCCCGGCCGCGGCCCCCTGCCTGCCTCTCCGAGGACTCCACGCCCGACGAGCCCGACGTCCACTTCTCTAAGAAGTTCCTGAATGTCTTCATGAGCGGCCGCTCACGCTCCTCCAGTGAGTCTGCAGCAGGAGCGGTCGGGGGCCCGGGAGGGGGAGAGCCGAATCGGGGTGTTCCTGGAGTGGCCTCGCCCATCTGCTTCAAGGCGTTAGGACCAAGAGCTTGCCACCTGCCCCCTAAACCTCAGCTAGAGGGGGGACCACTCTCCTCCAGCCCGTCCCCCTCACCTGCAGGTGCAGAGTCCTTCGGGCTCTTCTCCTGTGTCATCAACGGGGAGGAACAGGAGCAGACACACCGGGCCATATTCAGGTAAGAGCAGCAGGGTTGGGCTGGCCAGGCGGCAGCGGGCCACCCCCTCCCTGCTCTGCCCTCAGTGCGTGGCCTAGACCCTGCCGCTGGCGCTGGCATTCATCCCGCGACTCAGCCCCAGGGGTACGGCGTCTGCCCTCGGAACTCCGAGCGGGGTGATGGTGTGATGGCTTCCTCCAGCGTGGCCCTGTGCGGTGCCGCGCTGCCAAGCCTGGGGATGGAGCACCTAGTCCGGCTGGGGGGCCGGAGCCCAGGAGGGTGCCCAGCGGAGACTGTGCCGACCACACACAGGGCACGCCCCTCCCCCTCCTCCACAGAGAAGTGCTCACTTCCTGTTAGCTCTCTGTTTTACCGATGGCTCTGGGCACTTTCTCCCTTAGCCCACAAGTTCCTGGACAGCAGGCCTGTGTCTGCATGACCTTGCTCTTCCCCGGGAACTAGCACCATAACAGGCACTCAGGAGACTCTGCGGATGTTCACTGAATTAGCGCTGCTCTTACGGCGTCTGACCCTAGAGTGGGCTGGGGAGTAGACGGCTGGCCTGGCGGGGGAGGCCCCGCTGCTGACTTCCTCACTTGCCCTTGTTGGGGACAGGTTTGTGCCTCGACATGAAGACGAACTTGAGCTGGAGGTGGATGACCCTCTGCTGGTGGAGCTACAGGCCGAGGACTACTGGTATGAGGCCTACAATATGCGCACAGGCGCCCGGGGCGTCTTTCCTGCCTACTATGCCATCGAGGTCACCAAGGAGCCTGAACAAATGGCAGGTAGCGTCCTTTCCCCTCCTTGGTGCCACCGGGCCCCGCCTCCGCCCTGGCCCCAATTTGGCCCACTGGGAAGGGCCCTCGCAGAGGTGACATCAGGTCCCTTTCACAACGGAGAAGAGCAAGGCCCGGCTGAGCCGGGCTGTCTGCGGACTGTGGCACCCTCTGCTGGCTCTGCCACTCCTCACTTCACGCTTGCTTTCCAGCCCTGACCAAAAACAGCGACTGGGTGGACCAGTTCCGGGTGAAGTTCCTGGGCTCAGTCCAGGTCCCCTATCACAAGGGCAACGACGTGCTCTGTGCTGCTATGCAAAAGGTGCCGGCTCCCTGCTCCCCTGGGTCGAGCGCCCGCCCCCAGCCCCGTTCCTAGCCTCTCCTAAAGGAGAGGGACACCAGCGCCTGATTCCCGTCCCTCACCCGCAGATCGCCACCACCCGCCGGCTCACCGTGCACTTTAACCCGCCCTCCAGCTGCGTCCTGGAGATCAGCGTGCGGGGTGTGAAGATAGGCGTCAAGGCTGATGATTCCCAGGAAGCCAAGGTGACCTCCCCAATCCCAGCCCCCCCACCAGATCTCCAGCCTGTAGCCCCCCGTATGCTGATGACCCCTGCTTCTCTTCTCCCTTCCATAGGGGAATAAATGTAGCCACTTTTTCCAGTTAAAAAACATCTCTTTCTGTGGATACCATCCAAAGAACAACAAGTAAGTGGGAAGGGACAGAGGTAGAGGCGTCAAGGGGTGGCCTGGAGCTCTCAAGGTAGGACTGGGGCCTGCGAGTGTGCCAGGGAGGGGACTGAGCCCTTGTCCTGCCCTCCCACAGGTACTTTGGCTTCATCACCAAGCACCCCGCTGACCACCGGTTTGCCTGCCACGTCTTTGTGTCTGAGGAATCCACGAAGGCCCTGGCAGAATCCGTGGGGTAAGTCCCCGCGTGTGGATCTTGCCAAGCACCCAGCCCCGGGGCGCCTCCCCACCGTG
The DNA here is from genome assembly GCF_003009895.1 of Hyaena hyaena. Taxonomy (NCBI): domain Eukaryota; kingdom Metazoa; phylum Chordata; class Mammalia; order Carnivora; family Hyaenidae; genus Hyaena; species Hyaena hyaena. The sequence continues at coordinate 2,400,813 of NW_024080655.1, read as the reverse complement.
CTCAGCCCACCCCGGTCCCCACCGCCCCGCGTGCCTCGTGGCCTGGAGTCAGGGCTGGGTGGTGTTGAGAGAGTAGCTCCCAAACGTTTTGGCGGGTGGACCCTTCCTTCAACTGAAGTCACACCCCGGAAGCGCAGTGTGTAGAGGACAGCGCGGAGCAGCTCTGTCTGGGGACCCGGAGCCCCGGCCACCCAGGGACCCGAGGCTCCGGGCTGAAAACCTTGGGTGGAGAGCCTGTCCATCCCGTCACCTGTGTGTCTCCCTGCTTCCTAGGAGAGCATTCCAGCAGTTCTACAAGCAGTTCGTGGAGTACACCTGCCCCACGGAAGACATCTACCTGGAGTAGCGGCGCTGCCCCGCCCTCCACATCCCCGGGCCCTCGGGCCAGCGCCGGGCCAGCGCCGGGCCAGCTAGCTGCTGACAGGACTCGGCACCGCTCGAGGAGGGGCGCCCAGCACCACCAGAGGGTGGGGAAGCGGGGGCCTTTGGCCGAGGGTGGGGGAGGGCGGGGTTTATGGGGAGAGACAAACGCAGTTTATTGTAATATAGGGGACTAGATTCATCTATGGAGGATGGAGCAGGCTGCCCGGGGATTGGGGCGGGGCGGGGCTGGAGAGGTGTCCGCTCTCTAGCCGGGAAGGATGCCCACGGGAGGAGCCGAGGGCTCTGTCCCATACTGGGCCTCCCTTCCTTTGCCGGGGCCTCTGGCTCTCTGGCCGTGGCTCCTGCCTTGACAAAGTCCACGCCACCTGCTGGTGCCCACCCCATCCCATCCCCAGCTCCCAACCCCGGCTGAGGGCCCCGAGCTCAGGCTGAGCCCAGCCACCTCCTGAGGACTTCGCAGTAAGGAAACGGCAGCAGGTGGGGGTGCAGTCCCTGTTCCCAGCTCTGTCACTGGGGTGGCCGTCATGCTGGCCCTGGCACATGTGGGACCTCACCAGGGAAGGAGGGAGCTGCGGCGGGGCCCCGTCCTGGCAGAAAGAGGCGGCTTCCGGACTGGCCCCGGGGCCAGCCAGGGCCTCTTGGCTGCCCCGGCTGTAGCCCCATCTTGGTCCTGTCACCCTGGCCACAACTATTAAAGTGCCATTTCCTGTCTGGACCGCAGTGGGTGTGTCTCCCTGAGCCCCTCCCGCACCCAGCTGGTGTCCATCCCAGGAAAGCCCGAGCCTTTGCTGTACAGAATAGCTTTATGAGGGGCTCCCGTCACAGATGTGCGTCGTAGTCATACTCCGCCATGTCTGGCCCGTCACGCTTGCGCTGCTGGGCCTGGGCGAGCAGGGGGCGAGGCCCTCGTGGCCAGGGGTGCTTGGGCCGAACCCCATAGTCTAAGGAGAGAAAAGGGGTGTGCATGGCTGGAGGAATCCACTGAAGCCCCCCCCCCCCAACAGTGCTGTTTGGGCTGAGAAGACCCTGAGGCCGGACCTGGGCGCCCTCCCCTAGGGCACGTGTCCCGCATGGGGGGGGGAGGGGGGGCAGGGCAGGGCTGACAGATACTACCGTCCACCAGGCCAGAAAACGGCTGTGAGAGTTCCAGCGGGCCTGAAAATTCTTCAGGAACAGATTGCTGAGGCCTGTGGGAGATGTTGGGGTGCTCAGCCCCGGCCCTAAAGGCCACTCTTCCCTCCCTGTCAAGGCCCAGGGTAGGGGACAGGGTGAGCCTCCACACCTAGCATAATGGCACCAGCCTGTCCTCAGGGGAGAGGAGAGGGAGGCGGCATGGCAGAGCCCCACCCCCCACCCCCCCTGCACCTTCCAGGCCCCTGGTCCTGTGCGGCCCCGACCCTTTGACCCCAGATACCTCAGTGGCTGGGGGCAGAGGGCGGCTGCCAGGACGAGGTAGAGGAAAAAGAGGCGGAGCCCGGCCCTGGGCTCTGGGGCCCCCAGCATGGCGAGAACCGTCTTCTCCTCTGGTCCCTGACCCAGGCTTCTGCCTGCCCCTCCCCCGGCAGGACGGAACTGCTGCCAGCGCCCAGGGCCACCTCACAAAGGGCATTAGTTCCAGGGCTCAGTGTCAGCACCAGCTCCCCGGCTAGGCCGGAAGCTTCCAGCTGAGGCTCGGCTTTGGTTTTCTTTCACTGACGCTGTCGGCCAACAGGTGCCAAAGCACATCTTGCTCGAGTGTCGCTGCCCAAGAGTTAAGGGCGCAAACCCTTGGAGTCTGATCTCAGTTCAAATCCCAGCCTTGCCTCTTGCTAGGTGGACATGTCCCAACAGTGGGCCGTTTCCTCACCTGTGAGGTAAGGTGCGTGTGTGCCCGAGGTGTGGCTCACGGGGGAGGTGGCACGGAGAGCCCCCACCGTCCCCACCTGCTCTCTGCGCCCTGCCTCCCCTTCTGTGAGGTCAGGAGCGTCCTGGCAGCCAAAGACCCCAGCCGTTGGGCCCGCTCAGAGACGCCACTGGCGGGGAGCCCGCTCTGAGGGACTTCCCCATTGTTCCCGAAGCTTCCAGGTGCCCTGGCCTCAGGGCTCCCAGGGCCCTGCCACCGCTCCTGAGGCTGCACAGAGACATTCCAGGTTAGGCAGCAAAGCGTGCAAGCTGCTCCCCGGGGTGGAAGCTTTCTGAGGGTCGGAACGGGCTTTTGGTCCCTGCAGGATCCCCAGCCGCAACTGGTGGACGTTCAAGAAATACTTGTTGAATGAATAAATGCAATGTGATGGCACGGAGACGGTCTCTTCTCAGGCGGAGACATGCCCGCCCATCAGTGCCGTGCAGACCTGGCTCAGGGCAGAATCTCAGAGACCTGAACCGCGAGACCCCGGGCCCCAGTCCAGGCCTGGGGAATTCGAACCCGAGGGCCGAGTGAGGCTCTGCGCTTCAGAAACCCAGTCACTTCTAAGCGACTTACTGGGGGTCCGGCCCCATTCCTGTAACTGCCAAGGTGCCCAAGGCCCGGAGAGGGACACCTGGGCTCCTGGTCCTCAGTTCCCTGCGGCTGACCAGCTCTGGCATCCCAGTCCAGACTGTTCTTTTGTGCTGCGCCCACACTCTAGCCCCAGTGGTCACTCCCCTTTCTGCATCCCACACACAACTGTTCCTCACAAGCCTGTGTCCACACCCTCCGTCCTCACCACAGTTCGCCGCCGCTGGGAACCATGGGCACTGGACACTGCCCGACTCAGTCCTCGTCCCTCACCCTCCTCGCCTCTGAGATGCCGGTCTTCCTCTCCATCCACAGGCAGTCCCGAGGTACGCCCGGGTTCCACCTGCACCCCGCCGTCCCCGCCACGAACCCGGCCCCATTCCGCTGGCAGTGTCCCCCTGCTCCTCCTCCAGCACCGTCTGCCGCCAGCACCCCCTGCCCCAGGCCACTGGGTTTGTTTTTTCTCTTAATGTTTACTTTTGGGGCCTCTTTGGGAGGCTCAAGTCAGTGAAGCGTCTGACTTGGGCTCAGGTCATGATCTCATGGTTCGTGAGTTCGAGCCCTGTCAGCGCAGAGCCTGCTTCAGACTCCGTCTCCCTCTCTCTGCCCCTCCTCTGCTGGTTCTCGCTCAAAAATACAGAAGCTTAAAAAAACAATGCTTATTTTTGAGAGAGAGCAGGGTGGAGGGTGATAACAGAGGGTCAGAAGTGGGCCCTCGCTGACAGTAGTGAGCCTGCCGTGCCTGACTCACAAACTCCAAGATCATGACCTGAGCTTAAGGTCACTCAACCGAGCCCCCCAGGTGTCCCCCAGGATGAGGTTTGAAGTCCCATCCCCAATGCCTTCTGGAGGCAGGTCCGAGTTTCTCACCTGGCCAGCGATGGCCGGTTGGATTTGGCCCCGCCCTCCCTCCCTGTCCACCCCAGCAGCCGCTCACAGCGCTGTGATGTCACTTTCGTGCTTTGCTGCACACACAGCCTCTCTCCCCCTCTGCCCTGCAAACACCCCAGCAGTTTGAGAGCCTGCTTGAAGGGAGGCCTCCCTGACCGGTGTGCTCTCCGCAGGCGCCAGTGTAGGCAGCAAGCATCCCCCACTCGCCCACCTCTGCCCTAGACTTCCTCACATCCACACCTCCACCTACCCGGCTTTCCGCCAGAGCCTCTCAGGCTCCCAGCCCCTCCCACGTCCGTCCCCAGCATTTGCCCCAGTGCCGGCTGGTGGCTGACCTTTGCCTATGAAAGAAAACTTGCGGCTGCCAGGCGGGGGCTCAGGGCTCGAGGCACCACTCTGTGGCAAGCTGGGCCCACCTTTCGCCAGGCTCTGGCACAGAGAGGCCGACAGGCGGCCACCGCCCAGGGCAGCGGCAGGAATGGGGCCCTGCAGGGAAGGGACATATAGAGGCTCTGGCCACACAGGCGGACCGCTGTCATCCACCGGGCAGGTTCGGCCCTGTTTCTTGCCACAGGGACAGGTGACAGAGAAGCTGGGTTTACAGCTGCCAGCAAGCGGCTTCCCACGCTCCATGAGGCTAAACCCCAGCTTTCTGTGGCCAGAGGAGCGTGAGGCCCAGTCCCGGCGGAGGCTTCTCGGCCCGGTGATGGGGCACAGCGGTGAAGGGTGGAGAGGGTGTAGGGGGGCTCTGGAGGCCGGGCTGTGGGCAGAACCTGACCACATGGGAGCGCCAGGTGCCCCGATCAATGGGCATGAAGAGGCCACATGCTCGGACACTGCCAGAGTCAGTTTTATTATCGCAGAGGGGCCCCGGGGACCGAACGGTGAGGCACCCCCTGTCCCCCGCAGCAGGGTGCCCCGCCCCTCCCTGTACCCACTCCCGGGGTGTGTCAGCCCCAACTGTAGAAATAAATTTTCTGCCAGGTGGGCAAGTAATCCATGAGCGGCCCTGCAATGAGAGAGAGTTCGGGGCTGAGGGCCGGACTCCAGTCCGACTGCACTCTACCTGAGGCCCACCTCAGCCGCTGCTGCCCCAATATGGCTGCTCACGTCTGCCTGGCCAGGAGTCCAACCAACTCTCCCACCTGGAGGCCCGCAGAGAGGTGGCATCTCGGTGATTCTTGTCCCCCTTTACAAAGATTCTCAGGCTCAGAGAAGCCCTGTAGCTTGTCCAGCCACAGATACAGACAGCCCGGGTCTAGTGGGTGTCAGCCCGGCCGTATATTCCCCGCTCAGAGAAGCCAGTGTCCTGCTGAGGCAGCACTAAGGCTGACAGCCCAATGTGGCCTGATGCTCCTTCCATGACAGGACACCCTCTTCCCCTGAGTCTCCACAGGCCAGCCTGGCCCACGGCCAGGAGCTGTCACCCACCCAGCCTGGCCTCCGGGCTCTCCTGTCAAGAATCAGATTACAAGGAGATAAAGGGGACCCAGACAGGGGCACGGGGCCACTCACAGGATCTGCGACACCCAGTCATCCTCACAAGACTGTCCCACACTTACTCGCGACCAGGCCGATGCCCGGGACGTGGTCTGTCAGTAGCTGCAGCAGGAAGAGGATCCTTGCCCTGCAAAGAGAAGATAAACAAAGAGCAGGTTGAGGCGGGGAGGGGGGCTCTGGGTGCCCGCAGACGCGCAGACAAAAGGAGAGAGCTCTGGGCCACAGGCTGGGGCGCCCACAGCTCAGCCGTGGACGGGGGGGTGGGGGGGCTTCCTCCCAGCACCCGACAGACACCGCTCCCACCTCCCCCACTCATCTTGCCCTTCCTTCTCTCGAGCAGACAAATACTCATGGAGCTCCAAGCAGGGACAGAGAGGGCCGGGAGGGAAGGGCGGCCCCACGCTGCCTTCGAGAAGCCCCCAGGAAGCAAGGAGAGCTGAGCCCTCTGAAACCTCACAAGCAGGGGAAGGGATGAGGGCCAAGCCCTATTTTTTAAGAGACAGGGCTTCCCCACGGGAGAACCTGGGGTGAGGCGATGGCATTGGATGAAAAGAAGAAATGATAAGGGGAGCCTGGGTGGCTCAGTCGGTTAAATGTCCGACTTCCGATAAGGTCATGACCTCGCAGTTTGTGGGTTGGAGCCCTGTGTTGGGCTGTGCTGACAGCTCGGAGCCTGTAGCCTACTTGGGATTCTGTGTCTCCCTCTCTCTGCCCCTCCCCTGCTTGCACTCTGCCTCTCTCTCTCCTTCAAAAATAAACATTAAAAAAATAAAATAAAATAAAAGAGAAATGATAAGACTCAGCACTCAAGTGCTTACTATGTTCCAGGCACTACCATGTGTCACTTCAAGTCTACACAGCCCTAGGATGTGGACACTAGCACATCCCCATTTTACAGAAGAGGCCCGGAGAGGTTCAATAACTTGCCCAAAGTCACATGACTGGAGGGCAGCTCAGCTCCAGGGACTATCCTCTGTCTCTGCCAGTAAGGAATGGGGGCCCCATGTACAGACTGCACCACAGAGCTGTTCCCTGTCCTCTGGGGAGACCAGGAATTTCTCTGACAGGTTTCTAGAACTTTCTCAGTCTGGGCCACTGCCCTAAGGGTGCTAGCCTGGTCAGGTCTCTGCAGGAATGCGCCCCACACTAGAGGCACGCAGCCTGGAGAGCCACCTCTGCCGTCACTGCTGCCCCCAAATGCCTCAGTTCCTGAGATACTGAGGCTATGCTTTCCCTGCAAAAAGGGAGGGGGGGAACGGGGTAGGGCGGTCACATGGTCCAGGTACGTTTTCAGAATACTTCTCTAGAGCAAGGAATACGATCTGACTTTAGTACCTTGTGAGCTTCCAAATGTATCTGAAAATAGGAATTGCCAGGCCAAGCTACATTCGCCAAGGCGATATTAAGTTTGACCCAACCTTGCTTCCTGTTGCCTCAAAAACGCACCAAGCCAAACCCAGAGGTTGTGTGGCTGTAACGTTAAATGTAATTCCAGTCACTACTCCGGTCTTCCTTGTTAAGCCGTAGACAGAGGGGCTCCGAGGAGCCTCCGGTCCTGTCTCCTGGCCCTGGTTGTGGTACAGCGGCCTCAGATCTCAGTCTGCCCTGGGGCAGTCACCTGGCTGGCCTTGGGAAGCCTGGCCCCAACCCACCCTCTACCTGCTGCCAGTGAGCCCCGTGTCTGCCAAGGACCCACACAGGTGACGGAGCAGAGGCCGGGGGAGGTAGGCACAGGCCGAGAGAAAGCATGGCGGTGGCACTCGGCTCCGCCACAGGCCAGCTGGGTGGCTGTTGGAGGTGCCCAGCCTCTCTGAACCTCAAAGGCTTCCTCTGACAAGCGGGGATCCAAACTACTCAACCATCGCACCCCCACCCGCCTCCATCCCGGTGGCCCTGCCTTTGGCGGCCAACGCTCCTTAACTCCTGCACATGTGGGCTGATGGCCAGACGGCCCTGAGGCAGGGTCGGGCTGGCTGGCGTCTGATGACAAAGGGGCTGCACCCAGGACGGCACACAGTGGGTGCTCACTCCGGTCGGAGGAAGGAGGGAGGAAGGGAAGGCGGCTCGGGGGTCGGGCCGCCAGTGCCCTGCTTCCCTCCCCTTGCCCCGGTCGATGCCACTTGTGGTGGCTGGTCCTCACTCGGAGAAGCGGTCATAGAACGGGGAGCGCAGCAGGTAGTAGAGCAGCAAGATGGTCCGGCGCCGCAGCTCCAGCCGCTCCCTCCGGGTCAGGCCCTTCCTGTCGCTCAGGAGGCTCAGGCTGGGGGCGGGAGGGGACATGGTCAGGGGGAGTCACAGGAGCAGACGGGCCCGCAGCACAGAGCCCGGAAGAGGAAGTGCGGCCCCCAGGCGGGCCTGGGCTCACCTGGTCACATCCACAACACCGGACAGGAGCCAGGGTGTCCACGACCGCTGACCCCACAGGCCCAGGCTGAGCACTGACGGCCAAGGTGTCAAGGATGTCTCCAGCACAGGCCCCCCCCCCCCACCAGCCCCTCCCTCCCCCCCCAGTGCTGGCCAGCCCCATGCTAAGGATACAGTGCAGCAGGGGCCGGGTGATATACAAGGACTCTGCGATGGTCTCTTGCAGCCCCAGGGGGGTGGGGGGGACACTCAGCTCCTCTTGCTGCCGCTGCTGTTGTCCCTCTCGCTGCTGGGGGGCTCCCCAGTGCCTTGAGTGCAGGGACGGAGCTAGAACACAAGGGCTGCAGATGAGCAGTCGGGCCTAGACTGACCCAAGCACTGAGGTGCCCGGACCAGCGACATCCCACACTTACTGTTCTGGAGGGTTCGAACCACTCGGTTTGACCGCTTCCCCACGTATGACTGCTCCTGGCTGCCAGGCCTCCGGTCACAATCTAGCATGGAAAGACAGAAGGCCCTACTATGACAGGGACGTGCTTCTAGGAGAGTGTGCGGGGAATGCTCACGGGCTAAGGGGAGAACGGATGCATGTGGATAAGCTTGTACCAAGGCCGCGGCAGGGACAAGGACACTGTAGCCAGGCACTGTGGCCAGACCTTCTCCCTGGCCCGGGGCAAGGTCAGCATTACCTGTGGCGGGCGAGCCAGCCAAGAACCCAGGCTTCCCAGGGACTGGCGTGAGGCAGGGAGGGCCCCGTCCAGCCCCAAGTGTGGGGACCGCAGCACCAGAACGACCACGCCTTCCCAGGCCTTTGCTTTCAATAGGACCACAAGGAGAAGCAAAGAACTGTCCCCACTCAAGGCCAGAAGAGTCAGGGCTAGAGGCCAACCAGTGAGGAGTCGAAAGCCCGTAAGGGACAGGTGTGCCAGGTCCCTGCCTCATGAGGCCGTACCTCCTGATGGACAAAACGAGGCCCTGAGACATGGCTGGCAGGGCCTCTGTCTCTTACTCATGCTGTCCCCTGTTCCTGCCACCCACCAAAAAGAATGAGGACTCTGGCGCCAGAAGCCCTGAGTTCAAGTTCTGACCCTGCCCCTGGCCTCATCTCTTTTTTTTTTTTTTTTTTCTCTGTACAGTATAGGATAATGACTGCAAACTGAGCTGATGGGGACAGATGTGCTCCATAAACCGACAACACTCTACTCACGCTGGCCAGCTCGAAACCCACAAAACAGTCCCGGGTCCCAGGCCACCCCAGAGCATGGAAGCCCCTTACCCGGGGAATGTGCCTGGGTCTCCCTGTCCAGAGGAACGATGGGGGGTGAGGTCTGGAGGCCAGCCTTGAACCAGATCAGCAGGAACATCCGCAGAACAGCCCTGGGTTGGGAGGATGGCCAGGCTGCAGGGGAGGTGGCTAGCCGGCAGCGGGCCAGGGGAGGGGGGGAGGGGCCCTGCCGACCCCCACCCGAACTGTTGTCCTGAGGTGCCCCCACCCAGGCCCTGCCCTCCTCAGTCCCGACATACTTGGCCAGCTGGATGAGGGCGATGACGAGCCAACGGCCCACTTCGCCCCACACCTTGGCGGCCCCCATCTCCATGAACACCTCTACGCACTCGAGCACGCTCAGCCATGTCAGCAGCTTCTGCTGGGTCAGCGACTGCAAGAACCCGGGGCCCAGAGGTCAGGGAGGGGCCCCAACCCCAGCCCCCTGCCCCCCAGGGGATTCCTCTCTGACAGGAGATGTGGACTTTCCCCTAAGATGGCACATGTTGGCCTGAGTTCTCCACGTTGAGACAGGCTATGTCTTTGAAACTCAGTCTCTTCATCAGAAAGGGGGACACTAACAGCTCGACCCTGCACCTACTGAGAAGGCTTGAAGCTCAAACTCTGAGACTGAAACACTTGCCACCCACATGGGCTGGTTGTCACCACTTCACCCCCAAATCCCGACGCTTCCTGCCCTCAGCTCCCTGGCAGAATGCTCACCACAGGCAACTTTTTCCGAAGCTCCTTCCGCAGGATCCCGTCATTGAGCAGCACAAGCAGGTTAGAGGCGGAATACACTGAGGGGGAGAGTGCAGCCTTGAGGGGCTGGCTCCGCAGTCTCCGTGCCCTCCCCTTCTCCCCAGAGCCGCAGGGCTCACCTGTCACCTGCTGTGCTCCGCCAGCCACACAGTGTGTGGAAACCAGCCTGCCTCCCCACCCATGGCTCAGAGCTCTGCACTCGCCAGCGGAGTGTGGGCGGTTGGAACAAGAAAGGATGGTTTGATCTCTGACAAACCGGCTTTGGCCCTGCTGGATAGCACCGGGCCTCCAGCTGCCCAGCACTGCCTAGCGCTCTCCGTAGCCCGGGATGTGTGGTCTTGCCTCCTGGCCTTAGTTGGCTGTCCCTGAAAGTCTGCTCCACCCCTATCGTTCACTACCTCCAGGGCTCCCTGGGCAAACACTACTGAGGCAGCTACAGTCTGGGGATCCTAGAATATGGGAAATCCAGCTTTGAGTCCGGGTTCTGGGATCATCTGTAGCTGTTCTCTCCCCTAACTGAATTTCCGATCCCTTAACTGGACACTGCGGGCAGTAACAGCACCCACCACATATGACAATAGAGAGGATTAACTGGGAAAGGCGGGAAAGGTGCTTGGGCCAGCCGCCTGACCAGTCAAGGTCCGCAGATTTGTCCCTCAACTATGGGGACACGGAGGGCCCAAGACAGTGAACGCTGGGACCTCTGTCCGATTCAGTCACAGCACAGGACGATCTAATGGAAAACCTAGGGGTGGTGGCCTCTCTCGGAAGCCCCGTCGCCCCCACCCTCCCCAGAACCCCGCTCACCCAGCTCTGACAGCTCGTGCGAATCCGCGAAACGACCTGGGGAGAAGGCACAGGAGGCGGCGGTGAGCGTTTGACTCAGCCTGCGGCTTCGGGCCCTGGACGTCCCCTCCCTGTGCCCTACGGAAACCTGGAAGGAACTTCTCAAGAACAGCGATCACCACCCTGACTCCGAAGGGAAGGGGCCTGTGGGGTCAGAGGTCAGAGCCCCGAAGGGATCGGGCAAAGGTCAGGGTGGCACCTGCCAGCAGGTAACTGAGGCCCCGCACTGCCGTCTCCAGCTGCGCCGTGGCGGCCGGGTGGCGAGTCACGTACTCCTGGTAGCGGAGGCCCAAAAGCCGCAGTTTCTCCATCCTGCCCTCGGGACCGACAGACTCACGGACCGACAGTACAGCGGGCTGCAGCGCCCTGCTTCCTGCGCCCTCCTTCCTGCTTCCGGTCCTAGGCCCGCCTCTTCGTTGCTCAACTTCCGCGGGCCCGAAGGATGTTGACGCCAGGGGCCATTGAACCACTCTTCACCCCATTTCTTAAATCACCTCCCCCTAGAGCAGCGCTTAGCAACGGGGGGGCCTAAGCCTGCCCTCCCTGATCCTTCAGGTCATTGGTTAACACACTCTCCGCCCACGACCCACCCAACGCGTTGGGACCCGGTTCTTCCGCCTTCCGGGTGGGCTGCCGTTGCGCCTGCGCAGTTAGCAGTTCCAGAAAGGTTCCCGCGGTAGTCCGAACAGTTCATTCTAGAGAATGGACCAGGACCCTGGAGTCTTTCCAATAGAACGCCGAGAGGCTCGAACTGGAGGACCGGATTTTAAAGGGCTGGGAGGTAGCTCGCTAAAGGAACTTCGATCAGACTTGGGGAGGCGCGGGGAGAGCCTCGGCAGGTGCGCGTTTGGCCAGTTGCCTCGTCTGCCGTCCTCCTCGAGGTACTGCTGAGGAAACTGAGGCAAGGAAGAGTACAGCCTTCCACGCACTCTCGATCCCCTGGTCAGCACTGTTAGTGCTGGGCTTCGGCCACAGCTCTCGCATGGACTGTGCGGACCTGCACTCCCATCTTCGCAGAGAAAACGGTTTCGGACTTCTGCTCGTGGCTCGGGGTGACCTGATCGAGTGTTTCCGTTTTCTGGATCTCGAATTTCCCCATCTGTAAAATGGTTTGACGCAAGACTTGCTCCTTGAACTCGGGCTCAATCTCAAGGCTCTTTTCGGCCCTCGGATGCACCTCCCGGTCCTGAGCTGCTCCCCAAGGGATGGGGGAGAGTCCTGGGAAATCTCCTCCCAAATGGGGCAGCCTCCCTGAAAGGGGGCTGAGGTGGGAGAGGGGCGGCCAGAGGTAGATGCTGCTCGGGGGAGGCCGCCACTAATTGGCTGAGGGGAAAGGGGCGGGGCATGGGCGGGGTGGCGGGGCTCCGCCCTTGGGGGGGGACCTGGCCTATCCGTTTATGGTACTCTGAGAGTAATAACATGATTTTACCTAATTCCCTCTACCAATTATTATCTGCGGGGGAGGAAGGGATCTACCTAAGGACGCTCAGTCACATTTGAATCTTGGTCTAGTCTGACCACACAATCCAGGCGGTTTAAACATCACACCTCACTAGGAAGCCCTCCTTGGACTACCCCCTCTCTGACCCTCCTCTCCAGCTTAGTTTTCTGCCCTCCCGACTCATGCCAAGCAATGATGACCCAGGGAGATGTGTCCAGGGGCCTCAGGAGAGGCTAAAGGTCTTGGAGAATGGAGGGGGTCGTGGGCATTCTCAGCATTTCTCACCACCTCCTGGGAGCCAGGCTCACTCACACACTTCTCCTGGCAACCTCACCAGCTTGGTATGAGCTCTTATTCACCGATGCGGAATAAGAGGCCCAAGTAGGGGAAAGGATTTGTCCCAGGTCACATGGCATGGCATTGGCCAAATGGACCGCCACGTGTGTTGCCCACAGCACTGCTCTCTCCCCCGCTGCCCAGAGCCCGAGAAGGGAGGTGCTTTGAGGCTGCTTAGTCCTGAGTCAAGTTAGCAGCGGAGTTTAATACTCGGACTCAGGGCATTCAGTGTAGGGCTCTTTCTCCCTTCCTCCCTGCACCCCACCATCTCAATAAACTTGTTCGCCCAACCTCACCAGTGGGGACTCCTCCAGTCCCTCCCTCGGCAGCTGTGAAGAGAGTGAGGATGGAGAATGTGAGGTTTCTTTGATACTCCCAGCGCTGATGGTCCTGTGGTTCTGGGGAGGACAGAGCCGCCACCCCCGTCTGACAGAATGAAGGGCACTGGGGCTGGCACCTATTTCTCCTCCTTCCCTTCAGGACTGGGAGGAGAGCACGGCCCGGCCAGTTTGGCAGCAAGCAGGGCTGCCTGAATTTCCTCTCCAGATCTCTGGCCTGATTAGGTCCCAGAAACAAAGAGTGGTGCTAAGTGTAGGAGCCACCCAGGACAGCCCCTCCCTGCTGGGTCCCTGCCTGGAACTGGCCACCTGGCTGGGCTGGAAGGGCCTCTGGGCAAGTTGGGCCAGAACCTCCCTCCCTCTAGTCTGCCCTGAGCCACAGGAGAAGAGAGCTAGACCAGTCTAACAAGTCCAGAGGAGGACACTGAGGCCCAGAGAGGGGGCCTGACTCGGCTAAGGTCACACAGCAAAGTCTTGGGCAGAGATAGGTCAACCCAGGTCTCAGGCCCAGAAGACCAGTAACCTTTCATATGTCCATACCTGTCTCCCGTGCCCCTTGCATGCCCCAGAACAGCCTCTTAGAGGCCGAGCAAGCCTCTCCGCAGGTAGCTTCCCCTGCCTAAGGTTAAGAGAGGGGTGGGACCAGCACTGTGAGCAGCCACAGTAAATTCTGGAGCCCCAGCTCTCCTACAAGCTCCCTGACCAGGCCCTGACTATGTGCTCCACCCTCTCCCTCACATTTATACCCCGCCCCCTGTTGCTACCGAGGGTCTTGGAGAGGGATCTGTCCACCCCGACTCCTGCTCCAGGCTAGAGATGAAGGTCAGGGGGGGCTGGAGGCTCAACGCTCCAGACGTCAGTATATGAGCCCCTGCAACCCCGCATCTCCTCTTAATTCCCAGATGTGCAGGGAGCCACCATGAGCCTCCACAGAAACCACTGCCCTTGGCCTCCAAGACTGGACCTTCCTGGAAGACCCTCATCTCTCGGAGAAAGGCATTCTGGCCTCTTGGAGGAGGAGACTTGAGGGGTCTCAGGCTGTGCTGCTTTCCACAGCTTCTTTGGGGGTTAGGGTCTCTCAGGCCCTCACTTGTTATAGGCGAGGTTGGAATAAAGGACCCGTGTCACGGAGAGGCCTGAGGCATCCCATCCAATATCAGCACATATTTAGGACTTGGTGGGTGCGGGACCTTGGTTGGGAACAAGATAGACTAAGCTCCAATCCCAGAAGCAGCCTTCTTCCAGCAGGGAGACCTGCTATAAACAAGTCAGCAAGGTCAGGTTTAGAGAAGTGATAGGAATAAAATAAACCAAGGGATATGGAAGGAGGAGCTGGCCTTGGGAATATCGGGCAGAATGCAGGCCGAGGGAGTATCAAGGGCAAGACCTCAGGCAGGGAACCCTTGGAGAAGAGCAGCAGGAAACGTTGTCTTCAGGGAAGAGCCTGGAAAGGGGCCGGGGAAGGGGTGGGGGAGTGTTCTATAACAGGTCACTTCCATTCTCAGAGGAGAAGGCAGGTGTCCCAGCACTGGGCTGAGAAGGCCTGTCAAACCTCAGCACCGGGTCTGGCTCGCAGAATATGCGCTTCTCCACGTCGTTGTTCCTCTTCAGGGTCCAGACTGCGGCCTGTCGTGGGGTGCAAGGTGGGGCACAATTAGAAATCCGGCCCCAGTCCCGGTTCGCAATGCGCAGGTCTAGGCAAGGCCGGGGACGGGCGGGGGGGGGGGGGGGCCTGCGTGGG